>NC_134832.1:39265484-39978246 GCF_004210375.1 Tachypleus tridentatus | reverse complement strand
ACAGAAAAATTAGTTTGCAAACACACACACTATGGTTGAGGCTGTGGTAAATAAAGTTTTGGTTTCCTACTATACTCTGTATAGGTTTTGAAATTTAACATGTAACAAGATGTTCTATTATACACACACACACACTCCTCTTTTAATATTTTGGCTATAAATTCTTTCATCTCACCTGGCTACAAATTGTGACCTTTCAACATGATATAAGAGTCAACCTAGTTTTTATACTATATATTAGTTATTCACTGTTGTAACTGATTATAAATTATAATACCTATGATTCAGCATATAAGACATGGATGTGCAACTGACATCAAATCAGTATTTATGTAAGCTTACTCAGCACTACAATAGAAATTTATATTTTTTAGAATCATGTTTAAGTGTATTTGTAACCCTACTATGATGGGTCACAAACCAAAAGCCATTTCACTGAGTTTGTTGACTTGCATTCAAAATTTTACTGAACTATTATTTTATGAATTTATCTCAGGTTTGGTATCAAACTATTGATTATAATTCAATTTTTAGAATTATCCACTAGTTAATTTCTCAATTCAAAAGTAAATATTAAAATAATAATCCTAAATACTGATTTTTGTAATGTTAAATGCCAAATAGCAAACAGTAACAAGCTAAAATACAAGAGCCTAATGTATTTTTCATTTTGCTGAGATTTGGCTAATCTACTAAACTTGTTTCTATTTTTGGAAAAGGTTCCTTTGATATACTTACTTCAATATGTGGCATGTGAATAGCATTCAACAGCTTAAAATGTTCTCCTAGTCATTTTCTTGGTCACTTTAATGTTTTAGAAGGTCATCTCATTCTTTCAAACCAAGATTAAGGAAGTAGGCATTGTCTTTAATCTGCTCACAATTTCATTTTTTTTTAAAACCTAAATACAACTTAGCTACCAAGCTTGATAAAATACAGTGGAATTCTATAGTACTGATATAGTAATTTATTATTTTTGGTTATTTCAAATGTATATAAAAAACCTAAAAAAAATTTGTTTCATAACCTACACATGCAAAATTTTAAAAGGCTTAGAAACTTACATCAAGCAGCAACTGAGTACAAAGGTCATAGTTAGAAGAGAGAATTGTTTGCTTTACTTCTTTAGTTACTGTTCTATAATTCAAGAAAAATAAGTTTAATAACTTGTTGCTAAATAGTTACAATCTATGTAATGTTTACATATATGATGCATGATAATTGGGGTAACTTTGTAAAGACTAAGTCAGTTTTACATTATTCAATACAATAACATAAGTGCACATGCATCAAGTCAATGTAAGTTCTGTAATGTTATCCAAGTACCACTGGAAGGTCAATATAATAAAAATAATAAATATACATAAATATATAACATTATGAAAATTAATATATTTAAACTAAACATTTGTATTTTTGTGTCATAATCTGTAGTCATTTTAGAACAAAAAAAAGCATGATTTATATTTATTTCCTTTTTTTATGGTGGTTACGAGGTCAGTTAAATTTAAATACCCCACACAGTTAGGGTAAAAAAAATAACAGACAAAATATAGTCTTATTTAAAACAAACATTTGAAGTGTATTTATGTTTTAGAGATTACACAAATAATATTTAAAATTTTTGGGACATGGAACAGTTTTTTTAAAATCATAACATGAAAATCACTTCACATTCAGCCTAGTAACAAGTCTTGATATTTTCATAAACAAATATTTAGTAAAAACAATCTTGAAAATCCAGTTTTTATATACAGAAGTCTATACTAAAAGTCTACCAGATTTTGTGAAGATACACATACAACATCAAAAGTTATAGCACAAATACTTTACATGTACAACTGTGTATATAAACTGATGTATATTATATCAAGTCCATTGCAAAAGGGTTAATATAATCATTCTTTTTAAAAGGCTGTCATATCTATCAAAGTAGAATTGTACAAAAATGATACTTGCAATTAATCTTTTTTAATATCAAGTAAAAATACTATAAGACCTTACAGTAAATGCAAAATTTAATTAACTTATACAACTACCAACAGACAGGCCTGAAATCAGAGACAGCATGACTTGCAAAACAAACCAATGGGTTCTTGTGTTTAGCCATGACCATTATTGGACAAAGACACTTCTTTTTAGCCTACCTGCTTAATAGTTAATGTTTCATTTTAGGAAATTTAATTATAATAAAAACAATAACCTAAAAATTTGATAATACATAACAAATGTTATGACAATACTTCCAGGAAAGTTAACATTTTCCTATACTGAATCCCACACTGAGAAGGTAGAGAGGTCAGTGAGGACATAATCCATCCAAAAACATCTGCATAGAACGGTGGTGTAACAACATAAATGGTACAAATGTAGAGGAACCTCACTGTATTCAGAACAGGTATGTTCTTCATCCAAAACTTAGTTCTCGTATCAAAGGTGGAACAGAATATAAGTAATCATCATTATAGGTCACCCTTAACCAGGTAGCCAAGAATTTACAACTTGAAGTTGGAATTAAAGAGTCTTTGTCCCTGCATGTTAGTAGCTAAAGTTATTGGACCACAATGTTATAGAAATATTTTAGGTTGATTGGATCTAAACCTCTAGCCATAGCATGATGTGTTTTGAATCATAACAAAAGAGTAAACAACAATGAAGTGAACAAACTTCCTCTTCCACTTGAAAAAGTCCAAAAGGTAACATCCCAGGCTCAGAATGATGGGATCATGTATGCCATACTCAACCAAAGGAAAAGAGCTAATATTATGAATGTTCATCCTCACTTTTCCACCAAATGAGCAAGACATTTTCCAGTTGCTCCTGGAATTACAAAAAGGACTTAGAACCAGTGCTCAACCAACAGCCTAGGACTGGACCATTAACAATATGAAACCAACACTGATCAAAGAGAAAGACCATGCACACCCTAACAGGTTAGCATGTGTCAAATCTGAACCAGAATTACAAATAGGTTCTCATAAATATTGGTGTCACTCCCACTGACACCTGGGAAAAACATCCAGAAACTTGAGTAAAAGGGCCCCCAATTTCACCTTCTTCTTCAACAGTAGAAGAACACATTTTAACACTCTGGAGGAAAAGCTTCTGTTCATCAACCCAGTGAATGGAAACTGGGTGTGCAAAAGACTCCCACTCCCTAACTCTACTAATAGAATCTGGAGGGAGGGAGTAATGCACATTGGGGAATCCTGAGGAACACTGTTCTGGAAACAGTGCAATAGGCACACCAAGTTTCCTAAGTTTATAAAAGCAAACCAACCTTGATTTGTTCAGTCCAGTGACAGGCAGAATTCCCTTTAGATTTACTTATAATAGTCCACATGTAGTGGTATATGATAACATGGAAATAACATATAGTAAGTGCCAACATGGTCTCATTTCTACAGAGCCTGTTACAACCAGTAGTAAGAATAATCAAATTGGTTGTTAGTGTGAAATTGGATTGAGACAAGCATAACTGTCTGGGCAACACTTGCCACAATGTAGAATCCAGTGAAAGCAATATGTAATGGACCCTGGGAAACAGACAGACAAGGCTGTGACAAAAGTACCCAATCCTCTTTATAATCCATGATGGGTTTACTATTATATATCAGTATTTGTTTCAGTTAAATATATATTTAGAAATGTACATAACTTGTACTTTTAAATGTTTATTGCAAAATTCTCTAACATAAGAATCATCGATATATTTTATGAAAATACTAGTGTATTTTCAGTCTTGTTGGCCAACTGAAAATTTCTAGAACTATGCCTAAACATTTATCAACCAACACATCAAAAACTTTATATATTGTTGGATTATTTAAGTTAGTATAATCTTGGAAGCTATAACTGTGATAAATGCTTATCAACTGGGAAACTACAAATACTTGGCAAGGAACATTTATAAATTTCAAACATCACAAAATATTTAACTTCAGCAGATCACCACCAGACACTGATACTTCCAAAAAGACATTATATAGCTTCAGCTGTGAATTTTTCACAGCTGATCAGCAAAAGATTGCAAGCCACCTGTTAAATGAACTGTACTGATATTAACTCAAAATTAATTTGCTTATTCTGAACTATTAATAAAATACCCAGTTTCAGAAGAAATAAGACTTCAAACTATTGTAAGTATATACAACTTTTGTATGTAAATCATTTTGTGATAATTGTTATTACAAACTGTATTATTGTTTGTATATTAAAATACATGTAATAATAAAGAAAACTGTATATTAAACTTTTTAGAAAATATCATAAACTTTATACATATTGACATTTAACTTCTAAATCCAAATTACAATTTAGTTCAGTTTTAGGCTATTACAAACTGTAATACGTAAACAAATCCAGCAGATGTTAAAAACAGCCATGGGGTAGGATAAGTCCCAGAAGAAAGCTGCCTGAACATGTGAAGAACGTGAGAGGAAAGCATTGGGAAAAGTACTCCACTGGACAAATGAAAAGGCTAGCAAAAAATAAATGTGGTGATCTGATGAGAAGCAACTCAGGATATGCTTCATTTGCATAGACTAAAATATACAAAATGGATATTTGGGAATACACGTTTAAAAAAAAGGGGAAAATCATGGGAAACTGAAGAATCCCAATGAATACACAGTCAAAATATTCACCACAGTAGGAGGTAGACTAGGGCATATAACACTTCCAGGGCTGACATGTCAAACCAAATTATCAGATTACAATCAACTGTAGAGGTGAGAAATGAATGGCAAAAGAATTCCCAAGTTGTCAGAGGCTTAAAAAAAAAGGACCTGTCAAGATATAGCAGAGAGGAAGTCCTACAAACATGCCAACAATTTCAACTTATGACATCAGCATGCCAGCAGCCAAAAACAAAATTATTTTATCAAGAGGCAGAAAACCAAGACAAACAAACAAATGAGGGTGCAATGTTCATCTTTCCTGTCATGTAATAAAACAGTAAGTTTTTCAGCCTGAACCATGAATTTTAGGGAGGAAAAACTAAATAGTCCTCTTTTTCCCCAACAATGAAGGAATAAATTCAAAGTGAACAAAGAGAAGCCTCCAAATCTCACAAATCCAAATGACCAATTGACAAAAAGGAGTCAGTGAATCCAAATCAGACCCATGAGAAGCTGACATAGTAAAGAAAGATGCCCGAAAATATCATCCAAACTCTCTACTGGATCAATAGAAAAAGTAACTTTAGAAGCTGCAGGAGAAAATGCCCAAGGCCAAATGAATGTCTCCATCTCTCAGTGGATAAAAACATGGACAGTCTCAAATGAAGATGAACTGCCCAACCACAGAGAGAAGTTAGATAACAAAGGAGCAGTAGGACAGGTCAAATTAGCCACCTTTCTGACAACCATAAGTTGGGACAACTTGTATCACTTCAAAGAGAAATGTTACTAAACTTTCTGAAGAAAAAGTGATTACATTATTTAAGTGAGATGCTCATATACAGTACCAAGATAGAGAGTACACTGACAAGGGTGGAAAAATTTGCAAAGTAGATATTGCCAAGGGCATTTAAGTGGGGTATAAAAAACTAGAGTATGCAATACCAATACTTAAGATAGGGGAAAGCCAATATCAAAGAATAGCTATATTGTCACAAGATGGTGTGTATGTTTTGGAATTACTTGTATTTTCCAAAAGCACAAAACATATCATTTACCATCATGGCTAACATTTTTGCAAGAAAATTAAAGTACATGAAAAACATATGCCATTGTCCCAAAACGTTAATTTCAAACCCTCCCTTTTTCAAAAAGCATCCAACAAGTTTAGCCATGTGCATACAAAGTACATGCTTGACTAATTACAGACAAAACAAAAAAAGACAATGATATACTGCACAGCTACAAACTGACCTACAAGTTTGTTACTGAACCTATTAAACATTTATGAAAGTAAAAATATTTATCTATGGCATCCTTAATTAAAATGGATTTTGGATATTTCATTAACTCTTTTCTATGTGGTGTTGGTACATTCCATGGACCTTGTAACCACAAAGTAACTATCAGTTTTTAATACTATGACTTTTAATATTGTATATGTAACTTCATAAATATTTCAAGCTCCCAGTAAATATTACAAAACATTTGTACAAAAAGAAAAAAAAAAAGGTTGTTTTAACTAGGTATTTTTCACAAAGATTTATTTATGAATGTATGGAGTCAGAGTACACTGCTCCTAGTGCAAGATGATTTTCAGGTTAAAATTAGATTTATTTTGTTGTTGTTTTTTTAATTTCATGTAAGCACTAAAACTTCCTAAATAAATATTAAACATTTTATTTTCAGTAAAACCTTATATTTTATGTATTTTGTTTCTCTTAAATCTATATAGGCATGATTTGACCAACCTTGTAGCCAACATAAGCCTTTTTTACAATTTAAAACAGCTAAACACTAATAGAAAACTACAACTGTTTATCATAAATTACTTAAACACTGTATTACTTTCCATATCTTTCTACTTATGTTTGTTATTTTATTATCCATTGAATCATGTCTTAACTAATAATCCCAACAAGTTATAAACCACTTGGTGAATGTGTAACTCATATAATGATAGTGAATGGCATAACACCAAAGCCATTTGTGAGCATATCTAGTGAAAAATATTATTTATCATTATCTTACCTAATCTACCCTAACAAGTTTCTCATTTTTATATTTATAATAATTTCTGCTGTTGGTTGTCAATGAAATTTAATAGTAGTACTAGGATATTAAATTTTTAATTAAATAATGCATCTAAGAATGCAATTATAACACATAAAGAGCAAAAACTATCACAAGTTAATTAGCTTTCTAACTAAGACAAGATAGACTTAAATTAATTTCCTTTCTGCTAAATCTGAACACCACATGATAAACTTTCAAAAGAAGAAGGAATTCAGATTGGTCATAACTGGAAACAATATCATTCTCTATGCCACTTGAGAGATTAAGTTTTGCATTTCTACTGGTTGTAAATCATATAGTATAAAATAAAGAATTTTTGGTACTTTGTAAAGGAGGAGAAGTGATAGGAAGTTGTGGAATGTGGATTTGATTTTCCAGTTTATGACTCCATAAGCAAATAAAATTGAAGGATATAAAAATTACACTTTCTCTTAGTAGTATCTATGTTACAATAAATAAGTTATGTTAAATTCTATACTATAGAGAGGAGTGTTAACTAAATTATGGAAAGAGAAGGCCTGAAGAACAAATGTTACAATTTTCATAGTAGGTGACTAAGGATTATTTCAATATTTCCATATAAAATGAAGAAATTAAAATTTATATAATATCAAATTTGATTTATTAACTATGTTTTGATGCCAAGTTTATTCACACATATATTAGTAACAAAGTGGTTTCATTAAATTTTTAACATAACTGTAATAAGATGCAACATGTACTTTGACCTACCCATCACAACAGGGTTGCAGCGAGATAGAAAAATGACACTATCACACTGAGTAAACATAAAAAGTATGGATTTGATCTGAACTTTTTTACAGGCCTGCTCTTTAACACTCCTACGAAAAGTGGGGCCTAATAGGCCCCAGAGCAACTTTGAAAGGTCATTAATATTAGGCTAATAACTTTGTATTTAAATGAAATTGCCATTTCATTTAATGAAATGAAATCAAATGAAATGGAAACTTTGTATTTAAATGAAATTGCTATTTCATTTAATGAAATGAAATCAAATGAAATGGAAATTTCATTTAAATACAAATTTATTAGCCTAATATTAATAACCTTTCAAGTTGCTCTGGGACCTATTAGGCCCCACTTTTCATAGGAGTGTTAAAACTTTACATTCATGGTTCTCAACCTGTGGTGTATTGATCCCTAAGCATTCCAAAAGAGGTTAGCAATGGTAAGATTTCCATATTATAGTTTTAACAAAAGAGAATAGTATGGTTCACTTCAATAACAATTATTTTATTTGAAAATTTGATTAAACAGCAAGCTGATTTATGTTTATAAAAGCTTCTATACGCCACAGAAATCATGAAATTGACTTGGTTATTGAAAGATCCTATATAAATAAAATCAGGACTTGAAAGTGCTTAAATCATTTATGTACATTAAAACTTAAGTAATAATAACCTACTGGTCAAAATTACAATGTAAAATACGTAAAAAAGGTATTCTTAAACCTTACATTTTTTTAAAATTAATATGGTTTATCAGAATCACTTACTTCTAGTTAACAATTAATTATAAATTTATATAAGCATTTAAATGGTGATTATGTGGTTTTTACACTGTTTACAAAATCCATTTTGCTATCTACTTCTAAATTAGTTTTTTCCCTACAACATATTCACATATTTATGTTAGTTCTTTTACTAGCTGCAAACAATCAGCCTCATATGTCAGGGTGTCATATAATTTTAAAATATAATGAATGTCTATGCAAATACAAAATTAATGTAAATACATAAAAGCTAACAATAAAGTGATATAACTTATAAAACTCAATCCAATTTAATCAAAATATATTTCAGATCTACTTATGTGAAACAGCTCAACTACAGTATAAGCTTATGACCCCACAACTGCAATATAAAATAAATAAGAACTCCATTTAAAAACAACACATGAACAAGTCATATATGTACCACTAATTAATTAACTAACATTCCTTGTGTATAGCAAATGCTGTAAATATGGGAGTATTTAAATCATTACATAAAGCCTGAAAATATGAATTTTAATATGCCTTGTAATAGTACAGAACATTTTCAGCTCCCCAAACCTTCATTGTTTGTCTACAGCTAAAATTCCATGTCATATATGTGTTTAACTAATCTTGTAACAATATTTGATTTTTTAATTATTTTTTTCTGATTACTCCACAACATTGAAGCGAAGCAATTTATAGAAACTCAAGTTATTTACCACAGTCTAAAAACACACAAGCATGCCACATGCAAATATGATTACTACCTTATTGAAAAGAAATCTGTTATAAAAAATTCTCAATTACTGCATTTGTTACTTTACACTACTTACAAAAAAGTAATAATTATTTCTTAGAAATTAAAAATTAAAATTGTTTTTCACTAACTGTACAATGTCCTTTTACAGTACATGTACATTTTACAAAATAAAAATGAAATTTTCAGTGATGAGAAACTAGAAAACATTTTATTAGCTGTTTCATTTATAAATAAATGTTCCATAAATTTCATAGCAAATATCTCATATGAAGTTTGCAACTGGTTTCCTCCTACCACTATAGGTAGTTGTTAATAATCAAATTAAACAAATGCCCAAGCAAAGTGCCACATACACTCTTAGTGTCAAAACAGGACAGATTGTGCTGTCCTTACTCTGTACAGCAGACAGTTGGGGGGTTCGTGGGTCAGAGCGAAACGTTTGCTTGTGCTGTTACCTGGAAAAAGGACATCTGTTAACCCGCTAGCTAGGAACCCAACTTGGTCCACCAAATAATATTGGTTAAGAATACAGTTTTTATTCTATAAATAATCTATATGAAAGTAATAATTAAAAGATACATATTTAAAAAAAAAAGTTATTTTACAAAAGAAACTTAAATGCACAATAAATTTCAATATTAATTAAAGCAACCTCTATTTTTAGACTAAGAAATCTTTAAATAGTTACTTCCTATAAACTGTACTACAAACAACAAAACATTAAGAAATAAATAATATACTATGAAACAAAACTATTTATTTGTAAAGTAATTCATCATTCTTATTTCCAATGGAAATTTTAAAATTTCCTTTAAGCCTTATGAGCTCTTTAAAACAGTTAATATTTTATGAACTGTAATAACTTAAGAAACTGAACCCTGCATTGTTACAAACACAAAAGACTAACAGAATTTATTTTATATGTAGAGTCAAAATATCTAAAGAAACATTTTACAGCAAGAATTTGTATTATGAAATTATTTTACAAAGTATTTATAAATATTTGGAAGTGATATATTTATTAACATCTTTATAAAATAATGTACTATATGAAAATTATCACAAAACTAAAGAAATTAACATGTTAACAATCAGTTTCAAAAGCAAGCATTGAATTATTCAGAAAATGAACCCAGTTGTAGTTATGTATACAAAAAATAATGTTAACTATAGCTGTATGTCAGAAAACACTGAATAAAATCATTTATCAATAACTAATTGCAGAACAGTCTTCAATAATTCACAATAATGATAAATATAAGATCAAAAGAAAATACATGTAAATTAGCATAAGAATTAAATTGATCAGTTTACATATTCACATTTTTTTAAATAAAGCAAAAAGTAAAATATCTTCCATATTGTTTCATTATCAAACAGCTTTCTACTTTGTTTTCATCACATTACAAAAAATACTAAATTTCTAACAGAAGTTATTTAACTTGTACAACAAAAACAATAATATTAGAAAGCATACCTCTGTACATGCCAAAAAACCCTTCTGACTTGAATGTTTTCCGAAAACAATCAATCCTGCAATTAAAAAATAAATACTAATTTCACTAATAAAACCTTGCTCAAACAAACTGCTTTATTTATACAGGCACATACTTGGAAGATAAAGTTATTACATTGTTAGTTATTAAACTGTTCAACTTGATAACAAGTGTAAATCAGTGTTGAAAATTTAATTAAATCATACTCAAAGGAGTATGAATGATGAATATATAATTTTTTTTAATAAATAGAAAAATAATGTTAACCATTAATTTGTGATCACATATTTCTACCAATCAAAATCAGAACAGTAAAATGTCTTAGATGCTGGCTATCCAATTATTTATATAAGAGCATTATACAAGTTTAAGCTGGTCAGTAAAAGAATCATTTACAAGGATGGGCATTTAAGCTGCATATAAATAATACAAAACATAAAACAAAATCTTATTTACGATATTTTTTGTGGCAAGAATGCTTTAGGGGTATCGTTATACTTCACAGTCACAAGCAATGCCATCATTTCTTTTTTCATTTCAAATTTGTCCTACTATCTCATAATCCTGAGTACACTTAGTATTATCGTTTAATAATAATCACACTGATCATTTAACTTCCTCACAGATATATAATTTAGAAAATGATCATTATTATAAAATATCACAAATAAAAACTTTAATTCATGAAATAACCATTAAAAACAATAAAATTACTCACATTAAAATGTCATTACTGATATCAGTTTATATGAAATATTATATCCAATTTCTACTCCACTTTAAACACAACCAATTTTAATTCAATTTTAAAATTGTTAACATTATCTAATTTGTTTTCATTTTCTATGATTACACAATGTTTTGACTAAAAATAAAACTGAAAGAACTACATGCATAACAGATACAAGTAAAAATACAAGCACAATGTACATACTGCTCATATATAGAGCTAGGCAATTACACTCAAGTAATCTAGCACTCTTGCAAAGTAGCTTAAAAACAATAGCTACAACAATATTTGGGCTTCAATAATTTTTGCTAAAAAGTTAAGTTAAACAATAATTGTTCATAGATTATCTAAAACATTTTATTTTCTGTGGCATTTTCTGAGTTCAATTATTTTTCTGTAGAGAGAAATGTCAAAAAAACAGTAACATTTAAACTGTATGAGAATGTACTCAAATAAGGTTAGAAGATATAAAATATTCAAGCTGCATAAAATATCTGTTGATGGCCAGACAACACTTTCCTACTATAGGGCTTAAGCCATATAAAGAATAATTTATATGAGAATATGCAACTGATGACTCTTTAAAACAACAAGAACTGAGAAATTAACTTGATTACCTAAAAGTACTAACTACACTGATTAATGTAATGTATAATAATTGACTAATAAAAACTAACTGATTAATGTCACAATAAAAATAAGCTAATTGAGATGTGTTTTTCTTTACAGTACTGCCTCATTTTAAGCCATCGATTATGTTTTCTCATATATAATGCTGTGATGCCTTGGCTTCCAAATATTTAATATCATAAGCTGCTTAGTTCATTGCCATGTGTCTTCAGAGATTAAAGTCATTACACTATACTCAGAAATAAGGGAAAAAAGGAGGAAATCCTGAGTGAAAAATACACAGATGTGAATATAAAGTTCAGATGAGAAATGGATATTATGATGTTGAGAACAACATTAGAAAGTAATCTGGAAATGTGACTCCACCTAAAATAGAAAAAAAGTGTCATCAATACAGTATTTGTAAAGAACATGTTTAAAGCCACTTCAGCAATTTTCCAATTATGTGAATTCAAAGTAGCATAGAAAATTATTAGCTATCATCCAATTCGGTAAGATTTCAACCTATATGGTCATAATGACATCATTAAAGACAAAATGGTTTAACTTTGTGAAGAGGGCAAGAAGTTCCAAGCACTATTTATTGACAAAACCAAGATATTGCTGTGTCACAAGGAAATAGATATGGCAAGTTAATTGCAGCACAGTTCGAGAAAATTTACCAGCTCACTTTTTGGCAAGATTTTAATTATCCAATGAGAGTTAATATTTTCCTACACTGAATATAAATTTCTGACACATACCTACCACTTCTAACAGTTACAGCTATTATTGCTTTGAATGCCTTTTAGTGTGTACATATTTACTTGCTACAAGCCTTTAGCTCTCACCTAATTCTATGTGTTTTCCATGTGGTTCAGCTACATTAAGCATGAAAGTTAACAAGTGACAACTCTCCACCAATAGGAGTTCAACACACCCACCTGTTGCAGTTAACTCCCTCTGTGCAGTTTAACTCAATCATCACTTTGAGATTAGGCACAAGAAACATCATCGGAAGTAAAGATGAGAAGTAGAAAGTGTCAGAAGTAGCTATCCAAAATACATTTTCAGTGTAGGAAAATATTAACTTCCAATATGACTACTTACTTCCTCTCACAGTTACAATTAGAATCCTGCACTGTGCAGTATAAAATTACCGAGATGAGCACCCTTCAGATACATCTGAAAAGCACCAATGAAGTTTGCTACCTTTATAAAGAGGAAATACACCACTGGGAAACTGCACCATAGCTGAACCAAGTATACTCTTTGCCTAAGTGAAACCAACTGGTGTTGAGTCACAATCAAAGGGCAGAGCAAGCTCTCCATCCCAAATCCAAAAGGAAGAGGAATGTATCTAGAGTGCCCAGGTTGCATTGAACGATAATCAGGATATTAACTTTAATCTATACCAGTGCCAACAGAAGGAACTCAACTGACCTGGCAGGAGGATTGTCTTTAACCATCAATTCATGCGTAGGAACCAGAAGCAAAGAGCAGTCTTCATTTCAAGAACTTAAACCAACATGTGTCCAAATCTCAACACAACTTTAAACAATAAATCCAAGGAATGTACATCCAGATGACAACACAAAGTGGAAATGTAATCAGGAGGGTCAATTCTAATCTGAAACTCTTGCATATAACCCATCATTTGTAATAATTAGTAATAACCATTACTATAAAACGTTTTTTTTGTTTATTTGTATATTAAAATATATTTATGTTAAGATAGAAAATAGCATGTATCAATCTTGTTGGCAAATATCATAAATCTGATACATATAAACATTTAATTAACTTCTAAATCCAAATTACAATTTAATTCAATTTTAGGCTATTTCAGTTTTGTAATATGAGTTAATAATTTGAAGTTCATCTAAGATAAATTATAACATGTAACACAATAAACTTGAGGCTCACCAAAGTTCAATTACACTATGTACAGAAATTTTGTTCATGGATAGTATATGTTATTTCTTAACTGCTTATGTTGTAAAAGTACAGAAAATGGCCATTCCCTTCAAACTTTGCTTTTGTGACCTGGATAATGAAATTTAGAAATTCACCTATTTTCTGTGTAAAAACTGGCAAATTTGCACATTTTCATTTACATAAAATCTGAATAAAACAACATATGAAACAAGATTTACATGTATTTATGCTAAAGTTATATGAAAATGATTAGAAGTGAATAGTTTCCAAGATTTGCGACTGTAATGTAAGTCACGTTCACGTATCAGCCCCTAAATATAGTCTCTCATCATGTTTTCATTATACTCTCCTTGGTAGCGGCATTCAAAGTCCAGTATACCTTGGTGGAAGCGTTCGCCTTACTCCTCTGAGTATGCTCCCATGTTCTCCTCGAATTTATCAAAGATATGGACTTTCAAGGACATTCTGCAGCCCATTTTGTCATAGTTCTTTGCCAGAGCCTCAACCAGTTCCATACAATTTTCAGCCTTGTGATTGCCCAAGAAGCCCCAAACCACTGCAACAAAGCTGCCCCAAGCTCTTTTATCCATCCTACTGAGATTCCTGGAGAATTCTGTGCACTCTAGAATCTTCTTTATTTGTGGTCCATGGAATACGCCAGCTTTGACCTCTGCCTCAGACAGCTTAGGGCAGAAGTCTCGAAAAGCTGTGACAAATTGTTTCGTAAGACCCAATTTTATGTGCAATGGTGGGAACAACACCTTCTGGAGATCCATTAGTGGCTCACACTTGACATTGTGCCTCCTTATAGAGAACTTTGCCCACAGTGACCAGTGCTTCCTGTTGTAGTGTGCTGCAGTGTCCCTGCTCTCCCAAAGGCAAAGATAATAGGGAAACATGGTAAAGCCTCTTTGGATAGGTCTATGTGTTCACTCAGGCAGCTAGAACTAAACTGAAGTGGCAAGTGGTGAGCCCCTGTATATATATATTTCTATGGAAAGTTCTAGAATATTCTAAAAGGTTCTTGAAAATTCTCGTAGGTTCTACAACATTCTAGAAAGTTTTTAAAAATTCTTTTGAGAAAATTCTCTATCAGCTACTCAGCACTAAATTTACCTGGAATGTTCTGCAAAATGGGTAAATTTGAAAATTTCAAAAGCAAAGTTTTAATAGAAAAATAGGTCTCTTCCATTTACTTTAAGCATAATAAGCAATTGGGAAATAACACTTTCTCCCCAGGAACAAGAAAAAGTAAAAATTTTGTTACATAGTGTTATTTTACGTAACATTGATTATAATGCTACCCCACCCATGTCACTCAGGTGCACATGACACCCAATGGTAACATTATAATGAGGAAGTACTGTATTACTATTGATTACAGTAATTATACAAGCCCAATATGAGAACAATTAGTGAGCCTGACAATCTATTAAATTCCATAAAGCACTCTGTTCTAATTACATCTGAAGTACCTTTAAAGAAATTTCTACATCAAATAAAATAACCCATGGAGGGTTTCTTCTATATGTATACCACCAGATCAACAAATGAGCAGAAACTAGTCTGCAGATACAGTAAAATATCCAAAAATTATTTACATAAAATGTTTGAACATAATCACATACAATGACTATATAATTTGTATGTTACTGCAATACAAACTTTTAAAGAATTCAGTGACAACTGTACCCATTATTACAATAACAGTATCTTCAAATTTATGAAAAATTAAAATATCATGCACATTTTTACTCCTTGTATTTATATATTTATTCTGAAAAACAAAATGTTTAAGTAAAAAACATGTTATTTATAACATTCATTTTTCTTGAGATAAATAGTCCCACATCTAAAATGTGAGAATAACACAACTCTAGATAGATCACTGTAAACATATGAAAAGAAATACATTTCTTTCACTTACATTGATGTATATAACTGTTGACCATTTGGTCCAACTTGTTGATTCTGAAGACGAGTCTTAACGAGGTCTATTGGAAAGACACAAGTAACACCAATAATTCCTGCAATACCACCATTGACAATCTTTGGTATCAAGCTGCAAAACATCCAGTTTTAGTTACAATATACACATCAAAATAAGCAAAAACAAAATGCATTAGTAACATTATTTTACAACCATTAGAACTGTCTCATGATACAAGGTATTTGGCATTTCTTAAAACAGTGATATTCACCATGAAATACGTGCAGTATGATATTAACGTAAGAATAATTTTATATACACAACCTCTCAACAGTTTTTTTTTTGTTTTTCTTACATGTAATTATTAACCTATTTTACAGCATTGCTTTGGAATAACAAGGAAAATTTTCCTCAGATTTATCTTATAAATATCATACCTAGGCTGGTGGGTGTGTCAAAAATTATAAAACAATCCAAATATATGAAATTAGGTAATTACTAATAAAACAGTTTTTAGACCTCAGCTAAGAATACAAGGCATGCTAATCAACAGTAACTAAATTATAAAGAAATGTTAGCTATTTTCAAAAGAAATTAACATGGTGTTGGCAATCACCCACAAAAATAACTTCAAATAACAGAAAATCGATATAAATAAACAATTTACTGTAAAATTTTTACACTATATTTCTGTTATACCTATAAAAACAAAGTTACTTATAATTTAAATAATATGTATCAAAACTGCACATATCTGTAAATACGTTTTCTTATTATGTTTGGCCTAATTCCAGAACCTCTGTCTGCCTCAGGCTTCAACATTATCATTATTCATTTTAGACCTTCGTTATACATGTTGAAAATTTTAATTTCCAAGTCATTGTTCTATAATATTACTACTAATATCTATGTAAATCTCAAGTTGTCTTTTTTAATAACCACATACTTAGGTTACATATTCAGCAGAATAAAAATTAAAAGCTTCTGTCTACTTCAGTACAAATTTCACACTTTTTGTGCTAACTTGCACATTTTCCATGGCCTATCATTAGCCTCCACATTACTGCATGTAACTGAAAAATACTTGCATTATCTCAGTAAGACACAGATGCAGAGCCAGTAACACTCATATGTTCTACCTATCATTCTGACTAGTTATTACATTACATTTCCACATGTACCTATTTTCCACAGCTTCTTACTTGAACACATTTGGGAATGTTATTTCTGTGGTTTAAATCAAAGTCATAACATCTTAGAAACATTTGAGGACCCCTTGTCATCTTCCCATACACTTCATAACACCCATCTTTCTATATCCAGTCACAAGTTCTTAAGTACTGAACACTGAGAATTAACTCTGTCATTTATAGTTGGGTGGAATCCACCCAACTTGTAACCACAAAAGTATCCATGAAAGTAATTAAATTTTGATTTTTAATAATATATACACATTTACAAAATTATGCAGGCTACTAATAAACACTACAAGGCTTTTGTACACAAAACATAAGCTTTTTAAATTAAGTATTTATTATTTTTAATTAAAGATTTTCTCATGAAGTTTTTTCTCTCAGAATGTTGACAATCCAACATGCAGAGTAATCTCCATTTTAAGATTACAAATACTTTTATGCATAAGAAAATTTTCAAATTTCACTTGTGAAATCTTTATAACATATTGATAATTATCAAATATTTTTATAGAAAAACTTTGTACTTGTTATCTTCACTATCAAATTGGAATATCTTTAAATGTTAAACAGATTTGACCAATCTCATAACCACCATAAAAAAATTAGAAAATATAAATTATGCTTTGTTTTCTTTCTGGAATGACTACAAATTATAACTCAAAATCACAAATTTTTAGTCTAAATAGTTTAAATTTCATTGCATTATACATTTATACATATTTGCTTTTTTTTTTTTTTAAATGTGACCTTTCAACTACTGTTGGCTAACTTACAAAAGTTACAATGATGTGGCACATGTGCACTCATGTTACTGTATCCAAGAAGACAAAACTGGTCTTTATGAAGTGACCTGTCTTAGCTGTAGACTTGCATTTGGTAAAATACAGCCATATTTTAATTATAACATATTATATATGTAGAGAAGAAAAGAAGTTCTTATTTTATATTCCAGCTTTTAAATATCAGTAACTTGGGTTCCTCATTCATATAAAAATACATACTTTGTATTTTGACATCACAAACATCTAATTTGAACCACTGCTATATTCAACATACTGCGTGACACACAAAAATTGATGTTTGAGTATGCTTTTTATATTTACTTTTAAATTAAGAAATTAAATAATATATAATGTGAAAATTTGAATCAAAATCTACAGTTTGATACTAAAGTTCATGACAAATTCATAAAATAGTAGTTCAATAAAACTTTGAATGTGAGTCAACAAATGCAATGACATGGTGTTTGATCTACGATCCATATAGAATGGGTTAGTAAACTTCTAATTCTGTTGCTTCTACTATGCCTGAACTCAATCTATTTCAAAGACTGACCACTCTATTCAAAAAATAAAACTGCCTTATTTGCTGGCAATGTCTTCTGAGCAAAGTTTTAAATGTATGTCTGTTAGTCCTATCACTCTTACCATTAAAAACATAAAACCTAATGTATAAATTCTATCTATCCACTTTAATATTCTGAACAATTCAATGATGTCTCCTATAACCTCATATTTTCTAAAGAAGAAATTTATAAGGAATTTAACCAAAAATCATCACAGTAGCTCTCTTTTACATCCTTTACATCTCAATATCTTTTTTAATATAAGATGTCAAGACTGAACATGATACCCTAAATGGGAACTAACTAGGAATCAAACAAAAAACAACACAGAACAACTAAACAATAAACTCCTTTGCTACTTTCAGTGAAAATTGTAATCACCATCATTATTATTATTATTATATGATACAAAAAAATGTTTTCCATAACTTCAGGTTAAGTATTATTCCCTTTCTTGATGACAAGAAACACAATTGAAATAAAAATGTATCTCACAACAACTGGTATGGATATTAACATTTTTACTGATAAGCAGAAAACAATATTTTGACCTTCCTAGATCATCTTCAGGTTAACAAAAACTCTTTGCAAACTCTTTTTGTTAACCTGAAGATGATCCAGGAAGGTCAAAATGTTGTTCCCTCCATATCAATAAAAGTGTAAATACCCATACCAGCCATTCTTAGATGTATTACGATTCCCTTTATTTAGTGGTGATTTGTATGTGGCCTGTGTGTTAATATAGAACAAGTTTTCTTTACTTGCTAAAACTAGCTGAAGTTAAATGGCATGATGTGTGCACTTTTTCCTCAAAAACCTTCAACAGATTTCAGAAACTGCACTTTCACATTCTCTTACCCACTCCTGTGGCCCTCCTGATTAATTTGTTTGTTTTAATGCACCAATTATCCCACAATATAAAGTAATGAACTGCAAATTAAATAATATAATAATTTGATTATTTTTTCAATCACATATTCTTGTTTCTGAAATATTTAATATTCTGGCTTTACATATAAAATAAATACTTAACTTCATATAACACCAGAAATGCACCAAACTCTGAAATAAAACCTTTTAGTTTTACATATTTGCACCATAGAAGCTACACAAATAAAATACACGTTATATATATTGATATTTTTCCATTCAATGACATTTGTATCCTTAATGTTCACACACAAGTAAAACAACATACAGCTAATTTTTATCAATTCCTATCCTCAAAATGAGATACCTTCTTATAAATATGGTTGACACTCCCCCACACGCTAAGAAAAAAAAAATCCATAGCTTTTTTAGTTACTTAAATCTTTGCATCGTTGACCATATGCAGTTAGCCTAAACAATTTGTTAATGTAGCCGGTACAGGTTTTTTGGGTACGTTCTAACACAAGTACGTATATCCTTGATTTTGAACTATAAGCAATATTTTTAAAGCCAATAAACTCAGTAGCAGTAAACCTGATCCAACTCTAACTTGACTGACTTGTTTCAGCATTATTACTACTGCTACTAGTAGTACTTGTAATAGTTCAGTATATGCGATCCTGGAGTTATAGTAACACCTTGTAACAAACCTCAATTCGAAATATTAAAATTATGGAGTAACTCTAATAGTAGTAACACTGCCTGTACTTACGAAAACTCTTCTCTTTTAGTTTTAAGTGCCATTACAGAATTTCCTTTATCAAAACCAGCCAGTAGAGGTAGTCTTTCCTAATGCAATACTTATATTTATAAAAACAACTTTTAGGGAGTAAGACACAACCAAAATTTATCAAATATATTCGAAAGTACTATCACACTCCTTTCTAATACCACTATGGCCTACATACATGCGCATCCTCCTCGTCACACATGAACAGTGTTTGTGACGTCAAATACGTTTTCGTACTTGTTTTACTTATTTTTATAATATTTTTAACCTTGAGCTCTATAACGTAATAATTTCTGAAAGGCCAAAATATTATTTGACCTGTTGTTTGTTGTTAAACACAAAAGGCTATCTGTACTCTGATCACCACGGGTTTCTAAACCCAACTTCTTGTAATAGAAGTCCGCAGACATTTCGCTGTGCCACTGACAGGCATGTTTAACCTCTAAAAATTTCATTCTTAAGGCCGACAAACATGTTTAAAATAGTCAATGGGATAAAAATGTTTATTCTATGATAATAATTTGAAATTCTTTACATTCAAACGCTCAATATTAAGACGTTTGAAGCGCTCCTAGTGGCTCAGCGATATGTCTGTGGATTTACAATGCTAAAAACCGGGTTTCGATACCCGTGGTGGGCAGAGTACAGCTAGCCCTTTGTGTAGCTTTGTGCTTAATTCAAAACAACAACACATTTGAAGCATTTACTCATTGTATACGTTACTGGATAAGATAAACTTCTAGAAACAGTGTGGTTATTTTCAAATTCATGTCTCTAAAAAACCTTGAAGGCACCTGTTTCATTTCGTTTTGTATGTAATATCGTTAGAAAAACTGATTTTCACGCAAGCATCATACAATTAAATTTTTGAGGTAATTTGAATATGACTAAACAACTGACCCTGACGTGGCCGGGTGGTTAGGGCGCTTGACTCGCAAAATGAATACCCATCCCATCAAACTTGTTCATCCTTTCAGCCATGGAGACGTTATAATGTGACGTACAATCCTACTGTTCGTTGGTAAAAGAGTAGCTAAAGTTTTGGTGGTGGGTGATGATAACTAGCTGCCTTCTGTTTAGTCTTACACTGCTAAATTAGGGACGGCTAGCGCAGATAGCTCTCGTGTAACTTAGCGCAAATTTCCAAACAAGCCATATTAGAATAAACAACATAATTCTAAGATGTAAGAAAGTATGAGATTGGATATATGTTGGAAAGTACGAAGCAGTTTTACTGTAACACACACACACACACAAAAGTGTGCGTACTTGCAGCAAATAAAATTGCACTACCACTGTATTTGTGAATAGATCGACGTCTTCCTTCTCTTGAGATAAATTTTTGCAGAACTATTTCTTTCTCGCAACTAAAGAGAACTGAGTACAGCAAATGAGTATATATCAAACTCAGACTTATTGTACAAAAAAACAGAGAGTTGAGGGAACATAGTTAGCGTACCACTGATAGTAGAACCATGTAGCTTGAAAAACAAAGTTATGAGCACTCACCATCAAGGCCCGCAGGGCAGATTTCTCAAATTTGGAGGGGGCAGTACTCTGATCCCTCCAAAAAAAAATAACATCATATATTTGTTATTAAGAATCAAAAAACGTAAACATAAATATTTCATTGCAGGTAGTGTTTTTACTTTTCTTGCGCATATAACATAAAACCAAATAAAATTCAAATAAGCAATAAGTTTTCATGATTACTCTGAAGAGCAAAAGCATTGATAATCTCTTCCATTTTGTTCTTCATCACAGAATTTGCAACTTTCTTTGTTAATCTGAAGATGACCTAAAAAGGTCCAAACATTGTTCTCTACTTTATTTTAATAAAAATTTTGATACCCATACCAGCCGTCCTGAGATACATTTCACAGAATACCAAATAATAGTAATGAATATCTTAGGCCATCAGTGGCGGCGCCAGGATATTTTTGTTGGGGTGGCTGAGGTAAATTGTGGAGGGGCTTCCCAAAATGCCATCAATTTGAAGTATAGATGGTAAATTACAAGAATGTAAATACCAAGGTACATGTCAAAAAGGTGTGCTATTTTGAACTGCTATTTTCAATGCAGTTTTCATTGGAAACTCATACTCTGATTAATAATTCATTATTACAAATTAGAAATAATCTGTTTATGAAAATATGCGTATATGTAAAAGAGGAAGCTCACCTAAATTCCACCCAAGGTAATACATAACAATAAAGAAAATCAAGATTAGCTTAGATTGAACATTTAATATACCATTAAGAGTAAAGCTACAAATCAAAAGAAATATAACATAAAGACATAGTTTACATAGCAGAAACGAATTATCCCATGTGAAATTAATACACTCTGAGGAAAAGTAAGGTCAGGCTAACTATCTTTCATCTTAATGAAGACGTTGAGTTCTACAGATCTATGTCTCTTTGATGTTAATTAACAACGACGATTGTGTTTTCCATATTTTATGAATATATGTAGGTAACAATATTGGGGGCTGAGGGGGCTTGGCTCATTTTTTTTTTTTGGGGGGGGGGCTCGAGCTCCTCCCTGGCGCCGTCATCGTAGGCCATCACTAACTTCATACACTAAATATAAATGCAAGACTCCAAAAAATAGTATATAACAACAATAATATATGTTATTATCAAACTATAAACAGTATTAGACAAAACTAAATGAAAATTTCTATCACACGTAGAATTCATAACATCCACGTATAGTGATTAAATTTATATGATCTTCACATGTGTATATGTAAAGATCATTTCTGTAGAAAATACTTTGAGAATGTTCATATGGATACCATTACAATCCAAGAATAAGTTGTTTAAATTACATAAGATACTTCTTTTATAAATTAAATTTAATAATTTTCTAGCATTACTTGTAAGGAGTGAGAAGCCATCAACGCATTTACCTGGAGACAACAGAATATGATATACTTGAGAGCATTAAGGGACTTGTTTGGATGTGCTACCCAAATTCAGATATATGCTCAGTTACAGTATTGTCATGTAATTGTATAATATTTTGGGGAATTAACAAAAAGATGGCAAAATATGTGAGAGAGAACCGTTATTCCAGTCCTTCATATTTTTACCAAATGCAGACAACGGGTACATGTTTGTTTAGCATTATGAATGAATAAATGTTATCCTAAGTATGCCCTAAGCCAAGAGCACGCCAGTTTGTTTAGGTTAATGTGCCATTACTGTCACTTGTTTGTTTGTTTGTTTTTTTAATTTCGCACAAAGCTACTCGGGGCTATCTGTGCTAGCCGTCCCTAATTTAGCAGTGCAAGACTAGAGGGAAGACTATCATTGATTCTGACATTATTAGAACTGTATTTCACTTATCTAATATTTACTGATGGTATTTTAACTGTTAATGGTACCCCAAGTTGTGACTTTATTTCACGATTTGTAAGTGGACTAAAGTGAGAGGAATGTTACTCATCAAACATAACTTAAAATTATGTTCAATATTTTTTTCTTTAATAATTCTGTTTCACTGTTTAGTTTATAGTTGGGAGCATATGGGCCATCATGAGTTTTTTTTTATTCCGACAAGTATTCATTAGACCTTCCTGCTCTTACACTTTCCATTTAAAGCATACGCACATACAACCGCTAACACATTCTCTGGTAGTGCATTGTAACTCATTGTACAATATCGCACTCTGTTTCTACTGTCTTCATTGGAGCTCAATAAAAATTTGCTTTCTGTGTAGCATCTATGCAAGTCTTCTTCTTTGTAGCCCAACTGTTACACCCATGGAAAGCACTTCTACATGCGAAATCCACGAATCTTTCGTTCTTGTGGGTCCAGACATCTCTGCTTTGCCGGAAATCCTTTAAATAATACAGAAGTTAAACGAGGTTCATAGTCACAGAGGTAAGCATACAAGTAAGAAACTTACAATAATTAATGACAAATGATGAGACAGTATTATTTAAGAAATAAGAAACTAACACAAATATTTCAATACTAAAAGTAATATTAAAAGAAATACAATATTTACCTCCAAGAAGGCCTGGACTGATTGTCAGAAATACTCAGCAACACATAAACCATTTAAAGGAAATATCTAAAAGAAGAATAGTTAATATTTGGAAACTAACAAATATGATACTGATAACAGTATGTTTAACAGTTATCTTAGTGAGTATACTGTTGCATTGTTCACGTAGTAAAATAGTAGGATTCAAGTTGCTAAAACATAAGGCCTAGCAAATGAAAAAAAAACAAACGATAATAAAACCCTTACGTACAGTTGAACTAAATGATTTAGAAAGAGACAATCAATTGAGGAAGTAGAGGAATTGAATATATATATCAAAATTCTTTAGTGTACATAGCCAATTTATGAAGTTAGACTAAGTAAATTTTGTTTTTTAGAAATCTTGAAAACTATGGCTAAATTAGCAGTTAGGAAAATTGTGAGAAATGAGGAGTTAATCAACATAATAAAATAAAAACAATGGCCCAGTGATAAACCAACAGCCATTAGATATACAGTTGACTGGTGGCAAGACATGGTTACGAATGTGGGTGTCCTGGGTTGACAATAGAGTACTTATATGAATTAAAGAGATACCTGTGGAGACACAGAGTGCCCATAGCAAGCAGTGTTATTGTGGAAATCAAATGGTTTTATGTGAATAAATAGTATGTTGTAAAGGATTTAATGTGAAACTCCTATTTTTCGTTGCTTAGGAAAAAGTATATTTCTTTATCTCCTCCCACACCATAAACAACACCTCACTGCCAAGGAAAGGCAACAAGTGGAGTTGGCCACCTTCCTCCAAAGTCTCATTTGGGACGAGTGAAAACAGTATAACTCAGAACTGTTTATGGTGTATGCAAAAATAAATCGAAATGCTCAAAATTTACTCAAAATGTATAAAGAAGGCACAATTCCTGAGCCACTTAATAGGTTGACCCTGTTTAATTTGGAAAATTGAATTGTCAATACAATACACAATATACAACCAGATCACTAGTGTTATACTTGGAAGGTTAATGCCCTCTACTACTGGCTGTTACATTCTTTACAAAGCTTTATGCTCAATTATTCGTAAGTACAGATATATGTGTGTGTGTGTGTTGCGCGTAAAAATAAAATACTATGTGTAAGATTTCTGTTTTATATCTGTATAAAGGATTAAATAGAATTGTTATGTATTACAGATAAATATGAGGGAATTCTCAATAACTCCGGTACTTTAAATAATTTTAGGCAAGATTAGAGTAAATCAAGATACACGCTGGTGTGTCGTGCGACCAAAACAACCTGTAGCAGAACACAATGTGTCATTTGCAGGAATTATGGTTTGGCGATTTTCCATCTTCTATATATCGGACTGTGGTAGTCCAAACAAACATATATTTTTCAGTGGATGTGCTCAACTAGATTCTTATTTCAAATACAAAATTTCAAGGAAATTCACAAGGGAGTATTTTAGACACAACATTTCTAAGTTTGATTGAATTTCTACCTTTTTTTGTTACCCCGCTGGAATAGCAGTAAGTCTACGGATTCAAAAAGCTAAAATCATGGGTTCGATTATCCTTAGTGGATAAAACAGAGAGCCTGATATGGCTTTGCTATAAGAAAAGCACACACATCCCTTTTTTTGTTTCTTTGCACCAAAAGTTTTATGAACGTCTTTAGAAAACTGGTATGCTGATAGATCTTTTTAATCTATAATTGAGTGTCTTGTTTGGTGTAAATACAAGTCATATGTGCAATGCTATCCAACAAAAACGGTTCAAATTTTACGAAAATTTGACGCATGCTTACTCATGTGGCTATCGATAGTGGGTAATGTGAGCTATCGATCTGACATTTATACTGCAGTTTTACCTGAGAGTAAAAATGGACCGTTTTAAGTTTTAGTTTGTCATTAGAATTAAAAACGGTTGACTTAGAGCAGCAAAAATATAAGATGAAAGAACGTACACATACATAAGCATTTGTTACACTACACAATCTAGATTATCAGTTTCTAGTTCAAGTTTTCAAAATAATTATCCGAGTGAATGGTTTATCGTCACGTTATAATGCTTCCACGGAAACTGTTAATCTAAATTCTATGGCATTACTGTAAAGGAAGTTAATGCTGTTTCAGATAGGAAGCCTTCCGGTGGCACTATGGTGTTTGGGAACGTATGTTGGGTAGAACATAGTCCTTTATGTAGTTCTGTGCTTAATAATAAACAACTAAGCAATTAGAGAGGAAAAACTATCACCATATATTTTAAAAAATATATATGGTTCTATGCTCGGTTCTGTGAAATAAAGATCTGCTCCGAAATGTAGGGTTGCTATGGAGTGTTGATGTGTACTGACAAAAAGTCATAATATCTAATCAAAAACACCTTAGGTGTTAAAAACATAAGTGAGTGTGCAACTTAACTGGTGACCAAACTGGTAGCTAGCTAGGCCGCATATTTTGTTTCACTCACCATTGTGCCCCAATTTGAACACAAAATTTGTTTGTCCAATTTTGTTAAAAACGTTTCTAAGTATAGATGTAAAGAAGAACGCATAAAATTTTGATAATAAAAGATTACCAAGCCAAAAAGTGTTCATTAATGGAGAAGTGAGGAGATGACACAGATGAGTAGAGGGAGAGAGTTGATGAAGATTATTTTACCAACTGTCGAAAATGATTAATACTATGAAAAGATAACGTGTTATTAAATATAACTAAACTAACAATAAATTGGTCAACAAAAAACAAACAAAACAACAACAGTGTTTTGATAACATCAAGAATATAATATATAAAGATACTACTAGCTAAAGGATACCTGAGAAAATAATTTACCTTATAATGAAAGAGTCAGAGTCAGACTAATTTTACAACTTTAGTAAAAAACGAGATTTTCTGCGTACAAAAGATATGCAATGTTCGCTAAAAGCTCTTTAAATTTTGTGAAAATACATTAACTAGATTTAAAGAGTTTTGGCTATATGGATGGTGGTTAAAAAGTTGGTCACAATAACCAAACCCATGTAGAGAGGACTGAAAACTTGGTAGCATATGTTTGACAGTCTGCATTACCCATTCTTTTGAGCCATTAGACCTTACCTATTGGTAAGATTACGAGTCGCACGCTTTAACACGCTTGGCTATACCGGGCCACAGGGGGGAGGCAAGGGGGTACATTTGTCCCCGGGCGCAGCATCGTGGGTGGGGAGCGCCAAACTGATGTTACATAATTAAGAATGAATTTCAGAATCAAATGTTTTCCCCTCTTAACCAATTAATGCCCAGTGTCCCATATATTGGAGTTGCAACGTCATGTGTTGCCACAACTTGGTTGCGATTTAGTCACGTTATACCATAACGCTGTCGAAACGTTGCGAAAACGTCAGATTGCAGCGTCACTTCCTGACGAATAATGAACGTTGCTATGTAACGTTGCCACAACGTCGTAATTGGTCACATTTTTCTATTAAGTTGTCTAAACGTTATGAAAACGTCAAAATGCAGTCACTTCATAGGGAATAATCAACGATGTTATGTTAGTTAGTTAGTTAGTTATCACCAGTAGATTCCATCTAGGAACATAGGGCCGCAATCGCTTGCGGATTCTTCAACAAGTATTTAAGTGAGTAGGTTGTTAGCCCACTGCACCGAGCCGTCCCTAATTTAGCAGTGTAAAACTAGAAGGAAGGCAGCTAGTCATCACCACCCACCGCCAACGCTTGGGCTACTCTTTTACCAACAAATAGTGGGATTGACCGTAACATTATAACGCCCCCACGGCTGGGAGGGCGAGCATGTTTGGCGCGACGCGGGCGCGAACCTCGGATTACGAGTTGCACGCCTTACGCGCTTGGCCATGCCAAGCCATGACGTTGTTATGTAACATTGTGTAAGCGTTATGAAATGTAACATTATATGCTGTAAATCAGTAATCAGAACGCACATTACATGGATACTTCACCGAACAAAGCCAGTAAATTGTCTATTACTTGATCCAGTTTTCGGAATGCTACCATGGCCTCAGCACCCTGTCCTTCGGGAGTAACAGAACGGCTATAACAGATAATTGAAATGGGGATTTAAATGACTTTATCAGACCCCTGCACGTCTGGTAAAGCTGGAAACGAAGCCGAGGAAATCTGACTGAAGTATCTAAGCGAAGCCAAGAAAATCTAACACTGGACTAGATTATGAATTGCAGATACGAGTCTCAACTTTTCCCACCTTTTCGGCATTGATCTTAAAATTGAAACGGGTGAGCTCGCAACCGAACCAACGGCTGCTTTTGAATCTGACTTACCAAGAGACTAGATCGCGTCCAAGGTGGTGGATGAGTGACGCTCGTTTGGAATAAAGTTTTATCAGAAATTTGTGGATAGATGCATCTCAGGTGCGTAGCTATTTTTGTGACAAGAATGATTTAGATGAGAGCAAAATTGCTCAAGCAAGGCCTTTTTTTAGATTTTATGATAAGATTTTTGGATGCGCCGTTATATGCCCAAGGTGAAAATTATTGCTATTAAATCTATAATTTGTTTATTAGTTGCAATGTTCATGTATCGGTTATATCATTTCAAAGTACTCATAACGACTTCGCTGTTAAAGATAAATGTAATGGGGATTTGGTTTCAAGAAGTGATGCCGTGCAGTTGTTACATCGGATTCTAACATTTGAGTTTTTGGTTCTTCTTTGGATCTGGAATACTGTACTTGTCAGGATTGAATGGGTTCAGAAAAGGCTTCAAGACCACACCATGAACGTCCGTAATGCTGCTCAAGATATTCAGGCTTTACAAGGGTATTTCCTAGAAAACAGTGATGCCATATGCAAGAATTCTCTGAAAGAAGCAAAGGAACTGTGCAGTTCCTGTGATGTTCAAATTGATAGACGGCAAAGGAAGAAGAAAAAAATGCCCGGAGAAACAGCAGAGGATGTAGGACTCGCAGCAGAAAATGAAACGCTACGACTGATGAAAAGTATGACTGACAAAATACACACAGAAATGGGAGACAGATTCATCAGCTTGAAGACATAAAGGAACTTCTGTCCACAACTAATGAGAATAGCTTGAAACAGAGATGCATTTTTACGGGAAGCTCTTATGATACAGACTTGGATGGCTTGGAGATAGATGCTCAGTGAAATAATGGACTGCCAAATGCTACTCAAGACAAGGGCTGATGTTAAGCTTTCGATACCAGAGGGCCTGCTTCGCTTCATTGTGCAATTTGGGGATGATTTATTTCGAAATCTGAAAGTTGATCTGCAGATCTTACTGGCTGTTGCAACATCTATTGCCAGTTGTGAAAGGTCTTTTAGTAAGTTAAAACTTATCCTGTCTTACCTGAGATCATCCATGGGACAGGAAAAATTGCCAGCCTTGGCTTTGCTGAAAGTGGAACGAGAGGTTACCGACAGCATAAAGTTTGAAGAACTAATCAATAAATTTGCAGCAGCAAAGGCAAGAAAAAAATTCTCTTTGAAGTTACATAATTACATCCAAAGCATTATATCAAACTACACTCTTCAAAACAAGAAACGCAAAAGGGATATTTTTTTATTTTAAAGAGAAATGTATGTAAGAACGTTACAAGCTCAGAGTATGTGATGTTACACGTCTTAAAGCACTGATTGTCAGACCAAAATGACAGTAAAAGTTGTGCACTTTGAAAACGGAGGAAAACATCGGATTTTTCGCCAAAACGCATTCGTGTCCAATAAAATTGTTTGAGAGATCTGCATGTTCTGCAAGTGCAACATGTGCAAAATCCCTATAAAAGTGACGGGTTCTCGGTTTCCATAGCTCAGTGTTAAGCCACTGACACGCAATACAGTTACGCCAAGACTGACTGAAGCACAACGCAACAACGCCATTGGTCGCTTGGAAGCAGGCGATTTTCCATCAGATGTTGCCAGAGCTGTGAATGTCCACCCAAGCACCATCACAAGGCTATGGAATCGTCATCAACAACATGGATCAACTCGTGACCATCCACGATCTGGCAGACCTCGTGTGACCACGCCCGCACAAGATCGCTACATCCGGTTACGTCACCTTCGGGATAGGACCACCACTGCGACGTCTACTGCCTCAACCATATCAGGGCTGCGTAGGATTTCCGATCAGACCGTACGTAACCGTCTACGAGATTCTTAGGCCCCATCATGGTGAACGTCAACGACGTTTTTTCAACATGACAACGCTCGTCCTCACACAGTCCGACTCACCACTGTTTTCTTGAGACACCACAACATCAACGTTCTTCCCTGGCCCTCCAGATCACCAAATTTAAACCCCATCGAACATTTTTGGGACGAGTTGGACCGACGTCTGCGACGGCGACAACCTCAACCACAGACTCTACCTCAGCTTTGCAGGGTGAGTGGACAGTCATTCCACAGGATGTGATTCGTCATCTCATCGCTTCCATGGGCAGGAGATGCCAAGCAGTTATTGATGCTCACGGGGGGCATACTCGTTATTGACGTTGAGTGACGTTAAATTTCACCTAGTGAGCGTGGACTTCGCCTTTGCAGACTTTGGATGTTCAGCAGTGAATGTGCAAAGTTTCACACGTCATACAGAACTACCTGGAATAAACTTAACAATTTGTCTCATATTTTGCCTTTCTTTTTTTGAAGAGTATATTTCTTTTACTTTATGTTAATTTTGCAGGTTACTATATCCAAGTGTTTTAAGTTTTTGCAATGTTATATTTGACTATTATTTTAGTATAAAATAATTCTGCATTAATTTTTTATATGCATTCTTGTTTCTAATTCTGTCCTTCTCTGTTATTCAATTATATCTTCAAAGTACCATTGTTGCCTCAATTATTTGACTTTTTTCATCTCCTTCGTACCCTAAAAATACGCCACGAAATGCAGGTTTTCATGTTCTGAAACTCATAAATTTCCGGGAAAGCATGACGGACCCCCTTATGGCTTACATTTTGTTACGAGGGGGCGCAAAAACTTTGTCCCCGGGCGCTGAAAACCACAGCTACGCCTCTGATAGTACATTTCATGCATTGGCTCTAGAATCAAGTTGAATGTCACAGATAAAATAGATTTTATTCATGGAAAATGACTTGTGTACCTGGCGTAGTTTTACTTCCTTTCCCGCATATGTTTGTGCAGTCCTGTTCCTGGTTTGGATATCATTGGAGATCTTTACCATAGAATGTCAAGTCACCAATTTCATAAACAAAATTTACCAGCAAGGTCTGCTTCATGTCCACCCAACTATTACAATACTACAGGATGTTTGGAAAGTCACTGTGCACTTATATATTTATTAACAGACATGTTTCAATAAAGAATACAGGAGGTAAATATGAATGACAATTATAAACAATGTTGAAAGTGACCCCCGTTGGCATCAATACAGGCATGAATCCTTCTTATTTTGTTTCTCAACACCGCTATCAGTTGCTGGCTTGAAATAGACTAAATAAGATATGCTAACAAAACTACACAGTGATTTTCCGAACACCCTGTTGAACCGAGACTGACGCTTACTACCTTCATTCTGCAAGCAATGCATTTTAGAAATGATTGGAGATTCACCTCTAGTTTGCCTCTATTTATTATAACAAAATTTGTGTTGCCAATATAACTCCTCTATCAATCAGAAGCTCAATCTCTCACCCTTATAGTCAGATAGGTATGTATACCAAGATTCATTCGACCCTGAGAGAGAGAGAGAGGAGTTGACAATAAATTCTTTCAATGCAAGCTGTACGTTGCATTACTCTACGTCTGTAGCTAGATCTGATTTGGGCTTCATTAGTTCTTCGGAGCTATAGCAAATGTGTTTAATGTTTGTTTTTAACTCTTGTATCTGCTAAGCTTTGTCTACCTCACTGCTTGGCAAGGTACGAACTGTATGTTCGAAAGTGTCCCAATACTCCACAGCTAAACCGGACGCTTTGATGCAGGATATAACAATCCTATGACACAATAGTAAACTTCCTTGACCGAATCTTGCTACCAAATATAATAAAATCTAAGGAACTAGACTTTCAACTTTAATCCTCTAGTAGACAAAGGCCTTTATTATGAAAATCAGACAGTAATAGAAGACATCACGTTCAATATGTTTGGTGTAAGCATATGACCAGTTCATATCACAACACTCTCAAGTTCTGATCTTATAATAACTAATGGGTCACAATTCCAGAGGTGATGGGCCAGCGTCTGTATGACAAAGATGCATGGTTGTCTCATATTCACCAAATTCTTCTTCAAAACAGCTATATTGCGATTTCAATCCTTTGTTACTGACTGAACTTCTAATCTCCATGTATCTAAATAACTTGAATATATTAGAACTTCCTTGATGATGAAACCACAAGCCTTGTGAGATGTGCTGACAATAGCACTGTGAACCACAAGTGGACCTGGCAGTATTTTGACTGAAATACCACTAATATACTTAAAACTCATTTTTAAATAAAAAAAACAAACAATTTTTTGTACACAATTCTAAAAATGAGTGTTCCCATTCTCAAAAATAGAATGTACTACAAATGACTTACTGTACAGTGATAATTAGTCTCTAGGATTATTTCTTCTCCAACTTATTTACCACACTTCTGAAAGTGTGGAATTTAGTGTAATTTATTCATAACAAAGTTCTTATTTCGTAAACGTGTATTTTTATAACGTGTGATCTTATTTGGCCTCAGAGCCATATACTGGAAAATTAGACCTTTCTTGCCACATACCTTTCTTACCTGGCCCGGTTTGGCCAAGTGTTTAGGGAGCTCGATTCGTGATCTGAGGGTTGCGGATTTGAATCCTCGTCACGCCAAACATGCTCGCCCTTTCAGCCATAAGAGCGTTATAATGTTACGATCAATCACACTATTCATAGTTGGCGGTGATGACCAGCTGTCTTCTCTCTAATCTTACACTGCTAAATTAGAAGAGGGAAGCGCAGATAGTCCTCGTGTAGCTTTGTGCGAAATAAAAACAAAGAAACACACGTACAGGATAAAAGAAAATACTCAGTGAGACTGGAAATAATCTCATGCACTCAACATTTTTCGATGTGCTTACTGCACCATCTGCAGGAGTGCAATGATTTGCAAGAATCACATTTATCTATAGAGTTACAAAAATTAACAATAAAATTTACATATTGAAGAATTCCGCACCATCTTTTGTCAGTATTTCAGGCTGAGTTTTGTTTAATTTTATTATGTTCTGTTAATGGTGAAATAGTTAAAAATTTCCTTTGTGTTAATTCACCTGTATTTAAAATTTCTTCTGATTTGTTTGAAGTTCAACACAAACCAACACAATGGGCTGTGCTCTGCCCATAACGGGTATCGAAACCTGGATTTTACCGTTATATGTCTGTAGACATGCTGCTGTGCCACTGGGAGTTTCTTATACTTTGTCCTGTTCAGACCATTTTAGCATTCAAATAATATTTTATATATGTCAAGTTTTAAATTAAATTCATTTTATCCTTAGTTCCATTAAAAAGTTGGCTAGCTTCGTTTGTCGGTTTACATATCGGAAATATATTCATTTTTTATTAAATTGCTCAGCTATTTGACAAGACAAATCAGGTATAAATGACTAATACTAAACATACACTACATGACTAAAAGTATGTGGACACCGAAATGTGTTTGTTGAACATCTCATTCCAAAACCATAGGCATTAATATGGAATTAGTTCCCCTTTGCTGCTATAAAAGCCTCCACTTTTCTGGGAAGGCGTTTTACTAGATTTTGGAACATGGCTGCGGGAATTTGCTCCTGCCGGCCAAAAGAACATTAGTGAGGTCGGGCAAGAAGGCCTGGCTTGCAGTCAGTGTTCCAATTCATCCCAAAGGTGTTTGATGGGGTTGAGGTCAGGGCTCTGTGCAGGTCAGTCAAGTTCCACATCAACCTCAGCAAACCATGTCTTTATGAACCTCACTCTGTGCACGGGGAGCATTATCATGCTGAAACAAAAAAGGGCCTTCCCCAAACTGTTGACAGAAAGTTTGAGGCACACAATTTTTTAGAATGTCATTGTATGCTGTAGCATTAAGATTTCCCTTCACTAGACCTAAAGAGCATGCATAGCCCAAACCATGAAAAACAGCCCCAGACTATTATTCCTCCACCACAAAACTTTACTTTCACCTTTCAAATCAAGCATAATAAATCCCTATTTTATACATTGTTATGAGCAGGTTGTCAATCCAAATTTTAACTCGGATTTTACAATTCATTCACAAACTTTAAAAAAATTTATAATGTTTAAGTAAACTCAGTTAATTTATCTTAATCCCATGGAACAAGTTACTTTAAATTATTTTTCCAAATATTTGAAGAGGTCATTTATTTCAAAAACAGTGACAGAAAAGAATAATTTAGAAATGCTAAAAATGGGAACCAACAAAGCCCAAAATTTGGTGGTATAATATACCTTGAAGCAAACTTATAATGCTAAACAATACTCAGAATTAGTTTTAAAAACTAAGTTTGGATGAATTCAAGAACGTTTTGATACACAACTTTTACTTCTAACATTAAATAACAGAACCACTGCAAGACAGTAATAATATTCCATGGATGGGACTAACTAATGTAATGTGTTTAATGCTCTCAAAATTATGACTAAGTGTTGACAAATTGTATTAATAAAGGTTTGCTCACTTTTGAATTTTGCATATAGTTACATGAGGGCTATTTGTGGTAGCTGTCCACAATTAAGCATTGTAAGAGTAGAAGGAAGGCAGCTAGTCATCACCACCCACCATCAACTCTTTGACTACTTTTTTGCCAACAAATAGTGGAATTGACTGAAACATTATAATGCCCCACAGTTGAAAGAACGAGCATGTTTGGTGTGACAGGGATTTGAACCTGCAACCCTCTCATTGCAAGATAAGTGCCCTAACTTCCTGGCCATTAGTGAAAGATTTTGTAAATAACTGAAAAAAAAAGCTGGCAAGCATTACGTAGAATGCACATCTTACTTTTGTTAAGAGTTTCTTTTGTAGCAATGTTTAAAGGTTTTAGTTACAAATAAATTAAAAAGTTCAGAAAGATGCCTTAAACACTAGTTCAGTATTTATTTGTGCATTACAAGGAAGGAAACTGCAACTTTTTCTCCTTACGTTCAAATACTTTTTCCACTTCTGCTCCTAGTTAATAATTAATGTGACATACATCTGGCTTACAGCAGGTTACTCTACACAGAACATATAATTCAAAATGCACATGATGAAGTTTAGAACAGTATTTCTTAAAAATATTTTTACTACATGAACCGAAGAAAACTTTTTAAAATAGTTATTCTGTACTTGCACAAAATAATAATCCATTTAGGTTACACTTGAGTAATTGCACCTGAATCACAACTTCCACTAACTTTTCCACTTCTCTGTTTCTGAATCAAATACATTTTGTAGTAGTGACAAATCATTTAAGTAGTATTGTGACTAACTTAAAATGAAATGTAAAAATTCAACAATTAAAAAAAAATTGTTTCTGTGAAAGTTAGTTTCTTAAATGTCAAAAGGGTTTTAAAAAATGCTAAGCATTTTTTTGTTGCTGTTTGAATTTAAGTCATTATTATAAAAAGCTGTTTCTTAAAAGATAATTGTGTATTAACATACAGCATGTGGTTCAGCATGGCAATACATCTAAAAGTAAGTTCAATATGACATTTATTTCTCAAATTTATGACAAACATAGAGTAAACATAACTTTTGCAACTGTACTGAAATTACAGTGACTTAAGGGTTTATTTTAGCAAAACAATCTTCAATATACTACCTTTATAATCTCTCCATTTTCCAATTAATATGAATAACCTGATAACCCTATAATGTAATGTATCCCATTAAAAAAAAAGTTTCAAATTTTATTACATTGAGAAATTTGACAAAATAAAAGCACAGATAATTTTATATGTACTTTTTTTTTTCAAATAAATTTAATTGTTCTGATTCAAATGCCACTGGAAATTATATGAAGGGAGTGATGAAAACTACAAAAAAACAATGGCATAATACAAAAACTCTAGCTAAACTGTTAACAATATTTTGAAACCTGCATAAATCCTCTGTTTATCTTATGCAATCTGCATTACAGATTATCAACCTAACTTTTTAAGGAGTTTGAAAACTTAACATCCTCCTCTTCTTGATTTTTTATATACAAAATACTCTGTTACTGAAGTAATTTATGTACATTTTCACACAAGATAAATTTAGTCCAAACCAGGCCTTTAAAACAAACTGAAATTTCCACCAACAGTTTAAGATCTTATTTTTTCAACAGCAGTTTTGGAAAATCTGAAGAAAAAGCATAATAATGCTTTGTATGAGGAAGGAGAATATGTGAAAACAAATACTTGGATTAAATGAAAAAAAAAACTTATTTTTTCAAATTCTGACCAAAGTAATTGTTTTTAGTCTTAGATCCAAATGCTTTTAATCAATTAACAATGAAAAGAGATTTACAACAGCACAGTTTTCATTTGTTTTTTGAATATTAAAGAACTGAACATTATAATATATAAATGGTTTTAAAATAATGTTTAGATTACCAAACATCTCTAAGAAAAATTCACATGTTTATTATAACAATTTGAGAAAGAAAATGAATTTTCAGTATTTTTCACAAACTTAGAATTTTTTAAAGTTTTAAATAAGTAATGTAATAAAATAACTTTAAACATAAATCTTTATAATGTCATCAAAATATTTAATCATACTATTAAAAATACATATCTATTTCAGAAAAATGGCAAATAATGCAGCCAACAGTTTGCAATAAAGAAGCTATAGTTTCATAGTAACAAATTATGACATCCTTTGTCTGAAAACCATAATAATAATAAAGATTTGATTTATAGATAAACATTATAAATCCTGTAAGGTGCACCCATATTATTAATATTGATGTTGACATAAAATTGATAGGGATATATATATTAATCATAATTCCTTGGCAGCAGTACTCTTCTTTAAATTCTCTCAATAACCATAGCGTTCCTGAAAAGAAAAAAGCCCAAGTAGATAATGACACTAAGATTAATAAAACTCAACTAATTTTCCAATGTTACAAAATGTTTATTTTTTAAATTCTTTCTCAGTATTTATATTCTAATTTCATTGCATTAAAATCTCTTTTTAAAGCATTCAAAACAAGTATTAAATACCTAACATGATGTTTATTAAGAACTAAATGAGTCATTTGAATCAACCTTTCGGAAAATCTTGAACTAATGATATACTGTCTAAATACTAACATTGATAAAATTATCACCACCTGATTATGAAGTACATGAAACTACTTGTACTTGACAGTATGGATTGACAAGATACTTTTATTCCTTTTCAGAAAATTGTCAATGTAAAAAATTTAAATGCTTTTTTTGTTTTTTTACACACTCCCTCTGGAAATAATCATGCCAGATTATGTCACAGATTTTCATTTCAATAATCACACAACAGCTACAACCTTCATTAATCCCACTCCTATGCATACACACAACTGCTTTTATTGTTCTATTGACCACCCCAATGATCTGGAAGTGAGAACAATATTTTTATCAGTGGATCGTATACTTCATTTTAAACAGTTCAGTGGAATTACTTAAAGAAAATGTGAGAATTCTTTATCAGTTTAAGATAACAGATGTATTGACTGCCACTTTCAAGATGCATTTCAAAAATTTTAACCAAGATCAAGTTGTGCCACTTTATTGAATTACTTCCTTTCCAAGGTAACATACGTATGCACCACTTCAGTACTTGCTGCAAACTTATTTATCCTATACGATATTCAAACTTTTTAGATACTATACAGTTGAATAAAAACAAAAGCTTCCAAAGTCTTTTTGATAGAGTCTGTTTAGACTCTATCCATTCTTTGAATACAAAGCTTTGTAAAAGTTGCAATGAAAATCTTAAGTTTGATAATTTTATCCAACCAAATTTTAATAGTTTTTACTGGTGAAAATTTTGTTTAGGTAATATTCAATTTAACCCTTTATTTATAAAATAAATTTCAAAGGTTATTACAATTTACCTTTTAAAAGGGCCTTTAATTTAACCAGCTATAAAAACATACAGGAGCAGTCCATTAAATCCAAAACTCTACAAATAGCTACTGAAGTAAATTTATGGTGAAAATCTTTCACAAGAATAAATATTAAAATTTATGGTTGGCTGCTTCTATTTGTTTAGAAGAAGAATCGTGAATGTCATTTAATATTTTATTTCAAGAAGAAAGTAATTAACAAATTCATTAATTACTAAGTATTTCAGCTTAATATGCTACAGCTTTTGTCATGTTACAAAAACAGCAATACTAAAGTAGTGATTATTTTTGAGTATGAATTAAATTTGGAGTTATTAAAATTGAATAGTGAGAAAGCACTATTTATGTTTTTTAACTTTCTAGTTTTTGGATAATTTGTTTGTTGTTAAACAAAGTTATACGCTGGGCTATCTATGCTTTGCTCAACAACAATATCGAAAATCAATTTTTAGCATTATAGGCCTCTCACATTTGGTTCTAAGCCATTGGATAACTTCAAAATTTTATGTTAACCCTAATTTATATTGTAGGCCCATTAAAATCAATTGTATAACTGGCATTTAAGAAGTTGCATTTGACCAATACTTTTTTTCTACTTGCTACCTTGAAAAGGTACATTATAAAACAGTAAATGGTTAAGAGTAAAAGGTCAGGTTGAACAGTTACTTAAAATAGTAAGAAAGGTTTTTTAAGTTGAAAACTTCCATATATAAAACTTTTTTTTAAAAAAACAGAAAAAAGAATTCTCAGGATGCTTTAAAAATTGAAGTACCAGGATCTTCCTTATAAATGTAGTGAAGATGCTGTATTTTTAAACACAGATCAAGTTGTATCTCTAAGAAATTAGAAAATAAAGTTAACTAAAAGGTTGGTATTTAAGATGTTGTGAGAATTGTTGCCAAGTTTCAGCTGCAGGTGTGGGAATTCCAGTTTGTCAACTGTAAAATGAGTGTTGGAACTTTTCAATAGCAATAGAGTGAAAAATATTAAGTGTAAAACAAACAACAATCAATTTCAAGTACAATGTTTGATAAATGCATCAGTAAAAAAATAACATGGTGTACAGTTGTAAAGTAATTCTTACTCTCATGGGGATGGGACACCTTTATGTCTCTACACAAAAGAACTGAAATTTGAATTTTGTACCTCTCAAGAACTTTTTGGATTTTTCCAGTTTACCATTTTTAAAGTTCAGATAAATAATAAAATATTAAAAATCATATTTTTTGTTTTTTATTGTTATAAAATTTAAACTTGCACTGGGAGAGTTACTTTTTTAAAACATCAAAGTGAAAGAGTTAAGACATTTATAATACTAGTGAAGAAACAGTCACAACTTATGAAAGAGTATCAAATTTAGCCAGTCAACAGTGTCAAAAAAGAAAAGAATAAAGACACTTTACATATATTAAAATAACAAGTTATAGTACTTCCATTATTTTTAAAAAATAAACTTTAGAGCCATTATTAATCTAGTCCACCATCTACTCTATCATATTTAAATATTGTGATTTTATGATGAAACTATACCAATGTTAACTTATATTTAAATAATTTTCTTAAACAAGTTTCTTAGATAAAATAACTACAATAACTCTTTTGTAAAGAGAAATCAATACTGGACAATTACAAGTTGCTTTCTTGTCAATTTTGACCATGTTCTTCAATAACTTCAATAAGTGCAATTTCATTTAGCATGATGTACAAGTCCCATAAAATATTTTAGGAATGAGGAAAGTCTAAATGGAAGAACAAACATTACATTCTTAAAATACAAAGCTAAAACTGAAGGAAAAGAAAAAGGTGAATATTTCACAAACTATCTAATTTAGCATCTGAATTCAGAGCTATAACTATGGCAGAGGAAGGGGTTCAAAGACTAGGTCTGCTGTGGATATTAAATTGCCTAGTTAATTAATTTATGGATGAGCAACAACTTCACAGGATTTTAGTTACAGAACAAAGTTATAGTATAAGAATGGTGGTCTTAAAAAACAAACACTTAAGCAAAATTTCCCAACTTCACAGTTCAACAATGACTAGTAAAAATTACAAGTTGACAAAGTGCACAAATAAAATATGACCCAGTCATATCTACCTGCAAAACATAAAGGGAGTGAATTACAAGTAGTTAAATAAAATTACATAAATGCAAATATCAGAAGCCAGACAGTATTTAAATGAAAATACTTCTGATAAATCTCATGCCTAAACTTACACAAACATTAATACACTTTTTTTTTTATGTTGACAAGGGTCATCAAGAGATTGTTGTATTTTGAAATGTGACAGCTTTAATAACAGACAACAGGATTTATATAAAACCACTTCTTCCAAAATTTTAATAACACTAGTAATGAAATAAAAAATATAACAATAATAAAAAAAACGAAATCCATATTTTTATTATTTTACATAAATAATTATATTTCTTCTTAATTCAAACCTCTATGTTAACTTTCATCTTTGCTTTATAGAAAATAAATGAACATATGCACACACCAGTATAAAGAGGAAATTGATTCAGGGAGCTAATATTTTCCTATATATTGATGCAAAATTTAAACCTAGATGAGCTCTCTTCAGAGAATGCCCAAAAGGAAAACCCATGTCACACCTAAAGGTAGACACTCCACAAGAGTATACTCATGAGAAATTCCATCTTGTCTCATTCAGGATATAGTCTTAGCCTAAAATGAAAGAGTCCCAAGTGTCACATGAGCATAATACAGACATGACTAACCAAGCACCTCCACACAATCAGTTGACAAGCAATATGCATAGTGGGGTTAGGGCATAATTATATGGTACATTGCGATCTAACCTTGATTCTAATGTGTTAGGAACAAAGATCCTGTCAGGAGAGAGGAACCACAGAAGGTAAGAAATGTATGAACAATGATGACAATATGCACGAAGAAGAAATATGAAACAATATACACGAAGTCAACAGTTCAAATAAAACCTGTGGAAGAAAGTGAAAACCACAATAAAATACCACTCTGGTAATGGTAGAAAGAGGAAAGGTTCAGCTAAGAAAAAACAATCAGAATAAAGTGGAAAAGGAAACTGAACAGCAACTGAGAATGCAAATGTAAGAGAAGTATGCCTGAAAACCAACAAATCATGGTGAAAAGGTCCATATTAAGATGGTCTACAGGAAGGAAGAGGCAAAAGGATCCACATAAAAAAACAATAACAAAAGTAACAAGTAGACAGCATTGAAGAATGACAGGAATGGGACCAGAAAAAGACAACATGGAGTATTCAGTCCTGTGGAGAATAGACTGGATATATCCAACACACAGGAGAGAGTAAGAGAGAGAAAAAGAATGGGGTAAAGGAAGAGAAAGCCCAGATGCCAAATGAAGAAGAGGTGAGCAAGGCTGAGAATAGGTAGAGAAAAGTTGGAGACCAGTCCTGCTTGAAAACATTGGTTGAAATGGCAAGAATATTAGAATTTTGGAATACAGAGTAGCAAAAACAGATGAAAAGCATACACAACAGAGAGAACAGAACACACTTTGGGTAGAACCCTGTTGGAGTAACAGGCAAACAGCTATCAAGTTTACAGCCTTTGACACATGACCACCCATGATAGAAATACAATAGAAAAAACTACCAAAATGGCAGTTCCAAAAACTGGAAGCAAAGAGACCTTTGAAGGTTGAAACATATAGAAATTGGGAAACAAATAGAGTGAATCCTGACCACCTGAGAGAGTTTGTTTTGTTTTTTGAATTTCATGCAAAGCTACTCGAGGGCTATTTGTGCTAGCCATCCCTAATTTAGCAGTGTAAGACTAGAGGGAAGGCAGCCAGTCATCACCACCCATTGACAATTCTTGGGCTACTCTTTTACCAATTAAATGGGATTGACTGTCACATTATAATGTCCCCACGGCTAAAACAGAGAGCATGTTTGGTGCAAAAGGGATTCAAACCCACGACCCTCAGATTACGAGTCGAAAGCCTTAACCCACCTGGCCATGCCAGGCCAACTGAGAGAGAGAGAGAGAACAAGAAAATACAGGTGTGGAAGGAGAGCTCTCAAGAATGAAGAAGAAAAGCCAATAACTCATGCAAAATAGAAAGTCTAGTCACAAACTGATGAATGAATTACAGAGAGCAATGTGAGGGAGACATACTGTTGGTAGAAAATAACTCATCCACACAGCAAATGATTGTTTGTTAGCGCTTTTATTTTGAGCAAAGCTACATGAGGGCTATCACTGCAAGCTGTTCCTAATTTAGCAGTGTAAGACTAGAAGGAAGGCAACTCTTGAGCTACTCTTACTAATGTGATGGCCAATCCCATTATAATACCTCATGGCTGAAAGGGCAAGCACGTTTTGTGCGACAGGAATTTGTTTTCACAACATTCAGATTATGAGCCAAGTGTCCTAACCACCTGGCCATGCCAGACCACTTTCTTAATGGAAGTATTACAATAATCCTATACTATATAAAAAATGTTTGGTTCCTTTCATAATAATAATAAAACCACTGAAGCTGGAATGAATATGAAGTTTGTTTTTGTTTTAATATAAACTACCACAAATCTCACATAATTGAATAATTGAGATTGCAGAAGAAAAGAAACAAGTCACTTTTAGTGAAAGAGATTAAAAGGAGTTATTGCACATTCAGGTTGTGTTGCTATCCTGTTGATGGAGAGCTATTGTCACATGATGATGCCATCAGTGCAGTTCAAGTTAAACAGAAATTTAAACAAAACCTATCTAAACATTAGTTGCATGCAGATCTCTTAAGCAGACATGTGAGAAATATAACAATTCTTACATGGAGGCGAGTTTTAGTCTCCAAATATTTGCTTACGAGATTGAAGAGTATCTTCTGTGCTACAAAAGTGATAACTTCTGTTAACTCAAACTAAAATTAGTTTATTTGCAATTATATAATACAGATAAATATATAAAATCCCATTTTCAGGTTAACTAAATAGATCAATGCTAGAGTTACAAATTTTCATATCATAAAGAAATTGACTAAGGACAAATCAGATAGAAATCCATTCAATAAAATTACATCCAAACTCTATTTTGATATGAAAAAGTACATTTTAACATTCATAAATAACTTTAGTTTCACGTAGATAGTTTGAATTATGTAACTGACACATTCTATCCTTACATTTGGCAATATTGTGTTTCTTTACAGACAAATTACTACCAATAAAGGAAATAATTTTTAACCTTCAAATATTTCACCACTGGGTGGGTCTGTATATTGTATAATGTTACTTTTTTTCCTGCACTGACTAAAATTATTTAGTGAAATCAACCATTTTCTATGTGATAGTCATAAGATAAAGAGAATTAATTAGTGGGATTATTTTAAATTTTGAGGGTACTTTTATTTACGTTTTTTTATTTACTTACGTTATTGGGAACCATTTAACCAGTCACAAAATCACAAGTAAACTGATGAATAAATAATTACGACTTTAAACTTACTAAAGATTCGTATAATTATAAATGTACTACTCATAGATCAAGTGCCTTTATTGATAAAATTTATATTCAATATCAAACAAAACAAAAGAAGACCATAAAGAACACCTTAATTTGTCACATCATTTATAAACGATGTTCCATGTGATTCAGCATTAATATATTATGATGTCAATTTTTTATTTATTGTTTCATATCACAGTTTGGGTGTGCATACAATTGACCATTGTTTTTAAATCTTACTCCAAACATTCTAAAATGCCAATGAAGTTTAATTTATGTGACAGTTTTATATAAGTTGATAAGTTAAATCTAATTGGTAATGGAATCTTCAGAAATTGAGACGTTACGACCACAGCTGAATTTAGAATATTGCTAATTACTTTAAAAATTATCTTAGGAAAATAAAACATTGTTTTTGTAAAAAAAATATCTTAGTACCTATGAAGGAAGGTGAAACTCATATTTTACAGTTTTAAACTTACATAAAACAGAAAATCAATTTAAAAAATTAAACAATTTCTTTGTAACATATATATATATATATATATATATATATATATATATATATGATATTATCAGTTACAGTTTTCATTGCACCATATAAACAATGCCCCCAACAAACCAAACATGATACTTTAGTTATCATTACAACAAACTATCAAAATATTCTTTATGATATTGAAACTGCTTTAAGTTTAATTTACACCTCTATAAATAAGACTCTCAGACATCTTCTCTAAAGTATAAAGTTTAAAATTTTTCTTTTTGAAGTATTTAAAAAGTTAAAAAGAAAATTTAATGTTTTACTGGGAATGATTTGTCTGTGAAGAAACTTAAGTGTCAATATATATATTTGCACAAAGCTGACTGAGGATTTTTTCTGATAAATTTCCCACTTTTAGAACTATAGACTAAAGGGGAAAAAAACCTTGCAAACAATACCTGTTACCACCTTTTTGCTACTCTTTACAAAATATTGTTGAAATGTCCATTAACTTATCCCCAGAGCTGAAATAGACATGATTCCATAAATCACAAACAAGGATAAAAGTGTTAATTATATAATTAACTATATAGTGAAACTAATGTTGTTCATGATGAACATGATAATGTAACTCAAGATTGGAATAGAGCTCAGTTGTATTGAACATACTTGGATTTTGATCTGTCCTTACTCTACAGAATTATATGGAAGTCAAAATAAAAATTTCACATTATATATTTATTTATGTGAAGATAATATTTGTAACTAGAGTTGGTTGGTTAATGATAATGAAATATAATCAAGATATTATGAATTAATTTTCACATGTGCCTTTTTATTTTTTAATTATAAACACACTGTCTATATGAAGGTGAGGAGCATCTGCTAAGCCATAAAAGTCCTATCTCTATTTTCTTAATTAATAATTTTTCTTTAGACTCTGGAGAAACCCAACTAATTTTCATCTTCTACAGATATTACTAGTCTCTTAGCCTTTAAACAATGTGTGTCTGAGGATCAATTACTGATGAAACCTTTAATTTTATTTTTCACTTAAAAAGTTAATGTTTCAAACACTTATCTAAAACATTATTTAACAAAAGTTGCTAAAGCTTGCATGTACCCTTATATTACGATATTAGAGTACCAGTGACATGTAATATAGTCTTCAGATGACAATGACTTTCTTATATCTGCCCTAAGATGGCATCATAGAAATAGACTATAGAAAGTTTTATATGAAAATATATTAATCTACTTCCATTACAACCAAAAACTCAACTTCATTGCATTTCATAGTTATACTAACTGGTATAAATTAAGGGCAATTTAAGTTTATACTACAAAGTTCTCAGTAGTTTGACTAATTAAAGAAAACAAGATGACACTGGTCTACAGTGAATTACATGATAGAAAGCAAATAATTTCTTTATGTGGCATGAAAACAACTAGCATGTTGTGCAACGTGATTCATTACTTATGAATGCTGAAAGTGCTTGGGATACCTTTTCTGCTCCATCATAGAACTTCACACAGTAATGACTAAAATTTTTACTTGAATACCACTTTGACATTTTTACAAACTCAAGCAATACAAAATGCTATTTTGTGGCCATTACCTAATTCTAGACATACATGCATGCATGTGCAGGTGTGTGTGTGTGTGTGTGTGTGTGTGTGTGTGTGTGTGTGTGTATATATATATATATATATTACATTAAATGTGATGTACCTTTTCTTGAGTATAAATTAAGAATTACCACTTAAATATGTACTTTTTAAGAATATCAAACAATTCCCAAGAAAAAAAAAACATCTAGAAAAAGTTTGTTGTTTTTGTCATTAATGTATTATAAATAGTGGACAGACAAGAACTGCATGCAGGGTTAAAAAAGGACAATAAAAAAAACAACCAAAGCTCAAAAATTGTATACATATTTTACATTTTAATTCTCAGATGCAACATGTTAAATATTCTGTCAGTTTTATACTCAAGCTCATCAAATGCACCTTCACCTTACACCAATTCTTACATGCAACATGCTATTAGGTCTTACCAAGGCAAACTGATGTACTGTTGTTAGACTGGAGAGCATCATTTCCTCTGTAATCAAAACACATACGTTAAACATAACACATTTAACATCTTTGACTAAAACATTTCAATATAATAACTCATCTTGAAAAAATTGTATGCTTTATAACACTGAATAATTGCTCTCAGTTGTTAAAAAAAGTAGTAAGACAAACCTCTAAACCTTTCATAATGTACCTTGAGGAATTTATGACATGAGAGAGAAGTGTTATAATGCATGCACACATGGATTTCTTTGCATTATCATCCAGTGACAAACAGAATTTACCTATTTCATTAGAGGGTTGTTTTTATTAATACTACAAATGACCATATTCTTGGTAGATTCCAAGTTGTGTGTTATGTAAATTAAATAAGAATCTATATGTTAATTACTTACAAAATCAGAAAGAAAAGAGCAGTTTTAATTTGATGTGATCCACTAATCAGCTGGAAATAAAAGCATGGGAAGGAAACCAGTGTGCACAAATGTTATGCAATCATCCTTCAATATCTGTCGTCTTATTCAAGAGTATAAGTCATAGAAAACTGAAACGACAGCTATAATCTTTCACCCAGACACATGAATAACATGTTATAACTAGTTATTTCTAAACAAGTAAAATGTACTGCACATATTTAAAACTTTTTATGAATCTTTAAAAACTTTCATAAAGCATTTTGGGTCCTTTTAATAAACTAACAAGTTTTTTTCTTTAAGAAAGCTCCTGAAAATATTACATTATAGTTTAAACTAAAAGTGTTCATGAGATTTCAGTTGACTTAAAAGAACATATGTGTAAATATTAATCAACAACCAATACAACATTAAGAATTATTTCTGAAAGTAACTCAGGCTTAATTTCCTACTTTTCAACTGAAGAGTTCTCATGAAATTTAGAATTTTTGTTTTTTGTATTTTCTCTACTGTTTATGATATACAATTAGTAAGCTCTAACAAACTAGTTTGACAATTTTAGATGTTTAATCAAAGCTTCTGTATTTCCTTGATTCCAGCTAAATTTGATTTATGTTTAACAAGTTCTTGCAAAATAAATTTATGACAGTTGTCTCTGTAATTATGGCTGTGTGCACACACTTAGAAAATTAACATAAGAACAGTTTTTGCACCAAAGGTATCTCAATATTAAAATAATGTGCCAGTGAAAATAACATGCATTTTATGTTATTTTATCTCCATCATTATATGTTGAGTTCTTTAATTCTTAACACCTACATACAAACACACACAATGATCACAGTGTAGCCTTTTTGTGTAACCATTTAAATAATGTCTGAACAACTTCTGTATAGATTATGATCTCTATATCTGTACTAGCTGAAATATGCAAGATTTGCATATCTTCAAAAGGAAAGAAAAATTCAAAGCCTTTTCAAACCTTCAATGACCATTAACTAGGTTCATGGTCTCAAAGACAATTGTGCAAAATATTCTTATTTTAGCCCATTTTCTACCTACTGCATGATACAAAAGTTTATTAATGTCATATATATATAAGCACAGTCAGTGAAAAATTGTATGATACTGAAAAGTTACTACATAAGAACATTTTTAGATATGCAGATCCAAATTTTGGTAGTGTTTTATTTTTTTAATTTGTATCATTAAGTCATAACCAACTTGACATTTCTGTACACTGTTATCAGCATCAATCAAAACACAACTAGCTTACTATCGAAATAATCTATATAGACAGAACCCACTATGCGCCTAAACATGCGTAAATATGTTTTAAAGTAAAATGATATATCAATTTTAGATTGTGTAGAAACTAAGCCATATTTACATATCTGACATCACATACACTATACATGGAGGTTCTGAAGTAGATCATTATATTCACTTTTCTTGTGCAGGATCTAAGCTCCATCAGGATATTTGGCATCATATAATATTTTTGGCTCACTGAATAAAACATTCTAGTTTTACACACTGCAACAGTCCTGATAACACTTGAGTTTGTCTACTCCCATTGGTAATAGATTAAAAGGGAGTATATAAAAAAGAAATAGATGGTCAAGAAAAAAATCATCAGGTTGTCAAACAAAGAAAATACAAAAACCACTTTGGCACAGTTTCAGAAACAACGCATTTTTGTATTTCTGCTATTTACAACATGATGCAATACTCTTTTAAAGCATTCACACATAAATATGTTTTATGTACATGTATACATATACTTCAAATATATCACAAACCTAGCTTTTTCTCAAGACAATATAATATTGCTTGAGTTTTTCATTGGCAATAAAGTGGCACAACAAGTTTACAAAAAAAAATTTATTTGGGTACATTTGATTACATTACAATAAGACTAAAAGGGAATTTCATAATTCAAGCAAAACACAATTGTATTATAGTTTTCAAACTTTTGTTTAAGAAACCTCAAAACAAAAAATCAGACCACTCTTGTCAAATTTTCTCTTCCAGAAATTGCCAATAGTTCTCTCTTACATTTAAAACTATATTATTTATAACCAATAGAAAGCCAAGATTTTAAGTTATCAAATAAAGTATTATATCATATCTATTTTGCTAAAAAGAATTGTCTATTTAGTTTTCAGTTTGAACTGGTTGGTTGGTTTGGTGTTTTGTGGCACATAGCAACTAGGCTGTCTGTGCCAAACATCCAGTAAAAATGTATAATCAAAGTAAAATTAGTAAAACTCACAAAAGGAAATTAAGGTGAAACAAAACAAAGTTTAAAAAAACAACATACATAGCATTAAAACCAATTTTTACATCAAGTCTACAGAAGTAAAGGAAAAATACAGTAATACAAATTGTATAGAATTTTCTGTGGCATAACTGTAATTACCATAACTCACCAGGATGACTAATAAGTAAGTTCAAAAATCAGCGCAAGTCACCTGCAGTTGCCCTTTCCAGTCATGGTTTCAAGTTATTTGACATTATGGCCATTTTCTAATTTCAAATCAAAACAGATGCACTTTGATTCTTAAAAGGGAATCACATTAAAAAAGATCAAATGTATAAATTAAAAAACTTAAATGACATTAAAAAGATTAATATCCTTTAAAAAACTAATTACCTTTCCAAGGTGGATAGTGTCACCATCACCAACACTGTCTAACGTTATGGATAAACCTTGAGACAGAACATGTTTAAAATGGTACCATCGTTGAGTCATAATGGTGGCAAGACAGTAAAATTGACTTATTGCGACCCGAGTGTTACACAGGCAACACATTGGTGCATCAATCCCAGATAAAAGAAAACAATTAGTTAAAAACTGTGACCAATGCATAATCTAATAAGAACTTCCTCTTTCAGATCCTTATGGTAGCAGGATGGCCAAAATCCAAAAAAAGGTTTTATTTGGAAAAGCTTGTTTTCACATTCCTCACTCCAAGTCAACTGCCAACTGGCATGGAGCTGAGCCTCGAATACAGGACCATAAGTCCATGTATGAAACAGGCACAGCAGTGATTGTGCCAGACCAGACAGATTTAGCTGCAGTATCAGTGAGGTCATTCTTGCAAATACCAATGTGGCTTGGTATCCAGAAAAACTGGAAAGAAGTAGATGTTAAAGAGAAATGGGCCAGTCAGTTTTGAATATCGGCAAGAACTGGTGTGAAGCAATTCTAGGGCCAATAGAGAACTAAGCAAGTCAGTATAAATAGTGCAATTTGAGTACTGCTTGGCTTTATGTGATCCAGGGCAAGAGAATTGGTATACAGTTCAGCAGTGAACACAGAAGCTGTAGAGGAGATTCTGCATGCAACCACCAAACAACAACAAACCATGGCAGAGCCCACAGAGTCACCTGGTTTTCAACCATCTGTATAAATAGGAATAGAAGGATGGTTTGAATAAAGGTTCAGCAAATAACACACAGTATTTCCAATCGGGAGTGTCTGCTTTTCTCAGATGACTTAAAGATAGGTCACAATTGGGGACTGTAAGAACCCATGGTGGGATGGGCTGACCAGTGGATACAGCAGTGTTACCAAAGAACAGACCCAATTCATCCAACTGCACCTGGATAAGAAGACCAAAAGGAGCAATAACAGATCATCTGTTCTGAAAAAGTATGGCCCACTGAGGAAGCAAAACACAACCCCAGGTGCGATGCTCTGGTAAGGAACAAAGTTTTGAAGCACATAATACAGATAGTTGCAAATGGTGGAGGTGCAAAGAAGATTCATGAGACAATATATAGTATCTGAACTGTGGAAGTGCGGAAAGCCCTGGTGCAGAGCCAGAGTCCTTAAAGATAAATGAGGTCCAGCATCTTTAAGGCCGAGGTCCTGGCAGAACCATAGACCAATGATCCACAGTCAAGTTTCGATCGAATAAGAGCATGATGTTATTGTCAACCCTCTGTGAAAAGTGGGAGAAAAGTGAAGGGGAGCAAACTGAGAGATCGATAACAGTAAAGGACTGACTAGGTGCATGAAAATAAATATAAGAACTGCTATTAAAAAGAGAAAGGTTGTGATTAGAGAGGATACACTACGGAGTATTCTGTTCCATAAATATCATCACATCCACAGAGGGGATGATGTTCATTAAAGTCCTTCTGGATTAAAAAAGGAGACAGCAATTGTTCAGTGACAGCATCAAGGTATGACTGTTCTCTCTACCTGTGCCTGGAGAGACCAATGATCAAACAGTGATGGTACAACCCAAAGAAATATGGATGGCTGCAGCTCCATGGCGTGTCTAGTAGCAAAGACAGGGTGGGCACATGCTGATCAACCAACAGTGTCACCCCTCCATGCACTCGTCCATCACACAGTCTGTCATTTCTGCACAAAGAAAACTGCTGAAGGGTGACTGTATTGGTATGTTTCAGAAATGTTTCCTGTAAGGAAAAATAGAGAATGGTAGGAAGCAATCAGTGCTTTGATGTCATTCAGATTACAACGTAAACCTTGACAGTTCCATTGTATCAAGGTAGCCATTTTTATTTATGTGTAGAACCCTTCTCTTTAAGACCACATCTTTTTTCTTTACTGTCTTTATTCAAGGGAGGTCTGTTGACCTCCATGAATCCTGCTCTGGGTCGAATGGGCAGGTTTTTGCTGTTGGAAGAGGATTCCAGTGACTTTGGACATGAACGAATGATCGCTTTGTATCTTAGGGTGGGAGAAGATGTATCTGAGGAAATGCTCATTCCCAGAACCAAAGGAAGTGGATCTTGGGATTTGCTGGAATGTATATTAGGGACAGATGGGTGTTGAACCATGGAGGTCAAAAGACTTTTCATCTGGTTTGAAAATGATTCTTTTGGAGGCACAGAGAGATGTGTCTGCAATCCAACTGTAATAGTGGAACAAAGTGCAGCAGCATATGTCTGAGATGAAGTGGTGGACAGCAAATTTCGAGCCTCAGGGTAAGTAATGTTGTGAATCATTTTCAAATGCTGCACCTCTTTTTCTTCCAACCATTTAGGATAAGAAAAAAAGTAAAATGGGTGACAGCCTTTGCAACTGATGCAATAAGGGTCAGTTTCACACTCAAAGACATTGTGGTCCTTGCTACTGCAATGAATACACATGTCAAGGAACAATGATATGACATCTTCCAGTGACCGAACTGCTGACACTGGAAACATCGGAGAGGGTTTAGAACGTATAGCTGTATCCTGCAATTAAGATAACCTACCTTAATGGCAGGTGGATGTGGTGATGTAAATTTTATAATGAGGATACTGGTCGGCATCGCAATTCCATCTTTGTGAGTGCAGATACATCTCACTGCAGAAACTCTTTGGCTGGATAAAACAGTGAGAATCTCTGACACTGGGATGCTCCCAACGATGAATTCAAAATAACATGAGGTGCAACCTCAATAGGTACATCACCAATTGCCTTTGAATGCAAGAGGAGTTCACTGTGTTGAGATGTGGATGTTTCCACCAATGTTACTGGAGCAAAGCTTCTTTACCAACTTTGGAGAGCCAGCAAGTCCTTCTAGTCCCTTCTGAATGAAAAAGGGAGACATTTGCCCTAAAGGTTTGTCTGAAAGGGAATGTAATACAAGAAAATGAGGTGCAACAGGTGTTACAGATGTTAAAGATTACTGTTCAGAATCTTCAAGATGTGGTCATTTACCTGTGGACTGTTTTTTTCATTATTTTAAGTTTTTATTTGGAGGATTCATTATAAAAAAACGAATATTTCAGTGCCCACTGACCCACCCATCATGGAGCCCTATGAGGGGATATGCACTACAATGCTAAACAAGGATGCTGCAGCAATGCCAGGGTTTTCGTGAGCACTATTCCCAAACACCAGCATCAGATACAATGTCCACAACATTCTCTGAGAACATCTAATACTGGTACTTGGTTGACCCTAGCCCAAGTGGACCAGCCAAATGATACAAAGGTGTTCACACCAAGGCCACTTGTCTACAGGAATTCAAGGCCAAAGTGGTGTGTTTGGGTTGGACCCCTCAACCACCAGAATCTTCTCCTCCACTTCATGGGTCACCACACACAGCAAACATATGGGTGGATGTTAAGATCCCAGAGAAGGTAAATTGAAAGAACAAAACCTTCCCTAGGAAGTCCCCTCACCACGTACAGGAAAAGTTTGAACTGAAAACAAAAACAATTAACCTAAGTAAATACTTTTCTCGTTTTTCATGAGGATTCTTTATTCATTATTATAAAAATAAATAAAATGTAAAAAAAAACAAACATGTTAGTTAAGGTAACATTACATGAATTAAATAACAATTATAAGGTATGTTCACTAGCAACTTGTGTTTAAAGTTAATTAATAGCATAACGTGAGGTGAATAGATGCCAAGTAATTTGCATCTTACAAAGACATGAATATCTGTTAGTGTTCAAAGGGCAATAAAACAATAAGTATTAATAAGTGTACACTGTTACGAGATTAAAGCTATTTAGGAGAAATAAAGGTAGTCTTATATTACAATTTAAAGTCATTTTGGGATATGTAGGGTAATTTTTTTAGTAGTTACAAAGTCAAACTAAGCAACCTTCAATGACGTTATAGTAAAGAAAAATAACAGACAAAATACAAAGTTTTACTGAAAAAAGAAACATTTGAAATTTATTTAGAATGTTTCAGAGATTACACAAATAAAATGGGAGATTATTCAAATGAAGATACTAAACATCATTCATTTTGCAGTTAAACTGGTATCTAAGAATATATTTACTGACAAATTAGTAATAAAAACTAAAAAAATGATTTTTGCGTACAAAAGACTTGTAATGTTTATTAAAAGTCTGCCAAATTTTGTGAAGATTCCCAAAGAGTATTAAAGTTATAGTATGGAAACTATAATTTCAAAATGGTTATAAGATTGGTGATTTTGACCAACCACACAGGGAGAGAATAAAAGCAATAAATCAACTAGTGAGAGCTTAGAACACATAAAGGTTAAAAAGCTATAAAATTACATCAACAGTATCATCATTCTTTACCCAAAAAGAGATTTTTCTTCACATTTTCATACCAATGCAATAAGTTCTAATTTTTACATTAAAAAAATAAACTAAAATGTAAATATAAAACCAACACATTTAGCAGTGACTGTAAAAGGATTGAGGTCTTTTATACATGGATGCATAGGTATTTTCACTATGTTGGCCTTCAATAAAATATTTCATGAAGTTTTTAAAATATGCATTTTAAAACCAATATATTAGACACTAGAATAGGTTTTCCATAAATTACTATAATTTGGCTTTCTAACTTAAAAGTAGACTAAAAATTTCATAACTTCTTGAAGCAATGCCTTTAGTTTTAAACACTTCAAGGTCTTACAGTGAAATATGCGATTTTACCATTAAAACAAAACAGGCAATCATCTGTTTCATGCACTTAAATGATTTGGTCTCTGTTGGTTATAAATACGTCTAACACCTCTGAGAGATTACTTATTTTTTACAAAACAATAGGGGAGAAGCACATCCCTCATAGTTGAACAAATAGTGATATCTCAGTCAATGAAGAACACGTTGAAAGTTTATATCCTCGTTTTTTAAATATTTATGTCGTGTTTCTAGCTGGTTGAACAATATAAAGACTTCATAGAGAAGGGGAGAAAATTTTTAATTTGAAGTCAAAGCACCCCACCTCATGTGACAAGAGGTCAAGATTGAGAATTTATTTATATAATTTTTTTGATACTGAGAAATTAAAGTGTGGATAGTAGAAAATGAATGATAAATATAGATTAAGAAAAAACTAGTTTGATTAAATTTTAAATGTAACTCTGGAAAATCTTGGCAATATATTCAAATTAACCATCCTGTATTCACCGAGTTTCAAGTTATGTGGTTACTCTTCTTGTACTCACTTGAAGCAGGCATGGTTTTAAATTTATTCCTGGCGTTGTTCTTGCTAACACTGGCTTTGCTACTAAATGTTAAAGTTTTTTTGATGGAATCCAAGTAAGGAATTGGATTTCACATTTAATATGTGAATTTTAGGTGCAATTTCACTTGACATTTTTATTTCATCTCTTTGTACATAAGATTAAGGAACTGATATACTGCACTATCCATTTTTTTCTGAAGTTATACATAGTTATGTTTATTATAATAACAAATTTACTAAACATATCTTCATGAAATATGATAAGCTTTTAATAAACATTAGAAACCCATTGTACATAAAAATAAGATTTTTATTAAAGTATTTTCAGCAATGATGTGTGAGAATTTACAAAACTTTTACTGAGTCAGCCTGTTTTAAATAAAAATACTAATTTTTCTTAGTTTTTATATTTCATTTGCATAACATCTAGAACTCTAAATGAGAAGTTCTGTAAGGTAAAAGTTTGTATTTTGTATTATTTTCTTTACACAGTAGCTGAATCATCACTAGACATTGAAATGAAACCGATTCATGAAATAAAATGAGCATACTTTTCTTGTTTAAATAAATTATTTGTTGTCACTTCTTTAGTTGATATTCACAATTTTAACTGTGTACTTTTACACAACATTTTTAATTATAAGATTTTATTGCCCATCTTGTATAACAAAGTTTATTCATTTTTGAATACTCTTGTATATCTAGTGAGTTAAGCCTTATTGACATTTTCACACACAACTTTCAAATGTGCAAGTACTTTCTGCAGAAATTAAAACTTACATAATATAAATATTAGTAGCTATTATGTACATTCTGATGTTAACTTTATTGACAAAATTTTATAATAAACTTGTTTAATTAAATTTTTAAATGGGACTCTAGAACATTGTGACTTGCAGAAGGCCTTAGAGCCTGTACTATTAATGGGTTAACTTGCAAGTAGGACATATATTCCTTGTTAATTAAATATTTTTTACTAAGGATTTGTCTGAATATAATGAGTCATAGTGTGACTCAGACACTTACTAGTCTGAATGCAAGGTGATTTTCATGTTAAGATTGGACAATTTTTTTCATCTTGCAGTTTTCAAAATTCATTTGCATAGTTTCTAACACCATCTAAAACATTAATTATTTGTTTTTCCCTCCTGTAAAACTATATTTTATGTATTATTTTTTTCTATCCTAATGCAATATGGGATTAGTTGATTTGCCTAGCTTTGTAGTCACAACAAAAATATGCATATAGATCTAGCTTTACTTCTTTCTTGCTAGAAAGACTGCAGATTTTGACAGAATTCTACATTAGTTATCTATTCTAAATAGCTTAAAACTTGTAATGGTTTAAACTTTTTTTAATTTCCTTTCATTGTTTTGTTGCCCTCAACCATGTCTAACTAATAATCCTGCAACTGAGGTTGTAAATTACATGCTAAATGCACCACTCAAGTTGTAGTAATAAAAGAGGTCATGAAGTAGCTACTTTTGATTATACTTTATATATAATGGTAAAAATATATATTTGTAAGTGAAGGATGTAAGTTTTAAAATTTTAGTTACTTTTATAACAATAAACATAAAACAGCAAAATTTTGTACATAAATCTGGCCTCATTTCTTTTCTGTTAGCCTGCTGATGATACTTAAGCCTACTTATTTGTAATGATGGTATCTTACTACGAGTACATTAAATGATGTATATTTCTAGTATTCACTTATGAACACAAAATAATATGCATAAAACAAAAGTATAAACAAAACTATTACAATTTAACTGACTTTCTAATGAAGACATAAACACCTTAAAATACTTAATCTGTATTTGGATAAATCTTTATTTAGAGCAATGCAGTATTATGTATCATCTTGTAAGTTAAAACTTTTTTACTTGCCATTACATCATTTATAACTAATAGAAAGCTAAGTGAACCTGATAGTGGGATGTGGTACAAGGATGAACTTTCTAATTCACATTTTCATAAACAACAACAACAAAACATTAAAAGCTATAAAAGTTCAACTGCCTTAGTAATATCTGTATTATAATGAGAAATTTAGGTTAAACTCAAGACACCATATAGTGGTAAAGAAAAATAGAAAATGGGTATGCCAGAGTGAACAAATGTCATGTTACACAACAAAGAGAACATTAAGAATTTAAGGATTTCTTTTTCAAATTAAGAACTTAAAACTTCTATTAAAACTTTACTTATCAACTCAGTTTTGATGCCAAATTTATTGATATATATTGATAATAAGGTTGGTTGGTTGGTGTTTATGGGCACAAAAGCAACTGGGATATCTGTGTCAAACAGTCAGTAAAAAAGGGAGGGTAAAAGTATTATAAATAGTTAAACAAAATTAAAACAAAACAATGTCCAAAATTTGATAAAAGTTTTAAGTACAATTAAAAAGGAAAATGGCTTGTAAAAAGTTAAAACACACAATGACAATGTCCAATGTCAGAGGAAGCCTGCTGAAAAAACAAGTCTTAAAATGGTGCTGTGGCTCACAGTTGTAATAACAGCATTACAGTAAAATGCAGATTATTGTGACATGAGTGTCACAAATGCCATTGGATTGGTGGATTAGCTCCAGATAAAAGGAAACAATGAATTAAAAAACTGACTGAGTAGCCTAGTTAGAACAACTTCTTTACGGAAAGAAGTCTACCAAAGAACAATAGAAGATTTAATCTGGAAAAGTGGGTTACGATGTTGCTCACACGAAGTTGACTGCAAACTGGCTCAATACTGGGCCTTCAATACAGGACAGGCACAGCTGTGAAGACACCAGATCACACAGACTCAGTCACAGTGTCAATGAGCTCATTCCTGTGAATACTGATGTGGCCAGGTATCCAAAATAACTTGATATGAATAGAAGATAGAGAAAAATGGGCCTGTCATCACAGAATATCAATAACTAACTAACTTAGACTAAACAATGCCATGGCCAGTAAAGAGTTAGTGTAAATAGCACAATCTGTGTACCACATAGCTTCTACATGATCAACAGCAAGAGAACTTGTATACAACTCAGCAATGAACACAAACTGTAGAGGGGGGATCCTGTGAGCAACCACCATGTAACACCAAACCATGGCATATTCCACAGAGACACCTGATTTTGAACCATCCATTTAAACTGAAGTAGAAGGGTGGTAAAAAAGATTTGACAAACAGAAGATGGTACTTTCAATCAAGAGCAGCTACTTTCCTCACGTAACTCAAAATAACATCACAGGTGGGGACAGTAACAAGCTATGGCAAGATGGGCTGATCAGTGGAGACAGCAGTGTTATCCAGTGTGTTGCTGCACCTTGATACAAAGGCCAAAGAGAAGACCATCTGTTCTGAAGAGCACAGCCCACTGAAGAAGGAAAACAACCCCAGATGGGATGCTGTGATTAGGATCAAAGTTTAATGGCATATTACAAAGAATGTTGCAAATAGCAGAGGTGAAGAAGGGGTTCATGGGACTAGATAGATGCAGAAAGTTCCTGTGCAGAAGCGAATCCCTAAATGGTGAATGAGGTCTAGCATCTTCAAGGGTGAGGGTCCTGGCAGAACCATAGACCAGAGACACAGTTCAATTTGAAGCAAATGAAGTCTTAATAGATCCTGAGCATGAAAAATTGATCCCATCCCCAAAAGGTGGTAGAAAGGATACAGAGGATGTTCATTGCCCTCATACACTTTACACATAGCTACTTGATGTAAGGAACTAATGTGAGACTGATGTCAAAGTTATGCTCAAAGAACCAAAGAAAAAACAACATCATTGAGACAAAGCTCAAGATCAGGGTGGCAAAAGTGCATGCAAAAGGTAAAGCCAGTAGCTGTGGTCCACTTCAACAAGCAATTTAGAAAAGTTATGCAGTGATAGTATTAATATCTTGATAATGAAAAGTGTGACACTCAAGATATAGCTCTGAAAATGGGTAAATGGCTATGTAACCCATAGAAGTGGAGGGCCCTCAAAATGCTGCATCTCCATGTAGTAAGCCTTCTTAACATCAAAGAACATGGAAACAAGATGTTTCCCCTTGAGGAAAGCTTCCATGATCAATGTTTTAAGTCGAATCAAGTGGTCTACAGTGGAACATTGTTGACAGAACCCACACTGGGTGTATGAGAGGAAGTTGTTTGATTCGAGGAATCAAAAAAGACAAGCTTTAACCATCCTCTTAGAGACTTCATAGAGACAGCTAGTCAAAGCAAATGGACGATAGTTACAAGGAATCTTGGGATACTTCCTAGGCTTAGAGAAAGGGAGGACAATAACCTGGCACCAAGTACAAGGAAAACATTCACCTGCCATATATGGTTAAAAAACAACTAGAAGAAAAGCATGTGAGAGAGAAGAGCATTTCATAGTGAACATCACAAGATCTGACCAATGCACTGCCAGACTGATAAAAGGAAGAGGAAAATTGATCTGACAGACCTGATGGCCAAAAAGACTGGGAAAGAAGCTGAAGTGCTCAATGCATTTGAAAACACCTTCATCAAGAGCATCAGTGATGCTCTGAAGATTGGTAATTACCTGGCCACTGAAGAACAAGATGGAAAGTATACTTTCCACTGATCTTCTAAATCTTCTCCCATAGGATTTTGGAACTGATGGTACAAGAGATACTAGTTCTGAACTTAATAAAAAATTCATTTAAGCTTAGACATCTAACCTTCCATGCAATTGAACAGGCCTGCTTGAAAGTGACGAGATTCAGAAGAGAGATACCTGTGAAAAGTATCCCAGGCACATGTTTGAGTCTTCCATTCCTCCTCAAAGGCAGGAATACACCATGGACAAGGTTACTATGGAAGTCTCAGAAACAGAATAAGCAGGTTCCTGGACAGTACAGTCAGTAACCACTACTGTGCAGTCATTTATCAATGGCATACAGACAACGAGAGGATCAAGTTTGGATAGAGCAATGAAAGAGTGCCAGCTGGCTTGATTCAACTTCCACTGAGGCAGGTGGGTCAGGTGGCATCAACCATAGGCAATCTCTTTCAAAATAAAAGGAACATGAAATATGAGCATTGCTCCACAAGTACCTTTCAAACTTCCAAGAAATGTGAAGGGAAGCAGAATAGAAGATCAATGGCAGTAAAAGACTGACTAGATGCATGAGCCAGTATTGAAGAGAAAGATCATGATCCAAGAGCATACACTATACATAACAATCTCTCCCATCATTATCAGCTCTGAAAATAAGTGATTATGTAACCCATAGGAGTGGAGGGCCTGCAAAATGCTGCATTTCCACGTAGTGTAGTAAGCCTTCTCATAGTTTGCACAGTATTGAAGAGAAAGATCATGATCCAAGAGCATACACTATATGAAACAACCTCTCCCATCCATATTAGCATCACCTCGGAGGAAGCTGTGTCCATTAAAGCCTCCCAGAATTATAAAAAGGAGATGGAAACTGTTTAATGAGAGTATCAAGTGATCAAAATTCTCCAGGAGACAGGTACAGGGAACAAACAGTAAAGGTATAACCCAAGAAAACAGCCTCCAAGTATATATCAAGCTGTAAAAACAGGGTGCACATGTGCTGGTTTACCAGCAGTGCCACCCATCCTTGCACTCGTCCATCACACAACCTGTCATTCCAGTAATAAAGAAAAACTGCTGAAAAATAACTGTATCTGCTGGTTGTAAGGAAAAAAACATACAGGATGACAGGAATCAATCACAGCCTTAATATAATCCAGATCTGAACAGTAACCTCAAGAGTTCCATGGATCAAGTGGCCATTTCTGTTTAGGTGGAGGAAAATCCTTTGACTTACAACCATGTTGTTTGTTTTTATTACTAAGAAATCTGTTGACCTCCATGGAGTTTTTTGACCTGGGTTGAGTGGGCAGGTCTCTGTCAGCAAACAGAGATTCTAGCTAACGAGGCTGTGAACAAATAATCATTCTACATCTCGGGACAGAAGAAGATGGACTCGAGGAGACATCAGAAATGAGGGCAAAGGAAATGGATCTAAGCAGTCACTGGAAGGGATGGTGGGGATAGAGACAGGGGTAGACTGACTGGTCAACTCACTTTATACAAGTATAAAGAGAAAAAGACTTTGTTGGAGGCACAGAAGGATTTGTCAGCACTCCCACTGTAGCAATGGAACATAGTGCAGTAGCATGTGTCTGAAACATAGTTGGGGACCATAACTTTCGAGCCTCAACGTAAGAAATGTTAACTGTTTTCAAACGTTGCACCTCTTTCTTCTTCACCTACTTTGGGCAAGAATAAAAATAAGAGGGGTGGGAGCCACTACAGTTCATGCAGAGCAGTTCCAGTTCCCATTTGTAGGCATCACAGACTTCGACACCATAATGAGCACAGAGTGCAGTGAATTTGAATGTCCAAACTGCTGGCACTGGAAACATTAGAGATTGCTATGAATGCATGGCTGAACCTTACAGTTCAGATAACCTACCTGAACAGAGGCAGGTGGATGAGGATATGTAAATGTCACAATTAAGATACTGGTCAGCAGCATAGTTCTATCCTTGTGAGTGAAGATACAGCACACAGCAAAGATCCCCTGGCTGGAAAAACCAGTAAGGATATTCAAATCCCTCAATTTCTAAATATTATGTGAGACTAGCAAATTGGAGGTTAAGACTGATAGGTCCAACTTCTTCAGTCACCTCCAAAACCTAGGATATGTTTTATAATCCCATGTTGTAGCTTGTATCCTAGGATCTTTTTTAGAAATATCCAGCATATTTTGTTTAATTTTAATGTCTTTTGTTTATGGCTTAAAAATCTATATTTATAATACAATTGATCAGAGGTTGGGATTTGCTGTTTTTAATGCAATCCTTCCTCTGATTTTGTTTACTTATTTGGCTTCACTTGGATGTAATTATTTAATTTCACTAACACACACACACACACTGGTTCTAATTAATCTATTATTCACATGAAAACAATATCTACCATAGTAATTATTCCTCTCTACTGACTGGTAGACTAATCTACAAAACATATCTATTCCTACTCATTACTGTGTCTTTTGTTGATCTAAAACCACATAATGGAACCAGACTATGCTATTTAGACATCAACATTTTTGAATTCTACTCAAGCAAGTGAATAACATGATTCACATTCCTTCAACTATTTTTTCAAAGTAAAATAGTAATGTGAAAAGCTGTGCAGTTTTTAGAACTAAAGCAATTTCTAACTTCAATTTTTGGGCATACATACCTGAAAAGACGTCATCACTCCATTAGCTAAAGAGGAAAGTCGTCCAGCTACCTTAGTTACCCCATCTTTTACTCCTTCTTTTATGTCATACAGATTAGGAGCATTGTAGCTATTTCCTTTTGCAGCTGATGATTCACCAAAATAGTCAGAACTAGAGATACTACTAGAGCCCTCAAAACGTGAAAGTTTTTCTCTGCATTCAAACTGTTAAATTGAAAACTATCTTAGAATTTGTGGACCGAGACACAGTTTACATATTCAATGCATTGTTAGATGTTATCTTCAACACCAGAACTTGGTAATTACTGCTGCAAGTTTACCATCGTACATATAAAATACAAAAAGTACAAATATCAAGCTCCAAAGTTTTGTAATTGTAGAATAATTGGGAAAAAAAAAGTTAAAATACATTTGTAGTTTAAGTCTGAATTTAATTCATCATTTAACACTAATAATCTTCAAAAAGACAGGAAAAGACTAAATTAAAAATACTGGATTTACAAGTTAAAAAGCAGTCTTATAAAAAAGCTTGAATTCAAAATATCACACAAAAATGTATACATTTTGTAACATTTTGAATTCAAGTAATTTATATATAATTATATATAGCCCTGCTTGAAACAGTATACCAATTTTAGTTTCATTAAAAACTTTTAATTACCATGTTGCTAACATTAAAAAAAATAACAAAAAACTGAAAGACTGTTTTGAGATTGAGATTTGCCAATAAAGAATTCCATTTTGCTTTTTAATGTTATATATGACTAATATGATGGTATAGCTATGGAATATTGATTACCGACATTTGCCAGTTTGTTCTTGTGTCATCATGAAAAGTCATGGCAAGATAAACATCACAAAACCTGATTAAAATACTGGTTTATCAATAATACGAATTCACCAATAAATTTGAAAATTTTCTAAATGTGATATAAAATATTAAAGGTATTCCCACTAAAAATGCCATTCCAAAAGGTATTATAAATAAAATAATTAAAAAATATTTAAACATGTCATTTTATTCTACCTTACTGGAATGCAACAATATAAAAAATTGCTTTTCTCCACCTATAAACTTGAAGTAGTTAGTTCACTGAACATGCCTCAAAGCATAACTGTTTTTCAATCTCTGTGCAGATTTCAACATTTTTGAGGTATGAAACATCCTACCTCCTATCTTTAAAACTTCTAACATGGTATATGAATATAAAATTTCCTAAATGGTTTTAAGTTATACTGGTACCCCCCATCACATAGTTAACAGCTGCCACAGAATAATATACTAATTTAATATGTATGTTTAAATGTTAAGAAGTGTGCACTGAATGAATGTAATTAACCTGTAAATAAAGGACAATCTAAAATCTTTGGTAGAGCCCACAAAACCTATGTATTAAGGAATATCCTTTGATAGACCCCTTAAATCAGAATTTAATGACTAAAACAGTGCAGTTTAGCACTACTTTTGATTCATCAATCTGTCAAATATCATTTATACTCACTACACCCACATTACTAATCAACCAATTTTTTAAATTTAGATATGTAGTAAAAAAATCTGAAGCAACAACTTACATTTGAATCTCTACTGTTACCAAAAAACTGGTCTGAAGAGATGGCTTTGGCATTCCCAAACTTCCGCTGAGCTTCATCTCCAGAAGACACAGAGCTCAAAGCAATAGCACTCTTTCGATTTTGAGTACTACAAACATCATATTTCTTGTAAAAGCACAATGACTAAATACATGAATTTTAAACTTCATACTGTATTACTCAATCATTTCTGTCCACTATTAGATAAGCAACATATCCAAGTGTAAAAGATCAGTTAAAATTGTAATATTTACACAAACATAAATATATGATCATTAAAAAAAAATAACAATATTAATAGCAAATAACCTTGAAAACATTGCTTGTTTTTAATTGATTTCCTTTATCTCAATGTAATGTAGAAGTTATTTAAAAATGTTAATGATTACTTTACCAGTCACACTCTATATGTTCCAAATTTAAAAGTACTGAACTCTCTCAAAAAAGTAACTTTCCAAACATTTAAATTTATTCCATGTCATTTAGCTTGCAAGATATTTATAAGAAAAAATGAAGCAGTTTTAAGTTTTCATTCCACAAAATAAACTTTCATTAGCATTATATTGTGTATAGTTTCTTTTAAAACTACTCAACTCTAAGGAACTGAATGCATTCTGTTAGTTATATATAATGCAGCTCCTGTTTCATAGTGACTGCTGATGAGTAGTTCATTATTTTAAATAGTATTAACTCATATTGGCTTACACATCCATATACATATTTACTAAAATCACAACTGTGACATATTTAGGCCCACCTAGCAAGTGGCTAGAAAGTCTACAGTATTGTTAATTCCTGTAGCTACTAACACTTTAAAGTTATTGTTAAAAATTAAAACTTCTATCCTCTTCAGAAAATTTCTCATTTAATTTGGCTTTAATTACAGATGAACTACTGTTGCTCAATTTACATAAATTTTCCCACTAAACTTATCAAGTTAACAGAACCTCAAAAAGTCTAAAAAAAAACACAAATCAAAGTAACCTCAAACTTATGAAAGTAATATACAGATTACCTTAAATATATAAAACTTGGGCATTTCTTACTGTTTACATTTTCTTTATTCATTAAAAATGAAAGATTTTTCTCTATTATTACCTACTTTTCCCAGTTATTTCCAGAACCTTTTCAAAAAAGGGCATGGACTTTGATAAAAAAAATATTATAATGTTAAACATTATAGTTGGCTAATTAACCTATTCTTTAAACAAATCATATACAAGTATTACAGTTAGCCCAGGTTATTGTTTTAGTTATTAGTGCTATTAATTCTTAACTAAAAGTCAGATTTGTTACATAAATAGGTAATTATTAAAAATTACTTGTGTAATATTCATTTGCGAGTGTTCTTAGCCATGCTGTATCAATTCAGTAGATCATTCTGATGTTGTATCATCCAATGATTCTCCTACTCTTTTCTGATAGGCCTATGGTGTGTGTGAGTGACATAGAACATAACAGGCAAGTGATACCAGTAGCAACTATGTATTTTTGTTCTATGGAAACTTTTGGTTATCCATTGCCCTGCAATGGATATATTAATTTATGTTGAGAAGAAGCTACTAACTTGCTCTGGAAGTTGCCTGAACCAACTGCACCAAGAATGAGAACTTATTTGAACATGTCTACATTGCAAGAAATTACAATGTAGTTGAGTGTCTTAATATAAATTGAATTAAAACATTGTTTATGTTTGGAGTGTCAGTCTTCAAGTTAATTCTTTATTCTAACTGTAAACTTGCTCAAATTAGTGACATATACTCCACTTGCAACTGAAAACTTGGATTTTAAATAAATCTACTGTCAACTGAACTTAAGTCGAGCTAAAAATGACCAGCCTACACAGCATCTATTGTACAAAGGTAATCTAGCAAAAATAGTAGTCCCAACTGATGGGAAAAGTTTATTTTAAAAGTGAATCTCGAGACTTGTCTGCATGCAGAACTTTTACCTCTTTGTATACAGGCTCAGTCAATTTGACTGATCATATGCCTCCCATGTAGTATGTATATTATAACAAAATTTTGCAGACTTTCAGTAAATATTATAAGTCTTTCACCTATTTTCTTTACCATTACACCGTAAAAGGTCATTCTGTTTGATCAACTTCATAATCACCAGCAAAAATTCAAAATAATTCTAAATTACCATTATTTTCTTTTTAGCATGACTTCAAATTGTAACATGAAAATAGATTTGCTTATCCCAAGTATCTTTACACTCCTCACATTATACATCTATTTAAATTTAAGATTAAAGGTTAACCTAAGTAACTTAAACCTTGTGACATGCACAGTAAAGGATAGCTGGGGTGAAAGGGTTAAAATATAGAGCAGGCTGTAAACAGATGACAGATGAGCTTCAAAACACACACACACCAGATACATCACAATGATTAACTGAATATCAAATACCATTAATGATCCAGCTCAACTTGTCAATTACAGAGAGTGATTTAAAATAACTATGCATTGTTTAAGCAAGTTTCAGTTGTCAGTAATACATCCTTTGTGTCTAGAAAGTACTTTATCTGGTCTGATCAATGTTTGGACTCCATATTTGTATGTAGTTTAAACACTTAAACCAAAGTATGAAAAGTACTTTTTAAAATATTGAATGAACACACAGATATCTATTGCTTTTAAGAGAGAAATACCTAAACAGCAAGCTATCCAGTTTTAAAAAGTTGTACATACATGACCGTTTAGTTACGTTTAATGAGAAGGTTACAGTTTAGGTTCTCTGTATAGAATGTTTCAAATTTTAATTTCAGAAGCAATAGTTTATCACAGAATTATGTAAATGTTTGTAAATCATATGTTGTGTAGTTCAATAGTTGTGAATTGGTGGTAGTTATATTCTCATGTCATGTTACTAGAGCCTTTAAAATTTTTATTTTTTTGGAGTATAACTGCATCATAGTACCCATCAGTGTTGAATGCTCAAGGCCTCTGTCAAGGTATACGTGTGCATTAAAACCTTATTTTGATAGTTGAGAAAAATCTCCAATGTGTGATTGTGAGTTTAGTTATAAAGAATGTATGGTGTCAATTTTTAAAGTGAAATTATTACAGATTGTATTGTAACAGCAAAGTAGAAAATCAATAATATACCTTGTCAGATTGTGTTCTAAAGTAACTGGGTGGACTTTGATGAAAAAGAATTATTTAAAACTCTGTGAGCTCTATGTACTTGTTTAAAATCTTTAATTTTATAGTATGTACATCTTCAAACTTTGGCAGCCTTTTAGTTAAGAAGTTTTTTCACATACAAAAATTATTTTTTAGTATTTTTAATAAAGTAAAATAATTTGTCCATGAATATATTGAATATTTGTTCTGAATAATCCACATGCAAAGTGATTTTGATATTAGAGCTAAAAATATTTTACTTCATCACAAAAATCCTAAATTTCATTTGTGTAATTTCTAAAAACATCTTAAGAACATTTTAAATGACTGTTTTGAATAAATTTTATATTTTATCTGTTATTTTCTCTGATTATAGTGGGGTGGTCAATTTTACCAACCTTGAGTATATTAGGGACCATTTCTAAAAATGTAAAGAGGTGAATGGGGCCACTGTGTTTCAGTATATAAGCCATATTGCAGCAAAATGAAAAGATACAAGTTTCTTGTTTTGGCTTGTGAACATCTGAAATTTGAGTTCCTAATTTCTACAAAACTATAGATTTAGTATTATGGTATCATAAATATCTAATTTTAACCAGTGCTGCATCCAGCATACCATGTCACTCACTAAAATTTATATTTAGATGTGTTCTTTGAATATTTACTTTTAAATTAAGAAATTAACTCACATATAATATTAAAGTTTGAATTATAATCTACAATTTGATTACAAACTTATTGATAAATTTAGAAAATAGTGGCTCAATAAAATTTTGAATGTAAGTCAACAAATGCAATGACATGGCCTTTAACCCGTTGGGAAAGGGTTAACTAACCTAGAGATATCAATGTTACTTTCTTAGTTTTATAATTATAAGTAAAGAATCAACATAAAAAACAAGATATAGAGCTTATCCCAATTTTGTTTGCTCTTTACTATCAAAGACAGTTAACTAATGGTTGTAGTGCATTAAATAATTCACCAACAAACAGACTAATAACATACAAATAAATTATACAATTTTCTCTTAGAATCACCATGTTGCTGGCTTTCTAACTATGCAATAAGAGTAGTTACACATGCATCCAAGTTAGCCATTGTGATTCCTTTGTGAACCAAAGTTAAATAAGTGAAATTGATATTCTGGGTCCAGAACACAATGTTATATAATAAATCATTTTATAGATGAAAACACACCAAGTTTCTACTGGTTATAGGTAATACATAATTTAATGCAAGAGAGAACTACTAACAGATCTTGAAAGAAAGGATGTGATAGGAGAAGTCTAATTTTCTATTTGAAAGCTCTGTAACCAACCAAAATTGAAGGATATACAAATTATGGTTTGTCCGAGTCATAATGATTTTATTGTGAGTAAACGTGTTTAAAACTTTATAGTTTCTTTGGTGTGGTTAATAAAATAGAGATGAGAAGATACCTGGTGAAAATGTGTCATTTTTCACACTAGGGGAAATTCAGAATTTTAAAAAACATTTGCTTATAAAATTAAGAACTTAAAACTTATGTTCTACAAAAATGTGAGTTATTAGCAAATGTTTATTCTATACTAATCAATACAATGTAAACAAAAAGTAGTTTAATAAAATACTGTGTCATGCACAATAAATGATACTCAGGGGTAAGAGGGTTAAACACATTTTAAATCAAATAAACTGTGTGCAGTTTCTTTATTTTTTAAATTTACTGCCAACAAGTCAAAGACACTTACTGTCAAAATCTGGTCAATAAATGAAATCTGACAAAAATGTAATTTATATTGTGTCAAGAATTGAAGTATCATTAACCTCATATGCTTACGTAGCCAATACTTCATTATCCAATTGTGTTACAGAATTTTCTAATTTTAAATAAATTTCCACCTGAAACTGGAAATTTTGAATCCATTCAAAATTACACAAAAGCTAATTGTGTTGCCATTATTCTAAACTGGTTTGTTAAAGTGAAACTAAATTTAAAAAAATATGGCATCTAGTCAAACTAGCACTTGTTTTACTCCAACCTCTAGATAACTTACCTACTATCATCCCGTGTTAATATTGCATCTGATAAAAATGATTTTTCACTATCTTTGTCAATATCCCATGGTTTACTGCTAAAACTCTTAAAATCATCATCTTTGCGAGACAAAAAGGGGCTATCTCTGTATCTGAAACAACAAAAGAAAAACTTTTCAAAAAAAATATTAAATAAAAAAATATGTGCACTTGTTAAAAAAACAATCCACAGGATACTACTTAAATGATATGATTACTTGTTAGTTAACAAAATTAATTGTTTTCCTTTATGGAAGTCAAACATTTCTTGTTCACTTGTATAATACTCTTTGCACTTAAACAATTGCTAGATACACTACTCACTTCAGTGTTTACAAGGAAATAATTGGAATTTCACACGCCAAATGTATGTGACACTTCTTGTGCTGCATAATCTGCCCAGCAACAAAATTACGCTGCCCACAAACATGGAGAGCATCAGTTGTTATGGTAAGAAACTAATACACCCCTTCTTTAAAGAAAATGTTTACCATCAAGTTCTCTTTCTGGATTGTATTTAAGCCTCAAATTCGTTTAATCTTTTCGCAATGGGTCAAGTCATCGTGTTTACTGACTTGGATTAAACATTTTTTTGAACTACTATTTTATGAATTTATGTCAAAGTTTGGAATCAAACTGTAGAATATAATTCAAACTTCAATTATTATACACGAGTTAATTTCTTAATTTCAAAGTAAATATCAAAAGAAAGTATGCAAATATAGATAATAGTAAGCTACATAGTATGTTGAATGTAGCACTGTTTAAAATTACTATTTTGACATCATAAACATCTAAGTCCATAGTTTTGCACAAATTAAGAACTTAAAGTAATAATACTGACAAGCTGGAATACAAAACAAAAACCTCGTATCTTTTTACTTTGCTGAGATATGACTTACTGAATCAAACACGGTGACACCCATTCAACCCTTTCCATTTTTGGAAATAGTCCCTTTTATAAAATTACTTCAATATATGACATGTGAATAACAAATAAATAGCTAAGAATACCCCCAGAGTGGTTTTCCCTGCCATTTTAATCTGTGAAAAGGCTACCATGTTCTTTCAATCCAAAATTTCAGTCAGGTAGGTTGTGTCTTCAGCCTGCACAAAGTTTCTTATTTTTTAAAATCTAAATAAATCTTAGTTAGCTTAATATTTATAGTGGAATTCTATGGTATCAGTGTAGTTAATTATGACTTTTTTGGTTATTAAATATTTTTTATATTCTCCAAATGTGAAAATTTGGAAGGCTTAGCAATTGAGTACAATGGTCATAGCGAGAATAGAATTGTTTGCTTTACTTCTTGATTTATTGTTGAATATTTTAAGAAAAATAAGTTTAATAATTTACTTCTAAATAGTAATAATCTACACACACACACACACACACACACATATATACACAAAAAAATGTATAATAATTTAAGTATGACTGTAGTATTACAAAATACAGGGTGTTCAAAAAGTCACTGTGCAATTTTGTCTGTTAATAAATATACAAGTGCACAGTGACTTTCCGAACACCCTGTACTAGCCCACTACAACACAGGTAACACAGGGAATACTAAATTTAAATTTTATATTACTGAACAGATGACTTAGTGCAAGTGTACTTACATCAATGTAAGTTATGTAATGTTAGCTATGCATGACTGGAAGATCAATATAATAAATGATAATATATATCTAGTATAGCATAAACCTATAAACAACACCCTTTTGCTGTCTTACCTGCTGGAATACTGGGATTTCATTGTCACTTTTATAGTGTACTTAAACCCAATATACATAGATATTTTTTAAATCAGTATTGGAATGTGAACAATAAATCCTCAAATTTAATATGTTGTAATAAGAGACCAAAAGTAATTTACTAACTGAAAATAAAAAACAAACAATAATCCAAAACATACACTGTTGGACTTAATTTAAATATGATAAAATGAGCTTTGCAATTCAAGAATTGTTGCAACATAATTCAGTAAAAACAAATGTTTAGTTGTTTAACCTTAATCAGTATTATTTACTATTACTTACTTTGGTGGTCCAGAGGTGAATCCAATATACTCAAATTCATCCTCAAAGTCATGATCTTTATCTTGTTTAATGCTGGATGTAGGTAAATCTTGCTGAATAGTTTTCATATCCAAGAGAGCTGAATGAGAGACTGTTCCTCCTCCAAACTGACCACCAGAAAATCCCATACCAAGCCTTTCAAACTGTTCAGCCTTGTGAGGATCAACATGCTTTAATATTTGTTCCGTTTGCTTTTGTTGAAGACTCAAGTCCTTGTAGGCAAGTCGCATGGAGATACTTGATATACACATTGAAATTGCTAACTCACATGGTTTTATAATAACAGCAATATCCAATTTTTAATTTAATAAATAATAATAAAAAAAGACATATTTGCCAAATAATAAATATCTACTTTTAATATAGTAAGAAATTTTAGAATTTGTTAATAAAATTTAAAAAAACTTAGTATTGACAAAATATATTTTGTTCAGCAGTGTTATGAAATTGTGTTGTATGTATCACTCTTGTATAGCGTACTCTATGTATCATAATTACTGTGCAAGTAATTAATGCAAATGACTAAGGTATCTTCCAAATGGCCAAATTATGTATACTCCACGTATATTCAAAAATCGTGAATACTTTAGACTTAACCAATTAAAAAAAAATGCATTATTTTAAATATCTATTTTACTACAAAACTATAGCCAAGTTGAGTTTTATATAGTATATAGTACCATCTTCAATTTCTTTTTCCAAATGTATCAAAAGGCTTATGTGATGGACAAATGTCCCAAAGTGTGTGTGTGTTATAATAACATGCACACACAGTCACATCAGACTATCTGCTGTGTACACTGTAGTAATCAAACCAAAATTTTTAGCATTGTAAATCTGAAGACATATTACTGTCTCATTCAGGGATGTGTACCAAATAATTCATGAATCTAAGTTATTTAAAAATGTACAAGTACTTATTTCCTGTGTTTTTCTAAGCTGAACCTTTGGAGTGTGTAAAAAATTACTAATGTTTTATGTTTAAGTATACTTATTCTTATTCCAAATCAATATTACAGTCTGATGAATGAAGAAAAAAAATTGTATAACCCCTTGGCCTAACTACAGATGTTACGGTTAATCACAGTACACCACAATTTATGTACAAACACATCTGCATAATTTAGCATAACAATCATGGAGATGGTCATCCCAGATTTATATACAATAATAGCATAAATGAAAATTATTGTGTTACAAAAGTCTTGTCTTATCTTCAAGTCAGCTAGCATTTCAAAACAATGAATAGGGAAATTCAATACAAAGTTAAAAAAATATTTTAAAAAATCAAGGTTCAATAAAAAACACTATGAAAACCCTAAGAACAAGGAGAAACTGTCCTCCACAGTTATACAGATTACTTCTTAGACCTATAATCAGTGCCATAAACTCACCCTACTTAACACAAATATATATTTTAACATACAAATAATGGTTTATATACAATAATTCTGCAAACTTATAAACAAAATTAAGTCTATCTGGTCTTGAAGAGTTTTATTGAGAGTTCAGGGGAGAGTGATTTTCTATGTTAAAATTGTTACACTGTGCCTAATGACAAGTCTCACACTGTTTATAAGCTGACTTTTCTCTGACAAAGATATCTAATATACTCTTAGAAATACTGAAGCTTGAATTTAATTTGCTGAAGTTAAAGGATTTACAATGTTCCAAAACTGTAAGTGTTCCTGATCAAATGCTGTAGCTTTCCAATTAATAAGCACTAATCACAAAATGTATAGAATGGAACAAATGAAGGGGTGAACTGCAATTTGACATCTCACTCAATAATAACTGTATAATAGATACTGGAAAATAGCATGTCTACACCAGCAGAACACTAATCTCCCTACTCTGAACTGAATGGAATTGCCTTTTTTTTTTTGCACGGAACACACCCAGCAGGGTGCCTCCACAGCTTGGAACTACTAAGTGTAAAGGACTCCCATATTCCACTTGAAGAAAGAGGGATGAAAATGTGTAGGAGAGTCCAGAGAAATATCATAACCTGAGACAGTGCAATGGCTGATCAACAAACCCTCCTGATTTATTTAATCAAGGTATGGCAGGGATAGGCAGCTAATCCCTTCTGCTTTACCACTGAAGTCCATGAGTGACACAGTATATAATAAGCAAGTTTATGAAGCAACATCGCAATGTTAATCACCTTCAAGTGATCCTGTGCAATTCCTCATCTCAACAGTGAGCATTGTGAAGCCACAGAATGGGATACTCAAGTCAACATGGCTGCACAGCACATATTTTGAATTGCAGAATACCTGACCAGGCAGCACTTGCCATTTATTTGGATCCATATAATGAAGGTATGAAGGACTGGCCCCTGAAATAAAAGCATTAATATAGACTTATTTAGTCTTAAAAAAACTTGAAAAACAGCCACAGGTGAAAGGCAAAAATCAGAAGCCAAAATCATGATATGAAGTAAAAAAATGGGAAATAAATGGAGTTGGATGTGTTCCATATGCTTGATTGCAGGATTTTCTCCAATGACTGACAAAGACAAGAAACAAGGGAAAATGGTGTTGTTGAACAAATTCCTGTGGGAACAGGACAATGAGAAATAATCCAACTGGATCAAACAGCAAATCCAAGAGGCGAGTGTAAAAGGGAACAGAACTCTAGATAACAAAAACTGCCACAGGAAAGAATATTACAAATGAGAACCACAGAAAAAGCCCCAAAGGAAATAGAGTTACAAAGAGCAGTCACTGGATATAAAGTCTATCTAGATAGGGGACAAGTTTAGAGCTGGTTGGTTGTTTTGCATTTTATGGCACAAAGCAACTAGGCTATTTGTGCAAAACAACCAGTACAATATTAAAAGTAAAATTATTATAATTCGTAAAAAGGAATCATGTTAAAACAAAACAAAGTCTACTTTTAGAATCAAAAACTTAAATAGCATTAAACACAATTTTAAAATCTAGTTTACAGCAGTAAGAGAGAAAATAAAGTAATACAAGCTTCAGAAGACTTTCTCTAGTATAATTTTAATTATTATAACTTGCCAGATTGACTAACAGATAAGTTCAAACAACAGTTGGCCTTTCTAGCCCTGGTTGAGTTATTTGATGTCATGACAATTTTCTAATTTCATATCAAACCAATTTTACTTTAATTTCTAAAAAGGAATCACGTTAAAAGAAAACTGTTCTAACAAGGTAGGACAACAGCCTGGCACCAGGCATGAGGACAAACATTTTCCTGCCAGACCCAGAAAAAAAGAAAAGAAAAAGAGGAATAGCAAGAGAGATGGTGCAGTATGTCGTAGTGTATATCATCAGGTCTGACCAAAGTATTGCCAGACTGATGAAGGGCCAGTTTAAGTTCCACCAGGATTAAATTGGGAGATGAAAACTGTTTAACAAGAGCATCAAGGTCTGATTGATTATAGGTCTCTCCAGCAGACAGACAGAGATAACAGAACAGTGATGCTTTGACCCAAGGAAACCCAAACGGTTACGGCCTCCAACAGCGTATCGAGAGGTAAAGACAGGGTGAGCACATGCTGATTGACCTCCATCATACAACCTGTCACTTCTCTACAAAACACTGCCAATTGATGACTGCATCAGCAGATTTCAGAAATGTTTAAGGAGACACACACAGGATGGTAAGAATCAACAAGTGCTTTGATGTCATCTAGATCAGAATGTAAACTCCAACAATTCCACCGTATAAAAGTGGCCATTTTTATGTATGTGTAGGCATACTGGGTGAGCCTGTCTGTTTTCAACCAAGACTTTTTTCTTTATTCAAGAGAGGTCCATCAATCTCCACGGATCCTGCTCCGAGTCAATTGGGCAGGTCTCTGTCATTAGAAAAAGATTCTAGCAACTGAGGGCATGAACGAATCACTGTTTTGCATCTTGGAGCCAGAGAAGGTGGGCCTGAAGAAATGGCCATATCCAGAACCAAAGGAAGTGAAACTGTGGGTCTGCTGGTATGAATGACAGGGACAGAGATGGATGTTAACATTAATTAATGAATTTTATTAATCAGAGGTCCAAAGACTTTTCCTATGGTTTGAGAACAATTCTTTTGGAGGCACAGAGAGATGTGTCTGCACTCTCACTGTAGCAGTGGAACGAAGCGCAGCAGCATACATCTTAGATGGAGAGATGAAAAGTAACTTTCAAGCCTCATGGTAAGAAATGTTTTGAATCGTCTTCAAACACTGCACCTCTTTTTCTTCCAACCACATGGGACAAGAATGAAAGTTGGATGGGTGAGAATCACTACAATTAATGCAATGAGGGTCCGTTTCACACACATAGGCATTGTGGTCCTTGTCATTGCAATGAGAACACATCAAGGAACAACGACATAACGTCTTCGGGTGATGAAACTGCTGTCACTCGAAACGTCCGAGGGGATTCAGAACATATGGCCGTTCCTTGCAATTAAGACAACCTGCCTTAATGGTGGTAGGTGGATGCAGTGATGTAAACATCAAAATAAGGACACCAGTCAGCATCATAATTCCATCTTTGTGAGTGGAGATGTGCCTCACTGAAGAAACTTGTTAGGTAGAAAAACCAGTGAGGGTCTTTGACTCAGGGATGTTTTTCAAATCCTTCCACAATAACCCCTCATGACAGATTCAAAGTAGCATGGGGAGTAACCTCAACGGGTATATCTCCAATGGCCTTTGAAAGCAATAGGAGTTCAATGTGTTTAGGAGTGGGGGTCTTCATCAATATGTCAGCAGAACAAAGTTTTTTTAACTGACTTAGGAGAGCCAGCAAGTCCCTCTAGTCACTTCTGAATGAAAAAGGGAGACATTTGCCCTAAAGATTTGTTTGAAATGGAATGTAGTATAAGAAAATGAGGTGCAACAGGTGTTACAGATGTTGAAGATTACTGTTCAGAATCTTCAAGATGTGGTCATTTACCTGTGGACTGTTTTTTTCATTATTTTAAGTTTTTATTTGGAGGATTCATAATAAAAAAAAAACGAATATTTCAGTGCCCACTGACCCACCCACCATGGAGCCCTACTAGGGGACGCACTACAATGCCAAACAACGACACTGCAGCAATGCCAGGGTTTCATGAGTAATATACCCAAACACCAGCATCAGATACAATGTCCACAACACCCTTTGAGAACATCTAATACTGGTACTTGGTTGACCCTAGCCTAAGTGGACCAGCCGACTGACCATGGGGGACACCCCAAAGCCACCCGTCTACAGGAATTCAAGGCCAAAGTGGTGTGTTAGGGTTGAATCCATCAATCACTAGGGCCCTCTCCTCCCCATACACATGGCAAACACATGGGTGGATAGAGTCGCATGCCTTAACATGCTTGGCCATGCCGGGCTGGGGGGGAAGAGACAGTGAATCTGGAAGGAATGAATAGTCTATTCTATGATAATAGGAAAGAAACATGGTTAGGGACAAGGCTGTCCAGTAATCCAAAATCAAGGGGGCTAAAAACCCCTGTTCAAAAACTAGAACATGCCAGCCACAGAAGGTGAAGTAGCTGGAAATTCCTGAGAATGGCACAATGTGTGAAAGACTTTCCACTTCCATAAATATACCTAAATATAAGAAGAACATATGGACTAAGTGAAATGAAATGCTATGCAAGGAAAGAAACTTAATATCCTCACCTAGAACCAGACAAAAACCAAGCATAACAACTGAAAAAAGAGCTGTAGAATGAAGAATCAGAGAGGTTCATGAAAGAGAGTTGGGAGTAAGAGAAAGGGTACAGGAGAGAAAAACTGGAGTTGGTGCAAATTAGGAAGCCACCTGATGAAGGAATCAGACAGGAAGATAAACATATAGGAATTTTCAGGAGGAATCTTAGCTGAAAGTATTGATAGTCAAGTCCTGAGGATGGAGACCAAAGGAAAAGTAATTTTTATTCAGTGCAGTGTAAATGCACTGATGTGAGAAAAATTCAACATACTGCAAAACCACCAAAAAACAAGAGGATCAATGGATCATTCTATCATATAAGTTGTGTCAGAGGAAAATATAATCTGCTACGAGATTGAGAGAACCCACAACATGATACATAACTAAACAAATTAGGTGCATGTGGGCCTCTCATAGGAGAACCAATGTATGAAAGCAGAGGGATATTGACTGGGTGTTACCTTAGTGATTGATATGCTACCAAAAACTGACAAATTCATGGACATGAATCATCACCAGACAATGATTGGTTTAGAAGTAAGAAGTGGTCCAAAGCCAAATGGATGGTTAGATGTTCGAGGACATTGATATGCAAAGACTGCTTGTTGACAGACCAAAGACCTGAAGCTTTCAGGTACTCGACCTATGCGCTCCAGCAAAAGCGATGTTTGTAAACAGATGTAAATCTGGACAAGGAGGAGGAAGCAGAACACTTGGTGATGTACGAGTCTGGTCCAACCACCACAGCAGATTGTCCACAAAGGAAGGAAAAAGTGTAGCCCCAGATGAAAAAAAGAGCCAATATGAAGGTAAGGAGGAAGAGGATGTACCTACAAAATTTCTCAAGATTTCTGTGGAAAGCCTCATATAGTAGATGAATAGTGGAAAGATACCACAAAAAGTCGCAAGGGTAAGACATAGCTGGGAAAATTGGGCATGGGTTAAGCGGACAGGGAATGGTTAAAAGAGAACCCAATAGTTGTTGTTTGAGATAAGTACTCACTAACACTACCATTTAACTTGAAATAGAATTGTCCAACATGGACTCTAAACATCAGGAGTGGTGGGAAAAACCAAAATGTTGAGTAGAATGTTCATGTACTAAAGAAAGATGTGGGTCACAGGAAATAGGGGAGAGATACAACACATCACATACCTGAGATATATGGTATAAAAAATCATGGAATGCTTAACTGAGTCCTCAGGAAAGGTATGGGAAAGCATGGCAAAAATCAGGAAGTTACAAAATGTAATTAAAGTCCTCATAACCTTGAACAGATTCAACATGTTTAGGAGAATAAGGGAGAAAGTCTGACCATTACAGGGGTTAAATCTCTATGTGAATAAATGTTAATAAATATTCTGTCAGGTTGCCTGCACCTAAAGTCCAAAATAAAGCACCTGTTGAAATTTAGACATCTGAAGTGGTGACATTAACTTCAACAATCAACAAAAAAGGTGAATGTAAATTTATAAAAAAACAAAAAAAGAGGACCAAAGAGATAGAATTATGGTAATTCTAATGAAAACTGAGTAGTTTATAAAGTATAACCACTTTGTGAAGAAACTGTATTTCAAACTGAAAACAGGTCAAGAAGGACTCGTGTACAAACACAAGTGCTGTCAATTGAAAAGTGATACTTTGGTAGAGGCTCATGAAGAGTGTAACATATCGTGTATGTATACTGTGCTCTTACTGATGAAGAGGTGATGCATGACAATTTATACAGAGAAACGTGTTGGAATCACTTAACTCAAATAGGAGAAGCAAAAGGCTTGTAGCATGAATAAAAAGTTTGGATACAGGGGTCAGAACAGCAAATGGTGCAACAAGATAGAAGTGCTATATTGAAATTATCACATAACAGACTCAGGCCTGGAAATCATTTGTTCCACCAAGTACCAGAACACAAGCCAATCACTACATGCCAACCTCAATTCTCTAAGACAGCATATAAACCCATGCAAAAACTGGTAAAAGTTACCTGAATATGAAAGCCAAAAAACTTAAAAAATATCATTCTTTTTTATATCTTTGCTACTTTTGTAGATTAATCCTATAACATTCATTCCACGTGTCATGCTTACCATTTTATCTAAAGTTATTTCATATGAAAACTGAATAAATCAACAGAAAAATAAATTTTATTTGTAAGGAATTGTTGACCTTGTAGTTACTGTGGTTGTTACACTAAAAAAGTAGTAAAACAACTCGTAGTACTGCGAACATCTGAATTGAACCCTACACATCTCAATAACTGATGAAAAATCCGTATCTGACAAATTGTATGCAAGATTTTAAAACCAATTCTGGTTAAGTAACTAATCTGATTTGGTAAGAATGTCCTTAACCAAACCAGCACATGTGATTAAGGTATGTGGAAACCAAATAACAATAATGGTAATCTGTACAAAATAGGAAACAGAAAATTATCTTACTAAAATAGCAATGTGTTAACTTGAATCACACAGTTGTAAAATAAACCGAAAAACATGTTCACAAGAAACTTTCCAAGGATTAAGTACAATATCATGTCAATCTTCAAAAATTCAGTGATTCATTATGATTATCATAATGTCAAACATGTTTTTGTTTCGATTTTATGGGCAAATTAAAAATTTCTCAAAAAATACAAACTGTAAAATATATCATTCCTTTCACTTTACTCACAGTTGTTTTTCTTCCTCTTCTTTAGATATTTCAGCATGTTGTTTTACTGCTACAGCTGCTTGCTCTCTCAAGTGGTCAGCTTCCTGAGCTTCTTTTTCAATTTCACTGAAATCTTTTCTTACTCTCTGAGCTCCCAAACCTTTTCTTGATCCCTGCTGATTGGAATATACATCTGCCATTACTCAGATGAAGCAATAGTAGAATTAGTTGTAACAAGTGAAAAAGATTCACAGTTTAAGAGTTACAGATTCTTGTTAAATTTGGTGAATCAAAAGTTTAGCATATTTGTGACACCTATTCACTCCTACACAGCCCAAAACATTAACACCTAAAATATCAGCTTGGTAAACAAATGTTTCGAAAGTTTACATTTGATTTAATGTTTCTGTCACTTCTTTGTTCACACAGTGTTATTACAAGCAAAAACAAATTATCCAATATGACATATGTATATAAACAGGACCTACCAGTAGAGTTATAGCTTGAATTTCACTTTTAGAGTTTGATCAGAAAAAGTTGTCTTTAGCAATTTAGAAAGTTGAGAGACAAATGTACAAATGATCTTGAATCATTTATACCTTACCTTGTGTCTGTTCTTTATGTAGCAATGCTTTTGTTCATGTAACAGAATTAAACGTTTAAGTAAAAAAAAAAACAAATTAACATTTTCTTCAAAACTTTTACCTTCATGTAAGTGATTACTCTCTCTCCATTTGTAATAACCAAGCCACTTTACCAATATGGATATAAATAAAACAAGTTTAATTTTTATCATCACTAAATATTTGTAATATCTAATGCATCAGCCTTACACTTAATGGTACTTATGCTGTACACCCCTTTTTTACTCTTCTTATCTCATTATATAATTACACAAGGAAGTTTCAGAATTAAGAATGAAAGTGAAGAAATTTTTATAGTTTTGTTAGATATTCATTTAATACACAAGTGTTCTCATGTAATATTATATCTATTTGAAACTTACAAACATTTCTTAATCGAGAAAAAATCAGATGAGCTTAGTTAAAATCACCGAGTTCAGCAAGACAGCAAAATACTCTAATGACTGGAGTTCTTTATTCACTAAAAATTTTTTTTATTTATTTATTAATATTAAAATAATGTACATAAATAAAATAGCTGCTTAATTATGTTTAATTAGAATAATGACAGATCTGAAATAAAAAACTTACCATTATTAAGATACAAGAAATTTTCATTAAATAACAAAGTGGTTAAAAAAAGCCAACGTGAAAGTTTACAATAAACAAATTATTGAATAATTTAAAGAAAAAACAATGTGAATGTAATTAGGGCAATTAAAGATAGGTGCATGTGTGCGTGCGTGTGTGCATACACTTATGACATCAGTATTCAATTTTAATAGTTCTCCAAGACGTATATAGCTCTCTTATGTCACTACAATTAAAAACAAATTTTTATACAAGTTACAGCTTCTCAGTAAGTAAAATTTTTTTCTAAAACAGGCACTGGTGCAATTATTTTCAAGTAGTGCTCAGGCATTTCATATATAATATGTTAAAGTAATACATGTGAAAGTTCTGATGCAAGTCTAGTCTTATTACACGATGTACTGTACTGTACATGGCATGCAGGACAAGCTGGTTAGAAAGAAAACATTGAATGTAATTGATTAAAATTGCTGTTCTGTTTAAAATCTTTACACATCATTGATTGCTTGCATCCTTACAAAATTACATAACATTAACATGGTTTGGGCCTTTTCTCCCCAATGAAGCAAAAATTCCCAGGAAATAAAACATCCAATTTTGGTTGAAAAAAGATAGAAAATTGCTAACTAAACACTAATTGTACATTTGGTAAATAAGATACAAAAAACATCAAAATTTAAATTGGGCCTTCGTACATCAATATTGCCATAACTGGATCATTTTTGAAGGTTAATGCTTTAATTTTTTAGACAACTCTACACACAGGTCAATTTCTCTAAGGGATGACCTTAATTTCCTTAAAATCAAGATATGGAAATGTTCTAAAAAGTAATTAATATAACAAAACACTGTATTTCTCACAGTATAAATAAAATTAGCATGTATACTAACCCCCTTCTTAGTTGCAATAGGTTTACGGGTCCCTATAGTACTCTTTCTCAGATCCTGTTGTTTTCGAACTTCAGTTGGCAGAACATTGAGAGCTATCTCCACATTTGGACCTGAACATAGTATTAAAGAAGACTTAATTTACAAAAGTAACTTTTTTTTACTGGGATTTAATATATGGTAATTATCATTCAATTACAATTTAATATTTCATAAATTAATAACAGGAACTCAAGATACATAAATTTATAGTATAAAAAAAGGAAAAAGGTTTGCTAGTATATTCTTCAATCATAAAAAGTATTACACTGATTAATGACATACCATCTTCAATAGCCTCATTTAAAATTGATCCATTGCCAGTGGGTTCTGGAGATATAGCATTGAGAAACTCATTTTTCACAGCATTATTTACAGTGTTCTCATAAAGTCGAGCTTCAGAATGTTCTTTGAAAAAATCAACTTCTTTTTCTTCTGGTGAATGAGGTGTATCATGATGGCCAATGTCTACATGTAACTAGAAAATAGTTTTTTTTCTTATTAAACAATGGGATAATATAACCAGTGTTAAAAATAAAAATGAAAAAACAAAATTACTTTAAAACTTCTACAATTATCTTTAGTAATAACCTAGAGATATTAACATTTTCCTTTCCTCAACATGTATTTGTGATAGATACCTTCACACATACAATAATTTGATCGCCTCGAACATCTGCCTAAAAGATTGCATAACTAGTGTTGAGCTAATTCCCACCCAAAAATCATACGTTTGATAAGAATGTTGCTAGTACATGATAATATCACCATGCAACAATAGCCCTTTACCAATAGAAGGTCAGCTCAACCTCTTTGCACAGTAATTCCTCTTAAACACCACTGTTTAAAATAACTTTCATCAAAAGGGAGGAGGACAGGTTGTAGGTGTGTGAAGATAGAATCCTACACTGAAATGGTGGAAGGGCCAGTGCAAACATTAAACCTAAATGAACTATCTTCTGAAAAGCACCCTTGGAATGTGACACCCAACAGAAGAAACTATTGAGGCATATCTGTGGTAGGCTACATCACATTTCAGAGTTTACGTTTTACATGAAAAGAAAAGGGGAAAGGAAAAGATTAAGTGTAGCAGGAATAGGCAAACTATTTTTTTACATAACCAACCAAATATCTGTGCACAAGGTGGGAGAGAAAGACTTCAATGAAGGGGCAAGGAGAAGCCAATCATCCATGTAATAATGAAACCTCAACTCCCATATGGCAGGCAAATGCTCCAAGACTATTGAAAATAACGGGTAAGTATAATGCCCAATAGAAAAGAGTGAAACTAATACTAGATTCCTATGAATAAAATGGAAAAAATTGGAGGACAGGGCAATCAAAATGTTTAAGAAGGACCAGGAAAAAAGAAACTGAAATTAAGAACTGCAGAATAACTAGAAACTAGTTAAGAGATAATAGATTAATAACAGGATACCAGCATCTGATCTTTGGGACAATGAAATGTGAATAATATCCAAGAATAGGAATAAATATTCTCTCAAAGGCTTTCTTGGCCAAGAGATCTGGGACCATATCCTCGAGATGTTGAAGATGAACAGGGTTGGTTGGAGGGAAAAAGGAAATTGGGAAACAAGAGAGATGGAGAAGAGACAAAGAAACAGGTCATGAATGAGAAACCACAGAATTTACCTGTTGCCAAAAGTAGAGACAGACTAGCAGCCACTGGTGAGATCTCAAGAGTAGTCAGTGATGAGATGAGAGATGAACCTGAAATTATAGAGTGGATAAATGGGGTAAAGAAGGAAATGGAAGACGAGGATTGAGCAAGCCTAGGCACAGGAGCAGAAAGTACGGTTGAGAAAGATGATAAACCACAGAAGACAATGGGGAATGATGCTGGGCTGCCTTAATCCTCATCTCTAGAAAGACAGGAAGACCAAAGATAAAAAAGATGAGTGAGCCAGTTGAACAATAATTAGGAGAATATCTTGATCCAAGAGTAGGAAGATCAAACAAGTATAGATAGATCAGAAGTAGTACATGCTAAGGTAGTGAAATGACAAAAACAAAATTTTCCAGAAAACCCTCAAGGAGCAAAATTATGTGCCTCAGAAATAAGGTGAAGAATCAAAAGGTAATGTAGGAGAGTGGTAAGAAAGAGGTGAAGGCATGAAAACTGGGCACTAGAATCTAAGGGACCCATTCACCAAACAAATAAAAGAGAATCCAAAGGAATGGAAATGAAATATACTATCAGCCAAGACAAAAGAGTCAAGTAAGCAATGACAAGATATGTAATCATATACCTGTAAGATGTGGAGTTGTTAAGAAAACAAGTTTAAATTGACCCTGATATCAAGAAAAAAGGAACAAAGTAATTTTTAGCAGTGATTTCAATTAGTAAAGAACAGAATGAATAAAAAGACAGAGGAGAAAGAAGCAAATGGACACTCGATCTACTGATCCATGCCCGGCCCTAAATAAGCCCATTTGAGTTCATATTTTGTCTAGTTTGCTGACAACTCGCTTCTTACTTCTTCAATTGGATGTTGCCTTTGCCACACCTACCACACTCATCAGCCCTTCCAGCCCAAAATTATCAATAGCCACATGTTCAAAATTCTTAACTTCTACAAAGTGTAGGGTTGACGGAGGATTGTTTAGTCTTCGAATACCCCTAGGAGTCAATATTTCCTAAGAAATATTAACCTTATTCCAAAACAAGTGCCAGAATAGAATAGAGAAGAAAAAAGAAAATGGACATTCCTGTAAGATTATGCTTAAAGTAAAAGTGTGAGGATTTTTCTCTATTGATAATGCAGTATCTAGAGCAAACCCTGGTGAGACAAAATAACCATCCTGGTCATGTTCAAATTGAGATGAAACATCAGCTAAATGGAAGTAAGAACAGAACCCACTACTTTAGCAATGGCTGTTCCATCTTTTATAGAAAATAAGCTTTCAGTAGCCATAAGTCCTGCATTACTAATATCACCATCACAGGACAAAGTAGAAGTTAGTCACAAATTCTAAATGCGTAAGGAGGAAACAAATTTTTTTTTCTGCTTTAGTGAAGAAAGAAATTCAAGTTCTCCAAATTTCAAGTGTAAGTGCTTAAGAAAAATTATTGAGAAAGGAGGTTGTGCTACTTTCTTACTGGTTGAGGTCGAATGCTGCAAAATATTATCATTCACTGAAAAAGTAATATCAAAACACGGCTTTTATGTGGGAGTTAGCTCAATATTAGTGGCTCACGTCTCATAAGCAGATATGGAATGGATCATGCTATTATGTGAAGAGATAAGGTATTGCTCTGGAAAAAAAAACATTCGTTACTTGACCAAACTTAGGGCTAGTTCAATCATTAAATAATTTTTCATATCAATTTTCAGTAACTCTTAAAATCTAATCAACAACATTATTCAAAATAGTAGGGTTCTTAAATAACCCATTTTCCAAAAAATAAAGAAAATAATTTCTAGAATGTCAAAATAATAGGAAATTACTTGACGTTTGTGAAGTTAACCACTTAATGCTCAAAAACAAAAAATAAACTTGACCAAAAATTAATCAAACGTAAGAAAGAATCATTCACTTAACTGCAAGCAATCCAGTTTATGTTATTTCAATATAAAATACAAAAAGGACATGCTATACTGTTAGATGAGTATAAGGTGAATGTTGGTTGATACGACTTACATCTGTTTAATCATCTCTGAGACAAAATTCATCTTTAACTAGTCACCAAATTTTGGTTGCTTTGTACAAAAGCAATTACATATACTTTTAGTTGTTTTTTGTTTTAAATAATCATATTTGTTAGAAGTGAAAAGTACACTTAGAAAACAGAAGCATAAGCAACTGTACAAATGTGTATATCGTTAACTACATACTTAAGGCATCATGTGCATTTGAATATCTTTTAACATTTTCTGGGTATGAAAAATTATGAAGTCTTCCTTGTTCTTGATATACAACTAGGCCAAATGGATTTAGGGTCAATCAACATTAAGCATCATAAATAAGAAGAGTTAAGCTTTAAAATTATTCGAGCAACTTTCTACTAATCTGTAATACAAGTTAATTTTAAAAGATATTTCATATGTAAATACTGATGTGAATCCTTTCTTGTTTCTTGTTGTCAATAGTAAATGTTGTGACAGGATATCTTTTTGAAATCCATACAAATATCTGTCTACTTCCAGGTGTTAGGTTGGTTGGTTGATTTGGTGTTTTTATGGCTCAAAGTAGCTAGGCTATCTGTACCAAAACATCTGGTAAAAAGTAAATTTAGTAAAATTCATTGAACAAAATTAAGGTAAAACAAAAAAGCTTTTTATTTAAACATAACTAGCATAAAACCAATGTTTACATCTAGTCTACAACGTTAAGAGAAAAGCTACAGTAATTCAAGTTGTAAAGAACGTTCTGTAGTATAACTGTATTTATTGTAACCTTCCAGGAAGACTAACAGGTAAATACAAAAACCATCATCAGTCACCTGAAGTTGGCCTTTCCAATCCTGGTTCCAAGCCTTGAATGCAGGACCATGTATGGAAGAGGAACAGCAGTGACAGTCCTAGAGCAGATAAATTTAGCTACTGTGTTGGAGAGCTCATTCCCAAGAATACCAACATCGCACAATATCCAAAAAAAATGGATAGAAGTAGATGTTAAAAAGAGAAGTGGGCCAGTCGGTTTTAAATATTGGCAAGAACAGGGTGTGAATTAGCGTGGAGCAATTCCAGGGCCAGTAGAGAACTAAGAAAGAAAGTATAAATTGTGCAATTTGAGTATTGCTTAACTTCTATGTAATCCAGAGCAAGAGAAATGGCATACAGTTCAGCAGTGAACACAGAAGCTGTAGAGGAGATTCTGCACAAGCACCCACCGAACCACAACAAATCATGGCAGAGCCCACAGTGTCACCTGATTTTCAACACACAACAAACAGTATTTCCACTCAGGAGTGTTTGCTTTTCTCAGATGACTTAAAAGATAAGTCACATTTGGAGACTGTAAGAAGCAATGGTGGAATGGGCTGACCAGTGGATACAGCAATGCTATCCAAGGACAAACCCAATTCTTCTAACTGTGCCTGGATACAAAGACCAGAAGGAGCAATGACAGATCATCTGTTCTGAAAAAGTATGGAAGGAAAACACAACCCCAGGTGGGATGGTCTCATAAGGAATGAAGTTTTGAAGCATATAATATAGACAGTTGCAAACGGCGGAGATGCAAAGAAGGTTCATGAGACTATGTAGAAGCTCTGAACTGGGGAAGTGTGGGAAGCCAAGGTGTAGAGCCAAAATCCTTGATGATGAATGGGGTCCAGCATCTTTAAAGCCGAGGTCCTGGCAGGGCCAGACCAGTGACCCATAGTTAAGTTTCGATCAAATTAGAGCGCAATATATCTTTAGCATAGAACATCCATCCACTCCCCAAGTGGTGGAAGAGAGGACACAGATGATGTTAAGTGCTCTTGTACATTTGACCCATAGCTGCTTGACATGTGGTATAAAGGTCAGCTTACAGTCAGAGATAAGTCCCAAGAACTTTATATTGGTAAAGTTGTGCTGTGGTCCCTGAGACAGAGTTCAAGATCAGGATGAATACCCCATTAGCAGAAAAAGTGCATGCAAACGTTTATATAGACAGAAGTTAAAGCCGTCTGCTATGGTCCACTTCAGTAAATGATTGAGAGCAGTCTGTAGCTGCCACTTAATATACCTCATGTTCGATGACTGACATAAGATGTAAAAGTTATTAACATAGAGCCCATTTGCAATAGTAAATTGAAGTTGCTCAGTGATTGCATTAATTTTTATACTGAAAAGAGTGACACTTAAGACACAACCCTTAGGGATTCCAAGATCCTTTAGAAAATAAAGTATCAAACCCACAGGAACTTGGAGTCTCCTGTCCATTAAAAAATTGCTAATAAAAATGGGCAAACGGCCATTAACCCTTATACATGGAGGTCTCGCAAAATCCCATACCTCCATGTTGTGTCATAAGCCTTCTCAATGTCAAAGAAAACTGATACAAGATGTTGTAGTTTGAGAAAGGCTTTTCTGATCGACATTTCAAATAAAATTAGGTGGTCAATGGTGGAGTACTGTCGTCGAAACCCACACTAAGTGGGCGAGAAGAGGTTGTTTGATTCGAGAATCCAAACACGAGAAGCATTAACCAACCTCTCTAAAGGTATTACAGAGACAGGTCATTAAAGCAACTAGAAGTTAGTTTGAAGGAATCTTGGGATCCTTCCCAGTCTTAAAAAAAGGTAGGACAACAGCCTGGTGTCAAGCATCAGGAAAAACATTCTCCTGCCAGATCTGGATAAAAACAATCAGGAGAACAGCAAGAGAAGCAGGGGATAGATGGCACAGCATTTCATAATAAACATCGGGTCCAACCGATGAAAGTCCAGTTTGAGTTCCACCAGAAAGGGATGATTATTGTCATAGAGACAATCAGCTCGAAAGGAAAGAGGTAATCACTCTGCTCGAGCCTTGATGGCTAAGGTAGAGGAACAAGTAGAAGTTCTAGATAACTGGCAAAAGCTTTCACCTAGAGTATTGGCAATGCTCTGGGTATCAGCTACTTCCTGGCCATCAGAGAGCAAAATTGAAAGGGTGACAGAATTATGTTGCCCACTGACCTTTCGAATCTTGTCCCATATGACTTTTGACTTTCATATCTCACTCACCAAGCATGTGCACAGGCCTGCTGGAAAGCGATGTGGTGCAAGAGTGGGGGATACCTATGAAAATTATCCCAGGCCCATTTTTGAGCCTTCCATGCCATGTGGCAGGCAGGATTCCTCCACAGATGAGGATATCCTGGAAAAAGCTTCTAGGTTTTAGGAAATACGTTGAGCAGTTGCCTGTATAATATAGTCAGTTTCTGCTGCAACACAGTCAACTTTTGATGGTTCACAGATGATGGCACAATCAATTTCTGTGAGAGCAGTGAAAGACGGCTAGTTTGCTTGATCCAGCTTCCACCAGGGCACGTGGGTTGGGTGGCATCTCTCAAAATTATAGGAAAATTATCACTGACCCGTAGATTACTATCAACCCTACATGACAAATGGGAGAATAGTGAAAGGGAGCCAACTGGGAGATCAATAGCAGTAAAGGACTGAGTAGGTGCATGAAAATAAGTAGAAAAACCAGTACTGAAAACAGAAAGGTTATGATCAGAGAGCATATGCTCTACAGAGCAACCCCTTCTATCAATATCAGCACTTCCAAAGAGGGGATGATGTTCATTAAAGTCCCTTAGGATTAAAAAGGGAGATGGCAACTGTTCAATGAGAACATCAAGGTCTGATTGATCTTAAGTTTCTCCAGGCGACAGGTAGAGATAACAAACAGTGATGGTACGAACCAAGAAAACATGGATAGCTGCGGCCTCCAAAGGGGTCTCAACTGGCAAAGACAGGGTGGGTACATGCTGTATCGGTAGGTTTCAGAAATGTTTCCTGTAAGGAAAGACACACAGGATGGTATGAATCAACAAGTTTTGATGTCATCCAGATTAGAATGTAAACCTCAACAGTTCCATTGTAACAAGGTGGCTATTTTTATTTATGTGTAGGTGAATTAGGTGGAGAACCCTTCTGTTTACAGCCATGTCTTTTTTCCTTATTGTCCAATGAGTAAATTGGGCAGGTCTTTGTTGTTAGATTCCAGCAACTGAGGATGTGAACAAATGATCATTTTTACATCTTGGTTTGAGAATGATTCTTTTGGAGGCACAGAGAGATCCGTCTGCACTTCCACTGTAGCAGTGGAACGAAGTGCAGCAGTATACATCCAAGATGAAGTGGTGGACAGCAAGTGTAGAGCTTCAGGATAAGTAATGTTATGAATCATTTTCAAATTCTGCCCATATTTTTCTTCCAATCATTTAGGACAAAAACAAAAGTAGGATGGGTGAGAACTACTGCAATTGATGCAATGAGGGTCTGTTTTACACTCATACGCATCATGGTACTTGCCACCTCAACGAGCACACATCAAGGAACCACAACATGACGACTTTGAGTGACCAAATTGCTGACACTGGAAACATTGGAGATGGTTGGGAACGTATGGCCGTACCCTGCAATTCTGATAACCTGCCTTGATGGTGGCAGGTGGATATGGGTCCATTTCACATTCATGGGCATTGTGGTTCCTTGACATGTGCTTTGAGTGACCATACCACTGTCACTGGAAACATCCAAAAGGGTTAGGAATGCATAGCTGTACCCTGCAATTAAGATAACCTGCCCTAATGGTGGCAGGTGGATAAGATGATGTAAGTGTCAGAATGAGAACATTGGTCAGCATCATAATTCCATCTTTGCGAGTACAGGTACGCCTCAATACAGAAACTCCTTGAGTGGGTGGAAAAAACATCGAGAATCTTCGACTCAGAGATGTTCTTCGAATCCCTTCCAACAATAACTCCTCGTGATAAATTCAAAGTAGCATGAGGTGTAACCAATATGTCACCAAATCAAAGCTTCTTTATTGGCTTTGGAGAGCCAGCAAGTGCCTCTTGTCCCTTTTGAATAAAAAAGGGAGATATTTGCCCTAAAAGGTTTGTCTGAAAGAGAGTGTACCTCATTTTCTTATACTACAGCAACAGGTGTTAGAGATGTTGAAGATTGCTGTGCAGAATCTTCAAGATGTGGCCATTTACCTATGGACTGTTTTTCATTATTTTATTTAAGTTTTTATTTGGAGGATACGTAATAAAACAAATATTTCGGTGCCCACTGACCCTACCCATCATGGAGTCCTACAAGGGGATGCACTACAATGCCAAACAAGGACACTGCAGCAATGCCAGGGTTTCGTGAGTGCTATACCCAAACACTAGCATCAGATACAATGTTCACAACACCTGTTGAGATCATCCAACATTGGTATTTGGTTGACCCTAGCCCAAGTGGACCCTAACCCCTCAACCACCAGGATGCTTTCCTCCCCTTCATGGGTCCCCATGAACAGCAAACACATGGGTGGATATTTAGATCCCAGAGAAGGAGGTAAACTGAAAGAACAGAACCTTCCCTGGGAGGTCCCCTCACCACGTACAGGAATCCACACAGAGGGGAGGTGTTAGGTAGTAATGTCTAGAATTCACAAAAATGTGCTTTAACATATACTGTAAAAAGCTTTTGGCAAGTCATTATGGAGAACAGGAAATTTGTGCTATTTTGATGGATTTCACAATTGCTTTCGTGAGCTAATAAACACACCAAAAGAAAATTATGAAAACAAATACATTAATGAGTATAAAATACTTTAGGATTGGTTAGATATGCATGTACATCTTTTATCAATTATGAATTTTTAAAATATCTGGATGTCTCTTTCCTTTTACTGGTAAAGAGAAAAATACTATATAGTTTACTCAAGGAATGAATGTTCTACAGTAACTCAGGCTGTGAAAACGGCTTTGTATCTGTTGGCAACCATGGGACAGGCATATTATTTATATTAACGCTAGTGCATATTTTTGATACTCTTCCAATCTATTTGCAAATGCAACAATAAAAACTGCATGGTAACCATATTTTTCCAACCTTTACCTTGATACTTCAAATAGTACAATTTTAGCCTGTAAGCTGGATGTGACAGATAAAAACTTCAAAGCACACTTTATAACAAGAACGTTGCAACTTTATAATAGATAATAAACTGTTGCATTTTTATTCAATAAAGAATATTTGATCTAACACCAAACATAGTGGTTTAAGTAATTATTATCACATAAAACATCAGAATAACTGACCAATACAACTCAACCTTACTTTCTGAAGGCAGTATCAAATGGATGCTGTTTATTTTTTCCAACAGCAAAATTATGGGCTACAATGTAAACATCACACAAAAAAAATGTTTTAAAATCACTTTTGTCACAAGTATTTTATGTAGTAATTGTAATACCTATATGTATACACACCCACACGCTATTTATGTGCATAAATCTTCTACATCTAAGTTATCAATGCCTGTATGAACAAAATACATAGCACTCCTCTGCAGAACAATATAAGAATATTGGTTCTTTGCAAATGCACTACAAATATAGAAAAGAGAGAAAAAAAGATCAAACTTTAAAATATTTATCAAAATTTGTTAGTGTAACTCATTCATCTAAAAATTGAATTTCAATAATCACAGAAATGCTTACAATCTAGTTGCCATGTTTCATTAAATATCAGAAATAAAAACAAAAAACAGAACCTAAAGTTAGAATAATTAAAAGTACTGACTATAGACTTTCGTTTTCGTGTAACGACAAACTAACATCTATTATCACAGTTTAAAATAGACCACTGCAAGTTTCAGATTAAAAATAAGCCCTTTCAAATGGGTATAAATACGTACTTCAAAGTATGTATGAAATTTAACAATAAATGGTTTGATTTTCTATCATAAGGCATGTAAATGTATTGATATCTCTGTACACCAAGAAGTTAGGAGATAAACTGTATATTAAACCTCAAAATTACATAACTCAGACATTATAGGTGCATTACTATGGATGTTATACAAACTAAAAGAAGAAAATTCAGAATGCAGACATGTCAAATAACAGAAAACTGAGAATATTTTTAATATTTTCTGTTGAAATAAAGTTCAAAGGGTTAACAGATGGTTTAAGTAGACTGTTTATTTCTTTCCTTGTGTTAAGTCTTGATTTTGTATGTTTTGATAAGAGAAACAGCGAATAGCATTTCATTCTTTGTATGTGCTCAATCAATATGGTTGAGTTTGTGATGCCAAAATGACCATTATATTCCTATAACCTCTAATGAATTTTATGAATCTTCACAAAATTTCATAAGCTTTAAATAAACATAAGTCTTTGGTACACACACCCACACACACAAAAAAATCTCCATTTTTAATGAAGTACTTATAATAAAAATTCCTCCATAAAGTTACTTCTCTAAATACAAATTATTTTTGTATAAAAATTACAAAAAAACTTAATTGAGAATTATCAGCTTTCATTTCCATAATTTATAAAACCTCATAAGTAAATTAAAAAAAACACGCAGGCTGCACAAATTACGGAGGTAGAGTAAATAAGTAAATATGAGAAAAGGATAGACCTAGAGAATGACTCAAATTTGGGGAGAGTAAATAACTCAAATTTGGGGAGAGTAAATAAGTAAATATGAGAAAAGGATAGACCTAGAGAATAACTCAAATTTGGGGAGGTTTAGAATTTTTTAAAATATTTCATTATAAAAATTAGGAACTTAGAACATATTTATTATCTAAATTTTGGTTTTAAATTTATCCATTTACCATGAGAGTAGAGTAGTTTAATTGAATTTTGAGTGCAACTCACTAAAACCTCACAATATACACAGAAAATGTATGGAAAGAGTAAACTGAAAATAAAAAATTAAAACCAGCCTACTCACTGACCAAATTTTATTGACAGAATCAAGTATGGGCAAACTCAATTTATTTTAAATAGGACATTCACCTTATGCTGAAAAGGAATTTTATTATTAAAAGTTAAGCAGTCTGTTACAGCATTAGAGGACAATAAGTCTAAAATTTGTTAATGGTGGATAAATTATGGGAGATATGAAAAAACAACAACAAAAAAACAGTTTATTTCAATTTCAGTATTTCCTCTAATTAGCAACCACTTGGGCACAGAATATTTAACCATGCTGAAAGCAAATTTATAATATAGAGGCTAGACTGTAAGACTTGAGTTGTTTGACTCGTGTATTAACTGCCTTAGCAATCAATAAAATGGGTTGGAACTGCAGTTTTGTTTTTCTTATTTCCTGATACTTTAACTGGATGTGTCTTGCAGCTTAAATGTTGACTGTGATACCACAAAGGCACTAGCAAGTAAACCATTAGATATTATTAATCATAATTCTAATAACCCTTTACACTCAGAATCCTGCAATATTTAAATTAATGAAATCCATGTATATGTATTGATATTCAAAAATAAGAATCTGTAAGCCTTTCTTCTTAAAATGCGTAATAGTAAATTTTTTGTTGCATCTTCTATGTTTCACATTTTAAAGTGAAACAGTAACAAGAAATTAGTACATTAATTCAACCCATGGCCAAGATTATGCTCTAATATAGCAAAAATTGGCACAGTTAAACAGCATGATTTATGTGTATGTTCAAGTTCTAAGGTAAAGGAAGGAGCATAAGTGTAACCAACTTTTCCAAATACATGTCTACCCCGATCACTGGTTTGGTACAATTTTAAATAATCATGACGATTTTAAGTCACAGAAATATAAACACACAAAAAGCATACTTAATCACTTACATTTCTTCAGCAAAGCAACAATTTTACTGTCCATTCTTTTAAGACTTAAAATGTACATAGATATTTTAATGACTCTTGTTTTTAAAATAACATACAATAATTCTAGATATTGTTAAATTATGAATAATGATAAACAAGGCAGTTACTTAAAAAGTATGAATCTTTAAAATATCAAAAAATCATCCATATCCTCTCCTTTTCCATCAAATTAGAATTTCTTTAAAATTAGTAATAATATTCAACTACATTGTGTATTAAATTAAAACTAATAAGTCCATTCTTGCTTATGACTTTCAAATTTACAGAATTTACAATCAAACATACATTTACCTTTGTTCCATGAGTTCTCATGATGGCTGCTGCCATATGATGCAACTTCTCTCTATAAAGCTGTGCAGCTCTGCTGTTATATTTTTGTTGAGCATCTGTGGTGGAACAGTTGTGTTGTTGGAAAAATGCCAACTAAAAAATAAAACACAATATTTAGCAACAAGTATGAGTTCCAACAAAATACATCTGTGATATTATATCATAATATTTGTTAACAAGTCAATTTGAAACAAAACTTCAGAAATATAATTTCTCCATCTGACACTTTAAATGAAAATTGTTAATACTAAAAATTACTTAATAAAACTACAGAACAAAATGCACTACACTAGTTACACTAGTATGGAATGATTACAAAGGATGGTACATTTTTGTTTAGTACACCAATCTGATTATTGCCGTGAAAAAAACAAATCTTTATCCAGCTGTCAAGTCAAACACTCCTTTTGAAAACAGTATCATAACACTACAGAAGACAAGCTTAATAAGTTCAGAAAATTAAAACATTGCTAATCAACCCTATTAGGACAGGCACCTCTATTTTATAGAACCATGTAACAATGGTAGTATACATAGTATAATGCCAAATGTACTCATTGTATCTTCATGAAAATATGGCAAGCTTTCAGTAAACTTTATAAACATCTTTTGTAAACAACAATCAGTTTGTAATTATGTAGCTTGACTAACACTAATTATATGGTGTCAGAGTGCTGACTAATCTGAGTGCAGAGGGAATTTCACATTACACTTTACAATACGTTTCTTCATGAAATGTTGTAGAATGGATGGCAACTACCTGTTGTGGAGATGAGTAGAGAACAACATTTCGAAAGTCTTCCAACTTTCATTTTCAAGAGTGCGTGTGCACGCATGCACACTGACGGTCTTTTACAGTGTCCTAGTGGATTGTGATTGGTTGGATTATCACTGTTTCTGATTGGAGGAGAGATTTCCTGTAGATTCAACCAATGGAAGCCACAGGTTACTCACCTCTAATTTGGAATTTCTGTTAAGTGTAGGTTTAATAGTATTAATAAAAAATGATTCTTTGATTTTTTTTATGTCTTCCAGAATTTGTCTGTGTCAAAGATTCTAGTTTTCTCCCAGTTTATTGTGTCCAGTTGATGTGGCATGCTCTGCAATGGCTCAATTTTGTTCTTTCATGAGTCTAGTACTATCTTTATGCTCTTTTATTCTTGTTGCAAGTTTTCTTCTCAATTCTCCAATGGATGTATCATTGCAGGAACATAGAATTTCATAGATGACATTTTAGAGATTCTCTTTGGTAGGTTACTGTTTGTTTTTTTTACCAGAATGGACCTTAAGGTATTGTAGTATTTCCACTGGACTTCTATGTTGACTTTTTTGGCTATGCATTTCAGTTTTTCACTGAAATGTTGTAGGTACGGTAGGTAAATGGTGGTCACTTTCTGATCTTTTTTTCTGTTGTAGTCTTGAAGGAGTTTTTGATGAAGGAGGAGGTGTAACCATTCCGTTTAAAACTCTCTGATCTTTTGGCATTCTGCTTCAATGGATGTCTTACCACAAAACAAACTTATCAGCAAGCAAGCAAGACAAACAGCCACAACTGTACACAGAAAACCCACCCACACTTCCTGTCCTATCATCCAACCTCAATAAAACGTGGTATAATCCAATGCCTAAAAAAGAGAGAAGAAAACATTTGCTATAAGATATCCATCAAAGCAGAACACCAAAAGATCACAGAGTTTTAAACACAATGATTACACCTCCTCCATCATCCAAAACTCCTTGAAGAAAGCCACGACAGAAAGAAAAGATCAGAAAGTTATCACCACTACCACCATTTACCTACTATACCTACATCATTTCAGTGAAAAACTAAAACACATATCCAAAAAAAAGTCAACACAGAAGTTCTGTGGAAATACTACAATACCTTAAGGTTCATTCTGGTAAAAAAACAAACAGCAACCTACCAAAAAGAATATCTAAGATGTCATCCATGAAATTCCATGTTCCTGCAACGATACATACATTGGAGAATTGAGAAGAAAACTCGCAACAAGAATAAAAGAACATAAAGATAGTACAAGACTCATGAAAACACAAACTTCTGCCATTGCAGAGCATACCACGTCAACTGAACATAGAATAAACTAGAAGAAAACTAGAATCATCAATAAGGCTTCTACGTTTACACGATGAAGGTTACTGTTTGAGGTGTATCCGTTTAGAATATTACAAAACGTTTAATCACTTAGGTCCTGCACTAAGTGTGAGCCAGTTGGTAACGTCATTAATTAATAAACATATGGTAGCTATCATTTGTGACAAAATATTTTCCCTACAGTCCCGGACAGTTTTCGCTGTTTTTTACGATTTACTCACATTTGCCATATTGGCTCCTCGGATAACCTGCACCGAGTGGTGGATAAGATTGAAAAAAATATTTCTGCAAAAAGAATTATGCCATAAATCATTTTCTAAATGGCAAATGCAAAGTGTTGTTGTCTTCTACCCGAACATCACTCAAAACACACTTCAGTAAAGATCCCTGACAGCGCGCGCGTGCAGCCGTAAACATGGTCAAATCATGTGCAAACGATCTTGTAATTGTTGTCTGGTATGAATGTGAAAATTGCCACGCGCACACACCCAAACCAGCCAACGGAAGTGGTACAAAATGAATTCTGCTAGTTCTAGGCCTGCAACCGCCAAGCGTTCAAAAGTATGGGGCCATTTTGAATGTGAAAATAACAACAAAGTGAAGTGTAAGTTATGTTTCACTCACCTTTTCTGGAGGTTCAACAGGAACAATGCTAAACCGCCTTAAGCATAAACATAAGTCAATCCACTGTGAAGAAACAAAAGTTCAAACTAAAATCAATGCATATAAAGCACCTGTATTATCAAAGGATAGGTGGAATAGCTGCACACAAAAGTTAGCTTTATTGTGTGCCGTGGACCTGCGTCCGTTATCAATCTGTGAAGGACCCGGTTTCCGGGCGTTTTGTGGAGAACTAAATCCCAGTTACACTGTACCATCGAAACAAACGGTCACAAATCATCTGAAGAAAATATTTGCTACTGCGAAAGAGTTACTCATCAATGATATCCTGAATCACTGCACTATGGACAAGCCAGGCAACTGAAGCGTACATAACAGTTACGGGGCACTATCTTGATTCGAACTGGACACTGCACAATGTTGTTTTAACCACAGGAGAAGTCACAGACAGACATACTGGAGAAAATCTGGCTAATGAACTGAGGTCAATCACGTCAGAATTTCACCTACCACTGAACAAAATTACGGCACTCATAACAGACAATGCCAGCAACATGACATTGTGCTGCGACAATCTTGGCTGGATGAGTGTGAAATGTTTTGCACACACGCTACAGCTCTGCATCAGATCTGCATTTGATAAAGTCAGATCAATTAACCACGCTATTGGCAGCGCCAAAAAACTAGTAACTTTTTTTCGAAAATCCGTGTTAGCTTCCAATGAGCTCACCCAACGTCAAAAGCAGATGGGATTACCGCACCATAGTTTGATCATAGACTGTGCAACACGGTGGAATAGCACGTACGAAATGTTTGACAGACTTATAGAACAGAGACTTGCTGTATATGCAGTCTTGCACAGTAACGTTGTGAAGGACTCTCAAGCAAAGGTTCTTGAGATTACTGATAAAGACTGAGAGGTCATTCAAGATATTGTTCCAGTTCTTCAGCCTTTATACATAGCCACAAGGGTTCTTTGCTCAGAACAATATCCAACCCTCTCTGGGGTGATGCCGATCGTGTACAGTCTGTTGGAGATCCATTTAAAGACCAAAGATTCAGATTCCAATGTGGTTAAAAACTTCAAAGATGAAATCTCACAAGATCTGAAAAGGCGTTTCAAGACAAAAACTGAAGACGTGTGCAAAAACATTAGAATGATGTGTTCTTTCATGGATCCCCAATACAAAGGATTGCCATTTTTGACACCAGCTCAGCGAGATGTAGTTCACCGAGAAATCATTTGTTACTGTCAAAAACTGGCACAGTCTGAATCACAAATCACTGGAGTAGCAGCTGACAGGTCTGTTCCTCAACATCAGTCAGCCGAGGTGAATTCAAGTACCAAACCAGGCAGCAAACTATCACCAGACGACATGGCTTATTTGTTGGGTGATTTTTATGAACAAGACTGTTTTGTTGTTGTTCCTGAATCCCCCGAGGCTGAATTAGAACTCGACCTGGAGCAAAAGTCAATCCCATGCAAAGAATCTCCATTTGCCTGGTGGCAAAATGAACAATCATCGTATCCAACGATGTCTAAACTGGCCCGAACACTGCTCTCCATTCCAGGCACCTCTGTACCATCCGAGCGGGTATTTTCCTGTGCTGGTGGTGAGTTCTTTATTTCTTTTATGAAACATTCACACTATATCACACGTGGTTCATCATGATTATAGATATATACCGTTATCCGACATATCAGAATATGTTCTATTGTAAATACTTAAATGTTTCTATTATATGTTTATGCCAGGAACTGTTACAAAATTGAGATCGTCTCTTGATCCTGACACAGTGGACATGTTGATTTTTTTAAACAAACGATTAAAAGCCAAAAACAATGCCAAGAGTATGGATCATGTCTCCGTAAAACTTGAGGCTTCAGCTCCCGATACAGCTACCAATCTCCCTGTCCACATCAAGCAAGAGCCAATGGATGTCAGTGTTGCACACTACAGTGACGTTCCGGCTCTCCCTACTCTTGGGGGAGTCACTGACTTGGAGTAGGAGTGGGCCCAAAGTCCAACATATATATGTTTTCTACTGCACGTTGTACCTTTCATATTCACTTTAATTAATGCATTGATGTTTTTGTAAACTTGTGTGGAAATAAGAACAATTTTCCGACATCATGTTTTTGTCGTTGTCTGTATATGTCTGAGCATGCGCACTCCTGGTACTTGGGTTTTTCCCATTTTCAGTACACAGTTCAGAGCGATAATATTTTATCATTTGTATGGTGCAACGTAACTAAGATAATGTAATGATGCGATAAGATTGGCAGTAACAGAGTGAGGTAAAATGTTAAAACAAAATAGTGACACACCTGCAATTAATTTTCATTTTATTCATATTTCAAATGTGGCCAATATATTTACTGAACACAACACCAACATCAATTCCATGTACACAGATAGTTTCGTGTATTGAGTGACGTGTAAACGTTTACAGAAATTAGTAAACGTAGAAGCCTTAATCATCAACACAGACAAATTCTAAAAGAAAAAAAAATTAAAGAATCAATTTATATTAACACTATTAAACCTTCACTTAACAGAGATTCCAGATTAGAGGTGAGTAACTTGTGGCTGCCATTGGTTGAATCTATAGAAAATGTCTCCTCCAATCAGAAAGTGATAATTCAACCAATCACAACATGCTCTCCACAATCCACCAGGACACTATAAAAGACCGATAATACCTACACACAAAATGACCTGAAGATGAAAGGTGGAAGACTTTCGAAACGTCATCCTCTACACTTCTGTCTCCACAACAGACAGTTTGAAACTTGAATTGTATATACTAAATAGTTGAAATATCTTAACAGTATACATTAGTTTAAACTTAAATTTTATTGTTTTATTGACCTCTGAACCATGTCTAAACTATTACTACCACCATAAAATTTGAAATTAATTCAAATACTTAGAAATTCAGTCAAGGTTGCCGATATCTTTTTCATGGAAATCAAACAAGAAATGGAATCAAAACTGACAATTATATGTGCAAAAAATAAGCATGATACATCACTTGATAAATTAACATGTTGGCTTACCGTTGGTGATGAACATAATATAATATTAAGCATAAGATATAACTTTTCAATTTGTAAAAGACAGAATGTGAAAGGTGGGTATGACAGGTTTGTTTGTTTGCTGAATTTCATGAAAAGCTACGTGAGGACTATCTCTGATAGTTATCCATTTCAGTAGTGCAAGACTAGAAGGAAGGCAGCTAGTCATCACAACCCACAGCCAACTCTTGGGCTACTCTTTTACCAATCAATAGTTGGATTGACTGTCACATTTTAACAACCCCATGGCTGAAAGGGAAGCATATTTCGTGTGATGGGGATATGAACCCACAACACTCAGATTATGAGTTGGGTGTCTTAACCACCTGGCTATACTGGGTCAATGTGTGGAAGGAGAGATCTCATTTTCTAGAATTTGGCTCTGAAACCAAATAAAATCAGACTATAAAAACACATTTTTCTGAGAAAAAACATTGTTACGAATAATTTACACTAAATTCTACACTTTTCAGAGGTTTGGTAAATAAGTTAGAGAAGAAGACCTAAATAATAAATGTAACAATTTTCATAGCAGAGGAGACTGAGGATTGTTTGAAATATATCCTGTTAAAATTAAAAACATAAAACTTAAATGTTAAAATTTGATTAACTCCATTTTGGTGCCAAGTTTATTCATATATATATATACACACACACACACACACACTGATAACAAAGTAGTTTAGTTAAATTTTGAATTTATCTGTGAACAGTTATAGCATGCACACTATGATCTACCTAATGCAAAAGAGTTAATAAGACAAGACTGAGCTGCAAGCAGAACTGAATGATTAATGACATTTTCTAGTAATTTAACCCCATCTCTTATTATCATGGGCCAAAGGCCATGCCATTACATTTGTAGACTCACATTCAAAATTTTATCAAACTATTTCATGAATACATGTCAGCAAGACTGGTATCAAATTGTAGTTTATAATTCAAATATTTGTATTATACATTAGTAAATTTAAAACTAAATATTAAACAAAATACTAAACAGTTTTGTGTGTCGCATGGGTATGTTGAATGTAGCACTGGTTCACATTATGTTTGTGATATCCAAATAAAGTCTATAGTCTTATGAATTTGAAACAAATTACCAACCTTGCTAAGCTAGAATATAAAATAATAACCTCCTAGGTTTTCTATTTGCTGAGATATTGCTACAGTGACCCTTCTCACCTCCATCCATGTTCAGAAAGACTTGCTTACAATGCCTACTTATGTCTATAATATGCGAAATAACTCGGAATGTACCCCTAGTGGCTTTCTCAACCTCTTAGAAGTATTTGGGGGCAAACTCATTCTTTTGATGCTAGATTTCAAGCAGTGAGGTAAAACTTAAGTGAGCTCAAAATTTTAGATTTTTCTTAGACCCAAATACAGCTTTGTTACTAAGCTTGAAAAATTATGTAGGTTCTGTGGCATTGATATTGTAATTTATAATTTTTCGTTATTTTAAAATGTATATTATATACATAAAACACTTAAAAAGGTTTTGTTTCACATCCTGCATATACAAAACTTGGTAAGATTTAACAACCTACAACAAGCAGCAAATAAGTACAAAGTTCATAACTAGAAGAAAATTGTTTGTCTAAAATTCTTTATTGTTTTATGTGCTAAAAAATAACTAAATTAAGGACTTAACTGTAAATAGTTATACATACATACAATATTTTTGTAACTAAAATAAGACCATCTTACAAAATACTCCTCAACCAAATCACAGCCACGACAAGTCACTTTGTAAACGCCAATTGTATATTCTTGGATATAGTAACTAACATTAGTACATATGCATAGTATCATTGCAACTTCTATAATGTTAGCCAGGCATAGCTGAAAGGTCAGTATAATAAAATATATTAATACATTATTATTATTTATATAAATATAATTGTATAAAATTTAAGCTATTTAGACTAAACATTTGTATTTATGTGTTATAATATGTAGTTATTCTGGAACAAAAAAGCAGTTTATATTTCCTAACTTTTATGGTGGTTATTAGTACAGATACAGTAGTGAATATAACAAAAAAAAAAATTTGTTTAAAAACAAAATTGATAATTAAGTGGACGTTACAGAGATTTCACATGTGAAATTTGAAAATTTTCCAGTGCATAAAAGTATTTTTAACCTTAAAATCAAAATTAATTTGCATATTGAACTGTTAACAAACAATTATGATAAAATCTCTAAAAAAATTGATAATTTAAAAACCTGAATTTGTGTACAAAAAGCCTTGTAGTGTTTACCAATGATCAGTAAAATTTTGTAAAAAACAAATTATTAAAAACCATGTTATAATCACTCTTCTAGGAACTTAAGAGCTGGGTGGATCCCCCTCAATCCATTACAATAGAGTAAATTGTTTGTAATTGATTTTGTTCAAATAGTTTATTATTTTTCAATTTTATTGAAAAATAGTAATAATCAGGAACATTAATATCAATAAATTATTTTGCAAGTTGTGACACTAAATTAAAAAATTGGATAATCTCGAATTACATAAAAATAAACAATTTTAAATGATTACTTTTCTGAGATTAATTGATGTGGTTTTTTGGGTACCAATGGGTCAAAATTGCATGCCCTAACCTATATTATTATTATTATTATAATCAGTGTTGCATTTTAAATTAATCTACTGATGTATTAATAAATGTTAACACTTTCACAACAGATCACCTTTCAAATGTCACATCATTGTGTTTGTTGACTTGCATTCAAAATTTTATTGAACTACTATTTTATGAATTTATGTCATTAAGTATGGAATCAAGCTGAAGAATTCAATTCAAAACTTTAATATTATATACAAGTTAAATTCTTAATTTGAAAGTAAAGATTAAAATAACATTCAAATATAGATTTTAGTAAGCAACATGGTATGTTGAAAGCATAGTTTAAAATAATAATTTTAAACATGTTTGTGATGTCATAATATTAAATCTATAGTTTTGTACAAATTAGCAACTCAAATTACTAATTATCAAGCAAGAAAATGAAATAACCTCATTTCTTTTTATTTTGCCAAAATATGGCTAATGTACTTAATCAAACACAATGGTCCCTTTCATCTCTTTTCATTTTTTTGGAAATGGTCCCTTATGTACACTTACTTTAATATATGACATGTAATTAACCAATCAACAGCTCAAAATGCAGCTAGTAGTTTTCAACTACTTTAATTTGTGAAAAAGATTACCATATTCTTTTGATCCAAGATTTTAAATGAGGTACTTAGTTTCTTTAGCTTGCCCTAAAGTTTCACATTTTTTTAAAAATCTCAATACATTGTAGTTACTAAGCTTAATAAAATTATAGTGGAATTCTCTGGTATCAGTATAGTTAATGATTTTGTGGTTATTCAAATGTATATACAAAACCAATAAAAACAAACTGATACCACCTCCATGTGAAATTTTAAAAGGTTTAACAATCTATGTGCAGCAACAACCTAGTACAAAGGTTGTGGCTACAAGAGATGACTCTTTACTTTACTTTGATTTATTGTTTATATTTTAAGAAAAAAATATGTTTAATAATTTATTTCTAAATAGTAGATATCTATATGCACATGTATAATAATTGAAATGTGGCTATGTTATAAAATACTAGTCCACTAAAACACAACCAAGAGAAGGAAGACTAAAGGCCAGCACTATACTACTGAATACGAGTGCACGTGCCCCTTATCAATTCAACTTAAGTAATATCAGCTAGGAATGACCGGAAGGTCAATATAGTAAATATATTACACATATACAGGGTGGCCAGTAAGTCTCTACTCATCCATATGTTATGTTATATTCAATTATGCATGTATTATACATTTGTTTCTTTTTTTTCAGAGAAATATGGATGATGTAAGCCCAGTTACATTTGAAGAGCATATTGTGCATAATATTATGCAGTGAGAATGAGGGACAGCACACAAATACACTGGATACACAAGATATATTGATGGGTAGGGACTTACAGGCCACCCTGTAGTATAACATAAACTTAAGCTACTTAGACTAAACATTTGTATTTTCATGTTAGAATATGCACTCATTTTAGCATGAAAAATGCAATTTATATTTCCTAATTTATTGTTATTATTATTTTTTATATGATGATTATAAGGTTGGTCAAGTGACAGACTCCACATAAATAAGAGTATAGAAAATAAAGTCTTATCAAAAACAAATGTTTGAAATGTATTTGTCAGATTTTAAAGATTATGCAAATTATGAGATTTTTGGGAGGAAGCATAGTTGTTATTAAATCATAAGATGAAATCACTCTACATTCAGACTACTAACAAAAGACTATTTTCATAAACAAATCTTCAGTACAAGTATTTCATTAAAAAATCTGATTTCTTTTTGTATACAAAATACTTGTAATCTTCACTAAAAGTCTACCACATTTTGTGAAAGTACACACACTGTATCAAAGGTTAGTGCAAACACTTAACCTTTGGAAAACATGTAGACGAACTTGTGTATATTTAACCAAGCCTGTACTGAAAGATTTAAACTTTACCTCGAAAAATAGTTTGTAATTAAAATTTTTAAATTATCCAAGTTTTAAATTCTTAATTTCAAAAGAAAATATATAAATAAAATCATAATCTTAACTTGCCCATCCATGCAACACAATCATACTGCCCACTTGAAATTCTTTCTACCTTCACATAATTGTCTGAGTGTACAACTAAATTAAAAATATATACTATAGTTATTTACAAGCCAGAATATAAAGCTAGAACAACCAATTTTCTTACTTTAGCGAGATATAATCGAAAATATAAAATCCATGTCATGTCCCTCTCATATAGTTCAGTCCCTCAAAAAAATGTCAGTTACTCTCTTGACATTGTTGATATATAAAATTCTAACCAACAGAGAAAGCAGATTTTTCATTACGAGATTCTTTACACTAGCTATTTTGTTTTTCCATTCATAAGAAGACATTTAGACTTAGTTTTACTGTTGGCAATCATCGTGTTCAGCTTGAACAGCAGACACAATGAAAAGATGTACACTATAACCCTGAATTTATGAAGTATATCTTCATGAAATTTTACAAGTGTTTAAATAAACAAAAGAAGCATGTTGTCAAAATAAAAAGGTGATTTTTAATAAATTATTTTCTTCAAATATTTGTCTGAATTTATGAAGCCATCACTGAATCAGTCGAAATCAAAAACATTTTAATGTTAATAAAAAATACTTATTTTCATCTCAGTTTCATATTACATTTGCATAGTCTCTATAGTGTCCCAAAAGACTATCAAAATAAATATAATGGTCTGTGTACTAATCAGTTAATTAAATATAATCATTTAATTAATCCAATAATTTAGTCTATGTGCAAGGGTACTGTACAGTTTAAAATAATAGCAGGGTCCTGAATAACAGTAAAGGGTGGGAAAATGGAGATTTTTTCCCTCCACACTTCATGTGCACTATTTTTATTTTCTCCTGCTTGCAACAGTAGTGATAGCAGGTAGCACATCTATTTTTAAAAAGTACAAAATAAAATTCTAGTTTATTTGTAGCATTTTGGATTAAAATTAAATCTCACTGATAATAAAATAAATATGCTGTTATGTTAATTTTATCAACTATTTAAGCATACTGGCTAGTTATAGACTGGTAATTTGCCATTTTTCCTCTCACTCGATGGAAACACACAACAGAGTTTGAAATAGGCCAAAGCCTATATACTGCTTTATGACAGAGCTCTCAGTAAGTCACAGAATGCCATAACACTATGTAACACAAATTTTGTTCCTGGATAGTACATGTTATTTTGTACTTGTTTATGTTGTAAAAGTACAGAAAATAACCATTATTCCTTTCAAATATTGCTTTTGTGACTTGGATAATGATATTTAAAAATTAATCTATTTTCTATGTAAACACAGGCAAATTTGCACATTTTCATTTACATAAGGTCTGAATAAAACAACATATGAATCAAGATTTGCATGTATTTATACTAAAGTTTTACAAAAATGTTTAGAAGCGAGTACTTTTCAGATTTGTGACTAATGTAAATCACGTTCACGAATCAGACCCCAAGTATAGCCTCCCATCATGCTTTTCTTATACATTCCTTGGTTAGTTGGTTGATTTTGTGTTTAATGGCATAAAGAATATAGGCTATCTGTGCCAAACATCTGGTAAAAAGTTAAAATTAAATTTAGTAAAAGTCATAAAAGGAAATTAAAATAAAACAAAACATGAGTAGCATAAAACCAATGTTTACATCTAGTCTACAACGTTAAGAGAAAAACTACAGTAATACAAGTTGTAAAGGACCTTCTGTAGCAAAATTGTAATTACCATAACTCGCCAGGAAAACTAACAGGTAAGTACAAAAACCACCGTCAGTAACTTGAAGTTAGCCTCTCTAGTCCTGGTTCTGAGCAATTTGATGTTACAGCCATTTTCTAATTTCAAATAGAACTAGAGATACTTTGATTTTTAAAAGGGAGTCACAATAAAGAAGGTTTTATGTACAAGTTAAAAAATTAACTTTAAAAGATAAATGGCCTTTAAAAAACTAAAACCATTCAGAAGGTGGACAGTGTCACCATCACCAATAACACCATATAACGTTATGGACAAACCTTGGGACAGAACGTTTGAATTGGTGCTCTTGTTGAGAGTCGTAACAATGGCAAGAATGTGGCTTATTGTGACCCGAGTGATACACAGACTACACACTGGGTCATCAGTTCCAGATACAAGAAAATGATGAGTTAAAAACCGTGACCAATGCATAGTCTAGTTAGAACAACTTCCTCATTCCCATCCTTACAAAAGCAAGATGGCCAAGGTCCAAAATAGGGTTTTTATTTGGTAAACTTTGTTTCTGTATTGCTCACTCGAAGGTGCAAAGAAGGTTCATGAGACTATGTATAAGCTCTGAACTGGGGAAGTGTAGAAAGCCCAGTGCAGAGCTGAAGTCCTTGATGATGAATGGGGTCCAGCATCTTTAAGGCTGAGGGTCTGTAAGAGCCATAGACCAGTGTTCCATAGTCAAATTACGATTGAATAAGAGCACGATTTATATCTTTAGCACAGAACATCGAGTGCCTCCCCAAGTGGTGGAAGAGAGGACGTGGATGACGTTCAGTGCTCTTGTATATTTGACCCATAGCTGCTTGATTTGTAGTATAAAGGTCAGCTTACAGTCAAAGATAAGCCCCAAGACCTTGGTCTCAGGGACCACTGGCAGCAAAACTTCACCAATACAAAGTTCAGGATCAGGGTGAATACCTCATTGGCGGCAAAAGTGCATGCAAACGGTTTTAGAGAGAGAGAAATTAAAGCCGTTTGCTGTGGTCCACTTCAGCAAATGATTGAAGGCAGTCTGCAGCTGCTGCTCAATATACCTCATATTCGATGACTGACATGAGATGCGAAAGCCATCAACAAAAAGATCATTTGCAACAGTGAGAGGGAGTTGTTCAGTGATGGCATTAATCTATACACTGAAAAGTGTGACACTCAAAACACAGCCCAGAGAAAAGAACGGGGAAAGTGTCGAACCCACACAAACATGGAATTGCTTGTCCATTAAAAAAAAAATGAAAATGGGCAAATGGCCATGTAATGCACATAAATGGAGGTCTCGCAGAATGCCATACATCCATGTTGTATCATAAGCCTTCTCAATGTCAAAGAATATCGATACAAGATGTTGTCGTTTGAGAAAAGCTTTTCCAATTGAAGTTTCAAGTCGAATCAGGAGGACCATGGTGGAGCACTGTTGTCAGATCCCACACTGGGTGGATGAGAGAAGGTTGTTTGATTCGAGAAACCTAACTAGATGAGCATTAACAATCCTCTCTAAGGTCTTACAGAGACAGCTCGTCAAAGTGACTGGATGATAGTTTGAAAGAATCTTGGTATCCTTCCCAGTCTTAAAAAAAGGTAGGACAATAGCCTGGTGCCAAGCATCAGGAAAAACATTCACCTGCCAGATCCGGTTAAAAAAACAATGAGAAGAATAGCAAGAGAAGCAGGAGATAGATGGCACAGTATTTCATAATGTACATCATCAGGTCCAACTAATGTACTGTCAGACTGATGAAGGGCCAGTTTGTGTTCCACCAGTATAAAGGGATGATTATATTCACAGAGACAATCAGCTCAAAAGGAAAGAGGTGATTGCTCTGCCAGAGTCTCCATGGCTAAGAAGGTGGAGGAAGAAACAGAAGTTCTTGATACCCAGCAAAAGCTATCACCTAAAGTATTGGCAATGCTCCAGATAACTACATCCTGGCCATCAGAGAGCAAGATCAAGAGAGGGACAGAATTATATTGCCCACTGACCTTTTGAATCTTGTCACATATGAATTTGGAACTGGTGGTAGAAGATATGCTGGTTGTGAATTTAATCCAAGATTCCTTCTTGCTTACCCACCGAGCATGTGCACAGGCCTGCTGGAAACCAACACGGTTTGAGAGTGTGGGAAATCTATGGAAAGTATCCCAGGCCCATTTTTGAGCCTTCCGTGCCATGCAACAGACAGGATTCCACCATGGATGAGGATACAGTGGAAAACGTGTCAAGGTTTTAGGAATACATTGAGCAGCTGCCTGTATAATACAATCTGTTAATGCTGCCACACAGTTGTCTATTCATGGCTTACAGAGGATGGCAAAATCAAGTTATGCGAGACCAGTGAAAGAGGGCCAGTTTGCTTGATCCAACATCCACCAGGGCACACGGGTCAGGTAGCACTGACCAGGCCCAGTCTCTCTCAAAATCACAGAAAAATGATCACTGCCTCGTGGATTATTGTCAACCCTCCATGAATAGTGAAGGGGAGCAAATTCAGAGATCGATAGCAGTAAAGGACTGACTAGGTGCATGGAAATAAGTAAAAGGGCTACTACTGAAAAGAGAAAGATTGTGATCAGAGAGCATATGCTTTACGGAGTGACCCCTCCCATCAATATCAGCACTTCCCCACAGTGGATGATGTCCATTAAAGTCCCCCAGGATTAAAAAGGGAGACGGCAACTTTTCAATGACAGCATCAAGGTCTGATTGACCATAGGTCTCTCCAGGCAACAGGTAGAGATAATAAACAGTGATGGTATGACTCAAGGAAACATGGATGGCTACAGTCTCCAAGGATGGGTCGAGTAGCAAAGACAGAGTGGGCACATGCTTATCATCCAACAGTGCCACCCCACCATGCACTCATCCATCATGCAGCCTGTCATTTCTGTACAAAGAAAACAGCTGAAAGGTGACTGCATTGGGAGGTTTCAGAAATGTTTCCTGTAAGGAAAGACATACAAGATGGTAAGAAAGAGTGTTTTGATGTCATCCAGATTAGAATGTAAACCTCAACGGTTCCATTATATCCAGATGGCCCTTTTTATTTACGTGTAAGTAAATTGGGTAAGTAAGTAAGTAAGTAAATTCTTGACTGTCGTTATACAAGGCAGGGCGATCAACTTCCATGGATCCTGCTCTGGGTCGATTGGGCAGGTGTTTGCTGTTGGAAGGAGATTCCAGTGACTGAGGATGTGAACGAATGAGCATTTTGCATCTTAGGTAGTTAGGTAGGTATTTCATGTTTATTGGCACAAAGCTACTAGGATATCTGTGCCATACAAGATGTAGTGTACTATAATAATATATAGAAAAATACATAAAAATATGTAAAATTAAGATCTGCCAGGAAAACTGAAGCAGTAAGTTCAAACTTGCTGTCAGTTACCTGAAGTTTGCCTTTCTAGTCCTGGGGTCAGATCAAAATAAAATTAAAATGTGTAAAAGAAATGATGCAAAAAAAGTATATGGTCCAATAAAAACCTTAAATTAAGTCAAAAAGACCAGTGGCTCTTAATAATGTAAAAACATGAGTGAGGCAGCCAGTATCACCTTAGACATTAGCTAATGTCTTGGGCAAACCTACATTAAAAATGTTGAAAATGACGTTGTCATTCTTGGTTGTAAGTACGGCACGATAGTAAAATGTAAAATTGTGACCTGAGTGACACACAGACCACACATTGATGCATCAGTACCAGATAAAAGGAAATGGTGAGTTAAAAAACTGTGACCAATGCACAGCCTAGCCAAAACAACTTCCTCCCTTCAATCTTTAGAGAAACAAAATGGCCAAAGAGCTAAAAAAGGGTTCATTTGAAAAAGCTTATTTTGTTGCTCACTCCAGGTCGACTGCCAACTGGTGTATAGTCGGGTTTTGATAACTGGACAATATTTCATGTATGTAACAGGGAAGGTCGTTATAGAGCCAGAGCAGATGGTCTTTGCCACTCTGTCAGCTAGCTCATTCCCATGAATACCAAGATAACCTGGCATCCAAAAAAAACTGGACAAAGACAGATAATAGAGAGAGATGGACCAGTTTGTTTTGGATATTGATAAGAATAGGATGGTAACTAACATGGAATGATATCAGGCCCAATAAACAGCTGAGTGAATCAGTATAGATCATACAATTTGTATATTGCATAGTTTCAATATGAATCAGGGCAAGAGAAATAGCATACAATTCAGCAGTGATCACAGAAACTGTAGAGGGGATTTTGTGTGCTGCAACCAAACTGTAACAAAACATGGCAGAACATACACAGTCACCTGATTTTGAACCATCTGTATATACGGAAATTGATGGTAAGATATTTAAGAACAGCTGATATGGGTAGAGAAAGCATTAATAGGGGAGCAAACAAGGTTTCAATCTTTTTCAGTCATCATATGTTTCCTAACGATGGCCAGGGAAGGTCAAATGTGGTTCGCTCCTCTACTAGCACTTTCTCTACCCATACCAGCCATTTTTAAATATATAATTTTTTCTACAAGTGGGTTTTCTCATCATCAGGGATGGATCATTTGAAAAATGTTCAGCACATAAAGAGTGATATTTCCAATTAGGACTACCAACCTTTCTCAGATGACTCAAACATAGGTCACAGTTGGGAATAGTAATTAGCCACGGTGGAAGAGGCCGAACTGTTGATACTGCTATGCTATTCAAAGATATATACAATTGTGCATGAATACAAATCCTAAAAAGAACAATGGTAGATTTTCTGTTATAGAAAAATGAGGCCCACTGATGATGGTAAACACAACCTCAAGTAGGATGTTGTGTTAAAGAGCAAAGTTTGGAAGCATATATAAGAGAAAGTTGCAAGAGGCAAATATAGAGAGGGGGTTCATAGGACGCCATGTACAATCTTTGGACTGGAGAAGTACGAAAGGCCCAAGTACAAATCCCTAATGGTGGATAGGACCCAACATTTTCAGTGCTGAGGTTCTGGCAGAACCATAAACCCATAGTCAAGTTTGGATCAGATAAGGGCACGATAAATTTCAAGCATGGAGTATCGATCCGCTCACCAAGAGGTGGAAGAGAAGACACGGAGGATGTTCAGTACTCTTGTACATTTGACATGAAGTTGTTGCTTGACATGTGAAATAAAGTTTAATTTACAGTTAAATATAAGACCTATGAACTTTGCCTCAAGGACATCATCATCAAAACAAAGTTCTGGATCTGGATGAATACCCCGTTGGCAGCAGAAATGTACATAAACAGTTTGAGAGAAAGTTGAAAACCATTTGCTGTGGTCCACTTAAGTATATGATTGATTGCAGTTTGTAGTTGCCATTCAATAATCCTCATGTTTGATAACTGACACGAGATGTGAAAGTCATCAACGAAAAGACCATTTGCAACTGTAGGGGATAGCTGTACACTGATGGAATTAACCTTTATAATGAAAAGTGTGACACTCAGAACACAGCCCTGAGGGACTCCAAGATTCAGTGGGAAAAAATGGGAAAGTGTTGAGCCCACACGGACCTTTAATCGGCAGTTCATTAAAAAATGCTTAGTAAAAAGTGGCAAATTTCCACACAATCTGTATGAGTGAAGGTCTCACAAGATGCCATATCTCCATGTATCATAAGCTTTCTCTAAATAACTAAAAAATAGAAACAAGATGTTGTCGCTTCAAAACTGCTTCTCTGATTGATGTTTCAAGGCAAATTAATTGGTCTATCGTGGACCATAGTCTTCAGAACCCACACTCAGTGGGTGATAGAAGGTCGTTTGATTCAAGGAAACAAACAAAATGAGCATCAATCATCCTCTGTAAGATCTTACCGAGATGACTTGTCAAAGCAACTGGACAGTAATTTGAAGGAATCCTTGGATCCTTCCCAGATTTAACAATAGGTAGTACATCAGCTTGGCACCAAGCACCAGGAAAGACATACTCCTGACATATCCAGTTAAAGACAGCCAGGAGAATAGTAATAGAAGCAGGAGAAAGGTGGTGTAGCATCTCATAATGTATATTATCAGGTCAAACCAAAGTATCGCCAGACTGATGAAGCACAAGTTTGAGTTCCACCAATGTAAGAGGGTGACTGTAATGATATGGATGACAAGTTGAAAAGGAAAGAGGCAGATGTTCAACTCGTGTTTCAATAGCTAAGAAGGAATGGGATGAGTTTGAAGAGCTAGATACATGACAGAAACATTCAACAAGAAAATTGGCAATGCTCTGAGCATCAGCAACTTCACGGCCATTGGATATTAAGATAAAAGGGGGGTAAAAGTACACCGTCCACTCACTTTCTGGATCTTGTCCCATATGACTTTTGAACTGGTGGTTCAAAAAGTGCTGGAGGTGTATTTTCATCCAAGACTGCTTCTGGTTTTGACGTCTCACTTGCCAAACATGTGCAAGGGGTTGTTGAAATGCAATGCAGTTTGAAAGCATGGGATACCTATGAAATTTATCCCAAGCATGTTTCTGAGCTTTTTGTGTTATATAACAAGCAGAATTGCACAAAGGGTGGGGATGCCGTGGGAAAGATGTCGAGGTTTTGGGGATGTACTGTGCAGCTGCTTGGACAATACAGTTAGTTACTGCTGCTACACAATCATATATCAATGATTTACATAAGATAGCAGGATCAAGTTCTGGAGGAGTAGTGAAAGAGGGCCAATTGTCCTGATCCAACATCCACCGAGGCACAAGGGTCAAGTGGCAATGACCACAGCCAATCTCTCTTAATATGATAGGAAAATGATCACTACCCTGTGGATTGATGTTGACCTCCCAAGAAAAGAAAAGGAAACATGAAAGGGAGCAGATAGAAAGATCTATAGCAGTAAATGACTGACTGGATACATGAAAATAAGTGTAAGAGCCAGTATTGCACAACCCCTCACATCAATACTAGAACCACCCCAGAGGAGATTATGCCCATTAAGATCCCCCAAAATTAAAAAGGGGGTTGGCAGTTGCTCAATGAGAGCATCAAGGTATGAGAGATTATAATTCTTTCCAGGGGTAAGACACAAAGAGCAAACAGTGATACTACAACCCAAGGAAATACGGATGACTACAGCCTCCAAGTGCATATTCAATGACAAAGATCAGGTGGGCACATGTTGATCAAGCAGCAGTGCTACTCCTCCATGTTCTTGTCCTACACACGACCTGTCATTTTGGTATAAGGAGTATTGTCAAATTTTGACTCTATTAGTAGGTTTTAAAAATGTTTCCTGTAAAGAAAGACATTTGGGATGATAAAAGTCAATCAAATCCTCAATGTCATTCACATTTGATTGAAAACCTCAACAGTTCCACTGGATTAGAGTAGCCATTTTTCTTTATTGTTGAGGAGAATATGGCACGGAGACCTTCTGCTTGTGACCAAGCTTTTTTTCTTTACTGGATGTGGGTCAGTCACTTTCTACTGATCCTGCTCTGGATCGAGTAAACAGGTCAGAGTTTGTAGACATATATTCTAGTGATTGAGGATGTGAATGAATGGGTTAATTTTGGGGGCATCAAGAAAGGAAGAACCCCTGGAAACACCTGAGCTTGAACAAGGTGATGTTGGGCAGTAACTGGAAGATGTGGTAGGGACAGAGATAAAAGTTGATACTGATTCGTTAACTTTTTGATTTTGGAGGGTACTAGATTAAGATATGCTGTTAAGGATTCTGTGGGAGGCACAGAAAGGTCTGTCTGGATTTCAACTGTAGTAATGAAATGGATTACAGCAGCATAAAAGTCTGAGATGGAATTGGGAAAAGTAATGTCTGAGCCTCTGGGAAAGTAATATTGTGAACCGTCTTTAGACACTGTACTTCTTTCTCTTCTACCCATTTAGAGCAAGAAGAGAAATAGGAAGGATGTAGACCATTACAGTTAATACAATGCAGTTCTAGTTGGCATTCGAAAGCATCATGGTCTTTACCAGCACAATGGGCACATGTCAAGGAACCATGGCAAAATAATTTTGAATGAACAAATTGTTGACAATGAAAACACCAAAGAGTATTAGGAATATAAGGTCATACCTTACAATTCAGATACCCTGCCTTGATTGCTGTAGAAATACATGATGTTTTAAATATTAATATTAGAGCATTTGTCTGCTCCATAATCCCGTATTTATGAGTAAAAATTCAGCACACGGCTGTAACACTTTAGCTAGCAAAACCAGTGAGGATCTCTAACTCAGGAATAGTCTTTAAAACTCTCTCAACTGTAACTCCTCTAGAAGAATTCAAAGTAGAATGAGGAGTAACCTCAATGGATATATTCCCAATGGCCTTTGATTTCAAGATGAGTTTGGAATGTTGTGATGAAGATGTTTCCACTAAAATGTCCCCAGACCACAGCTTTTTTACTGATTTCGGAAAGATGGCCAGCCCTTCCAAACCCTTCTGAATGAAAAATGGAGACACCTAAACTAAGGGTTTTTCAGTTAAAAAATGTACAGTTAAAAATCTCAGGACGGATTCAAGTTGTGAGTTTGGCTGTATGGAGTTATCAATGCATGGTTGTTTGCCAGTAGTCAGATTTTTCTCTATGCTTTCATGCTTGTTTATTTTTTTTTAGGGGTATCTATAATAATAAAACAAAATAATATTTCAGTGTTCACTGACCCCACCTACCATAAAGCCCTACAAAGGGATGCACTACAGTGCCATATAAGGTCACTGCAGCAATGCCAGGGTTTCATGAGCACTACACCCAAATACCAGTATCAGACATTATGTCCACAACACCCATTGAAGACATCCTATGTTGGCACTCAGTTTACCCTGGCCCAAATGGACTAGCAAACTGATCTTTGGGGTGCCCACCCCAAGACTTCCCATTTTCAGGAATCCAAGGCCAAAGTTGGTGTTGGAGTTGGACCTCTCAACCACCAGGATCCTCTCCTTCCCTTCACAGGTCATCACCCATGGCAAACACACAGGTGGATGTTTAGATCCGAGAGTTGTTTACCAGTAGTCGGATTTTTCTCTATCCTGTCATGCTTATTTTTTTTATTTGAGGGGTATCTATGATGATGATAATAATAAAAAAGAATATTTCGACGCCCACTGACCCCACCCACCATGGAGCCCTATGAGGGGATGTACGACAGTGCCATATAATGTCACTGCAGCAAAGCCAGGGTTTCATGAGCACTATACCTGAACACCAGTATGAGACAACATTTACAAACCAATTGGTCTTCAAGAAATTCAAGGTCTAAGTGGTGTGTTGGAGTTAGAATACCCAACCACCCAAATCCTCCCCCCCTTTCACAGGTCACCACACAGGTGGATGTTTATATCCCAGAGGAGGTAAACTGAAAGTTCAGAACCTTTTCTGGGAGGCCCCTCACCATGTACATCGAGAGGCTTGGGGTGAGAGAAGATGTATCCAAGGACATGCCTGTACAAGGAACCAAAGGAAATGAATCTTGGGATTTGATGGAATGTATGCAAGGGACAGAGATGGGTGTTGAAGCTAATTCATCAAGAGATCTGTTTGTACTCACACTGTATTTGTGGAATGAAGTGCAGCAGCATACATCCAAAATAAAATGGTGGTCAGCAACGTTTGAGCCTCAGGATAGGTAATGTTATGAATCATTTTCAAATGCTGCACCTCTTTTTCTTCCAACCATAAAGGGCTAGAACAAAAGTAGGATGGGTGAGAGCCATTGCAATTGATGCAATGAGGGTTTATTTCACATTCATAGGCATCATGCTTCTTGTCACCACAATGATCACACATCAAGGAACCACATGACGACTTTGAGTGACCGAACTGCTGACACTGGAAACATCTGAAGGTTTGGAATGCATGGCTGTACTCTGCTATTAAGATTACCAGCCTTGATGGTAGCAGGTGGATATGGTGATGTAAAATGTCAGAATGAGAACATTGGTCGGCATCGTAATTCCATCTTTGCTGGTAGAGGTACGCTTCAATGCAGAAACTCCTTGGGTGGAGAAAACATGGAGAATCTCTGCCTCTGGGATGTTCTTTGAAACCTTTCAAATAATAACTCCTCATGATGAATTTGAAGTAGCATGAGGTGTAACCTCAATAGGTATATCCCTAATTGCCTTTGAATATAAGAGAAGTTTACTGTTGAGATGTGGAAGTTTCCACCAATAAGCCACCAGAGAGAACCTTCTTTACTGACTTTCAAGAGAAAGCAAGACCTTCTTGTTCCTTATGAGTGAAAAAGGGAGACATATGCCCTAAAGGTTTGTCTGAAAGAGAGTGTAGTACAAAAAAAATGAGGTACAACAGGTGTTACAGTTGTTGAGGATTGCTGCTCAGAATCTTGAAGATGTGGTCGTTTACCCATGGACTGTGTTTTCACTATTTAAGTTTTTATTTGAAGGATCCATTATAAAAAAAAGAAAATTTCGGTGCCCACTTTCCCCACCCACCACGGAGCCCTATGAGGGGACACACTACAATATCAAACAAGAACACGACAGCAACACCAGGGTTGCGTGAGCACTATACCCAAACACCAGCGTCAGATACAATGTCAACAAAACCTGTTGAGAACATCCAACACCGGTATTTGGTTGACCCAATCCCAAGTGGACCAGCCGACTCACCCAAGCCTTGAGGCCACCTATCTACAGGAATTCAAGGTCAAAGTAGTGTGTTAAGGTTGGACCCCTCAACTACCAGGATCCTCTCCTCCCCTTCATGGGTCACCACGCACAGCAAACATGCGGGTGGATTTTACATCCCAGAGGAGGTAAATTGAAAGAAGAGAACCTTCCCTTGGAGCTCCCCTCACCACGTACAGGAATCCACACCGAGGGGACATTCCTGGGTCGCGGTGTTCAAAGTCAAGTATATCTTGGTAGAAGCACTTCCCTCACTCTTCTGAGTATGCTTCCATGTTATCTTTGAATTTTATCAAGATGAGCATCAAGGATATGGACTTTCAGGGACATCCTGCAGCCTATTTTGCCATAGTTCTTCACCAGAGCCTCTACCAATTCAACATAATTTTTGGCCTTGTGATTGCCCAAGAAGCCCCGAACCACTGCAACAAAAGCTGACACTTCCTCCAACTTGCAACTTGCACACTTTCATCTTGCAAATCCTACTCCTTGAGCTTAGATGTCAAAAGTTTGGTATTCGACTTTGTTAGACCAAGATATCTGACCAAGTTGTTGAGGTCTCTTTGGTTGGGTAGAATGGGTTTCTCTCACCAACTGCACCTCTAAAATTGTAATTTGGATCTTCAGTAACTACCTTTTCTTCTGATTTGCTGCTCTCTTCTGAGGATGGCCAATGTCTCTCTGGCAAAGTGGGTACAGGGAGCTCAGAGCAGTGTGGCACTGGGGCGATGGATGATGGAAGGTCCAGATACATGATAGCAGATGTATTCTCGTCAGCCAGATGTTTGGTAGGGTCCACCATGCAGAAGTAGCAATTTCTTGAGTGGCCAGTGAGTTCATGCCAAATTCTTGGAATAGTGAACTTCATGGCTCTCTTTTCTCCTCTGTATCATCGTGCAAAAGAGTAAAATAGAATTGTTACTATGAAGAATAAATGTATTTCATCCACAACTAATGTGTAAGAAATTCATGCAAAATATTTTGTGATATTTTTCTATACTATTGGATATTAAAAAAATGTATGTTATTTAAATTTTAAAAAGGTCTAAAATTGGTTTTATATAAAATCTTACTATTCAAGCAAGCAAAAATTGTTCATCTTACCTTCTAGAGTTTTTTTTGCAGTGCTCACAGGTAAAATGAGGTACCCAGGGTTTGACTTTATTCCTGACAGGCATGTCAAAATGTGCCTTGTAGGCTTCACACATTTTAGCAGATGCTGTCACAGAGTTTGTTTTTGCTCTTGTTTTGATAAATTGGCCACAAACATAGCAGAATGCATCTGGAGAATGCTTGCAGCTTCTTGATGCCATCTCTGATAAAATCAGCTAGGTCTATGTGTTCACTTTGGCAGCTAGAACTAAACTAGAAAATCCTAAAAAGGTTCTTGAAAATTCTCGTAAGTTCTACAACATTCTAAAAAATTCTTGCAAGTTGGAGAAAATTCTCTCTCAGTTACTCAATCTATCTAGAATGTTATGGAAAATGGGTAAATTTGAATATTACATTACCCAGGTCACAAAAGCAAAGTTTGAAGAGAAAAATAGGTCTTTTCCATTCACCCCAGGCATAAGCAATTGAGAAATAGCAGTTTCTATCTAAAAACATGAAAAAAGTAAATAGTTGTGTGATATAGTGTAATTAGATGACCTAGTCTGCACTTGTAATAACTAATGCGAGAGGTACTCGCTTATAGAGTGATCAGGGAAGAGAGGTGACCAAGATTTTTTTCCAGTAAGAAATACTGGCAGATTTCCCTGCCTTGTCAGCCAAAATTTAATAATTGTACAGTCCTGAATAAGTATTGTACAGGATGGAAAAGCACCTTAAATAAATAGTTGTACATGTACGATTGTTTGCAACTCTATTGTAGGAGTCAAAGTATGCAGGACAACCTTTTATAGAATATCATTCAACATATTATATATCTGATGTCAGACTTATTAACTATTAAATTTATCCTATATTACATATTTAGCAATAGTTCATAATACAGGAAAGTAAATTCAGATATAATGCAATACTGAAAAAAATTGTTATACAATTCAGAGGTTATGCAAATACAATATACAACGTGTACAACTGACAAAAGGTATTTTCTTCTTCACATGCCCATCACCTTGTGCTTCAACTTGTCAGAGACCAATTGACTGACATCTTCATTTCATACCTTGATTATAAATACTTTTGCAACATCTAAGTTTTGTGTCTAACAGACTTGTACATTTTACTAAAAGCTTACTGCATTTTGTATGGATACATGTGATAAATTCAAAATTACACCCAATATCTCTTCTCTAATATTGAACCAACTCTGTGAAAATTCAACAAGCTGATTAGCAAACTAACTACTCAGTTCTAGCAATACCAATACTTAAACCTACAAAAAAAATAAAGATTAAGAACTCTTCAAACTTACAACTTAATAACCATATCCGATGGCTTTTGCTGTACTTAATTATTCTGTTACGTATGCAACAAATGTGTTACACAAGTTCAAGACAATTCACTTGTAGAAAGATAATTTTAAAACTGAATATTGAATATGCTTAATTTTGTTGGGTATTAAAAAAATTACAACTTACAGTGTATGAAAAAGAATGATCAATTTCTGATAACCGTACAAGTTAAAAATTAATAAAAACAGCATAGTATAATAGTTATGGTAATTTTAAAAACAAAAAAAAAATTATATGTTATTGTTAGATATTTATTGTACATGCAACAGTTCAATTTTCTATAATAACTTTAGCACTTACTGCATTTGCATTGCCTCCAACTTGCATTGCTCGTAACTGAAGCCAAGTCCAATTGGTATCTAGCTGTGTTGATCTTACAAAGGATAAATGTACTCCAAGTGATCGATGAACAGCCGAGCAGTCCATACATATAAAGACACCGTAAGTCACACTAGCCCAAGTAGGATTCTTTGCATTACAGTCAAAGCATATCTAGTTTTGAATATTCATAAATACTAGTGAAAAAACCAATATCTGATTAATAGTAAAATTTATTGTAAAACCAACACTTATTTTATTTCTGTAACCCATTGTTTGGAATGGAAATCATTTCATTCCCAGATAATTTTTTTAGGAAACAGGTTCAATGGAAAGTTTTAGACAATAGGAGTGAAACACAAAGATAGTGTCTTTGAAGGGAAAAAAAATCTACCCAATCTAATAAAAAGTTTGCTTTGAGTTTATAAAGAAACAGAACAAAAATTGAAACACTGCAGAGGGCAATAAAGAAAATAAATGTGGCTGTCAGTGCTCGAACACAAATGAGGCAAGTTTTCTCATGCTGTAAATTTGAGTCTGTGGTTGGAAGGGGGAGGGTATAACAAAAACTAATAGATACTTATAAATAATTATATTATATGAATCTACTCAGATTCTTTTTGGGATAAGAGAAAATATAAAAAAACATGATATAAAGAAAAATCTAAACAATATTTTGTTCATTTTTATTAATTTGTTTGTTTTTTAATTTTCTGCTTTAATTTTTTCACAATGTGATTTTTTTTTAAATTTGCAAGCTTAATATTATATATTTAAAACCATAAACTGCTCCTAAATTTAGCCTGTATGACCCCATATACTTTGATGTATCAACAACTGCTACCATGGGCTGTTTGTATCAGTAACAAAATATTTTCCTGTTAAAAAAAGGTTTTACTATTTCATATAATGGAAGGAGGTCCCAAGTTACAGTAACAGAAGTGTATTTTGTACAGTAGATTCAAGTCTGGTTTCCTTAAGGATTAAGTAAAGAATGGCCTTAAGCACACTTAGAGGCTAGCATGTAATGATTCATACCAGAAACACACCAAAACTGACTCATTAAGTCCTAAAATTCAGGATGGTGTGGAGAAGAAATACAAGATCAAGAACTAAATAATGTTTCTCTTTCTGTATTTCACATCAAAATATATGTTGCTAATGTGTAAAATTAAGAAATTAACAGCCATGTGCATACTTAAGAATTTTCTGAACAAGAATTCTTCCACATGTCAAATGTAGACATGATATTTTAAATACTATGATTAACAGACAAATAAAATGAGATTAATGGATAAAGTTGAGTTTTTTACTTATGATGAGGACTGTTTATACAAGTAAAGATTAAAAGTATATGGAGAGTTACTTTATTATAAATTGTTTAAATTTAAGATGCGAGACAACCTCTTTGAGAACTGTTTGAAATTTTGTCAAAAACAAAGCAAATAAATTAGTTTTTTTAAAGGTCTGCAATAAGCTGTTAAGAGATGAAAATTTTAGTTACTATTATATGTCAGCTATAACTGGCATTAGCAAGTTTTTTATCAAATTTAAATTATGAAGATAAATTCATATGAGGAGGTTTTAAGATACGCTGATAGAACCGTGTGATCAAAGGGAGAAAAGTTACATTTGTAAGAACTGGGTTGGAAACTAACGATGTGGTACATCACCAGTTGCTAAAATACAAGTGTTAGGTGTAAGGTTCTCCAAATTATTATTATTATTATTATCAGTTTTTTTAATTTTCTACAGACTAAAGTGGTATTATTGTCTAATGGTTTGATCTTGTTTTTAACACAGAGCATTTCATTATTGTGAAAGACTTGAAGAGAAAAAGATGAGTCGATCGTTTTAACTCAAAGCATACAATAATGGTCAGTCATCAGTTAGAACACTAAATATATTTTGTCTGTGACAAAATACTTTATTTTTTTTTTTTTTATAAGTTCAGATATACTTATTTGTTGATTAATATGGAAAAATGGTAAACACTATAACTATTAGAAACTTATAATACTTCAATGACAAGATTATGTAAAATTAATAATAAAACCTAAACTGCAAATCACAAGTTGGCTACATGTTGTGTACCATACACATCTACAAGGTAAGTTATATCAGATGGAAAGAGAAAGATTTTATAATTCGAAGTTCAGTTTTTAAAAGAAATTTTAATTAAATTTAATGGTGTAAAATATATTAAAACTAAACATGGCTTAAAAATTCTGTGTTATGTAATTAGGATGGAAGGAAAATTAAGAATGTTTCCCTTAGAAACACAATTTACAAACAATTTAAAATCTGAATAATGTACAAATAAAAGCAAGAATGTCAAATAAAACTTCTTAAATTTCATTACTTTTAGCGTTGGCCTCAGTGTGCCTAAACATTTCTGTTATTTCATGTCTTTCATTCACTCTAAAATACACATAAATTAGGCGATGCAAGTTTAAATTGAAATCTTAAGTCATTAAACTATATTTTATGCGCTACTTTATAAACTTTGTTTTTACATTTAGTTTTACTGGTATTAAATGAGTTAAGGTTATTTTTCCTATAAGTATAATCATGCAAGGGCAGATTGTAAATATATGTAATAATAATGAAAAGTCCACCACTTTAACATGATTTAAACCTCTCGTTCGTTACTTGGAATAATGCACATATTGGTGCTTGTTTGTTACATATATGACATTAACTATTATTATTTTACTTGCGGTTACACGTTTCAGCAATTTGACATATTAAAAAGCAACCTGTGTTCTCTTATTCACATGCAGTAGCTGCTACTTAATCCAATAACGTATAAGACAACTTATTTTACCTTATTAGATTGAAGTGCCCTTAATTTCTTAAAGATTGATGCAATATCTGATTTATTCGGTTGAACAACCGCCATCTTTAACTTCTCGTTTCGCTGACGTAAACTAATTTTGTTTTGCAAACGCTACCCCAACACAACATTTTATAGGGAATATCCGTCTTGATATGTATTTAATTATGTCATAATTTACCTGTTTATTTTTGAAATGATAAAAGTCCAGTGCTCAGAAATATATTTATTATTTATTAAATCGTAAATTAACAACATTTAAGTGTAAAAATGATTAATATAAAAATGTTAGTCAATAAAAAAATTAAAACATATTAAACAATTTATTAAGCGACTTGAAATTGAGGATCTTTTAAAATTTCTTTCGTTAATAGTTTTGGCCCGGCATGGCCTAGCGCGTAAGGCGTGCGACTCGTAATTCGAGGGTCGCGGGTTCGCGTCGCGCTAAACATGCTCGCCCTCCCAGCCGTGGGGGTGTATAATGTGACGGTCAATCCCACTATTCGTTGGTAAAAGAGTAGCCCAAGAGTTGGCGGTGGGTGATGATGACTAGCTGCCTTCCCTCTAGTCTCACACTGCTAAATTAGGGACGGCTAGCACAGATAGCCCTCGAGTAGCTTTGTGCGAAATTCCAAAACAAACGTTAATAGTAACTAGTAGCTTTAAAATAAGAGACCTAAACCAAATATAAAAAGGCACTACTTTGGAATTCATAGTAAAGGTTAACAGTAGTTAGAAGTTATAAAATAAAATAACTATAACAAATACAATGGGACATCATTTTATAATTCATAGCTTAGGTTATCTGCGCATCATCTTATATACGTGATATATAGCTTCCACTCCGACGGCTCATCAATAAGGCTCTTGCTCTTGTTACGCTGAAATTCAGGGTTTGGAACCAGCGGTGAATAAAACGCAAACAAACCAATGTGTAGCTATGCACTTAAACAAAAAAAAAAGGTGTTTATATTAAATAACGTTCTAAACTTTGAAATCGTAAAACAAATAATGAATATTTATTTTTAACAAATACAGTAACAGCTATTTTTACAGTATGGAAATCGTGATTTTAATTATTACAGTGTTCCGACCTATGGCATTATGCCATTATCGGATAACATATACATTCAACAAAACAAAGAAAATTTCAAATAACTTTTACAGATTGTGATGGTAAAGACAAAGTTCATAAGTCTGTAAAATTAACTTTATAGTCAAAGGAGATTCATATAATATTAATACATACAAAGAAGACGACCCTGAAAATTCACTTTTCTTTGGTTTTTATGACTTTATAAATAGTGTGTCAGCTATTTTTCTTCGAACGATTTTCATATTATTTTCAGTGGTACTATGTTGTTATTGTTGTTTAATGTTAAAAAACATGTGATGGCCTTTCAAATGTTTCTTATATATAGTTCTCCCCTGGTACAGTGGTAAGACTACGGATTTACAACGCTGAAATCAGGCGTTCGATTCCTCTCGGTGTACTCAGCAAATAGCCCGATGTGGCTTTGCTATAAGAAAACATACACATGCTTTTTAAGTCTTTTCCAGTTTTTACGAAATAAAGCGGTTACAAAAGTTGTGTTCACTTTTGCAAATGACTCAATGTGTTTATTCTTCGTTGGATGGTTTTTAATAAGAGGGTTCTTGATTTTGATTCCTAGCTTTTGTACAGTTAGGTTATCAATGTCGTTATTTCATTTATTCGTAAGTCATGTCCATAATCTAATAATGTTTCTGATGATGTATTCGATATAAAGAATTGTAGCGGTGAATTGTAATACAGCTAAGAAGCCATTTTCATTTTTTAGGTTTTTCTACATTTTTTCTTAGGTTTCAATTTTTTTAAACAACTTCTTCTAGATAATTGTTTTCTAATGAAATTTTCAGAAATTCGTTGTAGTTCAGTACAATATTGTAATGTTGGTCTTTCATTAGGCGAATACGTTTTTGAAATAATTCGAAGTCCAGTCCACATAACAATAAAAATTAGTCTATCTCTTCCTTAACGTTTCTGTAGAATCATACACTGGTGTAACTTACAGACCTAAGTTTGAAAATGACATTAAAACAAATATACTTAGACAATTATACTCCAACTAACGGATAAATAAACTTACTGGTAAAATATTATGGTAATGGATGAATACACGTAATAAATGGTACTGGTCTAAATATTTCACTGAAACTAAATACTTTACTGGCATTCTACTAGTGTTATTTCATTGAAATTAAATACTTCACTGGCATTCTACTAGTGTTATTTATATTTTACTGTCAGGTGTTCACGTAAGTTTTCTTGACTTCATTCAGAATATTCTAGGTATTCTATCTCTTTAACTTATCGTGATTCAACCTATATTTAACATCTGAATTAAAACATCAAAAAAATATAAACTAGTTACAGAATTAGGTAATATAATTTAATGTCCTGTACACTACCAGATGTGGGGTAATCTGTGAAAATATTAATGACTCGAAAAGTAATAGTAATTCAACTAAAGAATAGATTACGTTTGAATTGAAATGAATTGAAAACAGAAGAAATATAATTTTACCGATAATATGTCAGTTTAAATGTATCATTTTATCAGTTTATTATTTAAACTTATGTGCAATTAATGAAATAAGTTATTATATGATTACGGAGTATTTCTGCATTAAATAAATTTCGGTTCTGTGAAATCGATTTGATCTTCTACAGTTCAAGGTAGTTATTATTATACACACTTTCATCTTGCAGCTCATTTAAAAGGACCAGCTTTAAGAACATTAAGTAAACTTTCAGTCGAGAGATATAACAGTTATCTAGCATTGGTATCTACTTAAATTAACAGGATTAGAGTGACACTCGGTATGAAAATATCTAAAATAAAGTTCAGAATATGGAGGAAAGAAGCAACCTCAATCAACTGCAAAAGAGTTTGACAAACTTGCAGAATTTTTTTACCTGGATTCTTCACGATTTCACGAGGAGTTATAGATTTATTGGCACGTGATCAATTCATAAATGCCACAACACGAAGAGTTCAGAGTTAGGCTGAAAACAAAAAGTAATTTACATTTCCAAATGATGCTCTACATTTAGTGATGGACCTTGAAATTCATCAAAATCGGAGATAAGTAACTAAAGTCACCATTTAGAAGTCATGGTATCATTAGATTGAAGAGTACTGAAACATCAACTTCCCTGATTATAGTCTAGAAGGCGTTTACGTATTAGTTAAACAACTAGTGACACATAATAGAGGAAATAAACCTCATAATAATAAATGTTTCACCTGTAACTTAAAATTATACATATTCCAGAACTGAAAGCCAACCTGCAGAAAATAACAACTCCTCGCAAAGAATGTCAACAAAAGGGAACTATTATAAATGTGGGAAACAAGGTCGTTACGACCAACACTGTGAGAAATCAACAGCTGATAATAAACTTAAGAAATAATACTCTAAGGATGAATCTCAGAGTCCAATTAGATCAAAGGAAGAACAGTGAGCTAGCCAGACATTAGAAAACAGTAATTAGTTTGACTTATAGGGCAAATTGTGACTAATAATATTTCATTTATTTCAAATGGATAAAAAATCCATTATTTAAAGAAACCAGTCTATAGGTTTAATTTCGAAAACTCTTGAAGTATACTAACCGACATCAGTTTGACAGTTGCAGTAGTTCAACTCGATTGATAGTGGAGATAAGAAATTGCCTCCAGATATGAAAACTGAAGATGGATGGATATAAACAGCATGTGGCACAAAGTTCTAGCAAAAGGAAAGAAAAGAGTTACCTTGCTGTAAGAAACTTTTCTTTGTCTGACTATGTATGTATAAACCCCTTATCATCGATAAAGAGTTCATTTTGGGAACTAACTTCTTGTAAAGTCAAGGATACGAAGTAATCTAACTTCAAATTCTTCATAGTCTAGGATTAGGAAGTCCCTATGCACTCCATGACAGTTACTACAGTAGATATTGAACTTGCATATGAAGAGCAGCATTTTAAAGTAAACAACTCATACCCAGTCTTCTTTATAAAACATCACGTAGTGACTGGGCCACAGTACAAGCAAACATTCTGTTGTATTCTATGGACTACTGATTCGAAAAGCTCTCAAAGATTTGAAGGATAAAGAGGCCATCATTAGTGTCATTAAAATTACAGCCAATGAAATTCTAGTCAAGCGTGGATATTGCAAGTTGTGAAATTGTACTGGAAGTACTTTCACATCAGGAAACATCATAAATATTCACCTATGAGGATTGATGTAGGGAGTCTGATGTGAAATCTTCACACAAATTTACTGCCTTACTTACAAAAGCAGAATGAATGAATTTGTGAAACAACGGAACAGTATCAGGGGCTATGTAACGTACTAATAAAATATCTACATACCTTCTCCAGTGGACTTCCTGACTTAAACTAAACATATAAAATTTTCATATGATTGACACTGGAAATGTAATCCCAATACACTGGATATCCAGATGACTTTTAGCTGTAAAGCAGGCTGTGGTTTCAAAGAAATAGAAACAATAAAAGAAGAAAAGTAAAAGAACTATCCATGATGACGAGAAAACCCACTTGTAGAGAAGAATATATACGAAAAAGAACTGTTTTGACATCACCTATTGTACTTGTGAAGAAAATTATGAATTCACAGAATTGTGTACGAACTATCAGAATGCCAACGAAGTCTCAAAGAACGATGTCCACCCACAGCCAAAACCTGACGCAACTTTGAACGTTCTATATAAAGTAAAATTGTTTACAGAACTGGATTTTAACAGTAGTAACTAACCAATGCAATTTGATGAAACAAGTAGAGAAAATACAGTCTTTACTTTTGGAAATGAATTTGTGTCATCATGTGAATTAAATAATGCATTTGCCATATTACACTGACTAATGTAACATGTTGTCTCTGAGCTACCCATTAACACTGCATTCATCTCATTGAATAACATAATCGGACATGTTACAACTTTTGACAATGCATTGAATGGCTAAGTAAAGTTCTGGTTTGGTTGAAGAAAGAAAACTTCAAGTTCAGTTCCAAGAAGAGTCAATTGTTCCATCAAAAGATGAGTTTTATTGAATACATAGTCACAAAAAATGGACGTTCACAGGTTCTTTTCTAAGATTTAATGTGTTTAGTGTTAGCCAATACCAAAGAACTTGTGTGACATAAGAGAATGTCGTGGAATGTACCCTTAATATCGCCATTTTCTAAAATAATCCTCTAATATAACTCGTCGCTTACACAAATTACTTAAAAATCAGATAAGCATTGCTGTGCTGCTGACTTCGAAAAAGCATTGTACGAATTGAACAAAGAATTGGCCATTTTTCCTGTACTGACGAAACCAATTTTTGAAGATATTCATTTCAGATACAGATGTTAGTGATTTTGCGGTGGGAACTGTATTATCTTAAGTACAACATGGAAGAGAACGGGTGATTGCTTAATACAGCAAGGTATCAAATGCTGAAGAAAGCAAGTAAAATTTTTCATCATTGACTTTACATTTACACTCTGGTCAGGTAATGCAGCATTGAAGAGACTGGAAAACTTTTGCAATCCAGAAGATCAGATTATAACGTGGTTCTTGAAACTCTAGAAATGCATTTTTAACACTGCGGCATCCTAGACAGGATAACCATGAAAATAAACACATTATATCAAATATTATATGTTAATGAAGATGTAAAGATCACAGTTAGAAGAGAAACATAAGATATTAAAGAAACCAATCTGAAATGCAACAGAGCATAGTCAAAAATGGGGCATTTATAAGTAATGACAAAGAACTAATGTGGTACAACACTCAAATAAATGATTCTCAGAAAGAAAAAGATACAAATTTGAAATAAATCATTGAGCAGATGCAGAATAATACAGAAAAGCCCTCTTGGTAGAAAGTAGCTCCATAGAAAAAAGTAAAGAAATGCACTAGGCAGAGTGGGGTACATTGTAATGAAAAGAGGGTTTGTTATACTGGAAACGAGGAGCTACCAGTGAACAAAAACAACAAATTACATTTGGTACTTTCACATATCTACATTGTTAAAGACTTCATAATCTCTACACTTTCCAATGGTTGGACACTTAGGTGTTTAGAAGACACTGGAAAGAGTAAGAGAATGCTTTTGCTGGGGTGGGTGCTGAAGATATGAAGATAATTAATATATATCACCTGAATCACGTAGTGAGTGTAAAGACACATGAAAGAAACAACATGGGTAACTTTTATTGGAGCACCACTTGAGAGAGTTGCTTCACTGTGCTTGGTTCTCTGCCGCAAAGCAACAGTAGGAATAGATAAACCAAGGTTATAATGGACTATTTTACTAAATGGCCAAAATCATATTTTGCTACTAACCACGAAGCAGAAGCTCTAGTAAGAAAAATAATTTTCAATGAATTCATTTCAAACTTTAGAGTATATATGGAGCTTCACATGGATGGAACTTTCAATTAGCCTTGTTTGCAAAAAAACAACAACAAACAAAATTGAAATCCTCGCAATTAATATGATCAGAACAACATCTTTTCATTTATCTTCTGATGACATGATGTAAAGATACAACCACACATCTTTAAATCAATGTTAACTATTTTATGCTGATGAACATCAGAAAACGTGTGATCACTGTATTACAACGCTACTTATAAGCTATTGAATGGCAGTACATGAAAGTTCAGGAAACACACTATTATTATTGATGCTTAAGAGAGAAGGTAAAGAGTTTGCAAACTCTCTCTTTGTTAACCTGAAAATGACCTAGGAAGGTCGAAACGTTGTTTTCTGCTTTATTAATAAAAGTATTAATACCCATTCCAGTCGTTCTGAGATACATTTGTAAAAGTAGTAGAATTATAATAGCCTGGCGAGGGTGCTAGTCTAGTGGTACAAATGGCGTTTTTCTACACCATAGAAGGTATATGATTTGGAAGACAATGAGCTGTCGGCTGGGGCAGTTCTCTTTTGGTAGAGTTCAGATACGTAGAAAGCTTTTTAATTGTTCTGGGATGTTTTGTAGTGCTGCAAAGGTCTTTGGAGACTATCTTTATGTGGGTGACAACTTAGAAAACTGAAGAACAAGAGGTGTTTGAAGTATCCAAAAAGTCTAATTAATTCTTATCTTCAGGCTAGTCTTAGGATGTTATAGATTGCAGGGCAAACAGCAGGCGGGTTATAGAGTATGAGGTCTGGTGAGACAGTCACTATAGAACCTCTAGACCAATACCAACCATACAACTAGACCTGAGTGCTGCGTCCCTTGAAAGTAAGATTACATTCACTGATGGTCATGAGTTTTGCTAGTCAGTGAGATAATACGATCGCATTTAAGAGAATAACTGGTTAGAGTCAGCCATTGAATGTTATTATTTATTGGAACTACGTACTTTTCAACATAATATTCTCAGTTATAGTTTATTGCTTTTTTTATTTACACATTTTCACAAATCTTTTTCTGTCTTTACCTGCATAATTTTTATTCTTCCGTTTCTTTCAACTTTCTTCTTAGGCAAACAAACACTTTTGTATTAATATTTGTTTCTTTTATATAAAATTTCAATTGATTGATTGATTGATTTAGTGTTTTATGGCACAAAGCAGCTAGGCTATCTGCGCCAAATGTCCTGTAAAAAGGTAAAAGCAAAGTAAATGTAGTAAAATTCGTAAAAGTAAACAAAGGTATAAACAAAACAGCAATTAAAAACAGAAAATGGCATAAAACCAATGTTGACATCCAGTCTACAAAGTTGTAAAGAACTTCCTGTAGCAGAATGGTAATGATCATAACCCGCCAGGATGACTAACAGGTAATTACAAGAACCATCGTCAGTCACCTGAAGTTGGTCTTTCCAGTCCTGGTTCCGGGTTATATGTCATTATGGCCAGTATCAAAAGGTAAAGTAATAAAAGTGTTAAAAGACATGCAGCAAAATTGTAATAACAACTCGCCAGGACGACTAACGGGTAGTTCAAAAAGCAGCGTTAGTCACCTGAAATTGGCCTTTCCAGCCCTGGTGTCGAGTTATTTAATGTTCTGGTCGTTTTCCAATTTGAAATTAAACTAGAGAGATTAAGACTCTGAATAGGGAACCACAATTAAAAAGATGTAATGAATAAATATCCAACACTTAAATGAGATTAAAAAGATAAATGGCCATTAAAAAACTAAAAACTTTATCAAGGTGGACAGTGTCACCATCACCAATAACACTGTTCAATGTTACGGACAAACCCTGGGACAAAACATGTTTAAAATAGTGCCGTCCTTGAGAATCGTAACGATGGCAAGAAAGTAAAATGTGGCTTACAGTGATTTGAGTGTTACACAAACTACACACTGGTTCAACAGTTCCAGATAAAAGAAAACGATGAGTTAAAAAAATGTGACCAATGTGTAGTTTAGTTAGAACAACTTTCTTCTTCCGAACCTTACGGAAGCTAGACGGCCAAAGCCCAATATAGGGTTTTATTTGAAAAATCTTGTTGTCGCGTGGCTCACTCCAAGCCTTGAATACAGGACCATAGTCCATGTACGAAATAGGCACAGTGGTGATAGTGCCAGAGCAAATAAATTTAGCTGCCGTGTCTGCAAGCTCGTTCACGCGAATACCAACGTAGCCTGGTATTCAGAAAAACTGGATAAAAGTAGATGTTAATGAAAAATGGGCCAGTCGGTTTTCAATATCAGCGAGAACAGGATGTAAGCCAACGTGAAGCGATTTCAGGGTCAGTAGAGAACTAAGCGAGTCAGTATAAATAGTGCAGTTGGAGTACTGCTCAGCTTCAGTATGATCCAGGACAAGAGATATGGCGTACAGTTCAGCAGTAAACACAGAAGCTGTAGAGGGGATTCTGCGCACAACCACCGAACCGCAACAAACCATGGCAGAGCCCACAGAATTACCTGATTTGGAACAATCCGTGTAAATTGGAATGGAATGATTGTTTGAAAGTTGTTCAGTAAATAAAAGATTGTACTTCCAATCGGGAGTATCTGCCTTTTTCAGATGACTTAAAGAAAGGTCACATTTGGGGGCTGTAATAAGCCATGGTGGGATGGGCTGACCAGTGGATTCTGCAGTGTTATCCAAGGACATACCCAATTCATCCAATTGCGCCTGGATGCGAAGGCCAAAAGGAGCAATGGCAGATCGTCTGTTCTGAAAAAGTACTGCCCACCGAGGAAGGAAAGCACATTTCCAGGTGGGATGCTTTGGGAAGGAATGAAGTTTCGAAGAATATAGTAAAGACAGTTGCAAATGGCAAAGGTCCAGAGAAGGTTCATGAGATTCTACATATAAGCTTTGAACTGGGGAGGTGCGGAAAGACCCAGTGCAGAGTCGAAGTGCTTGATGATGAATGGGGTCCAACATCTTCAAGGCCGAGAGTCTGGCAGAGCCATAGACCATTGATCCATAGTCGATTTTTGATCGAATAAGAGCACGATATATCTTTAACATAGAACATCGACCCGCTCACAAACTGGCGATAGAGAAGACACGGAGGATGTTCAGTACTCTTGTGCATTTGACCCGTAACTGCTTTAAGTGTAGTATAAAGGTCAGCTTACGGTCAAAGATAAGCCCCAAGAACTTGGTTTCAGGGAACACTGACAGCGAAACTTCACCAATACGGAGTTCAGGATCAGGATGAATACCCCGTTGGCGGCAAAAGTGCATGCAAACGGTTTTAGAGAGAGAGAAATTAAAGCCCTTCGCCGTGGTCCACTTCAGTGCACGATTAAGCGAAGTTTGTAGTTGCCGCTCAATATATCTCATGTTTGACGACTGACACAAGATGTGAAAGTCGTCGACATAGAACCCGTTTGCAACAGTGAGAAGAATTGTTCACTGATGGCATTAATCTTTATACTGAAAAGTGTGACACTCAAAACACAGCCCTGAGGGACCCCAAGTTCCTGTAGAAAACAACCGGAAGGTGTCGAACCCATACAAACTTGGAATCTTCTGTCCATTAAAAAAAAATTAATAAACATTAGTAAATGGTCATTTAACCCATGCCATACCTCCATGTTGTGTCATAAGCCTTCTCAATGTCAAAGAATATTGATACAAGATGTTGTTGCTTGAGAAAGGCTTTTCTGATTGATGTTTCAAGTCGAATTAGGTTGTCCGTGGTGGAGTACTGTCGTTGGAACCCACACTGGGTGGGCGAGAGGGGGTTGTTTGATTCAAAGAACCAAACAAGACGAGCATTAACCATCCTCTCTAAGGTATTACAGAGACAGCTCGTGAAAGCAATTGGACGGTAGTTTAAAGGAATCTTGGGATCTTTCCCAGGCTTAGAGAAAGGTAAGATAATAGCCTGGTGCCAGGCATCAGGAAAAACATTCTCCTGCCAGATCTGGTTAAAAACAAATATAAGAATATCAAGAGAAGCAGGAGAGAGATAGCACAACATGTCATAATGTACATCATCACGTCCAACAGATGTACTGCCAGACCAATGAAGGGCCATTTTCAGTTCCACCAGTGTAAAGGGACAATTATAGTCAAAGAGACAGTCAGTTCGAAAGGAAAGAGGTGAACGCTCTGCCCGAGTCTTGATGGCCAAGAAGGTGGAGGAAGAAGCAGAAGTGCTAGATACCCGGCAAAAGCTTTCACCTGGAGTATCGGCAATGCTCCGGACATTAGTTACCTCTTGGCCATCAGAGAGTAAGATCGAGAGAGGGACACAATTGTAGTGCCAACTGACCTTTCGAATCCTGTCCCATATGACCTGAACTGGTGGAAGAAGATATGCTAGTTGTGAACTTAATCCAAGATTCTTTCTGGCTTTGACGTCTTACTCACCTAGCATGTGCACGGGCCCGTTGGATTTTTTGTTTTTGGTTTTTTTTGGAATTTCGCACAAAGCTACTCGAGGGCTATCTGTGCTAGCCGTCCCTAATTTAGCAGTGTAAGACTAGAGGGAAGGCAGCTAGTCATCACCACCCACCGCCAACTCTTGGGCTACTCTTTTACCAACGAATAGTGGGATTGACCGTAACATTATAACGCCCCCACGGCTGGGAGGGCGAGCATGTTTAGCGCGACTCAGGCGCGAACCCGCGACCCTCAGATTACGAAGCGCACGCCTTAACGCGCTAGGCCCGGGCCCGTTGGAAAGCGAAGCAGTTCGAAAGTGTGGGATATCTACGGAAAGTATCCCAGGCCCGTTTTTTGAGCCTTCCGTGCTAAGTGGCAAGCAGGATTCCACCACGGACGAGGATATCGTGAAAAACGTGTGGAGGTTTTAGGAATACACTGAGCAGCTGCTTGTATAATACAGTCAGTTACCGCTGCCACACAGTCGTCTATTGATGGCTGATTCACGATGGCAGGATCAAGTTCTGCGAGAGCAGTGAAAGTGGACCAGTCTGCCTGATTCAGCTTCCACCGGGGCAAGCGGGTAGGGTAACATCGGCCAGTCTTTCTCAAAAGTATAAGAAAATGATCACTGCCTAGTGGATTATTGTCAACCCTCCATGAAAAATGAGAGAATAATGAAGGGGAGCAAACCGTAAGATCAATAGCAGTAAAGGACTGACTAGGTGCGTGAAAATAAGTGGAAGAACCAGTATTGAAAAGAGAAAGATTGTGATCAGAGAGCATACGCTCTACAGAACGACACCTCCCTATCAATACCAGCACTTCCCCATAAGTGGTGATGTCCATTAAAATCCCCCCAGGATTAGAAAGGGAGACGGCAACTGTTCAACGAGAGCATCAAGGTCTGATTGGTCATATGTCTCTCCAGGTGACAGGTAGAGAGAACAAAGAGTGATGGTATGACCCAAGGAAACACGGATGGCTACGACCTCCAAGAGTGTGTTGAGTGACAAAGACAGGGTGGGCACATGCTGATCAACCAACAGTGCCACCCCTCCATCACACAGCCTGTCATTTCTGTTCAGAGAAAACTGCCGAAAGGTGACTGTATTGGCAAGTTTCAGAAATGTTTCTTGTGAGGAAATAAATACAGGATGGTAGGAAGCAATCAGTGTTTTGATGTCATCCACATTAGAACGTAAACCTTGATAGTTCCATTGTATCAAGGTGGCCATTTTTAATGACGGGTAGGCGAAGTGGCTGGAGAACTCTTCTGTTTACGACCACGCCTTTTTTCCTTACTGTCCTTATTCAGAGGAGGTCTATCGACCTCCATGCATTTTGCCCTGGGTCGATTGGGCAGGTCTTTGTTGTTGGAAGGGAATTCCAGTGACTGAGGACGCGAACTAATGAGTGTTTTGCATCTTGAGATGGGGAAAAAAATGTATCAGAAGAAATGCCTGTTTTTGAAACCGAAGGACGTGGATCTTGAGGTTTGTTGGAATGTATGGGAGGAACATAGACGAGTGTAGAAGTCAATTCATCAACCTTTTTAACCATGGAGGTCAAAAGGCTTTTCATTTGTTTTGAAAACGATTCTCTTGGAGGCACAGAGAGATCTGTCTGCACTCCCACTGTAGCTGTGGAACGAAGTGCAGCAGCATATGTCTGAGATGGAGTGGCGGACAGCAATTTCCGAGTCTCAGAATAACTAATGCTATGAGTCGTTTTCAAACGCTGCACCTCTTTTTCCTCCAACAATTTATGGCAAGAACAAAAGTAGAAAGGGTGGAAACCATTGCAGTTGACACAATGTGAGTCCGTATGACACGCATAGGCATCGTGGTCCTTGCCACCACAACGAGCATATGTCAGGGAACCATGACATGATGTCTTTGAGTGGTCGAACGTCTGACATTGGAAACATCGAAAAGGGTTTGGAATGTACGACTGTACCCTGCAATTTAGATAACCTGCCTTGATGGTGGCAAGTGTACATGGTGATGTAAATGTCAAAACGAGGATATTTGTCAGCAGTGTAACTCCATTTTTGTGAGTGGAGATGTGCCTCACTGCAGAAACTCCTTGAGTGGATAAAACCAGCGAGAATCTCTGATTCGGGGATGTTCTTCAAATCCCTCTCAACAATAACTCCTCTTGATGAATTCAAGGTAGCATGAGGGGTAACCTCAATAGGTACATCCCCAATTGCCTTTGAATTCAAGAAGAATTCACTCTTTTGGGATGTGGATGTTTCAACCAATGTGTCTCCAGATCGAAGCTTCTTTACTGACTTTGAAGAGCCAGCAAGTCCCTTCTGAATAAAAAAGGGGGACATTTGCTCAAAAGGTTTTTCTGAAAGAGAATGTAATAAAGAAAATGAGGTACGTGTGTTACAGATGTTGAAGATTGTTGCTCAGAGTCTTCAAGACGTGGTAGTTTACCTGTTGACTGTTTTTCACTATTTTATTTAAATTTTGTGTAGGAGGAGCCATTGGAAAAAAGGAAAATTTCGGTACCCACTGACCCCACCCACCATGGAGCCCTACGAGGGGACGCACTACAATGTCATGCAAGGACATTGCAGCAATGTCAGGGTTTCGTGAGCACTCTACCCCAACACCAGCATCAGACACAATGTCCACAACACCCGTTGAGAACTTCCAACACTGGTACTTGGTTGAATCTAGCCCAAGTGGACCAGCCGATTGACCCAAGGGGGTCACCCAAAGGCCGCCCGTCTACAGGAATTCAAGGCCAAAGTGGTGTGTTATGGTTGGCCCCATTCAACCACCAGGATCCTCTCCTCCCCTTCACGAGTTGCCACGCACGGCAAACACATGGGTGGATTTTTGGATCCCAGAGGAGATAAACTGAAGGAACAGAACCTTCCCTGGGAGGTCCCTTTACCACATACAGGAATTCACACCGAGGGGTAAAATTTCAATACATCTTTTTCCGTAACAGTTCCAGCTTGTCTCAATTAAATACTTGACGTCTTTTCTTTTCCATACATTCACCATCACAAAATGTTGATACTTTTGTTTCTTTTTTTTAAAGTTTAACACTTGTGCATTCACTGCCCTTTTCATTCACGCCTTATCTTTTTGTTCATATTTTGTTGTATTTTGTACATTTTCAAACTTTGCTTATAGTTTTTAGTATCATATTTTCCCCATCTCTCTTCTTTTTCTTTCCTTCGCTGACACTTTTTCTTTCTGCGTTGTCACTGATATCAGGTGTTGACCGGGTTCCATATTCAATTGGATCTCAAATGGATTTTCGCCTTATTAAAATTTTTTGAACGTAAACAACGGTACTTTTTATTTGTTTAATATTAGTTTTAAAAGAACATAAATTGAAAAGTTACAGTAATGAGCTAACTGACTGGATCTAGATGACTTAATAACCAACCAGCACTAGTCTCGCCTAACACGTATTTTACGCCATTCAACTCGTTTCTTAAACTTTCAAGAAAATTATGATCATTAAGCCACACTCTTACGATGTAACGTTATCAACTCCCACTGAACAACAACAAAAAAGTTGTGATAATTCGAAGCTATACCAGTCCTCCAGTGGCACAACAAACTGTCTACGAACTTACAATGCTCGAAGCCGGGTTTTGATACTTGTGGTTGGTAAAGCACAGATAATCAATTGTATATCTTTGTGCTTAACTACAAATCGACCAAGCAACAGCTGATCTGTGGAAAAAAAATATGTGGATATATATACACAGAAAAAAATATGCAGCAACTTGTGACAGTTAGGATAAAATAGACAAGCAAAATATTTAAGTGGAAATAAAAACGGATTATTTTCTTTTATTTAAAGTAAAGGAAGCTGGAATAGATAGGGAAACATTAAAGTGTTTAGCCGGGCATGACCATGGTGTTAGGGTGCTCCACTCGTAATCTGCAGGTTGCTGGTTCGAATCCCCGTCACACCAAACATGGTCATCCTTTCAGCCATGGGGTTTTATAATATTACGGTCACTCCCACTATTCTTTGGTAAAAGGGTAATCCAAGAATTAGCAGTAAGTGGTGATGACTAACTGCTTTCCCTTTAGTCTTACAGTGCTAAATTGGCAGATAGCCCTCGTATAGCTTTGCACGAAATTCAGAAATATAAACAAACGAGTAAAGTGGTATAACTATTATGGGTAACTTGAGGAAAGTTGAATACTGTAAAAACTATTGTTAAGTATAAATATAACCAGAAAAAACTAGTCTCGTCTCGGTTAAACTGACGAACAGAAATTCCCAAACATCAGGGTGAATCTCCTTAAAAGTGCCAAAACGGTATTGACGATACAAAATTTCCTTGCAGCTGGCTATTAAGAAACTGCTCTGTTGCAAAAGCATTTCTGTTCTTTATAACAGCCACAACGTATTCTCCAAATTCAAGGTTAAGTGTAAGTAGTATACGATTCAACTACTCCATGAAACAGCAGATCAGTTCCTTAACTTGACAAGCCACAAAGAAAAGTAGCATACATGATTCAGTTTATCTCATGGTATGATCCTTACAAGATTTAGTGTTCCAAAATAAGAACTAAAAGAAATCAAACATTTTTATAAGTAAAAAATATATAGTATTGAAAAGTAACGAGTGAAGAACATAACTTTGCTTCCTCCACCATATTTTAGGATTGTTCTCAAGCATACACTAATTTAAATATAACATCCATTGAAAGCTATAGCACGATTTGATAAAACCTTACGGACACCACAACCTTTGTTGAAACTAAACAGACATAACATTACATGACAAGACAAAATGGTAACCGAGAGGTAGGATGGAGCCTTCCATTTCATTGTGCCTTTACTCAATCCCATCTTTTTTTGTCTAATGGTAGATCTTAAGACAGTTTGTTTGTAGTTTCCATATTGGCGGCTACGTAAGTGTGTAGATGTTATTTGGCCTCTTCAGATCTGTTCTAGTTAGATGTGTGTTTGTATTTCATATTTTTGCTTATGATGATCGTCACACCTCTTTGAAGGTCTTTCGAGGTGGCTTGGCATGAGGCTTTTTTTTTCTGTTTCAGCCCTAGCTGGCTTCACCATGTCTTTGGAATTGGGTACTTATGCCAACAGTGGTTTCTTGAATGTTTATCAAAAACAAAAAATGCAAGTATACATATATACCACACGCTAACATATCCATTTTGTTTAGTAGAAGTTTTAAACACATTAAATTGTTATTATATTAAGTACTTTCACAGAATCTCAAACATTTCATCATTCTTTATTGAAATCTTACAAATCAAACAATACAAACACAAAACGAATGTAAATCATTAATCACTTAAGAAATTTTGAAAAGTAATTAAAAATAAAAAAATATTCTCACTGTCTACTTAATTTTAATGAAATGTCACAGTTTGTTCATGATATAATCATGACAAATTACATACATATGCCATATTTGTATTTCCCACATTATTTTCTTTTTACACACATACTATGATGAATATTTATATGTAGGCTTACTCTTTTTTCATGTGCACTTTTGATCTTCACTGTACATACGACCATTTTACCATTTGTAGACTTAGTTTCAACCAATCTATATACTTCATATAAATTTGTATGACAATTTTGCGACATTTAGTGATAAATCATTCTTTCTATAAAGCATCATCATAGATATACCACAAGTAAACTAGAACAAAAATTATCCATGACAATGCATAAACGAGTGCTCAAACTGTGTGCTAAAACTTGTGAACATAATATACATTAACTTATTTCAAGCATCAATTATGTTTTACTTATACTTGCTAATTTCAACAGTTCGCCTATCGTTAATACTCCAGACTCACCAGACAATACTTTCATCTTCACACAGATAGAATTTCTTCACACCTCACTCTCTGGTTAAGCAAAGATTACAGAGCCTCATCATTAACATAGTTTTAACTCAGCAACTTGTTCAACGTGCTTCTGCATGACGTATGAATAATGAATCTCATAGTTCAGCAGATCAAGTTCCTGTAAAATAAAACAATTAACTGTCCAGCCAAATCTGAGTAGCTGTCGTGTTTCTATAGTACATCAGAGCCACACACACTTTTCTCATTCATACTTGTGTTATTTTATCGTTTTATCATGCGTTTGCTTTTGTTTTTTGACCTGCTTTTTCCATATATTCATGTGCGAATATGCATACTTCAACCAACGTGGGTCACAAATATTCTAAATAATTTTATAGGATTTTTGTTAGCTTTACAGTTCGTGTAAAGGGAGTGAAATTTCTCGTCCAAACATTAGGTTGTTTGGAAAACAGCCAGTAGACTGTTTTTCTTTTGTTGTGAAGTATGCATTGCTGTGCACAAAAGGTAATCATCCAAGTCAATTCGGTCTGAGCTCACTAATGTGTAAAGCATGTTCTTTACAGTTTTGATGAGTTGCTCAGCAAAACTGTCAGACTGAAGATGAAACGGTGAAGCACGAATTTTCACCACATCCATTACATTATATAACTCAACAAATAGCTGTTAAGGATTGCTCATTGATCAGTATGGAACTCCTTACTGTCCTTACTTGTCAAAGTGAGTTATTCACTACATTGAAAAACACGTCAGTTAATGTTGGAGCTACTAAATGACCCAGTAAATATGCTTCAGCCCATTAAGCGAAGTAATTGATTATGTTCATAATGCATCAATTACTATGGTTAGTTCCTAGGAGAGGTTTGGCAATATCCAGCAGCTCTGGGTATTAACACATTTACTAATAAAACAGAGAACAACGTTTCGAACATCTTAGGTCATCTTTAGGCTAAGAAAGTCGAAACGTTGTTCTATGCTTTATTATTAAAAGTATTAATACCCATATCAGCCGTCCTGAAATATATTTTTACTTCATCACAAATATTCATGGCTGTTGTCTGAAACGGAGAATTGATAATAGTTGATGGAATTTTCTCTGGTGCATTCAGCTCTTTCTTTGAGAAGTGCTCATTAATCATCTTAACGACGTGTGATCTACCCAAATATAAAATTCATAGTTATACAAACCAAGATTAAGGTGCTTAATGAACACTGCTGCTGCAAGCAACTCCTTCTTCACCGTACAATAATAGTATTAATCAGGTGTGAGCATATGGTTTGTGTGTGCTCCAACCAGGGGCGTAGATATTTTACACCCGATGGGGAAGGATGATTTTTGCAATCACTTATGTAGATTGTTCAATTTGCAAATTGGTAATCTCTGATTACGTGAACCTGAAAGCTGTAAACATGCAGTCACAGAGTAATCTTATTGCCACGATACTTCAAGGTTTCCATGAAGGTTTGTATAAGTGAGGTGTTGTGAACAGTTTTCAAAAATGTTAATACAATAAAGACAAATGTGTCACAAATTAACTGCTACATGAATTTATTCCTGCACACTGCACAGTATAAAAGATGGCAAGGTTACTAATAACTTTCATTGCATAAATTACATTTTCAAATATTAATAAAATTAGTAATTACCCTTAAAAAGTGTATATCTACTGAAAAAAATGTTCATATTGTTTGATAAAAATAATTAAAATGTTTTTGAGAGCTCTTAAAAATTACACATCAATACAATGTAGCACATAATTATTCATACATTTCATTGAAGTAAGATTTATTTAGTCCTCTAGTTTACATGTTCTCAAACGTAGACCTCTTTTGTGATGATCTGTTTATGAATTCTTTCATAAGCTCTTCTATATTTATCTTGTCGACCTCATCTTTGTGAGTGTGGCAAACTGCCACATGGTTGAGGCGGCACTGAGACATAGTTGACCTTAACCACGTCTTCAGCCGTCTTAATGCAGAAAAGCTGCATTCACATTCACAGCTGGATACTGGACATACAAACAAAATTTTCATGAGAAGAAACACTTCACTAAACATCTGCTGGCTTGTTTTATGCATTTTACAGTAAGCATCCTTCGCACCTTTCAGAGATACTGTTTTTGTTGTTCCTTTGAACATGGGCAACTGAAACTTGAACCGTTTTGCAAAGATTTTTGGATAGAAGTTTATAACCGAGTTGTGAATCTTGCCAGATGTGATCATGTTCTCAAGTGCCAGATATTGCCTCAAGTCATTGTTGTCTGCATTGAATCTAGTGCTTAGATTTTCTAAGACTGTGTCCACAAGTTCAAAATATTGGCTTCTGTAGTAATCTCTAGCTGTTGCAGAATGGTGTGCTGAGCTATCACCTGTGATCTTTCTGGGGGGTCTGCGAACACGTGGTAGTTCAATAGGCACCAGATCCAGGGAAGTTACCTTTTTCTCAGCTTCATCAAATGTCTTGTAATTTTCCTCTGTTCGCAAACCCGCAGTTGCTCAACTGTCATTGTAGATGGTTCAATCATGCCAGATACTGTCGCTGATTTTGCTTGGAATGCACGGTTTAGTTCCTCTAATGCAGCGAATGGATGCTGAGCCATCAACAATCCTAAAACTGTCTTTCCTTTATCAAATCTATCCAGCAGACCTCTTGCATTCACTGATACATCTGGTTTTTCATTTGCGAATTCAGACAAAGAATCAACAATGCCACTGTAGTGATCATTAGCACATGTAATTGCAAATAAGCGGCACAACCAGCGTGTTGGACATAGTTGGCGGATGTAGTTACCTGGACCATTGTGGCTGTCTGACGAAACAATATTTACAAAGATTGTCTTGTATTTGCCTGACTTCTGAAGCAAGACATCAAGTTCATGTACCAACTGGATAGAATCTCGAACACATTCACAAGCTTCAACTGCATGTTGCATTATTAAATTAGCCTTGTGTGCTCCGCAGTGAAGAAACAAAGCTGACGGTTGCTTCTCTTTTATTTTTGCCTGGCATCCACTGCACGCACCATTCATGTTAACGGCTCCATCATAAGCTTGTGCTCCTAATCCTGACAGTGGTAAATTGAGTCTAGTCAGTACATCAAGTATAGTCGAGGATATTGTTTCACCAGTTGTATTGGAAACATTGTACAAACCAAGAAATGTCTCATGGACGTCAAGGTTCTCATCTACATATCGTACACATATTGCTTCCTGTTCAGCACCTGTAACATCTTGAGTGCCATCAACCATTAATGCAAAGTTTTTACTTTGCTGCACTTCGTGTTCCTCAGTATTTGATGACTGAACATATCCATTATTTCATTCTGAGCCTGGGGTGATGTGAATGTGGTTTTCTTTGACAAGTAGGCCGTCAACTCAGGATCTTCCTCTTCCAGGAGCTTCATTAACTGCAGGAAGTTCTCCTCCGTATCAGTATGTCCACATAATGCTCAACCTTGATGCAGTTAGAAACGTAAACTTCTGAATAGTTTTGCTAGACTTCTTTTGAATTCTTCCTGCTGCTTCTTTTGTCCATTATGTAGCTGGACAGTCACTGGAGTTACATCAAGTGAACCTTCTGGATATATAGCGAATCTGTGTTGAGAGAAGGATTGGTTTTCGTTGAATTTCTGTTTTGCCTTTTTCCAGTTGCAAAATCCGGTGGATATGAAGGTATACTCCACTGGCCTCTCCAATTTCCCTGTAAAGAGGCCTCCATTTTCCGCCTTGGCACAATGAAAAAATATGACTTTTTGAGTCTGATTATCGAAGTGCAGCCATGGGAACTCATCAAACCACTTGCCCTGGGAGTTGATATTTTGAGATTTTGCTTTCTGTCGTGGTATTAGTTGTGCGTCTGGATGATATGGCTTTCCACTCTGTATCTGTAGAGTGTCAGATTTTTTATTACTGCACAAACGTGTTTCACAACTATCTGGTGGTTCATGATGTGCAATAGTTGCACAACCATTTTCAGACTCGTCCTCTGATGAACATGGTATTTCATCTGAATGGCAAGTTTATATTCCTTTGCTTGAGGTTGTTGGATTATTTGCATCTGCATTGTCACTTGTAGTAGTAGTAACTGACTTGCAGAACTGTCTAATATCGGAAAGTTTCAGATGCTTGCTTGTCATAATTGGAATCTGTTTCCCGGATGGCTGAACAGGCTAAAATACAGTCTTTATTGAAAAACTCTAATGTACAACGAAAAAAGATAGAATAGAATGGGAGTAGAACTGAACTGTACAATGTATTTAAGTCGAACGTGCGTACCTCACAGTGACTACCGAACCGACTGACCGCCTGGGCATCACTGGGACAATAATGTGTGCTAGTTACAACACAAGTAATTGCAAGTTTCTTGAAAAATACTTAAACAATCACAAGTATATTATATTCCTGTTAAAGCTCATCAAAAGGCAAACACGTTGTGATATAATGTCTATAAGCACGTCTATTAAATAAAAACACCTAAACAAAAAGTAGCAATACAATTCGAGTAGAGGCTTCAGGCCGTTGAAATCGCTCCTTTTTTGTTCTAATTATACAAGAAAATACAATATTTTTACTATCTATGATAAGAGAATATATTGTTCTTTTACCATAAAGCACCATCACTTTATTAGAGGGCGGTGATAATCTGAAATTTCATGGATTAATGAGGGCCACAAACACAGGTCTAATGAGCCCTGTTGTAAAATCGAGGCTCAGACTAAAGGGAGCGGAGAGGGGTGATGTAGGGCGCGTCTGGATCTGAGCGGCCCGAACCTGTCGTTAACTGTACACTAAACATACACTATGGTCAGTGACTTCGGCAGCTAAGGAGAGTAAGGTGTTCGACAATAAAACCGGCTAGACACGCATAAGAACAAATGGTGTAGGAAAACCGCACAATATACAAATAAGATTGATGCAGCTACAAGCTACAAATTGCCTGCCAGATCTAGATCACAGGAGTTTACGCTTGGAAGAAATATTTTCGAATTTCATGCTCTGTTCACAGATTTGTTGTGATGAAAATTTTACTTAATCCTATACTACGTACAAGACGTAGGTAGATGCTGTGATAGTGCTTGCAAGCCTTGCATGTAGGCTTAGGCCTACTAACTGATACTTGCGACCTATTGCTAAGATCGCAAAGCTTAGAAGCACGCCTATATTAAAGATGTACATTTCGGCTTCTGAAAAAGCCTACGTCTAGGTCTAATTATGTAATTCGATTGGTAAGAACACGAAAATTACAAGAACAAACACACAATTTGTAGGCCTGTGATGCAATAAAATAATTCAACAGACCAAACTGTAGGGGGGATGATTGTATACACCATACCCCCTACCTAAAATGAAGGGGGATGTATCTCCCCCCTCCAGGATCTACGCCTCTGGCTTCAACATGATCTGTTTTGTATTGTACTTCTGTTAACACTGCTCAAATTCCATTGTTATTGATATCCATATTCAAGGTGAAAGGGACATATCTCTTTGGACAAGTTAGCACTGTAGTATTAATCAAGGCAAATTTTAAAAACTCAGTTAGCTTGTACATAGTTCTTATATGTGTTTGTTACAAACAATGCCTAGGTTTTCAAATGTAGCCTGAATCCTATGATCAAACACCAGAAGGTGATCAATGTTAACCAGACACTATTCCACTTCAAAGTGCCGTTTAATGCAGATTACATCAATCATTCGAAAGTATCTCCACAGTACAAAGGCTAAATGTCATGGTGTTATATTCATATACATCTTCCTGAATACAGAAAGTAGTTTGAGCCTTGTTTTCTTCGTGAAATCAACTTGCCAATAACCAGAGGCGAGAATAGTTATAATGACATTATGTAGGCAGAACTAATATGCAAATGATATGCTAATGAAAGTATAATCAATTAAAAATTAATCAATTAAATTAATATATTTAAATTACATATCAAATTGGTTTGTTTTGAATTTCGCGCAAAGCTACACGAAAGCTAACTGCGCTAGCCGTCCCTAATTTTGCAGCGTAAGAGTAGAGGGAACCAGCTAGTCATCACCACCCACCGCCAACTCTTGGGCTAGTCTTTTACCAACGAATAGTGAGATTGAACGTCGCATTATAATGCCCCCACGGCTGAAAGGGCAGGCATGTTTGATGTGACGGGCATTCGAACCCGCGACTCTCAGATGATGAGTCGAGTGCCTTAACAAACTGGCCACACCGGGCCTATATGTCAAATAGATCAGTGATTAACAAAGTCGGCCCGACATGGCCAAGCGTGTTAAGGCGTGCGACTCGTAATCTGAGGGTCGCGGGTTCGCATCCCCGTACCTCTCTTATTTGAATGCTGATCAATTTGGATCAAGTTGAATTCCTGTACGGTGTTTTCTGTTTCTTGCAATCTACTGAAGCTTTCGGTGTAGTGGGGTCAGCGATCAATTGCAGTGTTGCTGGAGGAGCCACTTTAGTTACCTTTCCATTTCTATATTTTGCTTGGCAACTTAACTGAAGTCACAATTTTGTAATGTACGGCTACGCAAATGGTTTCAGTTAGAGATGTAATGTTTCAAAGACCCAAGCTATGTTGTATAGATTAACTAGGAGTCCGTCCAGAAATTTATCAATCAACTGTTTAAAAACTTCCGCCTCTAATACCAAATATTTAATCTTCATGATTTAGCTTTATCATATTTAACGAGTGGGGCAAAGAGAAAAAGCAAATTTCTGTGTACCACTGGCCATATTTCGAAGTTTTTAGTGAATTCTAGAAGACATTAAAAGCTGAAATAACTGCCAAAAAATTAGATTAATGTGAGTGCTGGCAATTCGAAAAATATCTACAAACATCTAGATCAAGAATGTGATAAAACTGCTGATGAAAAGAACTTTGGCATGACATATAGTTCCATGAAAGAGCAAAATATAAGAATTAAAGAGACTGATGATCATGAAATAAAAATCAATATTGAAGATTGAAATATGGAAACACGATGCATTTCCACTTGCAACTTTCTGATTGTAGAAGTGAAGGCAATACATTCACGTGTATTATTACACTGAAATGATGATCCTGAAGGACGATCTTTGACTTGGACCATCTGTATTTTCGATTTTTCTCTGTTGCACTTTAGGTTTGATATTTTCCTTATCTTTGGATTCCATGTTTGTATCAGTGAATATCTAGTCATTGATGGTGTAATTGCTTTTTACTGTATATAGATTTAATGGTAATAGATTATGAAACTATTTGAAACTGGTTTAAGATCACATCTAGGTATCTGCAGGAAGTCAATTACCAGTGTGCATTTTTCCATCATGTCAATAACCTACACATTAAACTGTGTAAAGTATATTCCCACAGTAAGTGTGATCTCTACTTTTTTCTTACATTACATTTAAATTAAAAACAAAATCATACAATCAGTAGAGGCGCCGGCAATTTGGGATAAGGACGAGTAAGCCAACATTTTGGGAGATAAAAAAGACATCTTTACTCATTTGTAATTTTTAAGGGTTGTTCTTGTTGTTTTGAATTAAGCACAAAGCTACACAATGGGCTATCTGTGCTCTGCCCACCACGAGTATCAAAACCCGGTTTTTAGCGTTGTAAGTCCACAGACATACCGCTGAGCCATTGGGGGGCATTTTCAAGGGACCCAATATTCTCTCCCTAGTTCAGCGCTGACGTTGAGCCACGCTTGGGTTTCAAAAAGTACTTGGTATTAAGTTTTGGTGGCCCTGCATGGCCAAGCGTGTTAAGGCGTGCGACTCGTAATCTGAGGGTCGCGGGTTCGCATCTCCGTCGCGCCAAACATGCTCGCCCTTTCAGCCGTGGGGGCGTTATAATGTGACTGTCAATCCCACTATTCGTTGGTAAAAGAGTAGCCCAAGAGTTGGCGTTGGGTGGTGATGACTAGCTGTCTTCCCTCTAGTTTTACACTGCTAAATTAGGGACGGCTAGCACAGATAGCTCTCGAGTAGCTTTGTGCGAAATTCAAAAAACTAACAAACAAACATTAAGGTTTGAAGCCTCAAAGTACTCATACACTTTGGAAAGGACCAGAAGTTGTTCGTTTTAACCATTCTAGCATACCAGCAATATGATTTTAGGAGGGATAATTAGTTTTTTTAAACTAGATTAATAAATTATGTTTTTTGGTGCATTATTTGATTGAATAAATAAATATTTAGTGCAGTAATACTAGTAGTAGAAACAAAAAAGCTAGTGGGGTTAAAGAGGATACCCATTATTGAAGAATATATCTGGTTAACGATATTGTGTGTGCGAATGTGTTTTCTTGTTATACACATTACATTTATTTGATGTACATACGATTAAATGTTTGTGGGTCCCAACGAAGGGAGGGCAATATAGATATGGATGAGCAATATTTCACTCCTCCCTCCCTGTAGCGCCGCCACTGCATACAACACTCTTTTTTTATTTGACTATTGGTAATTCTAACAGAAAAAAGTTAATTAACAGTAATTTAAATCCTTTTGTGCGATGCATAAACACTTTTAAGTTCACATTGACACGTACCATTAAATAACGTTTGTACAAAATGATGGTCATAACCTCTGCCTTTGCGCACTGACACTGTTTTTATTGTATTGAATAGTGGTGGGTGACTATATTGAATACAATTTTTTTTTCTACTCGTTTGATTTGAGTGTAAATAGCTACAACTTTTCTTTTTTTATATAGTTAGGAAAGCTTTGAAGGTATATTAATATTGTTGCTTATTTAATTATTTAAATAATTTTTCCCTTTCTAATTAAGAAAAAATCTAAGTATTTTAATTTATTACGAGTTCAATGAAGTTCTTGGATGTTTTGGTTTCGTGGTTTAATAGTACTTAACATGATTGGGTAATGTGAGCATTTGACGCTCGTACGGAGTTTTCGTGTGTTCGGTGATGTGTATGGGCTAGTTTATCTTTTTTGGAGTTAGCTTGTAAATGTTTTGTTTGTAATAATGTTTATGTAAATTTATTAATACTTTTACAGCTGAAGGTAAGTTTATCAGGTTTAACTACTGAGGTTTTATTGTTCTCTATTGCCTTCAGTGATTGACTCTTTTTTTAGAATTAGACTTTAGAGTAGTATTGCGAATATACTCGTTTTTAGACGTGGGTGAGTTTTAAATATTTTAAACTTCAAAATTCAAGCCAAAGGTGTATTTCAAATTGAACATTGAATCCACGCTTTGGTTAAATCAGAGGATAAAATAAAGGTAAAGTTTTAATTCCAAAAAATAGGCCTAAACTTTGTTATTCGTATTAGTTATTAATAATTCTAATGAAATATGACATTGTTAATAATAATTATTGTAGATGAAATTGGAAGTTGAGAACCTGTATCTGTAACTTCTTAATCCCTATCTTATAAATTGTAATTGGTCTTAACTTATCCTATATGTAGTGGAGTAATTTTGTAAAATCAAGATTGAAAAAAAGCAGTTTAGATTGGTGTTTTCGTGACAACTGATGTAATTTTATGAGCAATCTTTTCTTGTGTTTGTTTATCCTGTGAAATGAATTGTATAGAAATTATTATACATGTTTGAAAAACATTAGAAATATTAATATTTGTTTACATATCTTTCTAGACAAAGAACTATGATCAGCAAAAATAAGCATGCTACATATTTTTGTTTTTCTATGCTATCCAGGTTAGGTTAGTATATGGTTGACACAGTTGAACATGCCATTAATTAATATTAGAGAAAAGTCACGTATAGCATCAGAATTTGTAAATTGCTTTCCAGGTAGTTCTATTCTTATTTGACTGTAAACACATAATCATATGCATATATACTTTCATTTTTGTGATTATATACAATAATACTGAGCAAGTATATAGGTTTGCCATGTAGCTTTTAAACTGTTAATACCTACAATTCCAGAACATTCATATAAAAACGTTAAGATTTCAATTGTTGGAACAATGATAGTGTAGTTTTCATTTGACTGAATACATGATGGTGTTGTTCAATGAAACATAGAAAGTGTAACATACATATTGGCTATGCCATGCATGTTTATGACTGGAAGTTAAGTAGATTTTATGAACTTTGAAAAGTATGTGGCAAATATGAGGTAATAATGGTGTAGAATTTAGTGAGGCATCAGGATTTTGTTTATTTTCTATAATAGAAGTCATAAAACTTGAGCATTATTCTAACAACTGATCACTTTTTGGAACACCTTAAGTAATTCTGAAGACTAGATACAATATCTTTTTAACTTGGTGTGCAAGTCAGTAAGACTATTTGGGAGACTGGATAAGCTATTGAAGATTTCCATTTTCTGATATTTAAGTTTAGGATAAGAAAAATATTTCAGTAAATGGGTATATCTTTTATCTCCAAATATTGCACTTTACTGTCAGAAAAAGTCATTGCTGAATATTGGTTAATCACAAAGTTTGGAATTTATAGTTGGTTAGAATATGTTCTCCTTGTGTTGGATAGTAGTGTTGATTTTCAAGCAGGTGCTGCATTTAGTCACCATAAGTAGTAAGCAAGGTTTCTCTGGTCTTTCTTGACCATCTCTAGTGAGAGAATTTGTAGAAAGCAGAGAGAAAATGGCTGTTTATAGCTAAAGAACTAAGCTACATACTGTGCAACATGAGGCCACTGCTGTATTTTGTGTGAATTTGAACCAAGTTATATAAGCATATATATATATATATATATATCTTAAGGTTAATTGGAAGCCTGTTGAGAATTGTTTTATATCTCCATTGGAATTTCCTCTGGCTTGTCCTGCTAAGGGATAATTCACTATCTTTGACAGTGAGTAAACTAGTGCACTTTCAGCCTTGTTGCTTAGCAATTCGGATTGGAAGGATATTTATCGATCATTAAAAATACGTCGGTATTTGAAATTTTTGTTTGTGTTTGTAATAATTTTAACTTGTGGACTGAGTGTTGAATTGCAGGTGTGCTTTCATGCAGGCCTACAGAGTTTAATTCAGCTGAGATTGTTTATTTTTATTTTCTGAAGGTTTCAAAAAAGTGTTGTCATTGCAGGCTTTTTTGAATTTTAACTTAAAAGCAAAAAATTACAATAAATGAATGTAAAATTTAATGAGACTTCATAGAGGAATGTGATCAGTTTTGGTTCTCCAAGTATTTGATTAAAGAGTTATTAGGAAAGTGGCTTAAAAGGGAAAGTCGTGTGTGCTTCAGATTTTAATGTATCTACTAAATTTGCCGAGTGTCATAAATAGTAATCCTCGAACAATAGAAGAAATCATAAGTCATTATACATAATTATTAATTGTTTTATATAAATGGTAAACCTAGTTTTAGGAATATGACAAGTCACTGGTAAAATGAAGAGGTAGTGAAATACTGAAGTGCAAAAAGGTGTTAGGTGTATGTTGAGTTTTAGTTTACTAGTAATATTACTAGCAACTAAAAATAAATTGAATGTTTTAATAAATATTTCTAGCAAAGAACTAGCACTATGAATTTAACAGCAAACCTTATTTAATTGGAAGAGTTCAGCTGAGGTTAGTAAAGCAGATATTCTACAACAGGTTTTTCATTTCAGATTTGTTGAGTCACTATCTTTTAAGTTTCTTGTTTTTATGTTTTGAACAAAATCATACACCCTTTTCATATGTATCACTGTTGCCTGAAAAAAAAAGTAAAAGACCTAAGTTTTATTTGGAACCAAGTCAGCTTAAAAGAGACAAAAATGAATGGGTCTTACAATGGTGCAGTTTGTTGTACACGTATGGGCTCAGGATACAAGAAGTAGTAAGTCAGAGGAGCTAATGAATAAGTACAAGGGGTTTGATAAAAGCATTTAAAGATAAAGGTCATAAATTAATTGTCAGGGATACTGCTAAGAAGTAACTGTGAAGATGAAATTTTGAGTAGGTCACTAGGGTTAAATGTTTGGTTGACATTTAATAGGTAAGGATGAGCAGTTTAGCTTGTTGGATTCCTAACTACTTTAGTGTCAGGAGGAAAGTGTTTCGATAAGATGGTTTACACTTAGTAGGATAGGTAAAAAATGTTTGTTAGGGCTATTAACTTATAAGGGAAGTTTTAAACTTGGACAAGATGGTGGTGAGGGCAAAGATAAACTAAGTGAAATAAAATTGAGATGTTAAGGAAAGTTAAGCATAGAAAATCAATATGAGTAGTTATAAGAATAGGCTTAATTGTTGCTATTGTAATGCTAGAAGAAATAAAATGGATGGCTTTAGGACACTGGTAGGAATAGAAGAATTTGATATCTGAATAACTGAAATGTGGTTAAATGTAGATATTGTGATGATAGAAATGTCTTTGAAATAAATTATTTTAGGTTATTTTATAGGGACAAAGTAGTAATGAGAGGGGGAGTAGTGTCTCTAAGTATGAATTCATCTTGGTGAAGTTGAGATTATTAAGCATAGTTACAACAAGATTGAATCCATTTGGCTTCTTGTTGGTGGATATCAAGAGGAAAAACTTGTAATTGAAATTTGTTACAGAAAACCAGATGAAAATGATGAAGTTATAACTTTACAGTGAGATTAAAGTTTCAACTGCTAAGGAAGTTATTATGGATGATTTTAATTTTAGACATGTTGATTGGGAAATGGTAGTCAAATCATGAAGGAGAAAGGTTTCTGGAAGCAGTTCAAGATGGATTTCTTCACCAACCTGTAAGGAATCTTCAAAAAAATAATGCTATTTTAGATTTATCATTAATGGAGATAGGACCTTTAGGAATGACAAAGAAAAACTTATATCTGATGGTTATGAAATGGCTAGGTTATTAAATTCTGCTATTGTTTAAGTGTTTACTAATGAAGACTCGAGCAACATTTCTCATCTTCAACACTTGATAGATGAAAATGAAGTTAAACATGACAGATACATAAATTCTGTTGAAATAAAATTGGAAAGTTAAAGAATAAGGCTCCTGGACCCGATGATGTTTCCTAGGGGGTTTTAAAGGATGTTAAGGACTGCATAAGTGAGCCACTTGCCACATTGTTTTTGTAAGTTTTTTGAATATTGGATAAGTACCAACAGATTTGAAATTTGTTAATGTCATTTCTTGAAGGGAGGTAATAGAAGCTGTATCTGTAATTATAGAACTTGTAAAGAAACTTGTATCCATGGGTGTGGAGGGATAAGTTAACTAATTGGATGGAGGGGTGATTTGGTGGAAGAAAGCAGAGGATTATTGCAAATGGAGTTCAGTTAAACTGGATTAATGGTGCAAATGGTGTATCTCGGGGCTCAGTCTTAAGACAGTTACTGTTTTTGAGTTACAATAACATATAAAGGAATTGCCAATACATTACTTAAATTTGCTGATGATATCAAAACCTAAATTTGCAGATGATATGGTTTTGAATGTTGCTGGCTCTGAAGAGGATGTTCCTGCTTTACAAAAGGATTGACATCATTTAGTGAGTTGAACAAATACTTGATAGATGGGTTTTAATTGATAAATTTAAGATAATGCAGGTGGAATTTAAATTATTTGGATCAAAATAACCTTAAGAGTGTCATGAAAGAGAAGGATCTTGGTGTGTGGGTTGATCAGTTTCTTAGGTCAAACAAGCAGTGTACTGTTACTAGTAGTAGGGTAAATCAGATTTTAGGTTGTATCTGTGGAAGTATTGAATACGTGTATAAAGTTTTTATAAACTAATAGTATGTGTCACTGGTTAGACCATATTTGGAGTATTTTGTTCAATCTTGGGCTCCTTACCTCCAAAAAGACACTGAATTGTTGGAAAGGATTCAGAGGAGGGTTATTAAAATGGTACCTGGGGTGGAGTGGTTGTCATATTAGGAGAGATGAAGATCCTTAAAATTGTTTTATTTTGAAAAAGGAAGTTAGTGTCTGATTGAAGGGTTTAAGATTATAAAAGGAACTAATAGTGTTAATGATTCAACATTTTTCATACTTATCACTGAGAATTGCAGAATTTGGAGATACAAATATATATTTGTGCAAAGTAAAAGCTGTCTTCAGCTAAGACAGTTTTGCTTTTTAAATAGTGTGGTTGCTTTTGGATGTGAAGATGGTGAATTCGAGTGATTTTGAAAGAAAGCTTTATATATAAATGTTTTAATAGTTTCAATTTGGCTCATTGTGGTTTTAATAATGTTTAGGGACAAAGGAAATTTTAGGAACAAAAATTGTTAGAACTTAACAGATTAATTGGGAATTTATAAGTAGCAAGTAATTTAGATTAGGTAGAAACAAAAGACAGAACAATACAAGTTAAAGTTCTCACAAAGTTATAAATTAATTGAATAAAAAAGATATGGGCAAACCCAGAAGGTAAAATGTCCATTATATGGAAACATCTTAAAAATCTTGACTTTGTGAGCAGTGGAAGAAAGCTATTTTGAGAAAGTAACAATTCTTAAGATTTAATTTTGAGAATGTGAAGTAGAGCCACTGTTATATTTCTATGGTTATCAACTGTTAAGTCTATAATATTAAGTACTGTAATGTGACATACATTGAACTGATGGTGTTTCTTAGATGTTGCATTGTTATAGTAAAATCTAAAATGGTAACTGCAGGTTACATTTTTTAGAAATTTTTTACTTCCAATTTTTCATATCATTTGGAATATTGTATATGTGAACAATAAGGTGTACAATTATAGTTTCCTTGAAACAAGTCTGCGAGCTTGAGTACATCTGAAGACCAAAGAATTAACAGAATTCTTCTCAAATTGAAAAGGTACTTGTTCAAATTACAAGAAATATATAACTGAAGAAAATAAAGTAGGAGCAATGCTTATTAGTGGTTTAATGTAAAATGCTCCAATATGCCAGACTGCCAGTCATCTGTTTCATTTTAGGCAATCTTTTATAAATTATGCATATCGAAACCACCTTCAGTATACCTGGTATGTCATTACACTAATTGTTATTTATTTAGATAGGATGGATAAGTTTCTAAGTTGTAATTCATGATCATTCAAGTATCAAGACCAATTGAAAACAAGTTTTTGCATTTCTGTTATTTGATAAGCCTGAATGCTAGTTGCTACTCAATCTTGAGCTACAGTTGTCCAATCTTCCCATGTCTTGATTAATCCTCTCTGTACAGGCTTGGTCATTTTCACTAACTTTGTATCACAGGAAATTATGAATATGAACTTTTAATGTAATAAGTGTACCATCTATTAAACATCAAGCCTTTTGTACACAAAAATTAGATTTGATTTAACTATTTTTACTAAACATTTGGCTGTGAATTTATAGTTTGATTCTTACTGATAATTAAAAGACCGAGTGCAAGATGATTTTCATGTTAAGGTGAAAAATACTTTTGTGATAGTTTTTTTTTTGCATAACATTTAGTCTTGTAAATTAATATCAAAATTCTTTTGCAGAAAAGCACATTGTATTAGTTATTATGTATCATGATAGTTCATAATTACAGCCCATTTGGTTGACCTTTTAGTCAACAAAAATTATAAATAAGTTATTTTTTCTTTGTAGAATGACTAAGTTACAAAATGTAGTTAGCTATTCATCCTAAAATATCCATTCCTCTTGCCTTTTCATAACTTTCATTTAACGTTATTGTTTTTTTTTTTCTCTCTGAAGCAAAAACTGAATTGCACTGGTATTATGTTGTTAGTTATTGAAGTGCATAATTCATGAGCAGATGACATGCAGATCTTACTGGAAATTTTTTTCCATTTATATTTTCTTATTGTAATAAGTTTTTTTTTGTTTTTTTTTGTTATAGTTACCTTTTATAATAAAGTAGATAAAATTAATACTTAACCTTACTGAGATGGGTTTTCATATGGTTATGGGTCAAAGGCCATGTCGATTTTTGATTCTCATTCAAAGTGTAATTGAACTAGTACGATTGTATGTTAATACATTTTGTATCAAATTGTAGATTATGAATCATATTTTAATATTGTGCATTAATTTTTTAACTCAAAAGTAAATATTAAAATTTTTTTGTCATGTGATGCATCTAATACAATGCAGCATTGGTTCAGATTAGATGTTTGTGATGTCCAAATATAAAGACTGTAGATTGTTAGTTATTAGATACTTTCATTACTAATATTGATGTGCTAGAAGGTAAAATAAGAACTTTTATGTTTTCTGAGATACTAATATATTTATTCAATCAGCTAAGGTGGCCTTGCTCACTTCACCCAGTGTTGTGTGTAACCAATTGGAAGTTCAGAATGTCCCTCACATGATTTTCTGAGCCTCTGCAGAATATGTGTGTGGGAAACTATCTCTTATATAACCTTAAGTTTGTTTCTCATCCATCAGTTACCAAACTTGACAGTATAGCAAATTATGGCAAGCAGCAAATGAGTACAAAGATTGTAACTGGAAGAGATTTATTTTTTAATACTTTATTTATTTTTTTAAGGAACACTGAAATTTAAGAGCATTTTTGGAAATAGTAATGTATATACACATTATGACTGAAATGTGATTACTTTCTTAAACACATTCTCTAGAACAGTAAGTCCCAAAGTTTTAATGGCCCAGACTTTTTGCAGCACATGTGAAGTATCTAAAGCAGGCTTAATGGTACCTCCTCAGATAGGCAGAAATTAGTTATACTGTGTATCCAGGAAAAAAATAAATATGGAATTAAAAAAAAAAGATTAAATGGATAATAATAAATTTACATTGCTAAATAAGTTGTGTAATTGAAAATAATTATAGCACACAGTCTAAGAAATATTTTGCTAGAATGCAGTGAAGACAGGTCACTTTGTAAAGGCCAGTGTTATATTAATGGACAATAATATTAGTGCACGTGTTCAGTGTCATTCAACTATTGTTATATTAGTAAGAACTTGCTGAAATGTGAAGTTTTTTTTTTTTTATTTACATATATTATTAAGAGATTTAAGCTATTTGGACTAAACATTTGTGGCTGTTATGTAATTTGTTCATATCCATTTCTTATTTTTTATGGTTTATAAGGTTGTTTTGAATTGACTAAACCCATATAGATACAATAGTGAAAACAACAAAATATAAAGTTTTTGTTTTGAGGTTATTAGGAGGTTATAGAGATTTCACATACATTTGACAATTTTGTGATCTATAAAGTATTTTTAATCTTTAAAAAAATTATTCTGTTGGACAGTCAACATATGACAATAAAAATGCATGACCAAATAATTAAAAATGTTAAACTTAAATCTGATGTTTTGTTTACAAATGCTTTACAATATATACTGATAACATGCAAAATTGTGAAGAGACATTTTAAAACATTAGTGTATACCTGTGTTATGGTTACTTTGGGGTATATCAGCTGGGTGGAATCCATCCACCAGTACTAGAAGGGTTAAGTTTTGCCTCTTGGTTTGTTGCTGTGTTGTGGTGAGAAGATACTCTTGTACGTGCACTATATTTATAAAAAACTAAAATTACAATATAAGTGTTTTTATAATTTGGCCTACTGTAATGTATAAAATTACTATGATGAGAAAATAGTGCTTGAAACTGACATATACTTTACACATGTTGTACTAATTTTTAAACAAGATTTTTATTTGGTGTATGCACTTTTTTTTTTTTTTTAAAAAAGGGAAGTCTTAAGGCTAAATCTATTACAAAAAATTTTATATGAAAAATATCTTTCTAATGTAGATTAGCATTTGAAGATATCAAAATGTTTGAACAACTAAGAAAGACGAGGAAGTGGATAATATAAAGTGAAAACTTGAGGCTATAAAGAAAAAATGCCTTAAGATGAATAAAAATAGTAGCTTTTGTATTGTGGAGATGCAGGAAAAATGTAACATGTTTTATAACTTGAGTGTCATATGGATACGAGGTGAAAATGTTTCTCATCAATGCTCAGAAAATTGTGATAGTAAATTCCAAATTCTGATTTATCACAAGTATAAGATTGTGTCTGTATGTGTGTCCCATAACTCCTCCTAAGCTACTTGTTGCAATGACTTCTAAAGGATGTCTTTGCTCTGAGGTTTACACAAAAGTAAAACCTCTTACCCAACCACTTAAGGAACCTGGTTATTTTGCAAAAAAAACCATGCCACTAATGATTTGTCTCATGTTACAAATATCAAGAGACACCAATAAATCATGATATGCCAATATATGAAGGCTATATCAGAGACAAGTTAAGGTTCTACAAGACAAGTGATGATTACATAACAGGCAAGGTATGCCTATGTATGCTGATTGATGGAGCAATTAAATATTTTCTATACCAAAAATAAAGTTAAATATTTCATATTATGTAGGGACCATGAGGTTATGTTTATCAAGGAACCAATAGATAACTTGGTGATAGGAAAAATAAGTAATAAAAAATTTGAAGTGCATGCAGAAGGAAAACTTTGCCATGAGAATGCTGATACAGTGCCTGAGAGAAAGTCAAGGACAATACAAGATGGTGAGAGATTTACAAAACAGAGGATTGTAAAGGAATATTAAAACAGATCTGTCATAGTAGTTCTACTGGGAAAGCTAAACCCAGACAGTCAGAAACACTTGTGTAATAAAAAGGCCAAGAGTTGATGTTTCAAGGTTGGACAGAAGGTCTTAGTTCTGCTACTTGCAGACAACAACAAACTTGCTTGGCAGTGGAAAGGACTATTGAAAGTACAGAAAATAAGCAGTATGCTCCATAATGTGAAAATTGAGGGAACAACTACAATCTACCAAACCAATCTGTGAAAGAGGTACTTTGAGAGGGAAGAAGACTTAAATTGTGCAGCTATTTATACATAGTTGGATGTTGCAGGTGTGGCTGGTCATAAAAGGAGAATCTGAAGACAATTTCCTTACAGAAGATAAAGACCTTTTAGGTCTAGGAGCACTGGGTGGAGTTGAGATATGCAAGGACATCAACATAAGTAAAGAACTGACTGGTAAGAAGAAGAAAGATGAACAAGATATACTATGTCAGTATACAGATAGATTAGGCAAGACAGATCACAGGCAACAGAACATCGAAAGGAAGATCAGGGATGCTACGAAGGTGAAGCCCTACTGGAGACACTATTCTAGGAGATGCAGACAAAGGAACTGTAAATGTTGGTGTAGACTAATGAGAAAATGTAGTGTGTGGGTTGAGAAGTCTTTGTCTATAGTAAAAAAAGTTTTTAATGTCAGATATAAAAGACTATTAATGTAGGTAGTATTAACTAATTTATTTTGCAATAGTTCATGATTGTTTAATTTCTTTTGTAAGAGTTAAAAGCAGACAGTTCAAAGCTGTATGTATACGTTGGTATTAAGGCTATTGTGAACATCTTGTGCAATCCATTGATGTTGAGGATATAGAGATTTCTGAAAGGCCTAAATGATGAATATATAAATAACAGCAAACAGATGAAAAAGAGTGGGAAGAAAGCCAAAAGCAGAGCTGAGTGAGAGCTTTAGTCAGAGAAAGGCAAGAAAACAAAGTCCACCATTGTAGGAGTGGATAAGGGTAATAGTTTATGTTAAAGTGAGATCAAAGAGTTTTCTGAAATTTTAAGATAATTTGTGCTTTGTGGTATGATGCTTTCAAATTTTCATTTGAACTAAGCTGCTGGCCTAAAATGTGGTTTGGATTAGTCCTTAGATAGTGATTTGGAAATTATACTGTGGAGGAGGTGTTTTGGTTTAGTGTTAATTTGTACATTTAAGTGAACTTTCTGTGTTTATTCTGAAACATTTTTGTGATCTTTTAGGTGTTTTTTTTTTTTTACAAAAGTACTGTTTAATTTCCCCAAATGAACTTATTGTTATGAACTTCTTAGCAAGAGAAAGCTGGCTATGTGTATTTAAATTAAAGTAGTCATATCAAGTTTGCAACATAAAACAAATTTACTATAAGTACTAATGAGTTTTGTGAATATTTTAAATAAGACATATCCAGTAAACTAACGTATTGCAAAGTTAAATTGTTTTTTATAGAATAATTCATAGGTAATTAGAGTAAACATTACATATATATTTGTTTGTTTTGTTAAGAATGGCATCATGAAGTTTAGGTTACTTGAAGTTAGAAGAGCAATGTTATACACCATTAATAGGTATTGTGAAAAGAACTATATTTGACTTGTATCTTGCCTTGCATATTCTTAATGATGCCTTATGTTCCTTCAAGGTTAAAAATTAGCTGATACAACTGTATGATTTCTGTGGATTGTTGGAAGATACAGTGAATTTATTGTGAAGCATTTGGGGTTAATGAAAAGAAAAATCATTTAATTGTAAACAGAAGACAGTTCTGTAAGAAATATGACAGATGAATTTTTTGGAATTGATCCTACACAACTTCCTGTAAGTATTAAAGATTTTTTTAGTGATGTTTTACTATATCACATATGACATCTTTTTTAACATTGTTAATATTAGTCTGTATCAAATTTTATACTGTTCCCAAACTATTTTTATGAAATTTTCATATTATAGTTGTTGCTTCTAGAACTTTGAGCATGTTTCACACACTTGGTTTTTGTGGAATACCAGAGCCAAATTATTGTCATTAACTTTGATGTTGCTGAGGATCAGTAACAGCTTGAAGAGAACCTATTTGGATGTTGTGAATTAACTCTTTCCAGTTGACCTGGATGAAATACTTGTCACATTTCAATATCACATTTGAAATTTAAACACTGTCATCAACATATTTTGTAAACCTGGCACAAAAAATATAGCTTATGATTCAGATATTCATATTATCTAGGTTTTAACTTCTTAATTTTGTAAAGGGTCATTCACAAGAATCTTTACTTTTGTGTCATGTGAAATGTCTGAGCTTCAGTTTATCCACTTAATTTTCTAACTTCTAAGATTTGCTGTTGCAGTTTTTATCTAGTTAGAAATGCAGTTAGAAACTAATTTACTAAACTATTGAATTTTTGTTGATGAAAAGAAATGTAACTGTTCCTCACATTTTCAAACAACTGTTTGTATAAAGTTAGGAAATTTTATTACACTCGAAACCTCTCAAATAAAAGATTTTAACTTTTCCAGTATGGTGTTGATTCTTGGGACTGACCTTGTAACCATTATGTGCTTGTTATCACATTATACAGGGTATTCGGAAATTCACTGTGCAGTTTTGTCTGTTAATAAATATAGAAGTGCACAGTGACTTTCCGAACACCCTGTAGATTTCATTTTATTACTTTTAGATTAGTAAGCTTGTGTTCACAATTCCTCAGAATATTAGTAAACATTACAAGGCTTTCATATTCAAAATGATTTTTTGTATTAAGTCTTGAGGTTTGTTAAACAATATTTTTTCTCATGCCTTTATTTTTGCAACTGTCTATTGAACATTCCAAGTAATTTATATTTTAAAATTAAAAATACTTTTATGCATCAGAAAACAAATTCAAATTTCATATGTGAAATTCTTATGTTCAGATAGTTTTATCAAACATTTCTTAAGAAAATCTTAACTAACAAATCTCTAACTTGAGTCAATTTGACCAATTCCATAACCACCACATAAAATTAGGAAATGGATAAAAGTTGTGCTTTTTCATTCCTGAATAACTTCAGATTATAGAATGAAAATATAAATGTTGAGACTAAACTTAAATTTCATGACATGTATGTATGTGTATATATAATATGTACTTTTATTATATTGACCTTTCAGCAGTGCCTGGGTAACAATACAGAAGTTACAATGATGAGGTGCACGTAAACTTGTTACTGTATCAAATAACATAAGACCTTTTATTTTTTACAAAGTTGCCTATCTTGGCTGTATTTAAATTGACTAATTTAGCAAAGTACAGTCACATTTCAATAATTATAAATTCAGTATTTAGAAAAATTATTACTATTTTCAAGTAAGTGCTTTAACATATTTTTCTTAAGACAGAACAGTAAATAAATAAAGTGCACAACTATCTCTACAAGTTATGAGCTTTGTACTTGGTTGCTGCTTACCTTAGCTTGCTAAGCTTTAAGGAATTCCACATGAGGAGGATAAGAAATTTTTAGGTATTACACGCGCACACTCGAATAACCAAAACAAATCGTAAATTACTACATTGGAACTATAGAAAACCATTATAATTTCTCAAATTTAATAACTAATCTATATTTATCTTAAAAAAAAAAATAAAAAAAAAAGAGAAAAGAAATTGTGAACAGACTAATGACTAAATTTACCAGCTCAAAGGTTTGTATCAAAAGAAAGTGAGGATGTCATATTTTAAAATGGCTGAGAAACAAGTAAGAGGACACAGCTTCCAATCTGTTATTCACAGGTTGCATATAGAAGTAGATATATACAAGGGACTATTTTCAAAAATAGGAAGAGGTGAACAGGAACCACTGTGTTTGATTCACTAAATATAGTGATAGCTCATCAACTAGAAAAGATAAGATTTTTATTTTATATTCTAGCTTGTCAGTATTGGTAATTTGAGTTTCTTATTTGTTCAATAATATTGGCTTTGTAATTTGACATGGCAAACATCTAATTTGAACCACTGCTGCATTCAACATACCACTTGACATATGCAAATAGATGTTTTAAGTGTTTAATATTTACTTTTAAAAAATTAAATGTATAATATGAAAACATGAATTATGAACAAGTTTGATACCACAGTTACAGACAAATTCATAAAAGAGTATTTGAATGAAATATTGAATGTAAGTCAACAAATGCGATGACATGCTATTTGATTCATGACCTGTCTGGAAAGGGTTAAGGAGCTTAACTGGTATGGCTATAGGCCTGTATCATTTGTCACTTAGTTGAATATGTCTTTCATTAATAGAAATAAAATTTTTTCAAGCAGTTAAGAATACATCAAATTTGACCAATGACACTGATTTTAATAGAATAATGTGAAGCAATATTTTTAACTATTTTTCAAACATAAAATGATTATTAATTGTAAAACCTTTGTTACTATTGCAAACAAGAGGTTATGAAATAAAATGGGATAACTGAGATTTGGTTAAATGTAGTAAATTTTTGATATTTTTGTGAAATGTCAGGTTATGGGTTTAAAGAGTTGGAGGGGAGTGGCTTTTATGTATAAATTGATGATATAAAAAAATAATACAAAGAGATTGAATCTATGTAGGTTTGCTAGCATATAAAAGAGGGAGGGCCTTTATTGGAAACTTAATACAAATCTGCAAATAAAACAAGTGGATTTAATGAGGAACTTTGCAGTGAAATTAATATTTCATATGAAAATTATGTAATAATTAGGGGTAATTTTAAATCCAGGCATATAGATAGGTTTTAGAGACAAACCATAAGGGAGACTTTTTTTTTTTTTAAGTGTTTAGAATGATGTTCTTTACCTGTTTGTCAGGGAACCTTCTAGGAACAATGCTATTTGAGATTTATTGTAAACGTTTGATTTAAAAATAGTTGAGAATGATGATTCTCTCTCTCTCTTGCTCTGCTCTCCCTCCCCCCACCTTTTCTTTTATTTTTTTTCTTTTGTTGATCCTGTATGTCTTCAACATCTGAAGGAGTTGTTTGACCTTTGTGGATGGACAGGTAATTGTGAAGGTATGACCCTTCTACAGGTTTTTAATCTTATCTCTGTGATCTCAAAGAAGACCTGGAACAGGCATCCATTGATTAACTCTCTTGTGGTAGGTTTCTGGTTGTTCCTCATTTTCCAACAATTTGAAGTATTTCGTAAGGTAAGGAGCATGAGAGTGAAGACACTATTTCAAATGTGGCCTAACCAGTGACCTATACTGTGATATTGTAACAAGCTCAGACTTGTATTCAGAATTTCACTACATACAACCTAAAATCCTATTTGTCATACCACTGGTAACAACACATTGTTCAGATGGCTCTAGACAATGATCAGCTATTAAACTGAGGTTAAGATTATTTTCATCCATATTATAATAAAATACCATTTGCCATTTACTTGCCGAACTAGCTAAATGATCTAAATCCTTTTGTAAATCAGCAGATTTTTCACTTCAATCAATTAAGTAACTTATTGAATATTCCTTCGGCTATATCAATGATGTAAATCAGAAAGAGCAAATGACTTAACACTGAGCCTTGAGGTACCCCATTTGTGACATTAATCCAGTTTGAAAACAGGAATTACATTATCTAATTTTCAATCCTCTGGTACCTGCCTACTATTCATAAGTAGTAGTAAGTGGCTCACATATCCAATCTTTAACCTCCTTGAAAACCATTGGGGAAATATTATCTGCCCCAGGAATCTTATCATTCTCTAAGCTTCCCAATATTTTTCTTAAACAGCTCAGAATTAATGCAATTAATTAGTTTTATCTTGTTTCCAATTATATGTTATTAAGACTTAATGAAGAAAAAACAATTCAGTATTCCAGTCATCTCATAATCATCAGATACTAGCTTTCCTTTATTGTCCTTCAAGTGTTCTACCCCATTTTAAAATTTCATTTACATTTCTAACCAACCTTTTCTCTTGCATCCTTTTTAATGTCATAATTTTCTGTTTCACTAACTCTCTTGATTTTCTATAATCTTCTAAATCTCCTGTCATACTAGTCAACTTAAATTTTAATTTACTGTTTTTCTTTAATTTTATTTCAGTGTTCTTTGTGAGTCAACCTGTTAATTTTTTTCAAAAAAAACAATGCTTTTAATTTCATTGTATCAGTCAATGGTTAGACCACATTTAGAGTATTATATTAAATCTTGGAGTTCAGTCTGCTAACCTTAGCAAAATGTCAAATTGTTGAAAAGACTTTAGAGGAGGACTTAGTAAGATGCTATCTGGAATAGAAAGGATGTAACATGAGAACAAGTTAGTCACTGAAATTATTTCCTTTCTCTCAAAAGTAAGATAGTTAAAGAGGACCCAACTGAGATGTTAAGATTACACTGCACAACAAAATTTTGAAAAATTTTTTTGATGATTGTGATACCTGGAGGCTATGCATAAATAGTTTTGGTTTTGCTTCATCATGTAGGAACTCTGAGAAATAGTTAACTATTTACTGGCAATAAGGTATTTAATTGTGTTTATTTCCAATATGCTATTAAGTTCAACATAATTAAGTTTTTTGTTCCTGATTTTTCATTTGTATTCAATGTCTGGTGCGTCACGTTGCAGTGTCCAACAGTAGTCGGCAAGAATTGATGGATTCCAGTTACCTCGATATTGTTTTTCCATTGTAGTAATGTCCTGGTCAAACCTTTCACCGTGTTCATCACTGACAGCACCAAGATGTACAGGGAAGAAGTCCAAGTGTGAGTGGAGGAAATGAATCTTCAGTGACATGTTACACTTCATTGTTTTGTATGCTTTGAGAAGCTTGTCTACCAGCTGAATGTTATGTGCGGCTCTATAATTGCCAAGAAAATTGTCATCGTCTTTGAAGGCTTTTCAGGCAAACTTTTACCAACCCAACTAACAGATCTTCGAACTGCTTGTCGCTCATAACATGTCTGATCTGAGGCCAACAAAAATGCCCTCTTTGATCTTGGCCTCTGTTATTCTTGGGAACATCTGTCTTAAATAACAAAAACCTTTGCTTTATTTGCTCATTGCTTTCTTGAAATTTTTCATAAGTCCCAATTTTATGTGAAGAGGAGGCAAAAAAATCTTTGCTGGGTCGACAAGCGGTTCATGCACCACATTTTTCTGTTCTGGAACTAACTTTTTATGGAGTGGCCAGCTCTGTCTATAATAATGTGACTCTTTGGTACGACTGTCCCATTCACCGATGAAACAACAGAACTTTGTACAGCCGAGCTGCAGTCCCAGTAACACAACAACGACTTTCGGATCTCCACAGTTATTCTAGTTGTATTTGCTGTACTGGATGTGCTTCGGCAACATTTCCATGATCTTGTAGGTTTCTTTCATGTGTGCTGCATAGCCAACAGGTATTGAAGGGTGAACGTTGGCATTGTGTAACAGAACAGCTTTGAGGCTTAACATTGATGAATTAATAAAGACGCATCACTCTTGCAGGTCAAGGTCACAACCCAAAGCAGAGAACATTCCTTTGATGTCAACACAGAAACAAAGACTGTCAACTTGTGCAAAGAATTTGGTTATATCATCTTGGTGGCTTTGAAAAACAAATTTTCATACCTGGTGACAGCAAACACCATTCCTGCAGTCTCGAACCCAGCAATTCGGCTTTTGCTTTTGACAGACCCAAATTTCTGACTAGATCGTTTAATTCTGACTGTGTTATGAGATGTGGATCGCCTGAGGAGCACGGTTCAAAATCCGGATTAATGTCACTGCCAGTTCCCTGCATTGCAGTTTCTTCATCTGGTTCGTCTAAAGTCCATTCTTCTGGTGGTTTTGGAATTGGAAGACTGTCGTCATATGGCACGGGTCTCATTGCTGAAGGCAGATTAGGGTATTGAATTGACTTCTTGTTTTTGGCAGAGAAGCCAGACACAGTAGTCAAACAGAAGTAACAGTCTGTCACATGGTCTTTCTGTTCCTGCCATCTCATTGGGACAGCAAATGGCATTGTCTCTCGAGTCCCTCTGAGCCAAGCTCTGACAGACAGCACATGTTGCACGACAAATGTGAAGTGCCCATTCCTAGCCTTGATCACCAATTTTACAGCTGAAGTACAGATGATATGCTTTCTTCACAAGAGCAGTCATTGAGCATTTGATGAACAAGCTTATACTTGCTACAAATATAGCAGAATGTATCATGGCTGTTACGACATTGATGAGACATATTGACCGACACCAATCATCCTGTAAAACGTCTATAACATCTAACTTTCTTGTTACAGTGCTACTAAAGGCAATGCTATATTCTGAAACAATATGTACACACTATAAGGTGTATATTAATCCAGTGAGCAGCATCTGTGTATGCAAGCCACTTTTATAGCCTGCTGAGATAGTGTCAAGCTGGCTCTAGCCTACCCAGGCATGCCTGGGCTGCACACTTCCACAGAGCAGCTTCCAACCTGGCCTGATTTCATGCTTCAACATGCCTAGACTGCACAAAACATTGTTCATAGGTCTTTTACAGAAATGAAAATTTTTGGACACAAATATAAGAAAAAACATGACAAAACTGAAGATTTCAATTAAACTATGTGAAGTGTACAAATTTGGATTTTTTGTGATCAGCAGCCGAATATCTATAAGGAACACCAACAGTGTTCAAGAAGCAAAAACTTTGTTGTGCAGTGTTGTTAAAGGAAGTGATAGTTTGAAGGATCATAATTTTTACCATTGCCATGGGAGGATATTGTGATTGAATCCATGTTTGTAGGGGTATCTGTGTTTCCATGTACATGTATAATATACAAACATAAATTTTACCCAAGATGAAGTCAGTATGGGATAGTCCCCAAAAAAGTTGCAAAAGATTTAAAATAAGAAAATACTCCACGAGTTTTCATAATATGCAAACCGAGTATGTTGTATTTTAATATATTTAGCACTTTAAACAGCTTCTCTGAATAAAGAAGTTCATTAACTAGCAGATAAATCAAATGATAGAGATGTAACCAAACATAATGAGTTAAGCTACAACTGCACTTGTAAGTATGTAGATTGTCAATGTCTTAAATTATGTTGAACATTGTGACAGCATTGATTATATATATACACTTGGAGAATCTGTTATTAAAAAAAATGCTGGTGCAGTTGTCAGTCAGGAGAAATTGGTATGTTATAAAAAAAAAAAAAAAGTTTCAAATGTTGTTTCAGGAAAACAAAAATTCTGGGAAGCAACATATAAATTATCCATCTTATGGGAGCTGTGTCAAGTTTTGTGCTGATTTATTGAGAATTGTGGAAATGTATTAAAAAAACAACACGCGCGTACTTTTGTTTATTTATATATATTAAGTAATACAGTTACTGATTTTTATAAATTAGAAACAATACATTGTTAAGAAAAATAAATTTATACCTTACCTAGCATTAAAGAAGTCCAAGAGTTCTTGGTAGGTACTGCAAGCTAGTTTCTTTCCCTTAATCAGCAGTTCAGAACTAGGAGTGGTGGCAACTAGTCTTCATAGCTTCTTACTTGGAAATGAACATAACACCTCATTAGTAAAAGTTTAAGTTTAGTAGAAACAGGTATCAAACCTCAGAACATGTAATAAGACAATCCCCCAAATCACAAGGTTATGCTGGCCTAAAGCTGAACAAACATGAATTATTACAAAATATCAACTTGTGTTAAAAATCATCTTTCAGTATTTTTGGTGGACTCATTATTTTGCTTTGTGGTTTACAATAAACAAACATAATGGCAATATATTTATTACTTAGGTAAGTGAAAAAATTAAAACTAGTAACTATTGGAAACACTAGTTGATTATCTTAGTGAGAATAATCAACTTAATTGTAATTTATAATAATTGATTATTGTACATGATACTACTCAAGGTGGTCAGTGATCAGATGTGATCATTTGAGTTAACCATCAAGCTCTAATTAGCCAGTATAAACATCAACTTCTCCTCTGTTTATATCTTTCAATTCTTCATTCATTTTTAGTCTTATACCATTAGATGATGAGACTTAATGGATTTATGTTAATCAGATTTGATGCTCTGAAGAGTAGTGCAGGTTTTTTCTAACATAAGTTGCAGTATCTTTTTGTTTTAAAATGCTTGATAGATGTATAACTTTTTTAGACACTCAAATTTGCAAGATGTTGAAGTTTAAGAGAGAGTGTCATACAGTTTTACTAAATTGCAAACAAGCTTGTGTGAAAAGTAAGTAGTAGAAGCTAGTGTAATTTATCACTAAAATATTGGTGTTTCAAAGCACTGTATATTATAAACATTTGTTTAATACATTTCATTTCAGAATGTAAATGTTTTAAGACTTTCTTGAACTCTAATAGATCAACTGGAAAAATATTGTGGTAAATTAACAAATTATTGACCTATTCAATTCAAAACACTAAGATTGAGGCCAACATATATCAGAAATATTGTTGTTGAGTTTATTATTCATTAACAGCAGATAAGTGAGGTCATAAGGCTAGAAAGTAGTAAGTTGGTTTTAAGCTTGACATAAAGTATAGTTTAATTTTATGATTTAATATTATTTCATGTAAAATATAATTTTACATAGAAAAACCAAAATAACGCCAATTTCTTCACTGACATTTAAATTTTTTTTTTATTGGCAGACTCTGGGATCAGGAAAACTTGAAGAACCACCATTTACAGCTGATGTGGAGGATGATTATGATGCTGTGAATGATGAAACTTTTGGTGATGGGGCCTTGGGTAGTATTGACTTATTTTTATGAACTAACATGAAGTTTTAGTTTCATTACTGTGATTTTATTTGGTAAATATCAATTAAGTAGTCATGATTTGATAATAAATTCTTGAGAAAAATGTGTATGCATTTACAAATATGCAGAAAATAAAAATAATAGGATAATACAAAGTATTAAATGCTAGCCTTCATCTTTAGACTCCTGTATGTGTAATGTATTGATTTTTGGGAACAAAGTTGTTCGTATTTGTTATTCCCTGAATGTCTTGTTTTTTTTGTTTTTTTTATAAATTAGCGGAAGGGCTGTATAACTGACCGAGTAATACCAACGTGATTCCATTCATGGGTATTGCAACAAATACTGTTTGACAGCTGTGTAGAAATCAAAGTATTGGCCAATAAGTGATACTTCATGTGAAAATTGTGGCAATAATTTACATTTCAAAGAGGTTAAATGAAACTGGCACTGTTAAGGGTAAAGTAGAAAGCGAAGGGTCTCCAAAAGTGGAGTTGAATATCTGTTATTTTATTTATAAGACAGGTGATAACAGAGTACAGATCTCTCCCAGTGACCTTGATTTAAATATGGTGTGGATTTTGCATGTAGAACAATGTTCTTTTCACTGTTTGCATTTTTAAAATCTCGAAAATGTCGATCTTTTACCAGTGTATTTATATGAATATCAACAATTTTTATTATGTGATGTGGCCTTTTTTCTATATTAAATGGGTGAAATAGTGAGTATTTTTAGTTATGTATTAATATAAACAGTCTTAATATAAAATGGATGAATAAATACTAGTTTAAGCAAAGAAAGTTTTGATATAATGTAGGTTATTATCTGTCATAAGTAATATGAAATAGCATTTCAGAATGAGTAAAGCAACTTTTACAGAAGTTAAGTATTGAGACTTTTTTTTTTTGGAATTATTAATTGCTCCAATACTCTTCTTTTTTGCTATAAATAACTTGAGTACAATTAGCAAGTTTTATTTTTATTGTCCTTGGAAAACTTAAGTTTAATGTTACAGTATGCTGTATGACTGTTTTTAGAAGAAGACTGGGAAGAAGATCACAAGAAACTTGCTGCTTTAGAGGAGAAACATAGGCTGTATACTTTCTCAAGTTTTCATGATTCAGAATTTTATGGAAACTATCAGACAGAAGACAATCAGCAGGTTAGAACAATAAAAATAGAAATTTGTTGGTAAAAAAAAAGTAATTTTTTTTAATTGGAGTTTTGCCTGAACATTGACTTAATTGATGTGTATAATAACATGCATGTATGTTTCATTCTTTTCTAAAAGTCACAAGAAATAATTAAAAGATGAATACTCATTTTTATCTTACGACCTTTAACTTCAACTTTGAAATTATACATTTTCTTTTTTCCTTTAGCTGTAGGTGATTATTACTTTTAAACTGTTTGAAGATATTTACTATGTAAATGTACCAGGCACACCTTATAATGAAATATACATGTACTTGCATAGTTTGTCTATATTTTTAGTGCAACTTATTTAGATAATAGTTCACATACTAGCTAGAATTTAATTTTGTAAAAGGAGATTTAATTATCTTTGACATGTTGTATATTTTTTATAATCGTCAATGTCGCAAAGTTACTCGTGAAAAATAATTTTAACAAATTAAAACATTTCTTCAGGCATTTTTGGTGCTTGAAAGAAAAGTACATGCTACACATGAACTAGTAAATCTAATATTTTTCATGTTATATGAAGTATGATCTTTTTTTATTACACACTGTTTATTGGAGTTGGGAAATCTACTTTATTGAGATTATGGTTAAATTGATTAGGTACATAAACTTGCTATTTCAAATATTTATTTAATTTTGAAGTTTAAATTTAAGGGAAGTCCAATTTAATCTACATTTTGGTTGTGTTCAGGGTTACTAGAATTCCACATCGATATAACCAAATAACCTGTTGGTCAAAGTGTGGATTGAACTAACTTCCTTTGAACTTGGACTTCAAAATTAAACAATTTTCAGAATACTAGATTTATTTATTATATCTGCTGTTGTGTGGCTAAATTATCTGAATAACTGAATTGTGGCCAATGACACTTCACTTCATCTATCCAATGTACAAGTCTTTCTTATAGTGACTACAAAGTCTGTTCACACCAACATTATTTTCAAATTGATTAGTGTGTTAAAGTTAATGAACTGTTGGAAGCAGTGGCTCTGGTTATTACTATTATTGATAATACTAAATATTCAAGTGATTTTAAATACAACCATTTTAGGTTTTCATTATTTTCTATCAATTAGAGATTGTTGAGCTTAATTGACAAATGTTGACTCATGAAAACAATCAAAATTATTGTTTTTGATTATTTTTATTTTTGATTATAAAGTGATTTAAGTCTTACGTGATAGTGTTGTTTTGTTGAATGGGATCAGTTAACAAATCTGACAGTCCATTAGCAAATTCCAGTAATTCACTAACTAATGTTTTATTAAACAGTTTTCCTTGGAATCCCTACTTTGCATTTTGAGATGTGTACACAAGTTTTATGTACTATCCAACTTGCAATTAAAAATATTTGTATTATTGTTTATGCAGTTAATATGGAAGATAAGATTTAACAATGAAAGAGTAGTGTTAAAATAATTTTAACTTAAAGGTTTGTATATTCATTTAAACATAACATGGTTTCATTCTTGGTTGTGTGGTATGGTATGTGATACAGAAATATACCCTGTTATAATATAACAGTAAATGGTGTACTTAAATGTTGTAATATTTAGATTGTTTGGTTGCTACTATTAAAGTTTTTCCAAATTTTAATAAATTTAAAGGTAAAAGTTATCAGAATTTTTACAATTTCTATTTTTATAATGTGCAGCCTTTTGACTGTTCTTGGTTTGTATGAGGTGATTGATTTTGTCTTTGCTGAACTCTGAAACTTGTAATAGTTCCCTTTCCTGTGTTGTTGTTGTTGTTGTTCACTTAATTTGTAGTTTCTATTTTGACCAAAACACGTCTTTAACCCCTATTTTTAATTGTGGTTTCAATCTTACAATCACACATTAAAGTTGAAACAAGGTCAGCCATCCCAGTTTTGAAGGTGATTGCAACTATCAAGTAGTGCATTTGAAGTGTATAACGTATTTCTATACATTTGTTGACCATGCAAGTAATTACATTCGAGTTAGTGGTGTTTACACCATACCACGAATTTTAAGGTCCATTATTCAAGCTTATGACATACTACCAGGCCTTCTTTTACATTTTCACATTACATTTTCTTTTACATTATAAAGGTGATTTATAATTTTTACTGTTCAGTTAAGGGTAGCTGTGCAGGTTGCAGGTAGTTCTGACTGGTTGCGTAACCTGTGGTTGACAATTTTAAATTGAGACTGTTTTTGCTGCAAAGTGCTGCTTCTTATAATGCTTTACAATAATTTCTTCCTGTAGTGCTTCTTAAACCTTATCTTTCTCTTTTTCTCACATTAATGTTCTAGTACTTTTGTTAGCTGGAATTATAGTTCTTATTTTCTTATTGCAGGCTGGTTTTGTTTTCCAGTTAGTACTTTGTTTTTAGTACTTGTACTTCTGCATTTGTTTTGATATTTTCTAGATAAACCCATTTTACACTTTTATACAATGTCAAATTTTAATATTTTTTTTCACAACAATAAAGTGTTAAAATTATTTTGAATAACCATTAGTATTTATTAAAAATTTGTGAATAAACAAAATAAGAAAAGTGTGTAAATAAAACTTCTAGTTGTAGTAATTTTGATATATTAAAGTTTGCAGTTTGTGTTGGTTTGTTAGTGTTATTGCATATATTTTTGTTCTCCTTTAAGTTATTAATATTCATTCTTGAAATAGGGAAGTCTTATTTAGGTTTTAGATTGGGTGTAAACTTCATAACCTTTCCAGATGGTCAAAATTTTCTGATTTTGATTAAAATTTCTGAAATTGGGCTATTCCATGATTAAATTAGAGTATAGTTAAAGTTTCAGTATATGTAACAGTAACTTACTTAATTTTAATAACAGTGGAGGGAAATGGATTCTTTGTTTCAAGGTTGACAACTTTCTAGTCAATGACAAGCTGTTAATTTTCAATACAAGGCTTGATGGTACTGCTTTTGAGATAAATGTGTATAATTCTGGAATATGCCACAATTAAATATTACATAGTTATTTTTTCAATAATAATAATATGATTCAATCTCAATAAATTACATTAATGTTAAAATTAGGTCATAAAAATGTAACTCTCTTCACGAAAGGCAAAACAAAAAAACTTAAATGCAAGAGGACAAAAATTAATATACTAGGCAATTTATATAATCCATATATAATCAAAAAATTAAAAGAAAGAACATTTTACACAACTGTAAGTATCCATTGTTCCTGTTTAATAATTGTGTGAATTAATATTAGATGAATAAATGATCTAGGAAGAATAATGCAAGTGGACATTATGACTAGCTTATTTTTAAGAAGTCATTCTAGAAATAACTAAGCTCGTTACCTTTTTATTTGCTGGTTTCTAAGAGAGTGATTTAAGGATATAACTTTGCATTGTATGGCAATATTTTAATGTCTGAGATTTTATCTTTTCAGGACCTTGTGAATCATAGTAGGACACACAAAGCAGGTGTATACTTGTTAAAACTCTTATTGGGTATTAAGAATAGAAGGGAAAACTTGCTATTAAGATAGTTTTAATATGTTTCAAGCCAGTTTTATGTTTTATTCTCATATTCCAAGGATGAATCGGTGATCACTGAAAGCACAGTTGATTGTGTTTTATACATTTTCAGGAAATAGTGGAACAGAGTATTTCTCAGTTAGGATTAGAAGATGACCTTGATGATCCTGCAGTCATTACTGTTGGGCACCATATGAAATCGGTAAGCCATTGAAAAAGCTAAAAATCCTAAAATGTCAGTGCTGAATATACTATTTTATTAAGTTTTATTTTATTTTAGTTTTTTCTTTTCTAAATATTTAGGAAATAATTAAACCAAAAGAGTTATTTTATCACTATTTGTTACTTAAAACACAGTTCAAGCAATAACACTTCCAAACAGTCATTTTGATTTTTGGATCATAGATATGTCTCAACACACATTCTAGAATTAAAGTTCTATGTGTTAAGGCTTACACTACACAAGTTATGTGATTTACTATAGGGTAGTTCTGATGTTAGCTGCAAGAAAGAGAGGAGGAACTGAGTCTCTCATTCATTTATAAAGGCTTGGATTAGAAAAACTAATGTTTTAAGTTTCTATATAACGTTCACACAGTAACAGTGTTACTCACCAAACAGATGTATTAAATTGTGCTTTTAGATGGTGTTATATTCATTTTAGTAATAGTTCATGATGCTGTGGATGCTGTTATGAATTGATGCTAGTTTTAAATGTAGTTATCTGTATGTAAATACATTTTCATTTTTATATAGTGGGCTAATAATGATGGCCATATACTTTGCTCAGTGTATAAGGTTTAGCAAATTGTGAGTATATTTGTTTTTTAATGTATGTTTTATTGTTCTAAGTATTTGTGTAGATTTTGGCATATAGGTAATTCCAGTAAGCTGTTTTAAAGTTTTGACATTGCTGATTAGTTACTTGAATAGAATGAAGAGCATTTAAGGATCAGTAGAAGTTCAAAGGTTAAAATAATACCATAAAAAACATTTTGTGGATTGTGAATATTCCACTTAATAATGCTCTTATCCTTTAGACATGCCTGGCAATGTTCAGTTGCAAACTCGTTTTGTTAACCTGAAGATGATCTAATAAGGTCAAATGTTGTTCCCTATTTTAATAAAAATTTTTAATGCCCACACCAGCTGTCTTGAGATACATATTTTACTTCAAGAGGGTTTCTTGTCATCACAAAATTCTCCTTCAGTTAAGTGGAAATATATGATGTGATTGTATGATTTGAATGTACTTCACATTGAGGGATTATGATTCACTTAAAAGGAAGTACATGATAACTTCTTTTTTAGTACATTAGTGTTAACACAAGATGATGAGAGTTTGAGTTTCCTAAAGGGAAGACCATCATATGTTGTAGTATATGTATGTTACATTGTGGTCTCGATTTACAAAGCTTGCAATAGAAGAAGGGAACTGAAGCTGGTGGATAATTGCTCAACATTATTGTTAACTGGTGTTAATTGGACTTGCAAATATAATTGTTACTCTGTTTAAAGGTCACTGATCTTTTGTACATACACCATGCAAAAACCTACTTTATAAATGTATAACTCCTCTATAAATTTAAATTCTTAACTGAATATAAATTTCATACTTAGTGTTTTTTGTACTTTAGGACCCTGTGAATATTGGTGCATACTCGCAATGCTCCCCTCCCCCTCCTGCTATTCTTGATTCTGAAGAATGTGTAAGTAATTTGATTAAGAAGTTTTATACTGTCTATTTTGTTTAGTAAATTAAGCTGGGCTGAGAAGAAAATGGCTGAAGTTTTCAGTAGCTTCTAAAGTTGAGTTATAGCCTTATTTGGGAACATAACTGCCATTATTGAGTGCTTCACACTTTGTATAACTGTAGTTTTATTCTGTTATTCTAACACGTGTATTTTTGTGGGGAAATAATAAAGAAAATACATAGCAGTCAGCTCAGTTTGGAAGTGTATTTCCAGGCTTAACCCTTAAATGGCAGCCATCATTAGTAACTATTTTCCTAGATAAAGGTGGTGATCATCAGTTGATGATTTCATGCTTTGTGCCTAGTATAGCTATCATCAGTTGATGATATATGCTAAAAACTTTAACTGGCAATCTTCTCTGAAGATCAATTCAGGGAGATTTTTAGATATTTGCATTTTACAAAAAAAGAACTGAATGCAAATGATTGATCATGGAAAGTTTGAGAAGTGCTTACAGTGGTGAAGAATAAAGCTAAAGAATCTCTTTCTTCATTTCAAAAAGTTGTCGATGAATCTTTGATTCTTTTCAAGGGTCACGCTGTTTTCAAGCAATACATTCCAAGCAAGCACCATAGATTTGAAATAAAGATCTTTTAGTGTTATGTGATTTGTGAGACGGGAATTATAATAGATATGATGTGCAAGTGATGTAGATGTCCCCAACGATCCCCAATTAGGATTTTCAGTAATTGATAAAAGACTACCTTGGAAAAGGTTACATTATATGCTGATAATTATGATACAAGTTTGATATTATATCACTTTCTCTTTGAAAGTAATACTGATTTTTTGTGTGGAACAGTTTGAACTAATTGAAAGAATGCCTAAAATTGCATTTCTGAAGAAAGGACAAGAAGCAAGGGAATATTTTAGCTTCTCAATGGAAAGACAAATGTCCAGTTACTTTGGTTAGTATAGTAAAGGTAAAATGAAATGTGGTGGAAAGGATGATTACAGAACTAAACAAGTAACCAAACCCGATATGGCTTTGAATTATACTATCGTCTATGAGACTAGTTACAAAAGTGACATGCAAACTTGACAAATTGACTGCCTTTGTAAATGTGTGAAGTGGTACAAGAAGCTTTTTTTTTTTTGTATCTAGTAAAAACTGGCAAGAAACTATCATTGATATGGTTTAGTTACAATGTAAATTACTAATTATTGGAAAGGTATGGAAGGGTGACAAAGACATTTCCAGGAAGACACAGCCTTATTGTTCCTGGTAGACTTGTTGGGAAAGTAGCATTTTCTCAGCACATTTTGGAGCTAAAAAAAGTGAATAAAGTCAATGTCATGTATGTGTACATCAAGAAAAGAAAAGTAAAAGATGGTAACTACCTGATGTCAGGAATGTACAGTACTGCTGTGTATTGGAGAATGTTTTTGCAATTTTTATGCTCTAAAAACATTTGAACTTGTAATAAACAAGTCTTTATTGTGCTTTTCTTTTAATTTCTTTCATATTTTGTTCAAAATTCATAATAAAAATGCTAAAGATTACTTTAGCATTTTTATTTCCTAATTTTTTACACTTGTGGTGAACTACTACCTACAACATTTCTGCTGCTTAAGGGTTAATTAATAAATGTTTCACTTCTGATTAGTCAGATGTCTCTTTAAACTGAAATAACTGCACAGAAAATTGGTATGATTTTATTCAAGTTTTCAATGGGGCTGATCATGGTAACTGTGTTTGAATATGTGGTAGCATAGTTTATGGTCTGCAATTTGTATGATATCCTTCCTGTTAACTGACATGACTCTAGCACATGGTAGTGTCAGTTGGGATGCACGTGCAGTGAGTTATGGTGAAGTTGGAGGGTGTGGGTTCTGTAAGTATTCTTTAACTTTGGTCCAATACTCTGGGACACTTGTACCATTCTGGAGGAACCATTCCAGCTTCACTGACCCCCAGTGCAATCCAAAATGAGAAACTGACAAAATTGACAGGAAATTATCGATATTACCACTAAATTATAAAAATAAAACAAATATTCATTTATTAACATCATTTCAGTTAACTTGCATAAAAAGGAGGGGTGATTAGTTATTGTTCTTGCAAAAATAAAGTATAATATAGGGATGGCACTGCCAAAATGTACAGCAACAAGGTACAAATGAATATCCAAAATCATATAAAATTCCATACATAACTAGCCAGTAAGCATTGAATCAATCTTGTAAGCTTATGGCTATTAACCATTGTTAGGCTGTATAGTGCTATTCAGTCTGGATGATTTTCTTCAAATGTGAATTCCTGCAGTTGATAGGATTTAACATTTTAGTTGTAGATGGGAAGTTATTGAAATAATTTGGCTACTTATATGATTTTTTTTATTCATTCCCACCTTGTTTGTACCTTCTGGCATTGTCATCTCCACATAGTATTTAGTTTGCAAAATTACTTTGCTTTTATTGTTTGTAATATTTGCTTCACCTGTGTAAATGTGGTAAATCTGATTTCCTAACCTCTCTAAATAAGAATAATCTTTATATTGGAATGCATGATAAAGTGCAACTTGTATGTAAAGGAAAGATTGCTTCATGTATTGTTGATTTATTGGATGTGGTTTGTAGGTTAACAATCTCTTTTCTTGCTATGAGTGGAATACATGTTGGAATGTTGGGGATATTAAACCTTGCAAAGTCTGTTGCTAATCATCTTTACACAATAAACAGAGAAAGAATCTAATTCTGTATTATAGTGGCAAGCCATAATTCATGAATAATTGTGATCTGCTTGTGCTTCAGTTGATGATTTACCTTACCTGTCTTTATGACCAAATTGTTACATCATTCTGCTGATGACAAGCTATGACACTTCAAGTTAATTCAAAATAAATAGCTGTATAATTGGCTGACTTTCATTTTTATGATAGTTCTCTACATGAATAAAATTATCTTTCTTAATCTCTTTAGGGCATTTGATACATTTCAAAGTGACAATTGAGAGAGAACTCTGAGATCACTAAATATATTATAGAGACTTTAACCTTCCATTTATACTTTAGATGACATAGTTTATCAGTTGCTTAATTTTTGTAATGGTGCATTGAGAGATGGAGTTGTGTGTTTGACATTATAACAAGGTTTTGCATTCTCATAGCTATAGTATTACAAATTTCAGTATCTTTTAATTTTTTAAGTGTTCAAAAACAAATTATAATGTGGTCAGTTATTTGAAAAATGGATAATCAGTTTCTTATTTTATGTATATTTAGCTTAAAAATATTTTAGAAAATGCTAAATTTATGAATTTCACAAACTTCATAAAACATGTAAATGTATGTGTAAAAAAAATGACTAATAAACTAAGGTGTGTTATACATTAAAAAATTATTTTAGCTCCATTTGTTTTTTTATGCTGAAACTTTAGTCATTATTATTATTATAAGGATAGTTATGTTTTTGCTTTAAATTTTGATATAAGACAGTAATTTTAGGGATCACCAAAAATGCATACTATTTGGAGTCCTTCTTCAACACCCCAGAAGAATGGAGATCTGACTGTTCTCTTAAAATCTCTTCAAAAGCAGTCTTCAAGATATTCCAACCAGGTAATTATCAGATGCAAGTTATTGTAAATCCATTAATCTTGTTGGAACAACATACACAGGTTGTATGTAGATTATGTAACTCTCATGAAACAGCTTTCCAAAAATCAAACTTGTGGATTGAATTTTGAAATTTGAGAACTTTTTGAAATTATAGTTTCATAAAAATAAAATTGTTAGACTTGACTTGTCTCTTTATTCTACAAACTTGTTTAATGTAGTTATTTGTGCTGAATCATAATAGTTGACCTGCTAGGTAATCTTCATGTTAAGTATTTAAAAAAAAAAAAAAAAAAATCTTATGGTTTTAACATTTCACACACATGATCTGTAGAACTTCCTAAATGAAGATCAGAAAGCCTTAAGGTAAATGTTCATATTTTACTTATTATTTTCTATACTGTATAAGTAACTAGCTATTATCATTGTACAATGTAATAAAATTATTTGAAATTAAGAAACACAAATATGTACATACCCTGTAATTCTTGTTGAATTGTCTTACAAATATCTTCTTCAGATTGTGCTTAATTTCATGTCTGTACATTTTTGCTTATTTTGGTCTTAATGTTTTATTGTACTTTTATATATTTTTTTTTTTTATGCTGACCTGTGTTGGTGGGTGATGTAGTCATAATATAGGCAGAGACAGTTTACCCTTAATTAAAATGTAGTTGCATTTGCAGATTTTGTGAATACCTGTTGATTGAGACAAAGCATAGAATATATTTCTAAAGAATCATTAAAGCTTCTAAATATGAATATTAAAACGCATATAATTAACTTAAATATAAAAGTGAAATCTAAATGCAATTTGTCTATCAAACTAATATGTGTATTACGTGAGAATAATAACCAAGGGTTAAGGACACTAATCTCAATAATGGACCACCTCTGTTTTGACTTCCTTATACTCTCATTATGAGATATAACATGAAATATGCACTTTTCATTGATTGTATGCATACTATTCAAGTTAAAGCTGACACTTTGCAACACAACCTCTACTTTTCAAGAGATTGTGGCTCATCTTGAACTGAGGAATTTTTACAATGCTTTCCTCTGGGAGCAGCTTCTTGGAATTAAACTACTGGTAAACAACCTGAATATATGCCTTGAATGTCTGAATGGAAATAGTTTTTTCTATACCTGCTTTAAAGTTGAGACCTTTTAACTGTAAGAATGTCACGTGACGATAAACATTAGTTTTTAATTATTGTTTCAGAGGTTACTTTAATATAAGTAGTAAAATCTTAAGTAATTTAAGATTTTAAACTGTATCGTACTTTGTAATAATAACTTAACTAAAATACATTGATTAGTTAAAGTGATTAAATTTTGAATGTAATGCAGTAACTTGTGCAGGAAGGGGTGTAAAAATGGCATCACCTTGATAGTATGGTAATGTAAACTTAAGCTATCTGCATAGATCAAAACTGAACCCAGTAACTAAGATTTCTAATTTAATGTGCTTTTTGTACACTTGTTTATAATTGTTTACCATGCTTAGTGTTATCAGTTAGGTACATGATAGGTTAATGATATTCTTGACCATTATTCAAATCTTTTGTGCTTTTAACCCTGTGCTTTTTCATACGTGTCTTTAAGACTGGCATATATAGTCTGATGGGAAAATTAGCAGTCTTGAGAGGTGTTACTCTGATTTTTATCTTGTTCATTAATCCAACAGATGCTGGTTTGTAAAACTGCATATTGTGACCTTTTTACAGAGTTACATAAATTTTAAATTATTTTATTATAAATTAAATCAATAAGCTTGGCATCAAACCATAATTTATAATTTGTATATTATCAATATTTATTTCTTAATTTCAGAAGGAAATATGTAAATAAACTTTCAACATGCACACTTCAGAAGCTCATGACTTGGTGGCATTGTGGCTTTTTATTTATAAACTTTTTTCTCCCTTCCACAGATCACAGTAATTTCAACTTATAAAAAACATATGGTATAAATATTAAAGTATAAAACTTCTAAATCTTCTGTCTGTAATGACACATAACCTATATTTGTTCATTCCTTTGTAATTTAGAAATGTATACAATTTTTTCTTAAATTGCTATTGGACAAAGTTTTATAACTTGTTTTAGCTGTAAAAACTTAATTTTGTGTTAGGTCTCTGTATGTTTAGATTTAAGACATTGATCGAAGAAATAATAAATATTATAACTTGTTCATAGTTTGGTTATATATATTTTTTGTGTTTTTTAGACCTTCTAATCTAGTATCTGATATATCTTCTGTTCTAAAATGTATACTTGAAATTTATGAATTATTTTTGTGTAACTAATATGGTGAGAGAGAGAGAGAGAGAGAGAGAAAAGGTTTACTAATTCTGACATACAATTGCAAAAGGTTTGTCAAAACCAAAGTAAGTGTAAAATTTAGTTTTATATCAGTTCTTTAATTTGTCATACTTTTTAACAAAAATGGCTAAAATGAAAAAATCCTTTTGGTTACCTAAGAATAATTCAATGTAAAAAAAAATTAAATAATATCTTATTGTGTTGCAGCGTAATACTTTGTGTACCACAACTTGCACTAAGCTGTTGCTGGGTAATTTATTGCTTTGTGTTAGATAAACATCGTTTATTGAGCATTGAAACAATAACATTTAATGAAAACAGATGCAGTAAAGTATAACAAAACCTTGCTCTTTAGGGAAAAAAGTAATTGTTGTATTTTGCAGTAAGTTTAGAAAAATTTCTGATTCAATGTAAAATTTATTAAATTTTGCTACAGAGAATTATGCCACAGTTAATATTCATTTAGGAGATTCTAGAGGTTGTGCAAATGAAATATGAAAATTATAAGACGAAAATATTGTTATTCTTGCACTAAAAAGACTACCTTCACTCAGACTGAAACAAAGTTAACAGGCCAGTGCATAAATACTGTATATGTAAGTACACTGTAACTATGTTTTAATCCAATATTCATCACTTTGTAAATATTTACATTGCATGGATTATAAAGAATTGAACGTGTTATATTAACATGATTTCATCAGTCATGATCTTTCTGATAATTGTGCCATGAAAATCGTATTTGAAGAGGCTGTCATAAATTTGACATATCCAAAGAGTACTGATCTTTCCTGACAGGTTTATTATAATTCAGTGCTTCTCAGTGTGGATTCCTCTATGTGGTGAGGGGAACCTCCCAGGGAAGGTTCTGTTCCTTCAGTTTGCACCCTCCGGGATCTAAACATCCACCCATGTGTTTGCCGTACTTGGTGATCTGCAAAGGGGATGAAAGGATCCTGGTGGTAGAGGGGTCCAACCATAACACACCACTTTGGCCTTGAATCTGGTAGATGGGCAGCCTTGGGGTGGCAACCCTTGGGTAAGCTGGCTGGTCCACTTGAGCTAGGGTCAACCAAAGTACAAGTGTTGTATGTTCCCAACAGGTGTTGTGGACATTTGCATCTGATACTGACGTTTGGGTGTAGTGCTCACAAAACCCTGGCATTGCTGCATTGTAGTGCATCCCCTCGTAGGGCTTCATGTGGGTGGTGGGGTCAGTGAGCACTGAAATATTCTTTTTTTATCACTGGTCCTCCAAATAAAAATTTCAAATAGTGAAAAAACAGTCCTTAGGTAAAAATGACCACATCTTGAAGATTCTGAGCAGCATTTTTCAACATCTGTAACACCTGTTGTACTTCACTTTCTTGTGCTATATTCTCTTTTAGACAATCCTTTAGGTCCTATGTCTCCCTTTTTCATTCAGAAGGGACTATAGGGACTTGCTGGCTCTCCGAAGTTGGTAGAGAAGCTTTGCTCCAGTAACATTGGTGAAAATATCCACATCTCAACACAGTGAACTCCTCTTGCATTCAAAGGCAATTGGTGATATACCTATTGAGGTTGTGTCTCATGCTATTTTGAATTCGTCATGAGGAGTTATTGTTCGGAGGGATTTGAAGAACATCCCAGAGTCAAATATTCTCACTGTTTTATCCACCCAAGGAGTTTCTGCAGTGTGGTGTATCTACACTCACAAAGATGGAATTAAGATGCCAACCAATGTTCTCATTCTGACATTTACATCACCACTTCCATGTGCTCCCATCAAGGCAGGTTATCTTAATTGCAGGATACAGCCATACATTCCAAACCATCTCTGTTTCCAGTGTCAGCAGTTCGATCACTTGAAGACATCATGTTGTTGTTCCTTGATGTGTGCTTATTGTAGTGGCAAGGACTATGATGCCTATGAGTGTGAAACGAACCCTTTCGCATCAGTTGCAAAGGCTCTCACCAATCCTACTTTCGTTCTTGTCCTAAATGGTTGGAAGGAAAAAAGGTGCAGTATTTGAAAATGATTCACAACATTACTTACCCTGAGATTTGAAAGTTGCTGTCCACCACTTCATCTTGAACATATGCTGCTGCACTTTGTTCCATTATAACAGTGGGAGTGCAAACAGATGTCTCTAAAAGAATCACTTTCAAACCAAATGAAGTCTTTTGACCTCCATGGTTAAAGAAGTTGACAAATCAACTTCAACACCCTTCTCTGTCCCTAAGATACATTCCAGCAAATCCCAAGATCCACTTTGTTTAGTTTTGGGTACAGGCATTTTCTTGGGTACATCTTTACTATCTCATCCCAAGATGCAAAACGATCATTCGTTCACGTCCACAGTCGCTGGAATCCTCTTTCAACAATAAAGACCTGCCCATTCAACCTAGGGCAGGATCCATGGAGGTCAATAGATCTCCTTTGAATAAAGACAATAGAGAAAAAAGATGTAGTCAAATAGAAGGCTCTCCATCCAATTCACCTACATGTGAATAAAAATGACCACCTTGATACAATGGAACTAGAGGTTTAGTTTAATCTGAATGACATCAAAGCACTGATTGCTTCCTACTAGCCACTCGACACACCCTTGGAGGCTGTAGCCATCCATGTTTCCTTGGGTCGTACCATCAATGTTTGTTCTCTCTACCTGTTGCCTGGAGAGACCTATGGTCAATCAGATCTTGATGTTCTCATAGAACAGTTGCCGTCTCTCTTTTTAATCCTGGAAAACTTTAATGGACCTTATCCCCTCTAGGATCCCCTCTGCTAATATTGATGGGAGGAGTTGCTCTGTACAGCATATGCTTTCAGATCACAACTTTTCTGTTTTGAATACTGGTTCTTAGACTTATTTTCATGCACCTAGTAAGTCCTTTACTGCTATGGATCTCTCAGTTTGCTCCCCCTTTATTATTCTCCCATTTTTCATGGAGGGTTAACAATAAATCACGAGGCAGTGATCAGTTTCTTGTAATCTTGACAGAAACTGGCCGTGGTCGATGCCACCCGACCTTCGTGCCCAGGTGGAAGCTGGATTAAGCAACCTGGCCCTCTTTTACTGATCTTGCAGAACTTTATCCTGCTATCATGTGTAAGCCATCAATAGATGACTGTGTGGCAACAGCAACTGACTGTATTATACAAGCAGCTGCTCAGTGTATTCCTAAAACCTTGACACGTTTTCCACTATATCCTCATCCGTGGTGGAATCCTGTCTGTCGCATGGCACGGAAGGCTCAAAACCGGGCCTGGGATACTTTTCGTAGATATCCCACACTCTCAAACCGTGTTGGTTTCCAGCAGGCCTGTGCACATGCTCAGTGGGTAAGACGTAAAAGCAAGAAGGAATCTTGGATTATATTCACAACCAGCATATCTTCTACCACCAGTTCCAAATTCATATGTGACAAGATTCAATAGGTGAGTGGGCAATATAATTCTGTCCCCCTCTTGATCTTGCTCTCTGTTGGCCAGGATGTAGTTGATTCCTGGAGCATTGCCAATACTTTAGGTGATAGCTTTTGCTGGGTATCAAGCACTTCTGTTTCTTCCTTCACCTTCTTAGTCATGGAGACTCTGGCAGAGCAATCACCTCTTTCCTTTTGAGCTGATTGTCTCTGTGAATATAATCATCCCTTTATACTGGTGGAACACAAACTGGCCCTTCATCAGTCTGACAGTACATTAGTTGGACCTGATGATGTACATTATGAAATACTGTGCCATCTATCTCCTGCTTCTCTTGCTATTCTTCTCATTGTTTTTAACCGGATCTGGCAGGTGAATGTTTTTCCTGATGCTTGGCACCAGGCTATTGTCCTACCTTTTTTTAAGACTGGGAAGGATACCAAGATTCTTTCAAACTATCATCCAGTCACTTTGACGAGCTGTCTCTGTAAGACTTTAGAGAGGATTGTTAATGCTCATCTAGTTAGGTTTCTCGAATCAAACAACCTTCTCTCATCCACCCAGTGTGGGATCTGACAACAGTTCTCCACCATGGTCCTCCTGATTCGACTTGAAACTTCAATTGGAAAAGCTTTTCTCAAACGACAACATCTTGTATCGATATTCTTTGACATTGAGAAGGCTTATGATACAACATGGATGTATGGCATTTTGCGAGTTCTTCATATACATAGGTTACGTGGCCATTTGCCCATTTTTATTAAACATTTTTTAATGGACAGACAATTCCAAGTTCATGTGGGTTTAACACTTTCCTGTTCTTTTTTACAGTAACTTGGAGTCCCTCAGGGCTGTGTCTTGAGTGTCATACTTTTCAATAATAAAGATTAATGCTATCACTGAATAACTCCCTCTTACTGTTGCAAACGGGCTCTGTGTCAACAACTTTCACATCTCATGTCAGTCATTGAACATGAACTATATTGAGTGGCAGCTACAGACTGCCCTCAATGATTTACTGAAGTGGAACCTAGCAAACAGTTTTAACTTTTCTGTCTCTAAAATCATTTGCATTCCCTTTTGCTGCCAATGGGGTATTCTCCTTAATCCTGAACTCCATACTGATGAAGTTCTGTTGCCTGTAGTCCCTGAGACAAAGTTCTTAGAGTTTTTCATTGATTGTAAGCTGACCTTTTATATGACACTTCAAGCAGCTATGGGTCAAATGTACAAGAGCACTGAATATCCTCAGTGTCCTCTTTTTCATCACTTGATGAGCAAATTGATGTTTTATGCTAAAGATGTATCGTGCTCTTATTCGATTGAAACACTACTATGGATCAGTGGTCTATGGCTCTGCTAAGTCTTTAAAGATGCTGGACCCTATTCATCATGAAAGACTTCATCTCTGCCCTGGAGCATTCTGCACTTCCCCAGTTCAGAGCTATACACAGAATCTCGTGAACGTTCTTTGGACCTCTATTGTTTGCAAATGTCTTTATTATATGCCTCAAAACTTCATTCCTTACCAAAGCATCTGGCCTGGGGTTGTGTTTACCTTCCTTGGTGGACCATACTTTTTCAGAACATATTATCTGCCATAGCTCCTTTTGTCGTTCGTATCCAGGTGCAGTCTGTCTTAACATTGCAGTATCCACTGGCCAGCCCATCTCACCATGGCTTATTACAGTTCTCAAATGTGACATATCTTTTAAGTCTTCTGAGAAAAGCAGACACTACTGATTGGAAATACTGTCTGTTACTTGTTGAACATCTTTCAAACCATCCTTTCATTCCTATTTATACAGATGATTTGAAATCAGGTGACTGTGTGAGCTCTGCCATGGTTTGTTGTGGTTCAGTGGTTGTGTGTAGAATCTCCTCTACAGCTTCTGTGTTTACTGCTAAACTGTATGCCATTTCTTGCCCTGGATCATATAGAAGCTAAGCAGTGCTCAAACTACATTATTTATACTGATTTTCTTAGGTTTTATACTGGCTCTGGAATTGCTGCAAGTTAGTTCACACCATGTTTTTGCTGATAATCATAATCGATTGACTTATTTCTCTTTAACATCTACTTTTTTGCAGTTTTTCCAGATATTGGGCCACGTTAGTATTTGCAGAAACAAGTTTGCTGACCCCACAACATAAAAATAAGCTTTTCCAAATAAAACCCTCTATTGGACTTTGGCTATTCTGCTTTTGTAAGGATTGGAAAGAGGAAGTTGACACAGTTTTTAAACTCGTCGTTTTCTTTTATCTGGGACTGATGCATCAACGTGTTGTCTGTGTTGCACTCTGGTCACAATAAGTCAGATTTTATGTCTTGCCATTGTTATGACTTAACATGTTAAACATGTTCTGTCCCAAGGTTTATCCATAATGTTAGACAGTGTTATCGATGAAGGTGACACTATCCAATTTGGAAATGTTTTTAGTTTTTTAAAGGCAATTAATCTTTTCAGTGCTATTTAAGTTGTTTAATTTATACATTAGACCTTTTTTAATGTGATTCCCTTTTTAAGAATCAAAGTATATCTAGTTTGTTTTGAAAGTATAAAATAGCTGTAATGTCAAATAATTTGAAACCAAGACTGGAAAGGCCAAATTCAGGTGACTAACAGTGGTTTTTGAACTTACCTGTTAGTCTTCCTGGCAAGTTATGATAATTACAATTGTGCTACAGAAAGTCCTTTACAACTGGTATTACTGTAGTTTTTCTCTTGCTGCTGTAGACTAGATGTAAAAATTCGGTTCAATGCCATTTATGTTTTTAATTCAAAAATTTAACTTTTTTTGTTTTATCTTAATTTCCTTTTAAGAGTTTTTTAATAATTTTAATTTTAACTTTTTACTGAATGTTTGGTGCAGATAGCCTAGTTAGTTTGTGCCATAAAGCACCAAACCAACCAACCAAACATAATTCAGCTAGTTTTTATGAGATTTACAGTTTTTTTTGCTGCTTGTTTTCAAGAAATATATACATACTGCATCCTGTGACTTAAGTTGTATGTCTTCTTATGTAATAGCATAAATACTCCATTTTCGTGCATTAGATATGTGATATGTCATGGAAGCAACTTGTATTGATTTTCCAGATAAATGATTTTTTTTATCATATTTTTGCAAGAGGCATTAGGACAACTCTTGCTGCTGAATTTTGAATTCATTCCCCTTTTATATACATAAAAATGGCTGGTTTGGGTTTAGAAAATTTTATGTAGAGGATTGAACGTTTCGACCTTCTTCAGTCATCGTCAGGTTCACAAAGAAAGAAAGGTAACTGACCAAAAGCTGACCACGTGTTTGAAGGGGGTTGTGTAAGAATGTAGAGGGCATACTTAGATGTTTGATTATATTTATTAATATAGGTATAAAGGTGTTCCTTTGTATTGGTTTATTTTGGGCTTGAGTTGTTGATCATACCACTGTTTTACAGTGCCATTTAAGTACGAAGGCTATCCTCATCTTCAAAATTCTCTTTGATCTAAATGCACGTTTATGATCTGAGGATATGAATTTTGTTTTGTAAATGACTTTAATATTCTACCTAAGTGATCAGTTTTCAGTGGTATCAAAGAAGGTTAAAATATAGTTTTGATTCATGCTGTTTTACAGTACTTTTATATTGTCTGTGATTGTAACATGATTTGCTGATTTCTATATTCACGTTCCTCTTAATATAATATACTGAACTACCTGTATAATGTATATAAAAAAAGTTTTAGTTTGTGATTGGGATTATTTATTGAATTCTGTTGTACTTTAATGTACTTGTTAAGTGTAATTTGTATTTCATTTAATCTAGTATGTGAATTCTTGAGTCTGTCTGTGTTTTTGGGGCTATGTGTAATGATATTTGCAGAATGAAAAATCCATAATCTTCTTGTGTGATGGATGATAAATATTCATGAGAAAAGTAGTGGGAAACACCTTTTTTGTATTTTGGGTAAAAAAAAGTTGCAGTTTGTCTGTTTCCTTAACCTACAAATATTACTTTGCATCAACCATTCAGTTTTTTATAGTACATAGGATTATAGAATTCTTTCTTATGTGTGTGACTACATACAGCTGCTAAACTTGTAAAAAGTGAGCAAAGTAATGAATAATGAGACAAAAAACACCAGACAAACAACTAACAAAACTATTTCCACTTTTGCTCAACATTTTTAACTACTTTGCAGTTCTGGTTTTATTTTAAGTCAGTTTGTACTGACTTGCCAATTCTTAGCTTATATAATATAGAAATGTATATTAAAAGTATTCTTTGTATTATTTTATACTACATGTTAACTCTTGTGGTTACATACTTGGTGCGATGCACTCATATCCAGTATTCATGAGGAAGTCATGCTGTAACATTTATGCTCATGTATCTTCATGAAATTTTGCACATTATTAGTAACCTTTACAAAGCTTTCATGCACAAAATGTCCTTTTTTTTTTAAATTAAGTTTAAGATTTTTAATTTAAATATTTGCTTGTGAATAATTTCTTTTGGTAATGCTGACTATCCAACATTCAAAGTAAATTTCATTACAACATTAAAAATCCTTTTCTTCAAATATTAAATTTCATTTATGGTAATCTCTACAACCTGCTAAGTAACTAAAATTTTTTGTTGAAAAAAATGTCTGTTATTTTCTCTACCTTAATCTTACATTTGGTTGGTCAATTTGACTGACCTCATAACAACCTCAAAACTGGCCATTACAAAAGTACAAATGTCTTACTATTTTTAGTTCTAGTACTAGCATATCAGTATTTTGTGATATATGAATACATTCTAGTTACCATTTTCAACCAGCTTATTATTTTGATGACAACTCTTCAAACTCTTAAATGTTAATAACAGCTTTACTCATGTAAATACTTTGCAAAGAATGCCAGTATAATATTGTACAAAATGAGTCTTAATTGGTTATAGCTATTAAATTGAGGGAAGTGGATGTGGGTGAACAAATATTTTTAAGAGGGAGAAGAGCAGACTTACTGTAGTGGGTTCACAAAATATTTTAATATATCAACAAACCGAAAAAGTAAGGTTTTATTTTATATTCGAGAGTGTTAGTATTGGTAACATAAGTTTAATTCATTATGAATAGCAAACTTTGCTTTTTATGGTGCCCATAATACAATTTGAATGAGCACAGAAGACTGTATACCATGTTAAACACAAAATTTATATTTGTATTTTTTTAATGTTTACTTCGAGCTAAGAAATTCAATAATTATAATACTGAAACCTGAATTAAAACAACAGTTCAGTTCTGAACTTATGGACATGCATTTGTAAAATATTAGTTTAATAAACTTTCGAATGTAGGTACAAAATATGATATGCACTCTAGAATTGAGATTGTATGGGAAGGGTTAATCTATAGATATTTAAATTTGTGCTTGTGTTTATGGTTTCATAAGGTCTTTTTATTAAAGAAGATGATAGAGACTTTGTTGTTGGGCTATTGATGTTGTAAGTGCCTTTAAATTACTTTGTTTTCTGTGTTGAACATATTTGTGGTGAGGCAAATTATTTAAGATTTTTACTAAATAAGTTGTGAAAAAAAACGAAAACAAAATTTTCCTGAGGTTCATGTCTTTTCAGAGTTATTGTTTTTTCACATTTAGAATCTGGATTTTCAAAGCAAAATTATATAACTGTGGGCAAATGTATACCCTATTCCTGTTTTTTGTTTGTTTTAAGGAAGAATTATTCTATGTATAGTGAAAAAAATCATGTAATTGACAAACTTGCAAACTGTAAAACAAATATTGGTTTATGTTAAGAAATATTAAGGATAGTTTATTAGATGACTTAAGTTATTATTCCACAAATAACTAACATTTATTATTTTTACTGGTTGTACTTCTAACATTAATTGGAATATTTTGAACTTAAATATTTTAATACTAAAAACTTACTTTTTTTAATGTAATAATACTAAACTAATTGAATATTAATGTAAAGTGGAGCGAGGTAAGTATTTCTGAAACTAATTAGAAATGAGAATTCATTTTTTAGGATTATAATTAGACATAAGTGGTAAATTTTCATACTTGAAATTGTTATCCTTTACACTAAAAGATCAGGCAAAGGTTTTGTCTTTTTAGACTGGCTTTTTATAGGTTAAAACTGTAATTAAAAATTTGAGTTAATTTACAAGCTAAATCAAGAAAGTGTTAATATTAATTACAAACAAACTTTTTAAATTATAAGAATGACATAAACTCAATGCTAATAATTCTTAGTTTATTTGGGTTTTTCTTTCTACTTTTTTTTTTTCTTCAGAACTCATTTTCAGGAGTTTCACATTTAACAACGACTAGTTTCTCTGCATCAACTCCAAGGTTACTTCCAAATGTGCATACAGTGGATGAAATTGAACAGGATTTGCTCCAAGAGTTGTCTCTGCCTGCTGAACAAGAATTGCTCCAGGATTCATCTCATGCTGCTATTAAAGAGTTCATATCCTTTGGAGCTGTTAGGGCAGAACAGTTAGAGAAACATGTTTTAGGTATGCAGTCATCATCTCCACTGACCAATCACTTTATTTCACCATCTTCTCAATCTGGAGGTCACTTGAGGTCTCCTTTCACTCCTAAAACCCACCAAGATGAGAAAACTTACCATGAATTGAGAAGAGATCAACAATGGAAAACATCCAGTCCACAACTTCCCTTGAGCAACAAAATAAGAACATTGGATGATGTAGAAAAAGACATCCTTTTAAAGCCACGTGCACAGTCAGTACAGGAAATTGAAAGGCAGTTACAAGAAATTTCCAGGTCAAAAAGGTCTTCTCCTGTGTCTGCCCTATCTGGGTCAGTTCCAGTGCCATTGGCCTCTCACAGTCAAAGTTTTATGTCCCAACCACCCATTGGTACTCCACCACAGGTAAAAATAAAAACTATAATAATAATTAAAAAAAAAAAATGCAACTAATTTATTAATAGAACTAGGCATATAAATTAAAAATAATACTAGCCTGCACCTGCAAAACTTTTGTTGCTGATTTAGTTTTAAGACCTGATTAATTCGATGGTCCTGAATTTGGAAATGACTTCTTTTTTTTTCTCTATCAGGTCTGAGTATTTTGAAAATTATTTAAATTCACTACAATAGTAAATTTCCAATGTACCTGAATCCATGATGTCTTACCTCTGCTACAAACCAGTCATTAATCGTACTTTTCTGCTTTTCAGCTGCAAAACTGCCACAGAAAAAGCCGAATATATTTGGACTATACCTTCACTCTGTATCATCCATTATACAGCTTTACTTATTGCAGTTAAATTTCAAAATTCAGTCTGAAAATTCAAAGCAAACTAGTTATTACTGAAAGTATGATTAATATTAAAAAATTAATATACTGAAACTATGAATATAGTATAATTAATGATAAAAAATGTACAAAGAATCCAATGCCATATTTATGTTAATCCTTTTTGCTTTTGAAGTAAACCTTGTGTCCCTCCTTGTTTGATGTTTTCCTAAAGTGTTTCCAGTGCATATCACAGAGTCCAAGAAAGTTCCGTTGGTACTTGTTCATTTCATATGCAAGTTTTTTTTCAATTTTTTCTTTCTTTTTCTGTCTTTACCTTCCGTGCACTGATGGTAATCATATAAATTATAAAAATTCAGTAAAATTTTGAATAAATTGACAAATCAGATGACATGGCATTTGATCCGTGATCTGTCTGGAAAGGGTTAAATTGCTGCTATTTCACTTGTAAATGTACAGCCCATTTGTTTTTATTAAGTTATGGTTTAGGATGACAAAATTCTGTTGAATAAAACCTTACTGTAAAATGTGGTAATTAGTGTTTCAATATTTGAATTTGGACTTTGGCATGAATTTTTCTTTGTCTCTTCTGTGAGCTCATTTATGATATTGTGAAGTAGTTTGGGGCATCAACAAAATAATTGTTCCCACACCCACTATTATTGGAAAGAAAGTTGTAAGATTTGATTCTATAATTTGTGTGATAAGTTCAACAGTGACTATAAAAACTGGCAATTTTCTACCTATGTAATGAATTAATATGTTGTAATTTAAACTGTTGATAGTAGTTAATACAAAATTCCACACTTTGTATTTTGTGTTCCTTTTAATATTAATGTATCAAGCTAGGATAAATTAGTAATGAGACTGAATCCATTTTATTGGTTACATTTTTGCTTTCAACCTATACCACTAGCACTTTAGTTCTTCAAATAACTGATATAAATTTTAAATAATCTAACATAAATATGAGCATTATATAACATTTATACACATCTTTTCTGTGGTAATTCAGCTAAGTGTTTAAATTGTACAGGCATCAAACAATCAAGTTATTCTTTGTCTGAATAATTTGAAATTGAAATGAATGCCACTGTTTAAATAATAAAATAAGAAATAATTAAGTATTCTGTCAGAACATGCCTCATTTTGCAGCTAATGTTTAATGTCACAATTAAGTATTATTCAAACTGGGTATTGTACAGTGAATAGTGTGTGCCCAAGCTGTTAATCTGAGGAATCACTGTGTGAGTTTTTGTTGAAAAGTTTTGTCCATCACTTTGAATCATGGGTATGGTACAAGAAGGATTATTAAATTAGACAGAAATGACCCAGTAATAATTTGTGAATTAGCTGCATACTATTAAGTATATCTTTTTGTGTAAAGTTCTGAAGCAAACTGTCATTCAGTGAGTGTTTGTCTACATGTAGTTAAGCACCAGAACAATACTGTTATTTAGCATTTTATTCTGTTTTATCTAATGCTGTTTTTGATGTATTAACAATTTCAAACCATTAACAGGGGACTCCATATCACCTCCTTGGTTCACATTTGGTCAGCAATCCACCAGTTTCAGTCATCCCAGTAGCTGGTCGGTCTTCTCCTGTTATGTTAACTACTGGACTTGGTAAGCTGTAGTTTGTAGGATGCTAGTTATTGTGTAAGGGAAATAATTATTAATTCATCTAGCACAGGTTGATCAAAGTGGACACAACCTTTTTACAGAGATTTAAATGTAATTGAAATTTGTTTTCAGTGTGTATCAGTGAACTTTCTTATCAAAATGTAGTTTATGATTCAAGTTTTAGTATTATACAAGTTTTTTTTATTAATTTCAACCTTTTTTTATCATTTTCATTTATCACATGACTTATGGTCACTCTTTTATGCCCAATTTAAGTTTATTTCAATCCCTGTATTAATTTAAGTTTTTGATATCGGGTATCTCTGATCTAAAATGTAAATGCTTTATGCTTCTGATTTTGTTGAAATATGAACTGGAAAATTGAGCTTGCCTGCTTTGCTCTTATCCTTCAAAAATATCAGTAATGTTTTAGAACAGTTCCTGTTGGCTTATTTCTAATCAGTAGAAATATAACAATTTATTGAATGGTACAGGGACTAGCAACCAGTAGGATAACCAGTTTCAAAAGCTGTGATTTCTTTTTCTGTATCTTTCAGTGTTGAAACTCTACAACTTTGCAACAGTACTGTAAAATGTACAACTTTTTAGACTTGTCATTTCAGACGCATTGTTTTACGTGTTCGTAAGTATGTTTATGATAGTGTTGAGGACTTCAGTGTTGTAATTGATGCTACAGATGCAGAACATACATGAAATAACACAATATAGAAAATGAACATTTTATAGTTTACTTAAAATTACAGAACTAAGAAACGTAAATTATACAATAGAAAGTAGAATTACAACTCAAATACTATAATGCTCGTGTTATCACTTAATAAAATAATTTAATGTCAATTTGTTAATATTTAGTGACTGGTTCTCACAAAATGGTTAACAGTTGAAGCAAAGGAATCTTAACATGTCAAAATTCTCTGGATTCAGTCAGATTTGTCTGACATTTCAAAATATAACCTGCATTAGTAAACAATCCTTCTGCAAGTGTGCTGGTTGTTAGTTGCCATACACTTTTCTCATATTCATTCAGAAATGGGGCATCTTAAGGTTAGATCTTGAAATCATGCTTACATTATAATCTCAACAGCAGCACCAGCTGATGTGTTTATTTTCAAAATTCTTAAGCAGTACTTGTTAATCTGCACTACCCTAAGGCACTTTTTACAGGTTCTTGGAGGAATTTTAACTGATAAAATGTAAGTAACAGACTTAATATGGTGATGTAAAATTAATTGCTGAATTCTTGACTTTTCAAAGAAATGTCTTTAAGGTTTCATCCCACTTTTTGACATTGCCCATTTATAATTTTGCCATTAACACTAGTTTATCCAATTCTGTTAATGCCACACATATATGGGTTGTTGTTGCTTTAAAATACTTTTCAACATGGCATAAATGCTGTCCCATTTTTAATCTTGCAGTGGAGAATCGGCTTGTTTTTTGGACAGTATTCAGCAATAGCATTTCCATAAAAGTGTTCAGCCAACTTGGAACAGTGTGTAATTACTCTGTTCCTTTTTATATTTAATTATCATGATAACTTTAAGTTCAGGGTATGACCAAAGCATGGTATTTACTTTTAGTCCATGTTAGTAACAGCTTTCACACAGTAGGAACTGTTGTCTGATGCAGTTACTTCAGTATTATGAACACTAATAACAGCCTAAGCTATAATTTCAGCAGTGTTAGGTGGTGGAAGCTTACAGCTTTGGAGAAAATAGCTTTTGAAAACCTAGAATTGAGTTATGAAGTTAAAGTCAATGTGCAAAAAGTAACAAGCAAGTCAACTGGGGGCATCCCTCTCAAAAAAAACATTTGTGTAACGTAGATGCTATGAGATTAAATCTGAAAGGAGGTTTGCTTGAAATGTTGCTTGAACAATTTGGAAACGGTTCACATGAAATCCATAAACATCCATTGACATATCAACAAATCATTTTAATATTGTATGGAGAATTAGACACAAATTAACATAAATATGTATTTATTATAGTAAAATACTGTACTATCTAAATGCAGAATAGTTATTAATTATTAAATTAATACACTAATTTAAATAACTGTTTAACAGTTGTATATTGGGCATTTCAGCCATTCACTGTCATAGAAATACATGTGTGCACTACTGAAATAACATGTTAGTATGCTTCACGTTTATAGGGAGTTCTTTTTGTGCTGCAGAAAACTGATAAAATGTCTAAATATTAGAATACAATTGTATAGGAAAATCAGAAGATGTGTGACATTGTTTAATGAGCGTAATGATACAAGAATGATTTTGGTGATGAGTGTGAAATTTTGCTTTGTTGATATGGTTTCATGTCATAACAATCGGTGAATCAAGTACAACATATTTTGGCCTGTTAGCAAATTTAATTATTGTGATTTTATTGCATGCAACAGTTTCTTTTCCAGCCAAAACAATGTATTTTGGAGTAAGATCCAAGAGTATCACTTGTTATTAAACTGAAGTTGGGAAAAGTTGTAGCATATTTAGAGGACTGTAAATAATGAACTTGAGTGTTTTGTTCTGTAAAACAAGATCACTTGTTTTTTTGTTTTTTTTAATGGCTTGGTTCAAAGTGTTTGTTTTAAGATTTTTTAATAGCTCAAGTGTTATTGTTACTGTGTGAATATTTTGTACAGCTGTTGCTGCATTTTTAAAATAAAATGCTATTTTTTAATTTTAGTGGATTTCAACTTTGTTAAGTGTGAATTAGGTCATAGAAAGTGAACTGATTTATTATTCTAAAACACCCATACATCATGAAAAAATGTCTTTATTTTTAATACCTATTATTTCATTCTACAAAGCTCTGGAACATTTGCACAAGAACTTGGTTCAAAAAAAAATCCTACTGTTTTATATCCAAAGGTGCTTATTTTGAGTGTGCGATGCCACTTCTTGCTAGTTTATAAATTTGTTTTATACAGGACAACAGGTGACTTCCACTACACTTCCCCCTCATCCTATACTCAACCCTCCAAGAATAATAAGTCCATTTGGGTTTGCAACACGATTAGCAGGTAAGTATTTATTTTTGCTATCAAAAGGATAAATCAGACATAACCTCTAACTGTTCTGTTTGCTAAGTATCCAGAAAATGAGAAAATTGGGATGAACCTATTGTGGATTTAAAATAAATCAAATTTAAGTAGTAAAGTATGCGAGCTTTGTTTGAAGCTACTAGTATTAAACTTGTCAAGTGGAGGCACTCAGGTTACTCGTTAGTAGTTGATGGCCAAAATAATGCTATTTTTCTAGGACATTCTTTTTAAAATTGGATTAAAAACTAAGGAATTAAAGAAAAACAGATGATTATTGATAGTTAGTCCTTAAAAAAAGGCAATAAATTAATTATAACCTGTGCACTATTTCCCTTAAAAAAAAGAAAAACAAAAAAGGAACAAAAGTTAAGACATAATAAGAACTTTTAAAAACCTGAGATGTGAGATTCTTTAGTTTTTATTTCTTTTTTACCTCTGCTAATGAAGGTGATGTCTTCATCTGTATGTGCGTATGTCGACAAGATTGCTCAAGTAGCTGAATGGGTTTTGGATGAAAATTGGTATAAATTTCGACTGTTATCCAGCTGAGAAATGATTGGTTTTTGGAGGGTCAAGATATCTCTCTCTCTCTCTCATATTATCATGTCTATTAGAATGATGTTTCCTTCTTTTTTTCTTTTTTTTACATAAATAATTTCAAACTAAAATTTTAGTTTCTTCCTTCATTTTAAATTTTTGCCACTTTGGTCAAAGTTGCATCAAAAGTGTTGGTGATGAAAATGTTTTGCACTGTGTGTGTAAAGAAATTAGTCAGTGTGATGTAGCTGGCTGCTTTAAAACCTTGAGCTTCATTTAACCTAGCCTTAGATATTTATAAAAAAATATGGTAATGTAAAGTCAATTTTGTTTACTGACTCTTGTTTCTGATTTCTTAAGAAATTGGCATGCAGGCTTTATTCTTCTGGCAAGCTACAGAGATATTACATGTTGAAATTTTGTTTTTACAGATCATATACCTGTAAATCATTTGGCAGTTCGAACACCACCTGTATTTGGAGCTTGTTCACCAAGGTATAATATTACTTGTTCTTATTTTAAATTTACATTAATTGAAATTACAGCATTTCTTTTAGGATTGTAATGTTACTTAATTATTTTAAAGAGAAGAGTCTTCCTCTTAAGATTTAGTGGCATATTATAGTATTTAACATACTTCCAGTATTTTAAATAACTGTTATGAGAATATACTCTGTATACTAAAAAGTGTTCAATTAGGTGTTAAAGAAAGAGAATGTAATTTGAGTTGTTACGTAGTACCTTATTAGTAATTGCTAGTGGATTATCTCATAAAGTTGGTAAAGTAATCACTTGTGCAAATTGTTTGGTGTTCAAATTTTGTTTGAGGGAGATGAAAATCATTAGACTACCATTATTTCGTGTGCAAAGAAAGTGAGGAAAAGAGAATTTTCAAATACAGTAAACACTTCATGATTGGATGTTTAGTTGTGGTGATTCATGTATTAGAATAATAATTTGGTGGATTTTTACATAGTGTAAATGCTTTGAATTAAAATTTTTGACTTATTTGTAGCTTCTCTTTGACATGTGTTTAAAAGATATGAATTATTTGAAATGCCTTTCTAATAACTTCTGGAACTTCCCTGTTGTGTTGTTTTACTAAACAAAACAGGTTTGTTATAGAAATTGAAAATAAGCTGAAAAATGAAGACCACTTTAATTTTCTTATTTCCCATCAGTATTTGCAACATTTCTATGTCTTGGACAAAATAATATTAGAAATTCAGAATGTTCAATGGGGTAAAGATGGAATAAAACAACCAAAAAAACCACGAAGGATTCATTGAGTAAATTCAGCAGAACTATTTTGAACAGTTGTTGGCTGATAATTTGTCTGTGGAGTGGGTAGAAGAATTTGCAGAAAAGAAAAGAAAACAATTATTGAGGATAAATAAAAATATTCTGCATTAGAATAACTGAAAGTTACTGTTGGTGTTCAAAATAAAAGAATAAACAGAAATGGTCAGTAGGATGGACAAATCAACTTCTAATTTTTTGAGAGAAATTTCCCTAACTGAAAATATCAAAACATTTGTTGTGATCCACATTGTTTCTTGAGCTGACCAAGCAAAAATGGATCACAAGTACTTTGAGGCGTCTCTGTACAGTGTGAGACAGCCTCAAAGTAATCTCACTTGTACGTTGATGTGTGATGTGAACTATCCTGTGAAACACTAGATAATCTCATTAATTGCACCCTGTTGCATGAAGTAACACATAGTTGAATAGTGCGCAGCTGCAGTCAGGTTTATTTTTCCGAATTATGGTTCTTAAGATGTTTAAAGTTTTGTAAATACAAAATAACACTAGGAAATTGAAATGTGATATCTGTATACCACTGACACTTCTTTATTCTGAGCAGTTCCTAAAACTGTTAAATTTATTCTTAATATGAAATAAGTGTGCAGTTAAACCAAGGATTACAACATATGATTCTGCTAGATAACCACTTTTAACATTATGGGAACCATGTGGGTTATTAAACATTGTAACACGCTGCAAAAACTTTACCTTAGACTTACAGGCATGACATAATACTTTTTCCATCACCTAAACAGTTTATAAACGAAAATACTTTTAAAGCATAAGATACTAAAAAAAAAAAGACATCTGAACATACTAACTCTAAATATATGAAAGATATAAACCCTTCAAAAACTAAAAAGAGTATTTAAATGTAAACAACAAATAAAAAAAAAAAAAAAAAAAAACCAAAGAAATTATTTTCAATTGCTTTGTATAAAAAGCCTGATGAATATATAAAGAAGAAATGCTTGTAAAATACTTAATTAACTCTTGATTAAATAGTTACATGTTTTTTAAAAAACAATTACAGTAATAATTATTATTGTTAGAGAAAAATAAATCGTAAGAGTGTAAAACAATGCAATAAAACCTGTAAAAGAAGAGATGTTTGACTGTGTGGCTGGAAGTAAAAAAAAAACAAAAATTTAACTAAGAAATGTCAGCCAAATTCCAAAGACACATTTGAATTAAACGGTGATTTTACATGTTCTCTTTTCATGTATAGAGTTAAAAAGGTGGATGTAGGATGTCCCTGTGGTAGAGTTATGGAGTTTGGAAGTGATAATGTAGTTAAAATCTGAGATAATGGAAAATGTCACATTTCCTTCAACACCTTTATCCTAATTTTTTCAATGAAGGAGAAAGAGTGGGGAGTTACAGAAGATGGTTCACTTCTGTTAACTCGGGAACTGTAGGTGTAATTGCATCAGTAAACTTTTCTTGGTTAATGGAGCTCTCACAAAGTCTTCCACAGAACACCATGGTTGTTTTTTTTTTAATTTTATTTTGGTTCAATACAGATTGACAAATGAAACAAATCAGTTTGAGTATTATCTGTATATAACTTAGATGTTGGGTAAGCTCTGCTTGCCCTATTTTGCAAGATGTTAGAGCTCGTATTTTAGTATAAGGTGATATTTGATGAAGTGTACAACCCAACTACATGCTTATATTTTCTCAGAATTTGCAGTTGGTTTTGGATCATTCAAACACTGCTTTCTGGTCAAGGTATTGTTGGAAAGGCTTGTCAGTTGTAAACAGTTTTGGCATATAAATGTGTTCTGTGCACTTGGATGTTATATGATTACTGTATTTCATAGTTTGATGTATTGAGTTATTGATCATTTATATTATAGCCTGACTTGGTCCACTCATTTAAGCTGAAATTATTTCACCATCTTAACCTATGTTTTTTATTCTTTTTACTTCTTTATAATCTGCAAAATTGAGTCTCATTAGTTGGTATGTGCAATTTCACATTTCAGCTACTCTAAAGCATGTGAGGCTATATGTGAAATTTTCTGGAAGTATAATTTTTACTCAAAACTCTTAACTTGTTTGTAGAACAGTTGGTAGAGTGCTGCATCATTGCTTGCCCCAACCAGATAATTAAAATAACAATGATGAGGTGAAATACAAGCCTTCACTACATCCAGTAATTCACATAAGTAAGAAACAACTGGCTGACAGGGTTTTTACTTTATCATCATCATCATCAGTTTCCATGTTACTATCTTCACTGATCTCTGATGGTTTTGCTTTATCTCGCTAAATCATTAGTAGTGCCCAAGCTTGGTATGAGCTATTGAACTTTTCTGTTGTAGTAATCAGTATGTATTCTTCAGCCAAATCCTCATTACTTACATGGTTTGTTGCCATGGCTGAAATTGTTTCACAGCACAATTATATCCAGGATCTGGTTGTCAGCAAGAAAATTCCTCTTTTATTCAATCCAGTTAGCCCAGCTGCTTTTGTACACAGATGTATATGCCACAAAACAATTTTTAGTGTTTTTCACAGAAACCAAGCTATATTCATCCCAGTAGACAGTCAACTAGCATAGCTGTTCTTTGCAAAATCAATGACCAGATTTAATATGGGACCACTAGTTTAAACTAACATGTGACAGATTCACTTCTTGTTTTTGAGATTTTTGTCTACAACTTTGTATGTATATTTGGTAATTGTGTAGACTCTTGTGTAAATATACAGGGAATATGTGTTCCATTATTGAGTAGAATATTCATACTTATAACAAGCATTGCTCCTTTTGCTGTATATGGTTATAGACATATTCCTATTTACATCAAGGGTACAACTAGAGTAGCACATTCAGTTTATATTTTTCATTCCAAGACAACCCTTCAGGTGTGGTACACTCATTTGTAGCCTCACATTGTTGGATTTTTACACATAGAAGTTGTGTCTTTGGCTCCTACTATTAATTTTTGTTTTTTAATTCCCCTAGGTTAATTGAGATATATTACCTTACAACTTGAAGCTAGTAATTCATCAGTTAAAGGATTAATGCCTTTACAGCCCAAGTGGTATTTGGCTGAACTTGCTGGAAACTCGTACTTTTCAACCAGAATATATTCTCAGTTTCTGTTAAAAAGTACTTAAGTACAATTTTTTCTTAACTGAGGAAAGCAAATTTTTCTTCACCTCATTACTTTCTGTTTGCTATAGTGAGGGCAACTTTCTGCTATTAAAATGCAACTTGTGAATGAATGTAAAGCTAATATCAACAAGTAACAGCTCTCTCTAGCCATAAATTCATATATGTTTGTGAATGGTAAATTCCCTTTAATGCTGCCATAACAATGCATCATTCAAGCAAGCAGGATTGTCTGAAGTAATTTTAGCATTGTGATTTGTATTGGTATGTGGTAGCAACACATCTACCCTTTTATGAACATCTCTTGTCTAACTTGTTAAAAATTACAAATTTGGTTTAATGTTAATGATATATTTGGCTGTAGGTAAAGCCAGGCTGTTAAGAAGTTAAGTCTATTGCAACTTATTTGTAGGAAGTTTTAAGAGGTTTATCCTGCATTTAGTGTTGCAAACCTTGGATGCTCTTCTTTGTAGTTTCTTGTATAGACCACCTCAGGAAGTATCTGCTAGGATGTTATTTGTTACTCCTTCATGACATATTGTTCCTTTGGTATCCTCGTCCTTGGATGTCTTTTATAAAAATGACTGTTATCAGTAATTCTTTTTGGTAAGATGAAAGTTGGTGTTTTGAAAGAACACAGAGCTTTGGAATGATTACTGTGATACTGAAGATCAATCCATGTTTGAGAGAGGAGATATGTAAATTGTTTATTTGTTATTTTAGCCTCTAAACACATTTCTCTTTTTGTGCTGTGTTTTCCTCTGTCAGTAGTTTTTACCATATTGTAAAAACATTTCTTAATATCTCAGAAAAGAGTATTAGAGAGAAATAATATTAGTGGAATCAAAGATGCATATCAATTCCACTTCAAAAAAATTAGTTAATGGTAGATGGTACCAGTTTCACCTCTTTTGAGGTGATATTTGGTAATCGTGAGATTGAGTACACCAACCATGTATTTGACTGATCTCCACAACAAAAAAAAGGTTTAGATACCTAGTATCTGGAAGCATTGGATTTTGTTGCAGTGGAATGGAAGGGAGAAGATATTGAAATATATAACAGAATGACTGGAATATTTAATCATGTAGTGGAAAAGTCAACTGTATTAGGGAAATGATTTAACCTGTTGACTGCCAAGTATTTCAGCTGCTACAATACAACTCTAATGGCTTTTCATTTTGTAACTTTTTTCGTGACTCTATTTTGGATCAAAAGTGAAACATTTTGTAAGTAGGTCAAATGCATGTATGGTGTTGACGTCTTGCGTTGTATTATTGAAAACGAATTAACTCGTCCATGGCACTGTGTTACCAATCGGTTTGGATGAGCTATTTTGTCTACGGCACTGAACAGGTTAAAATGATGGAATGGACTTTTTTTTCAGGTATAAGGAAAAAAATGTAAAATGTATCTGATAATAAGAAATGAAAATAACTAATTTGAAAGAGTAGAACACTAGTATCAGTATTGGTAAAAGAAAATGCAATGAGCATGAAAAATAGCAGCTTTAGAGCAAGTATTGATCTTCCAGTACAGAAATAAATCTTCTAAATACTTATGCACCCACTTTCATATTCCTACCAGTTCTCAAAATTTGATCACAATTACTTTGAAGAATCTTTGCTTTTTTATGATAATTGTAATGTTATATAAATGATGTGACTAAAGATACAAGATATATCTGGATATATATTTTCTAACATAGTTCACAGTGTCCGAGACTGAATTCTGCTACAGAAAGTATCAAATTGTTTAATAAGCACACAACTTCAATCATTTTTAACATGTTCCACACCAAAACTGTTAAACATTTATGAAGGTATTTTCAAGGTGTTATCAAAAAGTTCTAATACTTCACTTTTATCCCAAAGAATAATGTACATACAACAGTATTGTATACTACCATTTCAAAGTTATCTCCCTCAGCTGATACACACTTGTTTAAAGTTCCTGCCATATTTGGAAGCAATGCTGCAAGTCTTCAACTATTATGCAACTGGGTTATGCTTTCACATTATTATGGATAGTTGGAATGTCATCAAATCTTTCCTTTTTAAATTTAAATTTGATTTTTGGGAACAGAAAAAAATCTCACTAGGTAAGGTTGGGAGAATGCAGGGGATGTGATATCACAGGAATGTTTTTTTCTGCCAAAAATTCTTGAACAGATGCTGTGTGTGTGTGTGTGTGTGTGTGAAGGCACATTGTCATGATGAAGAAACAAGTAACCATTCTCCCACTGCTTGCAGCATTTGTTTCTAACTTTCTTCCTCCAGGGAATTAAGACCTCTGAAAGGACTGGTTAAGTGTCTGGCCATGAGGTGTGAATTCGTGAACAGTACCTCGAACATCAAAAAACAAGATCAATATTTTCTTCATATTTGATGGAGACTGTTGTACCTGTTTTGGATGTGGTGATGATGGAGACTTCCACTAGGATGACCTGAAGTTTTGTTTCAGGGACATAACTATATAACCATGACCCACCATCAGTAATAATGATGTTTATGAAATTAGGATCAGTTTCTAGCCTTTTTTTTCATATTCTCACATGCTTGTAGATGGTAAAACATTTGGTTATCCATCAACAGCTTTGGAACAACTTTTGCAGACACTTGGAGCATGCATAGTTTTTCAGTTAAAATCACCTGACATGATCAAAGGAAATATCTGGTTCATCAGCAACATTGTGGATAGTTAGTCATCAATTCCTTCAAATTTTTTTCTTTCACCTCAGCAACCATTTTATCAGTGAAATAATGTTGACATCACCCCGAATGTGGGTCATCTTTGACTGGTTCCCAGCCATCTTGAAAGCATTTTATCCACTGGTAAATGACAGTCTTTACTTTTTAAGCAATCGTCACCAAAGGTAGTTCTAGACATTTTGAGGATATCTGTTCCTCCTTTAGCATTTTTCTGTCCATTTTTATTATGATGAGCAAGAGACACATCTGTCTTTGAACATGTTTTTTGTGACGTGGGTATAAGGTCTGGAGAAATGGTTTGTTTGTGGGGTAGATCACTACTTTTACTTTGTACACACCTCAGTGAAGCTTGCTGCCTCTGTACTGGCACCTGTAACAGAAGAATCCTTAGAACGTTTTGATGAGACCTGCTTATCTAAAAGTTTTTATTCCGATTTTGATAATTTTAAGTTATGTTGAAATGGTTATTTATAGATTTGAGTGTAGTAGGATGAATATAGGATGATTAAATTTTGTGTAAGAAATGGATTATGAGAACTGTTAATGAAAACATAATATTTGTGTGTGTGTGTGTGTGTGTGTGTGTGTTTAAACAAACAGATCAAAGAATACTTGTACAAATACTTAATAAAAAAATTCTGATAAATTGTTTAAGCAGAGTATTCATGATTAAACTATAGAATGGAGGGCAACTGCCTGTTGTGGAGACACAAGGGTAAAGGATGACATTTCAAACTCTTGACCTAGAGACAAAAGGCTGAAGACTATCCAAACATCATCCTCTACACTTCTCTCCACAACAGGCAGTTGCCATCTATTCTACAACGTTTTGCCATTTTTGTCTTTTTTAAAAATTATTTTGTCAGTATGTTGATTTCTGAAGTGCAAATTTATTTTCATTTTAAGATTAATAATACTTTTCATTTGAAAAGGATCAAATGTCATTTGCATAATTTCTAAGTCAATTCCAATTTTTTATTTGTTTTTGTTAGTAAAACTATTATTTCTGATTTTCTCTACCTTAACTGTATACAGGGTTTATCAACTTGACTGACTTTGTAACCACAATAAATATAAATATATATCTGAATTACTGTTTTCTTCTAGAAAGACTTCAAATTGTAACAGGAAACTTGATTTGTTTACCCTAAGTAACTTAACCATAAACACATGTATACTGTTACAATATTTATGTTGAATGTGTGTGAAGTAATGTATATGTAAAAATTGCTCGTTTGGGTTGAGAAAATATCTACGTAAAATATTTTCTCAACTCAAACAAGCTGTTTTTACATGTATATTTTTCTCTACAAGTGGGTTTTCTTGACATAACTAACTATTGTGTGAAGTAATATTTCAGCCATAAAATCTGAAAGTACTTGGTGGATATGCAGTTCATTTTACCCTATCAAATTTCATAATGCATGGGCTACCTTGTGAAAAAATATTATTTGTTATCTAATCTAACCAATGTTACTAATTTTTACAAATCAGTTACTTTTATTATAATAAAGAACACACATGGGGGAAAAAAAAAAAAGAAAGTACGTGTGTGCTTTTTATTTTCTGTTCACTGTTGATACTACTTGACAGTAATGCTTCAAAGAACACAGAATACTAACAAGAAAAAGCAGAATATGTCCAATAACTATAAATTTTTGGCTTCCTTAACTATGCAACATAAGTTAATACAAGTTTATGCAAGCTAGTCATTGTGTTTCCCATAGGACTGAATGTTGTTCTGAAAGAGAAATGAACATTTTTTTTATACAAAACCACATGTAATATAATAAGTCATTTGATAGATGAAAACTTTGGCTTTCTGTTGGTTATAAATAATGTAGGATTAAAACTAGGAAAGAACTGCTGACAAATCCTGAAATTGAGGATGTGACAGGTGTGTTTGGCAAGAGGCTTCTGATATGGATGACTCTATAATGAAGTAAGGTTGATGGCTAAGAAAATTATGCTTTACCTGAGTGATGAGAACATTACAATGAGTAATTTACATTAAAAAATTTGTATTATGTCTTGAAGTGGTAAATAAATTAGGGAAGTCCTAGAGAAAAGTGTAAAATTCTTTTTTTTTAATTTAAGGAAATTCAGGATTTTTTGACAGTCTTAAAATTAAGAACTTAAAAATGAATTATTAAAATTTTCTTTCTTTTTTTTTTTTTTTTTGATGCAATTTTCTTCATATGTGTTGATAATATAGTAGTTTAAATTTTGAATGTGACTCGCAGGTTGTGACATATGCACACTAACCTACCCAATATGAAAGGGTGATTATCTACTATAGTTTTTTTTTAGTTATCCTCCTGGGCAATTATTGGCTAACAACAGTGCTTGACAACTTTTGGTTTAGGCCTGATTATTCCTACCTCAAACAGATTAAGGTTTTTCTTTCAAATATTTAACACTGTGCATTGTGAAATTTAGAATTTAAGATAGTAAAGAAACATTGATGGTAAGTTAAAATTAATATTTTTGGAAAATTGTCATTTTAATAAATATTCAGGTAATTACTTTACACGTAGCAACTATTCTCAAACCCAATTTCAGTTGTATCCTTCACTTTCTATGTTTAGTGGCAAATAATTTTCTTACTTAGATATTGAATTTAAGAATATACAATAATAACACAGACAATATTCTGAAACTTTTTTTTTGTGGCTTTTAAATAAGTGATAAAAGCTGTTAAAAATTCAGTTGAGCTTATTGGAGTAAACTTTGAAAGCAGAATAGACAAGGTACTGTACAGAAAACATAAGTCGTCTGGTAGATTAAAACTTTGGCTATCTTTTGGTATAAATAATATAGTATTAAATGTCAGAAGTACTGGTAATTTTTGAAAGAGAGGGTGTGACAGGTAGGCATGGTAAGAGGGATCTGATTTTTTGTTTATAAGGCTTTGTAATCAAGTAAGATTGAAGACTAAAATTTATGCTTTGGCTGAATAATAATGTTTTTATGAGTAACTTGTATTAAATTCAGTAATTCTCAGAGTGGTGTGGTAAATAAATTAGAGAAGAAGGTATACTTATTAAATATCACAATTGTCATACTAGGGTGAGACTGAGGATTTAAAAAAAACTTTATAAAATTAAGAGCTAGAAAATTAATTTTAAAATTTGATTTGTTAACTACATTTTTATATAAAGTTTATTCATATACCTTAATAATAAAGTAGTTTAATTTTGAACGTGACTGTTAAAAGTTGTGATGTTTTGACTTGCCTGGAGCAAAAAAGTTAATTCTAGTTGCTTTTAAGAAGTGTTCTGTATTCTTGCCAACATATTTTTTGAAAAGTTTTGACTAAACATATTTTATCAATATTTCAAAAAGATAATTCAAAAAATTAACTGCTATACATTTTATATCATTAGCTTGAAATTGAAAGCTTCAAAAAGCATCAATGATGTAAAATAATTTTTTATATATTTCTAACCTGGAGAATATTTTTCCTGGAAATAACTGTTTAGCTTCTTCAAGTATTTTCATTTCTAAATCCCCCTCCCATGTATAATTGTTGTTACGTTTTCTTGATTATGTACTTTAAGTTCTAAATTACTTCCTTCTGTTTGTGTTTGTTACATTTGGTTTCTTTTGTAAGCCTATGCACTTAGCAAAGTAACTTAAACATAGTTTTGTAAAGGAAATATTTAACATGAGTGCTTCAATGGTCTGTAGATATTGTGGGATAATGTACTTTGTAGTTTACCATGGTTTATTCTTGGAAAGACTTGCAGTGCATCTGATTGTTTTGTGGTACAAGTATCAAATTGTCTTTTTTTATATATATACATACACAGCATTCATCCTCAGCCAGGCTTAAGACACATGTTACATCCAAGACAAATTCCCCATCCTCTACTTAACAAGTAGGTGTTTTATATTAAAAAAAATACTTTGTTAAACTAAATGTCTTTAAACAATTAAAAAACAAACTGCATATATTTTCAACTGCTTAATTTTAATGGTAAAGAAAGAAACCTCCATTTCATGAGGTTATGTTGCATGAAACTTTTGATAATTAAAACGTTAAACATAAAGGAACAGATTTTTCTTATTTCATTATCACAGAATGTAACATGTGAAAGCAAAATTTGACTATTTTTTTAAGGTGTTAGGTATTCAGTTTTTGTTGTTCTTTGGTTTGAGTTCTTCAAGAGACTAGGCAGATCTAAACTTTTTATCTGTATGTTTGTATTTATCATTTAAAATGTCATTGACTTAATTAAATTAAAACTTGTAATCGTTTGATCATGCAGTGTATTGACATCACTGTGATGGCATTTTGTACTTTATACTGATCTTGTAATATGACAATGCAGACATTGAGTTTATGCGGGAATTCTTTATTTTTCGATTAGATTTTTTACTCAACACAGATCTGACTACTGGTTACATATATAAAATTGTAGGTATCCAAAATGTGCTGAAAGTACTGAATGTGATCCTTTTGCAAAATAAAAGTGCCAACAATAGCACACTGTGGACACAGAAAGGAAAGAAGTAATTGACTACCATTATTTACATAATTAAATATGTCATGGCACAGTTCAACTAGTATGCATAACCCATGTAGTACACGCAAGCAGTTCAAGTACACATATGCCACATGTTTATCAGGTTGTTTTTTGATGCATGTTATTAATATCAGCTTAGTGTGTGTGTGTTTATACTTTGCATGCTTAACATGTTTTCATATATTGTTTAATACATTTATTTGTTCATATATGTATAATTTAATATGGTTTATTGTATGTGTGTATGCTTGCCTGTATATATTATGCAGTGATTGCAGAAAATGTGTAAAAAATGCACTTAATTCACTTTGAGAAAACTGGTCAGAAAGAGAAGCATGAGGCTTTGGACTTTTTGGATTTTATTTTCCCATATTGACGATTTTACTGTGAAAAGAAAATGTTAACTATCTACACACATGACTGCTGTGTTGTACACAGGTCTCTGGAAGAAATATAATTCATTTATAAGAAACAATTTAAATGCTACTGAAAAACCTAGATATCAGTCATACTATGTGTTCAGTTTTTAGTCAATGGTTATGTAAATGACAGGAATAAAAGGTTGAATAACATCATTACTACTTGAATTATCCTTTGAAACTGTTTATTTCCAACTTTTATTAACAGCAAAGGCTTTGATACTGCACTTTCAGTGTTTTATATTAACGCTACAAAACTGTTTTAGGATTTTGTTTTTTTAAGTAATAGTGAATTAATTTGACTTGTGTAGGTAACTTTGCTTTAATCATAAATTATCAGTGGTATCTTTCTTGTGGGTATTATTGGAGTGGCTTTATTTGTAAAGAAAGATTTTTGTTTTTGAGGGGTATTGTAATTTTTACAGTTTGATAAAACTTAGGAGCAAATTTGTCTTCTAACTAGCAGATAGGCAAGATTCATGCAAGGCTGAATGGGTTTATGTTAAAAACATAATTTATATTAAAAAAAACATTAAGTGAATTTTCATTCTGAATAATTTGTATGCACTTGTAGATAGGCTTAACAATATAATTTAAGCATTCAACATGATATGGTACTTGCTCCTTCTCAGTGGGTTAAGTTTTAGCTTAAGGGCTTATCATACTAATATTTAACATTCAGTCTTTATGGTGGGCACATCTTAGGTGACAACGTAAGTGCTTAACACTAAACAAATAGTACTTTTAAAAAAATTCCATTTCTAAAGAATGTTGTCAAAGTACTTGTATGGAAGTAGGTCAGAGAAATTATTTTCACGAATTGTTTGAGCATTTTAGTAAAACATTTATACATATATTTCACTTAACTAAAATAATTATTGTGATTTATCTTTTAGTTGGCAAAACAGGCTACAATTCCCTCGATTCTACAACCGACGCCTAGAACAAGACAACAAAATGAAAAACTCGAGTGGTCCTTCATTGGATAGTTATGCTAATTTAATGACCCAAAGAGAGAAAAATTGGTTGATTAAAATTCAGATGTTGCAACTGCATACAGAAAATCCTTATGTGGATGACTACTACTACACTGTAAGTTAACTCTCTCAACACAGGCTTGGCCAACTTGACAGACCATGTGATGTCTTTGTACTCATTTAATGTACTTTATAGATTTAACACTTAACTTTCAATATTTTGGCAGTCTTTCAGTTAATGTTATAAGTCTTTCACATGAAAATCCATCTTTTAATGAAGTGTTTTTAATAAAATTTAGATTTGTGCATGAATATATCAAGTACTTCTTTTGAATAGTTCTTGTGCAACGTAACTTTATTAAAATTAAAAATATTTTTTCTCATGTTAAGTCTCAGATTTTATTTTGTATGATCTGTAAAACTTCCTAAATATATTTCAAATGTTTATATACAATAACAGATACATAGTTTTATAAAAAACCCTACCTCAAAACAGTATGGGTATGTTCGACAGACCTTTTAACCAACAAATAAATATGAATAACCCTTTTTTCTCCCTAGAATGACTTTCAATTATAACATTGTATACTAATGGTAGTACTTCATTAAAAGTTTTTATTTAATTAAATAAATAAATGCACCAATGAACTTAGACTAAACATGCAAAAAACAGGCTTTCTAATTGTGGAAAGACCAATTAAAAACTCATTCAAGCTAGTCATGAAATTGCTAATGGCAATGTTTGCATTATGAGTGGAATTGACACTTATCTCTACAGAACACATTATACAGTGTGTCATTTGATATATAAAAATACTGACTTTTTATTAGTTATATGTAATATATAATTAAATGTAAGAGAGAACTATGAACAAATCTTGAAAGAGAGAATGTGGCAGGAGGGGTCTGATTTTTCTGTTCGATGGTTACAGAACTAAACAAAATTTTGAAGGCTATAAAAATTGATTTGTCTGAGCAATGACAATTCTTTAGTGAGTAATTTAATTTCATTCTTTTTTAAGGGGTGGTGGATAAAATAAAGAATATAAAGATGCTCACAGAAAATTTTGCATGTCACACTGGGGGAAATTTATTATTTTTTTGTGAAATACTGCTTTTCAGAATTAGGAACCTAAAAGTTGTATACTTTTGCATTATGGATTATTAGCTAAGGTTTTATGCTATACTAATTGGTACAGCATAAATAAAAAAGCAGTGTAATAAAAATTTTGAATGTAAGACCAAAACTTTATCGTGCATAGTAAAGAATACCTGAAGCAGAAGGGCTAATGTGTAGTTAATATAATTTGAATTATAAAGAGAAATCACTTGTAATAAAGACAAAATATTTTGAATTATGGGCAAAAATATTTAAATATATAAAATTTTAAGCGTTTAATAGAAGAAACAACAGATAGAAGAATTCCATAAACTTGAAAATATTCAAACTAATGAGTAGTAATGTAAATAAATGAATGTCTTTTCCCATGTTTGTTAGCTTTAGGTTTCTAATTGTGCTTCTATCTAAATTTTTAAATTTTGATTTGAAAGAACTGCTGTAAATTTAAATTATGGTGAATGAAACATTTGATTAATTTAATCAAATAATTTAGAGGTGGATTCTTATTTAAAATAACTACATGAAGTATTGTAATGGTAGATAAACACTACAAATACCGAACTGTAATATTGGTGAAACATTTTGTTATGCTTGAAAATTATTACAATGAAATGACGGTAAAGAGCATAAATGAAAAATAAAGATGTTATTAATCTTGCTTGAAAATGTTTGTTGTAATTAAAGCAATTTATAAATAATGTAAAGTTTGGTATTTTTTTGATGCTATAACTGAGAGATTTGTAGATCTATCATCTTGTGGAAAGATACCACTACTTTTCATTTGTCTTTAATTTCTTACAACCCTTACATTCTTCTTGTGAATGAATGTAGTGTTCATAATATGACATTGGAAAGATCATTTGTTAAAGTAACTCTTTGGATCTTGCTACTGAAATCTTAGGTTTAACAAACTGTGACAGTTATTTGTGAAATTTTTATGTTATGAATTGGTAATTTTGTTACTTAAGAGCAGTTTGTGCATGTTGAAATTTTTTCACTGAATGCATTTTGGACAAATGTCACTTTGAAAATTCTGTTTTCTTCAGTTAATGGCACTTAATGGAGGTTGTTAGTTGTGATATGATGTACATTTATTAAAGTTCAAAATTGGATAAAGAATTAAATATTTATTTTCTTCTCCAACTAGATGTTTTTGCTAAAGAAAACTCTACAGAAGAAACACTTGAATGGAGGTCTTGGTGATGAGCCTCACTTAATAATTCCAGAAAAAGGAAAATCTGAAGCAAAAGAATATGTTCCAAGTAAGTATGCAAGAATTGTTAGTGCATATTTTCAAACTGAATGAGCATGTGGTAAGAATACTTTTAACCTTGTGCATACAGGTAGGATGGAAGTGTATGTTAGTCTTTTAATTACATTCAAAATGTAAACTTCTTGCAAAAACAGTTTAAGTTCATATTCAGTAATGTGTTAAGTTTTTAATTTGATTTTAAAAAATCTTCAAATTTCTCAACGCTTGATAAGAAAATCGTGTCATTTGTCCTCCAGATCTTTATTCTTCTCAAACTTATGTACCACCAATTTCCACCATATTAAACATCAGATACATTATTAATTATAACACAGCTATTAGTGAGGCAAAATTTAATTCTTATAACTTTCAGTCTTATTTTTGTAAAAGTCAAAAACTAGAATATTGGACTCACTTGACATATCCATCATTCACCTTCTCCATTTATACAAATTGCCAGTAATATTAACTGATGTTTTATACTGCCATTTTTAACTTAATAGAAAGTCAATTTTAATTTATCAATTGATATGTGATGCTACATTGTTTTCGGCAAGGAGTTTCGTCTTCAGTTTGAAAGTTTAACTTATGGTGTTTAGATCGAGCAGCTGAGGGAACTGTATTTAAGGCTTGTTATCTCGTTTAGAAACTAAGTTAAATTATAATTGTTATAGGACTTTGTATTCCTTGTGTTCACTATGATTTTGTGTTCTTAGTTACACATTTAAAATACATAAATAAGTACTAACAAGAACTTTTATCAGTACTTCAACAGCAAAGAAAAAAGGTTCATATATAAGTACTTAATTTTAGATTTTATTTTTGTTTTTTATTTATTGTTATAAAAGAATCTAAAGTGCAAGTATTCGAAACTTACTAGGATAGGTAAACAAAACATAAACTAAGAAAAAAAAAACATTTGTGAGATATGAGTGTAAGCTACTTGATTACTGTAAAATGAACTGTGGCCTTTCTTTGTACTTCTTTTTGAACCATAGTTAACTCTTCTAATCCAACCTTATTGTAAGAAAGTACAAATATAAAATTAAATGAAAGCAAATGTGTAACTGTTGGAAATCTAAGACTGTTTAGGATAAATAACTAATTGTATTTTACAATCTACATTTAAAACAAAAATGCACTTCTAAATTTATTTCATAATTCAATGTTTTCAACTTTATCTACAAATGATTTTGCTAGTGTGTTAAGGATGAGAAAATAAGATATAAAGTACAAAGTTTTACAAAAGAGCAAAATACAAACTTTTAGATGTTAGTGTAGAAGGTTCTGGAGGGATGTACGAATGAAAACTGAAAGAAGTTTTTTTATTCTTGACAGAAAAGTTGCATTGCACTTTTACTCGTCAGAATGACCTTGTACATTCATAAGCATAGCTTTAGTAAAAGTACTTCTTAAAAATGTGCTTTTTTGTATGCATTAAAATTTTCATTTTAAATACATTTTAGTAAAAGATGGAATGCTTTGTGTAATTTTTACATAATAAGCAACTAGTTTTGTTTGAGTGTTCGTGGAAATTGAACTAAAGGAGATGTCATAAACCCGTTCTTGGTATCAGTCCTGATCATACATTTTTACAAGTGCTTACATCATTCGTATTATATTTTGACAAATTTCTTAGTATTGTGTGTAAGCATGCCAGGTCAGTATCTTTTAACTGAATATAAATCGTTTAAAAAAAGTTGAGCTTGATGAAACTTTGTAGGATGGATGTGAACTGCCTGTTGTGGAGACACAAGTGTACAGGACAACATTCGAGTCGGAAAACAAAAGGTGGAAGACTTTTTCAAAATGTTGTCCCCTACACTTGTCTCCACAACAGGCAGTTGCCATCCATTCTTCAAAGGTTTATCATGAATACTTTAACTTATCCTTTGGTAGACTGTTTAGGCAAGCTTGAATTTCTGGCATGGTTGCAGTGAAAACATTAGGTTAAAAGGGACTAAGGTTTTTTGACATATTCAAACAGGTGTTGATAATATATCTTTATGCGATTATCATTTTGTGGAAAACAACTTTATAGGGTAAAAGTTTTGGAGAATGAAGTGCCGTGAAAAGTTGAAGTTAAAGAAAATGCTACAGCATCTCTGAACTCGGCTTCCAATTTAGAGACAACTGTTGTCAGTATTCTGTGAATATTTTTGACAAGATCTCAATTTATAATTAACATTACTAAACTTAAATCCAATAGCAGTGATAGCAAAACAGCAAATGGTCTAGATCTTTAAAGTGAATTAAACTTTATATGATTTTAAAATTAAACTTAAAAAGCTATACTGTATAGCTGTATATACTAGGACTGGTAGTATAAATTGAATATGGATATAGCTTCACAGAGTTTATATATAAACTAATGATATCTAAACTTCCATATATAAATTATATTAACCCTATGAATATGAGCTGGGTGGAATCTATCCAGCTTGTTACCACAAAAGTATTCACGAGAGTAGTTATACAAATATTGTTATAGTGTGTGCATATCTTTACAAAGTTTTGCAGATTATTAGTAAACACTACAAAGCTTTCACACATCAAATACAGATTTTTTAAAATTAAGATTTTTTAAATTAAAGATTTGATTGTGAATTTTTGTTTAGAATGTTGGCTATCAAGCATGAAAAGTAATTTTGATTTTAAGATTACAAATACTTTTCTTTATCTGAAAATTGTCAAGTTTCATATGTGTAATTTCTGTACATCAGAAAATGTCTATCATCAAACATTTAAAAATAGTGTGTTTAATACATTTTATCAATGCTCATACTGTGTGGTGTTGATCAATTTGACTGACCTCATAACCATCATAAAAAAAATTAGGAAATTAATCTAAAATAACTTGTTTTAGAATAACTTAAAGTAGTAACAGGAAACCATAAATGTTTATTCTAAATAGAGTAATCTTATAACAATATACATCTATTTATATTAGTTTTTGTTTTTAGTGACATTTGAACCATGTCTGAAAAATACTGCAACACAATTTGAAAATTACATGGCATATGCAGCTTGCATTACTGTCTCAAACAGCTTAATGCACAAGCTGATGGCACGTATACCCTATGCAGATTATTTTTCTGTCATTATCTTATCTAATAAGTGTTTTTAATTTTAGTTACTGTTACAAAAATTAGTGAAAATAAATTAAAATAAAAGAACCTTTTAATTAAATATGAAACATGTATTTGCAGTAAATCTTTTTTTTTTATATTTTCTTTACCTTGACATGCTAGATACTCATAGGTAAGTAATCAAAATATAATGAAACTAAATAGTTTGAAATATTGTGATCAGTACTAATGATACACTTTACATTTTCAAAGTACTTATGATCAGACTTTACATATCTTACATTTTCATTTGTTCTGTAGTTATTTTATTTCTAGCAGATAGCTTAGAAATGATAATAAAATTGAGTAATATACTGTCATTTGTGGTACAAACAACAGAGGTTCAAAGTAAATCTCCCAATGGTTTCTTCTATTCTTTGTACATCTATTTTATATGTTTATTCTACTGTTAGCAGTTGAAGTAGAAATCTGCTGAATATAAAGCAATAAATCAGGGTTTCTGTTTAAATATTAATGTACTGTGAGTACTTTGACATATCAGTATCAAATAAGCTTTTATGGCACAGTTCCCAGGACTTTCACTGCTCTAAAAACTTCGTGGAGATAGGATTTATCAACTTGTTGGCAGTGTGCTTGTTATCATGAGAATTGTCAAAAGCATTTATTAAATTTTCATGTTATGGCTTTGTCGAAAGTCTAGGTTGATCCAATAATTTTGGTAAATATTTGAATGCTGGTTAATAAGCAGACATTTCCTACAGTCTGTTCAGTTGTGAAAAGAATTGCCTAAAGTACTTTCTAAAAGTGAGGGAAAATGTATATTTATGATGTGGCTCTATAGAAAGTTCTATCTGATCCAGTAAACTCTGATGGTTGGATTTATTGGAAACATAGGTGTGAAAGTTATGAACATTGTTTCCTGCTTTACTGTGCATATACAGTAACAAATGTGTAGTTATAGTGAGGTTTTGGTTATTGTAAACTACATACATAGATGCTTACATGCATACATATTATTATTCATGAATAAATATTTTAAATTTCAGTTATTTTTCTAAAATTGTAAAACGGTAAATGAAAAATGAAATTTAGTAAACAATTATTTCCACTACTTAAAATGTTTTGCAGTTCTTTTCTTTTTTGCATTTGAGATATGCTTGCTAATCCTCATTGCAAGACTTGTCCAATTTCGTATACTCATTTCAAAAAATAATTTTCAGAAACTTTAGGTGTGCATTTTTGAATCCCCCCCCCAAAAAAGTATAAATTACTGCTGATACCACAGAAATCTATTGTAAATTTCATGGTTTTCTAACTGTACTGTGTTTGGGTTTAAAAAAACAATCTGTTTTTAAAATATTATTGAATATGTCACTCTCCAACAGTGTAATAGCTGCTCTTTCATAAGTAACTTTTAAAAAGACTCAGACTTGTGTGGAGGAAATATACAGCCTTTAATTGGTTATAAACTTGTATATATATAAATATCATGCATAGATAAGTCTTCTCAAATGATGAAGTGGCAGGTGAAGCCAGTGTGGTGGATTCAATAAATATTATGGTACCTTGGTAAGTAGAAAAGGTAGGAGGTTATTTTATATTCTCGCTTGCCAATCTTGGAAGTTTGAGTTTATAAATAATTTCTATGAAACTATAGATATATTGTGGACATCATGAAGTGTAATCTGATCAAACCTAGATGTACAAGTCTATAACCAAAAATCAATATTTAGCTTTTCTTTTTAATATTTACTTTCAAACTAAGAAATTACCTAATCTGCAATACTAAATTTTGAATCATAATCTATAATTTGATACCAACTTTATGAATGTAGTCATTCAATAAAAATTTGAATGCAAGTCACAGACATAATGACATATCTTCTGAACCCTAGTTACCTGTATCGATAGGGTTAATTGTTGATGCAGAGTCCTTCATATGGCTTGTCATTGACAAATGTACAGGCCCCACAGTGGTGTCTGTTGACTTGTACTGCTGAAAACTGAGTTTTGGTACTTGCAGCGGGCAGAGCATAGACATCCCTTTGTGTATAATATCAAAACAAACAAATAAATTCACAGTAATTCTGAAATCTGTAAAATTCTCAATATTTTATGCAAATATTGGCTTTCTTTACTCATTGCATGCTCAATCTGTCTTAATGTTATAATTGCTATAGGTTTAATCTCTATTTCAGTAAGTTCTGCGAGTACCAAATGTTGTCTTGTAGTAATAATAACTTTATAAAACAATGGCTATAAAGAAGTTGGAAAATTATGAATGTTGTTTTGTGTGTAGAGAAGGGGGAGGGTCTTGCAACTGATGCATGTGAAAATTCCTAATCCTTCTGAATTACTAATGTTAACTTATATTATACAATATACTGTTGTAGTAATCATTTGTATGTTAAAGTATGCCTATCGTTCTTTTTCTGTGTCTTAGTTTGGCTTCTAGGTCTGCATTTGACAAATTTTTGGTGTTGTAACTGGGCCTATGAGATTTCATCATTAATCTAGCACCAGTTGATTGTTTTGAATAATGTTCTGTTGATGATTTGTTTGTTTTGTTATTGTCAGAATAAAAAATAAATTCATTATTGTCTATTTTTCAATAATCTCTTCTGCATATGATAGAAAGCAAACTTTTGGAAGTAGATACATCACTACCATCAGAAACCATTTTTATTATCAATTTGACTTTATGATTTTTATGAATTGTATTTTATCCTGAATTATAAAAGTTTAGCTGTTCCTGGAACAAGTTAACTCTTCATTTTGTAATGTTGAATTGACTGAATTTAACACCAGTTATTAAAGCAAGCCATACTTCAATCCTAACAGATCTGGATGGATGGTGGTCCTGGGTGACACATGTCATTGGTGTACAAAATATTGAAACAAAAATATTCTTGAAAGTGTAAATGTTTATTGTCCTGAAGTGAAACTCAGCTTTATTATAACATTTGAAATTAGAACCATTAGGTTTTTTTTCAGAACCTAATGTTGCTTTTATACTGAGATCTATTTTAGACTTTTGCTAGCAGTTACCAGAGCAGTCATGAATGACAAAATATTTTCAAGTGACAACTGTTTTGATGGCAACATGCTTCTCTGGTATTGGAAAATTGTATATGGCACAATGCATTCAGTTAAGAATTATAAGTTTGTACTTCATGTTCTAAAGTAACAACCCCACAGGCCCATAAAATATATATCCAGTTTATTCAGAAGTAGCAGTAAAAAAGCAAATATTTTTTTTCCCCAGTCTGTAAAACAGACACCTAAGACATAATACAAATAATTACTCATTATTTCTAATTCTTCTCATTTTCTGCTTATGAGAATGATTAAGTAAAACTCAACATAAATAAGATCACTTCTTTTTTTGAAAAGGTTTAATGTGCATAACTGTTTAACTGCTACTACAGATTATAAATGCAATTTTTGATATGTATGTTACTGTTGCAGCTTTGTAACTCTGGCTTAACATTAAGGTACGTTTATGTAAATGCAGTTACTTTGGCAGTTTTCTGTTTTCACACAGTGTAATGTGTTTATGTAAAAGTAATTATTTGTTCATTATGGGACTTAAATGTTATCTTGGTACTATTATTTTTTGTGATGTATTAGTCACTTAGTTCCTGAAATTTATAAGCTGTGCAGTACTTGACACAACATATTTTATGAAAGTAAACAATTATGAAGTTTCTTGGGATACCAAACTAGAAAATGTATACCTTTTTAATTGGTTAATGTATTTGTTTATGAATGTGACTTTAGTGTATCCTAAATGGTTGTTGAATTTTTTTTTACTATAATCTGTGTATCTTTATCTTCTGCTGTTATAGTGAACAAGAGATTATCAGCTATTCTGTGTAACAGCCAGGTGCTTAGTGTAGTCACGGAAGCACAAAAGAAATGCTCAGTTAAAATATTTTGTTAATGAAATTTGTTATAGTAAGCTAATACTATTAAAAAAAAAAAGACTATCATCATCAGCAGGTATTGTAACTTTAATATTTTTGTAGGACAGTTTGAAGGGTCACTGGGAAAACTTCAGGTAGTTAATGTAAACTATCCTAGAAAACTTTTGGAAACTGGTATTCACAGGTCAATGGAAGAAGAGGAATCCTCTGCTAACAAGGATCTACATATGTATCGAAAACTTCTACTTGACATAGAAAAGGTTTGTATGATTTTTACAGGAAGAGTTAGCTTACGGATATACATATTATGTAATTTTTGCACTTGAAAGAAATTTAATAAATATTTGAGTCACAAAGTTAAGTTGGAAAATTAATGATCAAAACTTACTGAATAGTTTAGTGTGAATTATAAAATCAGGGTAAAATAGTAAAAGCTTATTTGAATATCTTTCTAACATTTCAAATCAAACCACTAGTTAATCAGTCTAGCCTTTTCTTTCTATTAGTTTTTGTTAATACCACATATGCTGGTGTATAAGATGATATTTGAAGCTTAAAAAATCCTTTAAAAACTAGAAGCACCTTAAGGTGGATTCCTGTGTGTGGTGATAAGGTTCTGTAATTTCAGTTTACTTCCTTTGGGATCTCAACATTTACCCTCATGTTTGCTGTGCATGGCAACCTGTGAAGGGGAGGAGAAGATCCTGGTGGTTGAGGGGTCCAACCCTAACATACCATTTTGGCCTTGAATTTCTGTAGACAGGTAGCCGTGGGCTAGCCCCTCCAGGGTTAATCACCTGGTCTACTTGGGCAAGGGTCAACCAAGTACCAGTGTTGGATGTTCTCAACAGGTGTTGTGGACATTGTCTGATGCAGGTGTTTTTGGGTATAATGCTCACAAAACCTTGCCATTGCTGCAGTCTTCTTGTTTGGCATTGTATTGCATCCCTTCCTAGAGCTCCATGGTGGATGGGGACAGTGGGCATTGAAATGTTCTTACTTTATTATGGATACTTCCATTCATGAATAAAAAGGAAAAGACTGATTATTGGAAAATGACCACATATGGATGACTGTTAAACAGTCTCCATCAAAGTCAGACTCAACACCACAATTTGTCATTCTGCATTCATTGCCTGAGAAATCTTTAGGGAAGATGTCTCCTTTTTTTCATACAAAAGGAATGCGAGGGGCTTGCTGGCTTTCTCAAGTCAGTAAGAAATCTGCATTCAGGAGATCTTGGTGGAAACATATTCACTGCAACACACCAAACACCTGAGTTTGAAGAGCATTGGGAATATACCCCCTAAGGTTATTCCTGATGCTACCCTGAATTCCTTGAGGAATTATTGTTGAGAGGGACTTAACATTCCTGAGTCAAAGATCCTTGCTGGTTTTCCAGACGAGACATTTCTGTGATACTCTGAATCTCCACTTGTAAAGATACGCAAACTAACGTGGCAGGCGTTTAGTTTAGAGAGAGAGAGAAATCGTAAGAATTCTCTCTCCAGCTGGGGTGTTCAGAAACGTTGTGGTTTCTCTTCGTCCCATTTCATGAAAGGTTATTAGGTTTAGTTTTTTTTTTAATATTTATTTATTAAATTTTTTTTTTTTTTTTTTGGGGTGAAGGAGGTCACTCTTAATGTTATCCAAGACTAAGGCAAAGGCAGCACCGGAGAGAACGGCCACGTCCCGTCCCGAAAGGCAGAAGTCGAAGTAAATATGAACACGAACACAAACGACCCGAATCAGGGTCTGACAATAAAATTGCTTGGGCTGGGATCTAAAAATCCAGTGCTTAAGGTTTTGCTGTAGGGGGAAACGGGAGTGCCCCGAGAAAACCCACTTTCACAGGACAGGCGCCAAAAGTTTTGCCTGTCCTGTGCCCAATATCTGAAAAAGAGAATACATATTATTAACGTGAGTTTAGTTCTTTAGATACTTTGTTGTGTAATTTGTGATTCTTGAAATATGTTGTAAGGTGAAATGTATTTTGTTGGTGCACTAGTTAATTTGTATAGTGATGCCGTTAGTTACTTGCAAAGATGGAATTATGATGCCTATTTATGTTCTGATGTTGACATTTACATCACGTCTTCCTGCCACAATCAAGTCATGTTATCTGAACTGTAAGGTACAGCCATACATTCCAAGCCCTAGTGGTTCAGTCACTTAAACATCATGTTGTGGTTCTTTTAACATGTGCTCTTTGTGGTGGCAAAGACTATGATGCTTATTACTGTGAAATGAAACCACTGTGTAAACTGTAGTGCTTCACGCCCCTCTTACTTTAGTTCTTGCCCTAAGTGGGTGGAGGAGAAAGAGGTTCAATGCTTGGAGACTATAAACAATATCTCCTACCCAGAGGCTCAAAAGTTGTGCCCTACTCCATTTCAGACATGTGCTGATGCACTCTGTTTCACTGCTACAGTGGGAGTGGAGCAGAGTCATTTATAAAACATCTGAAGAATCCTTTTTGCCCTCTATGTTTAAGAGTTGATGAGTCTGTCTACTTCCATCTCTGCCCCCACCAATCCTTCCAGTGGCTGCCCAGGTCCACTTCCATTTGCTTCAGGTTCAGGTGTTTCCTTGGGTCCATCCTCTTCTGCAGCCCTGAGGAGCAAAACAATTTTGTTCATGTTCTCAGTTGATGGAATCTTTGTCCACAGATATAGAGACCTGCCTACTCAACCCAGGGCAGGATGCATGGTAGTCAGTAGATCTACGTTCAGTAAAGAAAAAAAACTGTGGTCAAAAATGGAAGAGCACCCTACACCATTTTTGCCCATGTCAACAAACATGGCCACTTGGATACAGAGAAATTGTTGGGGGTTTGAATATTGATGATATAAAGAATTTGATCGATTCTTACCATCCTCTGTCTCTCCTTGTAGGAAATGTTTCTGAAACCTACAGATGCAATCACCCTTTGGCAGTTTTCTTTGTATAAAAATGACAGATTGTGTGATGGACAAGTACATAGAGGGGTGGCACTGCTTGTTGATCAGCATGTGCTCACCCTGTCTTTTCCACTAGATACACCCTTGGAAGATGTAGTGAACAGGGTTTCCTTAAGTCGTATCATCACTGTTTCTTTTCTCTACCTGGCTCCTGAAGAACCTATTATCAGTCAGACCTTGATGCCCTTATTGAACAGTTACCATCTACCTTTTTAATTCTGGGGAATTTTAATGAACTTAATCCCCCTCTAAGGTGGTGATGATATTGATGGGGAGGGGTCATTTTATAGTATATGCTCTCAGATCACAACTTTTTTCTCTTCAGTACTGGTTCTTATACTTCATGCACCTAGTCAATCTTTTACTGCTGTTGATCTCCATCTGCTCCCATTTACTTTTATCTTACATCTTTATCTTGGAAGGTTCAGTGATCATTTTCCTATCATTTAGAGAGAGACTGGTCATGGTCAGTGCCACCTGACCCTTGTGCATTGATGGATGTTGGATCAGGTCAACTGGCCCTCTTTAAATGCCTTCTCAGAAATTGATTCTGCCATTGTCTGTAAACCATCGTTATATGACTGCATGGCAGCAGTGAGTGACTGTGTTGTACAGGCAGCTACTCAGTTTATTTCTAAAATTTTAACACATTCTCCACAGTACACTCATACATAGTGGAATCCTGTCTGCCACATAGCATGGACTATTTAAAAACGGGCTTGGGATACCTTTCTTAGGTATCCCACACCTCATTGCTTTTCAGAAGGTTCATGCACATACTTGGCAGGTCAGACATCAGAGCCAGAAGGAATGGTGGGTTAAATACACATTTAGCATCTCTTCTACCATCAGTTATAAAGTCATATGGGAAGAAGAATTGGAAGGGTGGTGGGCAGTATACTTCTGCCACCCTTTTAATCTTGCTCTCTGATTGCCAGAAAGTTGCTGATGCCCAGAGCATTGCCAATACTCTTATTGAAAGCTTTTCTCATGCATTTAGCACTTCTGCTTCATCCCCCACCTTCTTAGCCATTGTAACCTGCGTAGAGGGATTGCCTCTTTCCCTTTGGGCTGATTGTCTCTAGGACTGTAGTTACCCCTTTACAGTGGTAGAAATTGCACTTGCTCTTCATCAGTCTAGTGGTGCATCAGTCAGACCTGAAAAGCATCACTACAAGATGCTTTACCATCTCTCTCCTGCCTCTCTTGCTACTCTTCTGCTTGTTTTTAACCAGATGTGGCAGGAGAGAATGCCTCTCCTGATGCTTGGCATAAAGCTATTGTCCTTCCTTTTTCCAAGTCCACGAAGGATCCCAAAATTCCTTTAGACTTCTGTCCAGTTGCTTTAATGAGCTGTTTAAGATCTTGGAGAGGATGGTCAGTGCTCAACTTGTTTGTTTCCTTGAATCAAGCAACCTTCTCTCACCCACCCAGTGTGGGTTTTGATGTCAGCATTCCTTTGTGGACCACCTTATTTGAATTGAAATGTCATTCAGAGAAGCCTTTGTCAAGCTCCAACATCCTGTTTATTTTTTTTACTTTCAGAGAGCTTATGATACTACGTGGAGGTATGGCATTTTGTGAGACCTCCACTTATATGGGTTACATAGCAATTTGCTCTTTATCAAAACATTTTAATGGATTGGGGATTCCAAGTTCATGTGGGTTTGACATTTTCCCCCTTCTTTTCCACAGGAACTTGGAGTCCCTCGGGATTTGCCTTTAGTGTCGCACTTTTCATTATAAAGATTAATGGCATTACTAGACAACACCCCTTACAGTTGAAAACAGACTATTTGTTTACGACTTCCACATCTCATCTCGGTCCTCAAGCATGAGGTTTATTGAGAGGCACCTACAGAATGCCTTTAGTCATTTACCAAAGTGGACTACACCACATGGTTTTACCTTTTCTCACTCTCAAACCATTTGCATGTACTTTTGGCAGCAGTGGGGTATTCACATGACTACCTGAGCTCTGTCTCAGTGAAGTTGTGCTTCCTGTGGTCCCCAAGGCGAAGTTCTTGGTGCTTATATTTGACCATAATAAGGTGACTGGATTCTGCTATGGTTTGTTGTGATTCAATGGTTGCACATAGAAACCACTTTACAGTTTGTGTTCACTGCTAAATTAGATGGGCTTTTTCTCCAGGTTTATTGATGACAAAGAGGAATGTTGGGATTGATTACTCACTTATCAAAATATTTTGTTACTTGTGACATCTTTTCAGTGTATACAAGTTGGTTTCTCTGTTATGCACAGTACCCTTTATATTTCCTTCTGTCCTGTCTGTTTTGTTAGTTGTTCAGAGCATGTGCTCTCAGGTTGCACCTTCCTTTTTTTTTGGTCGACTGGATACTGTTTGCTTGTTTTAAATAGGAGTTTGCCAGTTATGCTTGACAGCTGTTTATCAAGTTAGAGAAGCCATTACTGTGAACTATCCTGTATCTTGTCCATTTGGGTTTTTACTACACACATCCAAGTCAGCCTGCCCTTCTTGTCTTCACCTTTATTGTATGGGTTTTCAGTTTGATTACAGCTTAGAGTTTTATCTTTTTTGGGGATGTGATCTTTCATGCCCTTGTTCCCTTAGGTCAGGCTTTTGTGGGCTATTCCTGACCAATGGAATTTAGCAGGGATTATTTGTCAGCTTTTATTACTCTTCCTCCTACCCTTGTCAGTTGGAATTTTTGGTTAAATATGATTTGTATTTTGTTGGGTGCTCAGCTTCTTCCTCCTAATCAAGTTTTCCTCATTTTATGGATATATCCCTTTGGGGATTGGGGGTCATGGATTGATTAACTGAAAGATTTATCTTTCAAAGGTTTTTGGTCTGTGAATTTAGAGGTTTTATTCTATCAAAGTTCTGGAGTTTGTCACTCAGGTTGTGTTTTGGTTAATTTTCTCCATCTGGCCATTAATTGTCTGATAATGATCCATTCCAAATTCAGTGGTTGCTTATTTAAATCACCAGGGAAGCACTCATTTTTCATCCCTCTGTATTCATATGTTGGATTTTCTTTTTGGGCTTGCTTGCTTAATATTCCTATCATTGCATACCATATTCTAGATGTTTTACTCTTGATATGGGTTGGATTCCTGTTCAAACAACATTTCATTTGTTTTACAATGTCTTTGATTTCAGTGGGGTACTACTTACATTAAGTCTTTTGCTATGTCCCTTAAGGAACCATAGACCGAAACCAAGGCAATTTGTTGTTGTCTTCTTGCTTGGGTTATTGGTGTTTTAAGTGAAGATTGGACCTACACATTTGTCTATACTACCATTCTCTTCTTTTCTCGGGTGATTTCGTTCATCTTTGAAATAACTCTTTCCTGGCCATCTCGGTTGTAGTTTCTGCAGCTTTCTCTTCTGTTACCTTTTCTTCTGTCTCCATCCCTTCACCATCCTTAGCCACTGGTTTCTTCCAGACCTTCTTGTTCTCTGTCTTAATGTCTGGATTTCTTTGTCATTGTGAATTGATCTGGCTTATGGCAACTTATGAGGATAACTCTTCCATTTAGTAACTTTCCTTTCATTTTGTTTCACATCTTTATCCTTGTCCTGATTCAGATAGACTTCTGTGCTATGTATGTGTGCTCCTCTTTGTTACTGCCTGCATGGCTTCCTTCTGTGGTGCTCCTTCCTGCTTCTTTCTTTCTTGACAGCTGTTCTTTGTTTATGTTCTTTCTTCTTCCTCCTTTACCAGTTGGGTTTAGGTCTTCATTTGATTGAATTCATCTTCTTTATTGTCTTCCTCTCATACTTTGTTCCATTGTGACTTCTCACACAATTAGACAGCTTTGCTTTGGCATTTCATTTTCGTTGTCCTTTGGAGATAGTACTTTAATCAGACATGGACTCTCACTATTTCCATTGGATTGTGGTTTTCTACCCCCTTTGGGTTATCTTTCACCTGTAACTATTATAGAATATTGGTGAGTATTTGCCATGATATGTTTTTTATTTTGTTTTCAGGGACTCCTTGCTCTTTTGGTAATGCTCATTGTTCGGATTCCACTCTCTGACAAGTGATACCTGACCAAGTATTCTTTAACTGTTGAAATCTGCACTTTCATGCAATGCACATTGTGGAGATAGGATGTTCCACAAGATTGCTTTTAGGTTTATCTTCATGATAGAATTGTTTCAAAACTTTGCCTGTCCTGGACTGTACTCACCCATGGACTTAATGGATAAATCAGAAGGAGATAGCTGCCCATCCCTGCCATACTTTGTATTATCTACTTTTAAAAGTAAGGTTTTGTAGTCATCCATTCCACTGTCTCGGGTGTTGTTATTCCTCTGTACTCTCCATTGTGTTTTACCCTCCTTTTCTTCTAGTGGAATTTAAGTCCTTACCACTTTCCAGTTCTAAGCTACTGGGGTGGTGAATCATAGACATCCTCCTGAATTGGTTAATGACATGTAAAAAAAACAACAGCAACAAACAAACAAAAAAGAAAAAGAAAGAAAGAGGAAATGGCAGTGGTATTCTGCTGGTGTAGACGATGTGGTGTTTTTGAATATGAAAACAAATGGGAAAACAAATTGCATTTCACCTCAATAGTTCCCAATAGCTGGGTTTTGGATTTAGAGTAGAACCAATTAACACAAGTCCTCACACATATTACAGATGTCTTCCTCATTCATTTATACTCCATCAGTATTGCAATGGAAATAATTGTGCATTGTTATGGATCTTTCTGCTGTCCCTCTGTGTTCCTCATTCTAAGAATATTAGTGTACTTGGGATGATTCCAATCACATTTACTTTTGAAAGAGTTGGTTTACATTCAGTAGACATCTTTTTGATACAGAGGATGTTGTGCTCCCAGATTGATCAATCAATTTATCATGTTTGTGTGCCCTATGCACGAGTCGGGAGGTGTGTGTACTAGATTCCTTTCAGTATCATTAACTTGATGTGAAGACATTTTTATTCTCTTTTGTACCCCTACATGGAAATCCACAAAAATAAGAAAGAATTGATGGTTAAGGTTTATCCATAGATGTGTTATCATATTTAAATACAAATTTGGCTTTGTTTTAATGATAAATCTCTATTTGAATTTTCTAGTTGTACAGCTTGGTATTGGAAATAGATGATGATGATAAGCGAATTGACACACACTTAAAAAATGCCATCACTGAGGTCCGCGAGATAAAACATAGTAGAGATCAGTTAACTGGAAAGCTTTTTTGTGGACTCATGGGCAAAGGGAATGACATATCATCTAATGAAGATTTTCTTCTAAACTTATCATTAGTCAGGAAGGGGCGAACATTACTTCTGAAGTCATTGCATTATCTTACAAAGGTAAGTAAAATTAAAGTTTGAAACTGTCTTTGAACATCTTAGGTCATCTTCACATTGACATAGTGTTGTTCTGTACTTTATTTTAATTAGTTTTTAATATCCATCCCATCCATCTTTAGAATATAAATTGAGACTTAATATGTTGTTAAAGTGAGAGCTGTATAGAAATTATGAAGAGGGTAAGTGAAATATTGTTGTTAGTAATAGAAGAATTTGTAGAAATCCCAGACTGTTCAGAAGTGATGTTACATAACTTTAGTATTTTGTAAAAAAAACGTATCTTCAGTTCAGTGACTCACCTATAAGTTTAGATGTAAATATTAGCTCCAGAACATTAACACATGTTAGTGTGCAGTAGCTTTTGTGGAAGTGTAGCTACTCAGGATAATTGTTTAGGCGATATAACAAAATTGAAAGGTTAAAAATTGGCATCAGACTTGAAATAATGGGATGAGAAAAGTAGGATAAGGGTGTTGTGTACGTACGAATCCAAATTTAAATTTTTTGTCAACAGTCGACAACTTTTTGGATGGAAGAGATTGGTATCATTCTTAATGTACAACATTTATGTATGCATGGAAATCCTTATGCACATGCATCTTGGTTGATGGTGTTGGAGTTCTACACAAAATTGATGGCACTGTTTAGGAATAGAACATGTTTAGCATCAGTTCATCTTTCAGCAAAATAATGATTTCAAGCATGGTGAAATGATACTTAAAAGTTGATGGAACACAACAACCATTGTTTTGCCTGCAAATAGTTCCAGTTTGAATATTAAGGCTGTATGGACTTGTATGGAAACTGAGAAGGTCAAGTGGTGACCAAACTGTGTGACTCAGTTTTAGGAAATAGTACCAAGATGTTTATGTATTTCACATTCATACAATAATAATGTTATTGTATCATAAAACAAGGCATACTCTTATGGTTAAAGCAAATACAAAATACTAATTTATTGTACAGCTTATAAGTTGACTGATTTGTTGTAATTACAATTGTGTGTGCATTTCTATAATTAGAAAGGTTTTTCTAAGGATTATTGTGACTTTTTGATTGTCAGATTGAGAATTACTTAAGGATTATTGCTTGTTTTATTTCTCATAAAAGAGGATGGCCAAAACAAGTTTTATCATCCAAGAATGTTTATTAAATAAACCATTATTCTAAGACCAAATATTGTCCAAAACTGTTACCAGTGTTTGTGGAATTCTGTAGAAGAGTTTGATTGTAGGACTAAATCATTCAGGAACTATTGTCATGTATGCCATTTTTAAGTGAAAGATTGTGTTGAATGATTTAACAAGAACTTTTTTAATTCTGTGTAGTGTTTTTGAACATGTATGTGAATTTATCCATTTTGCTTAAGCTATGTAGAAGCATGTATAGCATAAACTTATTACATAATATTTATTAAAATTAAATATGTTAACTTGTTATAAGAACTTCTGGAGCCTAGTATTAGAAACAAGTAATAGCATAGAATTTGTATTAATTTCACACATAGCTTCAATATTGGAATAGGTTTGATATTAGCTTAGAAAGGAGTACTTGTGTATAATGATGTTTTGTACTCATAAAATGTTTGGTGCTTATACTTTAAATTCAGTGCTGTTATTTTGATTATCCATAACTGAGTCTTTGTATATGTTTTTGCAGTCACAACAGATGCATGTTCTTGTCAAGCTATTTCGTGGATTAACACTGGTTTTGAAAAGGGACCTAAGTGACCAGCTTTTGTTGCAGCAGGTTGACACAGTGATCAATATTATAAGGAACTGTACTCTTAAACATTTGGTGGATTTAGGTCAAGCATTACAAAACTTACCAACCACAGAAGAAGGAAAATCTATTTCTCCAAATAAAGACAGAAATCATTATCAGGCTGCCTTTCAAAGTAAGGTAAGTAGATAAGATGATTAATAGCAGTGCTTTTAATATCATGGTTAAATAGAGAGAGAAAACCTCTTTCCACAAAATTGCAAATATGCTTGTTCAGTAGGCAAATGCTGTTTCAAGCTTTAATGTTTCTCCAGATAAAACATGCATTGAGCAGCTAAGTAATCTCATATTATGTAGACATGTTTTTTTCTATAGTCTGTTTCAGAGGATGTTTGAATTCACACATTAGAGTGAAACAGTGGACAAATTAACGTAAATACACACACGTTTGTAATGTTAGACATTATTATTGTTCATGTCTTTTAAAATATTGAGTTGCAATATTTATAGAGCATTTAGTAGAGCATTAAAACTTAACCAAGCTACTTAACGTAGCTAATGTCCTGAAGCCTAAATGTAGTATAGATGTCCATGTGCACTGATTTGATTTTGATGTAGAGAAGCACCTTTTTTTGACACTGAAAATAGAAACAGATTAAAATAATTACTAACACATCAGTTCTATTACCATTACCTATTATACAGGTAAAAGTAACAAAACCATTTAATTTGATCTTGAATACAGTGGTGTAGCTAGGGGGGACAAGGAGGTACATCTGTCCCCGGGCGCAGCATCAGGGGTGGGGCCAAATTGATGTTACATAATTAGGAATGAATGAAATATTTTCCCCTCTTAACCAAATAATGCCCAGTGTCCCATATATGGGAGTTGCAACATCATGTGTTGCCACAACTTGGTTGTGATTTGGTCACGTTATACCATAACACTGTCTAAACGTTGCAAAAACATCAGATTGCAAAGTTGCTTCCTGACAAATAATGGACGTTGCTATGTAGCGTTGTAATTGGTCACATTTTACTATTAAGTTGTCTAAATGTTTTGAAAACGTCAAAATGCAGTCACTTCATAGAGAATAATCAACGTTATGTAACATTGTGTAAACGTTGTGAAGTGTAACATTATATGCTGTAAATCAGTAATCAGAACGCACATTACATGGATACTTTATCGAACAAAGCCAGTAAATTGTCTATTGATCCAGTTTTTGGAACGCTACCATGGCTTCAGCACCCTGTCCTTTGGGAATAACAGAACGGCTATAACAGATAATTGAAATGGGAATATAAATGACTTTATCAGACCCCTGCAACTCTGGTAAAGCTGGAAACAAAGCCGAGGAAATCTGACTGAAGTATCTAAGCGAAGCCAAGAAAATCTAACACTGGACTAGATCATGAATTGCAGATACGAGTCTCAACTTTTCCCACCTTTTTGGCATTAATCTTAAAATTGAAACTGGTGAGCTCGCAACCGAACCAACGGCTAATTTGGAATCTGACTTGCCAAGAGACCAGGTTGCGTCCGAGGTGGTGGATGAGTGACGCTCATTTGGAATAATGTTTTATCAGAAATTCGTGGATAGATGCATCTCAGGTGCGTAGCTATTTTTGTGACAAGAATGATTTAGATGAGAGCAAAATTGCTCAAGCAAGGCCTTTTTTAGATTTTATAAGATTTTTGGATGTGCCATTATGTGCCCAAGATGAAAATTGTTGCTATTAAATCTATAATTTGTTTATTAGTTGGAATGTTCATGTATCGGTTATATCATTTCAAAGTACTCATAACGACTTCGCTGTTAAAGATAAATGTAATGGGGATTTGGTTTCAAGAAGTGATGCCGTGCAGTTGTTACATCGAATTCTAACATTTGAGTTTTTGGTTCTTCTTTGGATCTGGAATACTGTACTTGTCAGGATTGAATGGGTTCAGAAAAGGCTTCAAGACCACACCATGAACGTCCGTAATGCTGCTCAAGATATTCAGGCTTTACAAGGGTATTTTCTAGAAAACAGTGATGCCATATGCAAGAATTCTCTGAAAGAAGCAAAGGAACTGTGCATTTCTTGTGATGTCCAAATTGATAGACGGCAAAGGAAGAAGAAAAAATGCCTGGAGAAACAGCAGAGGATGTAGGACTCGCAGCAGAAAATGAAATGCTACGACTGATGAAAAGTATGACTGACAAAATACACACAGAAATGGGAAACAGATTCATCAGCTTGAAGACAAAGGAACTCCTGTCCACAACTAATGAGAATAGCTTGAAACAGAGATGCATTTTTCTGGGAAGCTCTTATGATACAGACTTGGATGGCTTGGAGATAGATGCTCAGTGAAATAATGGACTGCCAAATGCTACTCAAGACAAGGGCTGATGTTAAGCTTTCGACACCAGAGGACCTGCTTCACATCATTGTGCAATATGGGGATGATGTATTTCAAAATCTGAGAGTTGGTCTGCAGATCTTACTGGCTGTTGCAACATCTATTGCCAGTTGTGAAAGGTCTTTTAGTAAGTTAAAACTTATCTTGTCTTACCTGAGATCATCCATGGGACAGGAAAGATTGTCAGCCTTGGCTTTGCTGAGTGTGAAACGAGAGGTTACCGACAGCATAAATTTTGAAGAACTAATCAATAAATTTGCAGCAGCAAAGGCAAGAAAAATTTCTCTTTGAAGTTACATAATTACATCCAAAGCTTTACATCAAAACATTACTTTGGATATAGTAACCTGAAAAGTTAACATAAAGTAGAAGAAATAGTTTAAGTTTTTGCAATGTTATATTTGACTATTATTTTAGTATAAAATAATTCTGCATTAATTTTTTTATATGCATTCTTGTTTCTGACTCTGTCCTTCTCTGTGATTCAATTATATCTTCAAAGTACCATTGTTGCCTCAATTATTTGACTTTTTCATCTCCTTCATACCCTAAAAATACACCACGAAATGCAGGTTTTCATGTTCTGAAACTCATAAATTTTCAGGAAAGCATGATAGACCCCCTTATGGCTTACATTTTGTTACGAGGGGGCGCGTAAACTGACTTTGTTCCTGGGTGCTGACAACCCTAGCTGCACCTCTGCTTGAATATGCTTTTTTGTATGGTTTGAGTATTATTGTTACTGCTAAAACATTTTGTATGTTACTATGCATGTGTTTAAGTCATAATAATATTTTACCTAGATAATATTTAGTAAGAAACATGTAACTTGTAATTAAAACAAACTGGAATTACAGTGAAGATAACAGTGCAAACATTTGTATTTCATAAAACAGAATAAACTAAATCCAAAATGATAATACAAGAACAATGACTGTTACTGTACTCAGAAGAAAGATAAGCTAGATTTTAGAATGTTGCAAAATCTCACTTGAAAGGAAACTGTAGGATACTCATGGCAACTTTTGAAATTATAATATCCCAGTGATAAAACATATCTTTGAGCTGTGAAAAATTTGAACTGCAATATTTGTGACTTCTATCTTTCCATAACACTAGATCAAAAACATGTTTTTCTAATATTCTTTAGAGCTTCTTGGAGAAAGTAAAGCAACAGTGTGGCTCTTGCTTGTGTCAGGTATTACTAAACTGTCAGTACTCCAATGGTAAAACATGGCATCATCTTTCTGCAAACTCAGGTTTACTAGCAAAGATGATAGGTGTCACTGTTATACAAAGCTGGTCACTTAGGTCCCATTTCTACTTTAAAGTAGAAATGAAAGATTCTGTGAACTGCATATGCTAATGTGTATATCTGACAAGCAATTGCTGCATTCTGTTATAATTTTAAGAATGTATATTTACTATGTGTAATGTATATTTTATATGGAACTAACTATTTTAAAAAGATCAAGGTGTGTTCAAATTTGTTTCATTACTTGTATTTCCTGAAAGATCATGCTGAGATAACTAGGGATTTAACATATAAGAAATACAAAAATTAACATCGTGAAATGATGAGTGAAGAATATGCAGTAAAACAAGTATAATTTCTTCAATTATATAAAATATGGGGGATAAGAAAAGTAGTTTGAATGGTTTTAATGTCTAAGCTTTCTTTCAATTTTTATTATTGAGTTTAGTGCATTGTGTTGACCTAAGAATTGTTTTTGTTTTTTTAAATTGTTATGCATGAAAACATTGCAACCAAGTAAACATTATTTGCCATCATTATCTTGTTTCCTGTTCAGTGAAAATAACATGTTTTTTCTTTCATGTGGAACAATTAATCATATTTGACACACTCAGAGCATGAGTAAAGTTTAAGAGAAAAATTTGTTTGATAGAAGCTCATAAAGATATTTCTTGATAATATTTCAGCAGTATCTGAATCATATGTACCCCTTTTCAAGGTAGAAACAAACTGTTAGGTTTATACACATTTGAGTCTGTAATGTTTTTGATTTATATTACTTTCATTGTTATTGTTTTATGGTGTTGATTAAAACATCACCTATTTAAAATTAATGTATCTGATAGCTTTAGAACTTTAGGTTTATATATAAAAGTTACTTTTAAGTACTTCCAAAAAAACTGGATTTAGAAAAATTAAAAATAACAAAAGCTTGTATACAGTGAACCATGTGGATAAACAATTTCAAATGGTGGTTTTAAGACAAACAATTAAGGAATGTTAGTTCCATGAAGACGAAAAATGTTTCTTTTTAATTTGTTTTTGAAGTTAAAAGTTACTTAAAGACAGGTTAAACTGTATGAGGTACAAAAATTAAATAAAGTTTACAATATTCCACAAACACAAAATTAAATGAAAATAAATATAGTAATATAATTGTATTTGTATTGGTTATATTTTCCGTGTTACTTTTCACAATTTGTAATGTTATGTTTTTCTTATTTTATCTGTTTTTATTTATACTTTATTATTTTTGCCAAATGTTTTTTAATTTACAATTTTATTTTATTTAATTTTGGTTATTTGAAGTCTTCCCCCCCCCTGCTTATTTGCCTTTTATAAATAATTCTTGGTGGGATTATCTACTCTTATATAAAAATATTTCATTTAATAATTGCTTAGTTTTTTTAAGGAATGACAACTGTAATTATTTCATTTGGCTGGATCTTTTCTGTACATTTTTTGTTTAGTTTGGATCTCTTGTTATGTGCCACATGCTGAGTACAGCAGAAAATTTGTACAGCCTTGGATTGGAGAAGGATTTAGAAGTTGAGGCAGCATGGTATGTTGAGAGTAATTTATAGCTATGTTGAAGGTATCACAGTCAAAAAATATTTATACTTCCATTATTTATGTTGCGGTTCTTTGCATGTTTTATCCAAATATTTTCATATATATTGGATATATCAGTTCATTAAAATAATTGATTTTTATAGGCTTTACAAGCAATGTAACATTTGGATGGATGGATCAACATATCAGTTAACCCTTCTGCTACAGGAATTTTTTTTTTGTATGCAGAAGATTTCACTGATTTACATTCAAAATTTGAACTTTTCTCCCATTAAGGTATATGAACGAACTTGGCTCAAAAAAAAGTTAATACCTCAAAATTTAATATTATACAAGTTTTTAAGTTTGTAATTTTATAAGGCAATTTTTAAAAGCTATTCAGTTTCCTCTATTATGAGTATTGGCATTTACCATTTTCACTAATTTATTTTCCAAACCTCTGAGTACTACAAAATATAATGCAAATTACTAATTAAAATGTTTTTATCACTCAGGCTAACCAAGCCATAATTTTTATAGCCTCCAATCCTATTTGGTTACAAAGCCATAAAGCAGAAAATCACACCATTCTTGTCTTGTCCCCTCTTTCAGAAATTGCTAGCAGTTCTCTCCTACATATAATCCTATATATTATTTATAACAAACACATAGCCAAAGTTTTATTCTTTCAAATGATTCATTCCATTGTTGCTGTTTAGTGAATTGTTAATTTTACTTCCAGTCAAACTTTATTCTCATAGGAAATGCATTGAAGAGGTTAACTAAAGTTTTGAAAGATTTTATTGCATAGTTAGAAAGCTAGAAAAATCCTAGTTATAGGATATTGTATGCCTTTTGTTATTTTGTACTCTTAGGTACATTATATAATTAACAAACTTAGTGGTAGTACCATTAGTGTAAAAAGTGGGGTTAAGTTTCATCAACAGGCAAAAAGGAAGGCATACAACTTGAAGTCAATCTAGAAATCAAAAAAGGGTAATTAGGGTTTATTTCTACTTTTTATGGTAGTTTTGAGGACAGTTAAATTGGCCAACCTTGTATAAAGTTAAGGTATAGAAAATAACAGTTTTAGTTTAGTGTATAGTAATCTCATCTCTCTATTGACAAATTACTTGATAAATGTTCATGGAGTATGATTATGTATATAGTACTTGGACTACTACTTTGTGTGTAATATCTCAACCAGCCTGAGTACTAGAATTGGACAAAAGGACTTGTTGATACTGAATGTAGGGAATGTAGTATTTGATATATTTTCCTTTGTTTACACTCATAGATTCTTAGAATATAAATTTGTTTTTATGATTTTGATTGGATTGTATCTGTCACATAACAGCATAACGTTTTTAGTACTTAAAATGTGAAAGTAATTTATATTGCACTTTATTATTACCTTAATTTAGTATAATACCTAGTATAATACCTTTTAATGTACATTAAAGCATACATATTTCATAAAACATCAGCTTTAAAGAAAATGGGTTATACTGAGAAACATTATATTAAGAAATTAATATATTATATTCTTAACTTATATTAAGAAAAGGAAAAAAAAACCTTTTGGACTTGGGTGTCAAAGGCTCACTAAGGATCAACTAAATATCTTAATGAATAAAATATAAAGATCTTTCATGTGTTTAAACAGAACTTCTTCAAAGTAGCAGAAAATGCAAAATAGAAGCATCCAAAAAATTTGAAATGTATGTATGCATGGTATATTTTTTGTATTAGTTTGCTATATTGTAAAATGCAAGTTCATAATCATGACCATCAAATAAAACACTAACATTTCATGGAGCAAATGGCTTCAACATTAGAATTGGACCTGGCATTTTGTTCTTGTAAACTGTAGTTGATCATAATATGCAAGTCTGGATTTGAGAACAGTAGTTATTTTTTTATGCTTGTCTGAGAAACTGTAAAATAAAACATTTTGCAAAGTTTATTTAAAATTGTCTTTTGTAGTTTTACCACATCCACTGCTCAAAATGTTGAAAGCAATTTTCAAGTCTTGTTTATTTAGGAATGGGAACCTAAATGTACTGTGAGCTTACAATTTGGCAGATGTGCATGAATATTTTTTTCTACATTTCTCAAAATAGCCAGGAAACTTCTAATGTATATCATATGTAACTCAGTTTCCTTACTATCATGTGGAATCTAAATGTTTAAGTGTGCAACAGATCTTTTTAATCTTTTGATGAAATTTAGTTTGATACTATTATTTACATATTAGTTAGTTTATAGTTACAAATGTTTTAGTTGCAGAAATGATTTTTTTTTTTATAATCCATGCTTAGTTTATTTTGCAGTGTGTGAAATAACTGTAGTGCTTTTTTCACTGCTTAAAAGAACTGGATTTGTTTACAATTATTTTCTTGTAGTCTTTTTAACAATTTTTTTTTTTATGGTGATAATCAATAAAGTGTAGATTCATATGCATGGAAATAAATAGTAAAACTAAATAATACTTCAGATGACTTCTTTCCCTTAAGTGACATAGCAGTAAGCCAGAAGACGTTGAACACTAAGAAATGGGTTTCAATACCTGTTTTCGACACAGCACAAATAGCTCATTGTGTAGCTTTGTGCTTTAAAAGCTAAGATAAAATCATATGGCCTCAGTAAACAGTGGAAAGTAGTATTTGAGATTGAAACTAAAAACAGCTTCATGTGTATATATTTGTTAATTTTAACTTGAAACTTTCATCAAGCACTTAAGTGTTCTTCTGAAATACATATCTATTTTTATTATTTTTTAGAGTTATACTTTTTATTATTAGACTATTTTTCATTGGAAGGTTAGTATATAAATTTAGAAACATAAATCATTAGTTCACCAAAAACCTCATGAGATAATGGGATCATGGCAAAAACTATTGCTAGTAATGAGGTTGCCCAAATGATGAAACACTACATTCTACTCCTTGATTGATTTTTAGTTCTGATCTATGCAGATAGATTGCTTTAACCAAAGTTTGAAATTAACTATATGGTTATATTAGAATTGATTGAACTTAGTGAACTTTGTTGTTTATCTTTATTAAAGTATATTTACTCACGCAATGCACCAACTATTTTGTTTAGGACTATAAAGTTAAAGTTTTGATAGTTTTACAGTTTTTACACTGCTTATAACTGTTCAAAACCATTTGTGATTCAAGAATTTGGTTGTCACTAATCTTACTCACCTAATTTTCATTATGATAAAATTACTCGGACTATCTACCACTTTAATTAAATCTGGATTGCTGACTACAAGGGCTGTTAAAAAAAAACCAAAAAACGCCGACTGTTTGAATTGCGCGGCTCCAGTTGGTTCCAGGGGAATCCGCTTGGTGTCGCTAGGTTCGCACAGATCAGCTGATTACGACGCCATTTCCCGATTGCAGATATCTTCATTTGTGTATTAGCTACGCGGTTTTAAGTGAAGTGCGATTTTTTTCGTTTGGCGGATTTCAGAATGAATGACCTGAAGGAGCAACAACTTGCTGTGAAATTTTGTGTTAAACTTGGAAAATCGGCGAGTGAAACTTTTGCTATGCTTAACACGGCTTACGGCGATGTTGCTATGAAGCGTACGGCATGTTTCAAGTGGCATGAACGTCTTAAGGATGGTCGACAGTCCATTGAAGATGATGAGCGTCCTGGACGTCCTTCCACGTCAACTGACGACCCACACGTCGACAAAATCAACACCCTGGTGCGGGCAAATCGACGCCTGACTGTCAGGAGCTTGCTGAAGAGTGTGGGATATCAGTTGGATCTTGTTACGAGATTTTGACCGAAAAATTGAAGATGCACCGCGTTGCTGCGAAATTTGTGCCTCAGAACTCGTGCGTCTTTGGCCAAACACTCGATCACTGTTCTTCCCCACCCCCAACCCCTACTCAACCGACCTTGCTCCTTGCGATTTTTTCTTGTTCCCCAAACTCAAAAGACCCTTGAAAGGAAGAAGATTTGAGACGATTCCAGAGATTAAGGCAAATGAGACGAAGGAGCTGGAGGACATTACAAAAGAAGCGTACCAGGACTGTTTCAACAAGTGGAAACACTGTTGGGATAGGTGTGTGCGTTGGGGAGGAGAGTACTTTGAAGGGGTCCCAGACCTGTAACTTCTAAATAAAGTACATTTTGTTTTATGACGTCAGTCCGGGTATTGTTTGAACAGACCTCGTATAGGGAAAGGTAACTGGGTGGTAGCACAACCACATCTGCAAGCAACTTTATTTTCTTGTTTATCTTTGAACTGCTGACTAGATGGAAGGCTTCTAACCGGCATCACCAACTTTTTTTGTGAACTACTGAGTAGAATTCACTGCAAACTGTTTATTTGCATGATTTAAGAAACTCTTCTTACAAATTAGTGAAATGTAATTAATTAATGGGGACCCTTCAATAAGAATAATTTTTTTAGGTTTTATATGGACTTCTGAATAACTCCAAAAACCATAGAACTGTTATAATTTATCAAGTTTAGTAATGAAGCTGTATTTTGGTCTATATAAAAATTGGAAATTTTGAGTAGACTAAAGACGCTCACCTCCTTGAAATTGTGTTTCAAAAGAACGAGATGGTGTTCTAATGTAAAAATGGGAGACATACTGAGCTTTTGATTCACATATAATATGCACAAGTAAGTGTATCCAAGGGGCTGATTTCAAAAATGGTAAGAGATGAGCAGGGCCACTGTGTAATTTAGTACACGAATGATATCTGAACAAACAGAAAAGAGAAGGTTTTTATTTTATATTCTAGCTTGTTAATTTCAATAATTAGAGTTCCTAATTTATATGAAACTATAGACTTTGTATTTTGATGGCAAAAACATCTAATTTGAACCAGTACTACATTCAAGATATTGCATAACACACAAAAATCAATGTTTAAGTGTTTTATAATATTTACTTTTAAACTAAGAAATTTAATAATGTATAATACTTCAAATTTAATTATACTCTAGAGTTTGATGCCAAATGTATGAACATAAATTCATAAGATATGTTCAATACAATTCTGAACACAAATCGACAAACATGATGACATGGCCTTTCACTCATGACCTGTAGTTATAAAGGAGTGTATCTACACACTTAAATATTGCTGTGAAATAGATGTTACTTGTGGTTTTTTTTCTATAATTACAGATTAGTCATTTATAATTTGTACATTTTTTGTTTATTCTTAACAGGACTAAAGTTATTCTTCATATGGTTGAAACATTGTGTATACTATCTGATTCTGTTATTGTATCAGCCCATGTATCTCATCCTAAACTGCTCAACCACTTTCAACGCTTTCCAATAGAGCGGGAAAAGTTTGAGGCCTTAAAACACAAGTTGGTGCTTTTAACCAGTGGCGAGCAATAGCATTAAAAGTTTGGTTACCTGGGAAAGTGAAACTAGAAAAGTTGACGTTCACCGACGAGTGTTAAAAATCAAGAATACTTAGAATTGAGTTGTTTTAAAAAATGATTGAAATTTTTTCTTTTTACTGTTTTTCTTCAAATGTTAAACTACAAGAAGCTGAAACCATACTGGTAAGAACTATTTTGTACTTAATGCTTTCTTTATCCCACGTGCTTATAGTTTAGACCAAGATATCATATATTTAACTTTACAGTATTTTGTAAGAAAATGTAGTTAATGATTCATAATTTTCATTTTAGATGTGTTATCCTTTAAAACATTGGGTTTCCACTTTCCAATCATTAAGCAATTTGTAAAGTTTTAATATTAATATTCTTTCTTCTAAACTGCTGAGTAGTTTGTTAATAAAATTTCAATTTCATGTCTATGAGGAAAGTTAATGATCAATTTAATTGCTGTTACAAAAGTAGTAAACTAAATGATAATGCTAGGACCTCTTAATTTTTAATGATATGTTTTCACAGCTGTTTTTATTTTCTTTAAGTTTGAAGCATTTAGTAATACAGATTTGTCTGTCTCATCTTTTATAATTATCTTTTTATTTAATGTATTGCCTTTTCCTTCTTTTGTGAAACAGTTTTTAAAAAATCTGATAGAAAGGCTGTAGGTATGTTTATTGTTTTATAAGCTATCTATTCTGTAGAAACTGTACTACATTTGGTATTTCTTTTAATGTTTTATACTGAGAAGTTTGCTTAGTGATTAGACATACTTTATACACTGAGGAAAAACAAAATGTGTATATTTTTCACCCAAACTATGTATGAGAGAAGAAAATTTGTTACTTACATGTTATTGTGAAAAAACAAAAGTTATGGTAACATTGTGGCGTGTATAAAATATATAGGATGATAAATACTTTTCTTTAATTATAATTTAAGGTCTGCTGTTAAAGAAAGGGTAGATAGAGAAAAAATTAGTTTGCTCTTTGTTGAAATAACATTGTAGCTAACCAATAGATGTTACTTGATTGTTACTAAGAGTTACCATGATTATGAACAGTTTAAATATTTGTTCTGACAATATATGTAATCCTCTGTTCTAAGTATTTTAAATAATGAATTTTTGTAATACTTTTTCCATTTATATAATTTTGTTGGTGTGTTATGGAAAAATTGTTTATGGGATACTGGTTTAGGTCAGCTGGTTAATCAGTGTTTGTGAGACCATAGGTCAGTGGTCAAAGTCCTTGTAGGCATACATTTGCTTTATAGCCTGTTGTATAAGGGACATGTGTTTATTTCTATTTAGTTTATGTATTTTTTTTTTTAACAATAAGATTTTTAATTTTGCATTTCTAAATTATGGTAAGGAAACTTGTTTAAATAAAGTTCATACTGACTGCTAAAAAACAAAAAACTTCAGGATTAAAGAAAAGAAATTTCATTAACATGTTTTTTGAACACAAAAGTGACTGAACATTTTGTCATTATTTTTATAGAGATGTAAATCAAGTATCAAAAAATAAAATGGAGGTAGGATTTTTGTTTTATTTAATGTAAGAAACAATACCTTATATTCAGTTACGAGATGCTGTTTGTTTGTGTATATAATTAGGGCAATAAGCTGTTGCTCTTTCATATTTTGTCTCTCAAAGGAAACTTGCAATTTTTACATTTCAGTGTCAGTTTTAAAATCCTTGGTAGTTCAAAATTGAGAAATAAACTTGCATGTTCAGACATTTGGTTGTTTTAGTTTATTCCATTACATGTTTAATCATTCCCTCTAATGTTACTTTCTAAGAAGTTATTACAAAGTTTTGATAGCATTTTTAAATTACTGTTTCTTTGATTTTATGCTTAAAAATGTGACATTTTGATTTTTGTATGTTTCTGTACTGGGTAAAGTGCCAGCTGTTTTATGACTGTTTTTGAAGGACAGCACAATTCCAGAGTCATTCTACTTTAAAAATAATAAAGCAGAGTAAATACAAAATTTACATTTTTAATATTTTTATAACAATATTTTCTTTTTTTTATTGTGGACTTTAGTTCTCATTATGTTTCTTGAAGGACAGTGTTAAATCTTTTAGATGTTAACATATTGTTCTAAATTATAATGCTGACATTCAAAAACACATATCCATGCACACATTTATTTTCTTTGCAAATTTGTTGTGTATGCACAGAAAATATTTCATCTTACTAACTTGGTCAGTTATTACATATTACACTTGAGTGTTCTAGCCTGTCCTAAGGAGAGAAGTAAAATATTTAGATATAATATGATAGTTTACTATATTTAACTAAACTTACAGTCAAGGTATTTATTCACATGGCTCCCTATCTCTTTTAATCTTCAACACCATGCACCTGATGCTCACAGTCAATTGATGTAATAGTTACTATTAATAATACATAATTCCGATATTAAGTACAATTAAACAATTGTTCACGAAAAGGAACAAATGCCACTAATTGAGTTTCAGTCTGTCATTTTTAATTTTATATAGGTTTTCATGGTAGTTCTTTTTCATATCTGAAATGTGTTCAAAATGCTCTAAGTTCTGTTATACTCTAATATCTATGCTCATTGCCTTTTCTGTACCAAAATTGTGTGCACTTTACATCATTTACATGCATTAGTGGCTATAGGAAAACTTCTACCTAGTGTAGATATATTGGGAAAATGTTCTTGTATATTCAACAAGTTACATTTTCATGCTTTAACTACCTGGCTGATATAATATTAGTAGCACTGTCATACATTTGTTGATGCTCTGGAACCTTCCTTGGCACCAAGAGATTAGTCTTATTGAATCTGAGCATAGTTTCATTTTGAACCTTTTTGTTTTCATTATTACTTGAAGGTTTACCAACTTATTCAGAAATTTTAATATTTTGGCTATTCATGACCTATTACATTACAGTTAGCAGACAATATAAAGTTTTAATTAATCATTTTTGTGTTGGGTCATGGGCCATGTCATTGCGTTAGTTGACTTGCATATTATTAAAGTTTCAATTATAATCTACAATGTGATTCTAAACTTATTGACAGATTCATAAAATAGTATTTCAATAAAATTTTGAATATAAGTTACATTCTTAATTTAAAAGTAAATATTAAAAGAACATCCAAAAATATACTGATTTTAGTTAGTCCCATGGTTTGTTGAATGAAATGTGAGGCCAAATTAATAAGTTTATAGAACCCTCTGAATTATGAACTCGAATTACCAATATTGACAAGCTAAATTATAAAATTAGAACCTTGTATTTTAGTATACCGAGATATGGGTTATGTACTGCATAAAACACAGCAGGCCCATGAAATATGAATAACCAATTGAAAACTTAGATTCCTAGTGGTTTTCTCAGACATTTTATTCTGTGAACAGGCCACCACACTCTTTAAAACTAAGATTTCAAGAAGGTGGGTTGTGTCTTTTAGTTTGCTTTAAGTTTCATATTTTATTAAAGCTAAATACAGCTTAGTTTCTTAGCTTAATAAAATTATAGTAAAATTCTATAGTATTATAGTTATGATTTTTTGTTAAATGTGTGTGTGTGTATAATATACAGTTGCATAAACAAAAAATTCATAACTATGATACCATAGAATTCCACTATAATTTTATATATAAAATCTAAATTGTACATCTTCCACCTGCAAACTTTAAAAAGGCTTAACCCGTGTCCAGCAGCAACTGCGTTTCTTAGGTGTAGCTATAAGATAATTTTTTTTTTATATTGTTCTATATTTTAAGAAAAATATGTTTAATAACTTATTTCCAAATAGTAATAATCTATATACATGTATAATAAATGAAATATGACTGAATGTTACAAAATACTAGTCTACCAAGACAGGAAACATAAGGTCAGTTTTATACTATTGTACACAGTAAAACGAGTGCACACGTCCACTGCATGAATGCAAGTAATTTAACCTTAACAAGACATGACTGGAAGGTAAATATAATAAATATATACAATAATGTTATGAGACTAAACATTTGTTTATAATAATTAGCCATTCTAACAGGAAAAAAAGCATATTTCCTATTTTTTTATGGTTGTTACAAGGTTGGTCAGTTGACAGACCCAACAGAGGGTAAAGAAAATATTTGTTTGTATGTTTTGGAATTTCGCACAAAGCTACTCGAGGGCTATCTGTGCTAGCCGTCCCTAATTTAGCAGTGTAAGACTAGAGGGAAGGCAGCTAGTCATCACCACCCACCGCCAACTCTTGGGCTACTCTTTTACCAACAAATAGTGGGATTGACCGTAACATTATAATGCCCCCACGGCTGGGAGGGCGAGCATGCTTTGGCGCGAACCCGTGACCCCCAGATTACGAAGCGCACGCCTTAACGCGCTAGGCCATGCCGGGCCCAGGTAAAGAAAATAAAGTATACAGTTTTACTGAAAACAAGCATTTGAAATGTGTTTGGAAGGTTTTAGAGATTTACATAAATAATATTTGAAAGTTTTGGGATGAAGAATTATTTTTAATCATAACATGAAATCGCTTTGCACTTGGACTAGTTACCAAACACACTATTTCCACAAACAAATCTAAGGAAATATTTCATCAAATCAAATTTTTTGGGTACAAAAAGTTTAATCTTTATTAAAATCCTACCAAATTTTGTAGCCTTCATGTAGCTTTGCGAGGAATTACATAATAGTTTTTTGTTTGTTTATTTTTAAGTTAATAGTACGCTACCTGATTGTACTAAATTAATTTCAAAGTAAAATATACAATGCATTCGTCTAAATTTTGTGTAAATTTTTTATATCCTACAACTTTGTTATGAAAATACTTAGATCTTTTTAATTATGTTCTTCCCATTAGCTTCTGGTAAAGTATGAAAAGTTTTACAGATTAGGGAAGATATTTTGATTTAATTTCATATGTTAGGTAATTGTGAAATTATTTTAGACAAATTCACACACCCGTACACAGTAAGACAACAATATTGATTTATTTCTTGGTATATTAGGGCTGCAACAGAAATGAAAAATCTTAAATTGAAAATAAAGCAATAATGATGTTTCGTGTTTAAGGCCTCTTGGACCCCTCTGGAAAGGCTTAGTCACTTACACAACACTGCATGATGAATTTCCTTCGTTATTCTGTCTTCTTACTCCAAATAAAATGATTCGTCAGTTGTTGCACAAACTCGGTTAACACATTTTGTCTGCTCCTTGTTGCTTAAATTAAGTCGTGCGCGTGCCATCGGTTCCTTTGAGGTTGCACTGCTAAGGTGACCTAATTTTAAACTATGATGAAATTCGTTTATTTTTACTTATTAAACTAGATGTCGAAATTCAACAAAATTTATTTTTGTGATATTTGACTCAATTCGCATTCCTATTTAACCACATCTTACCAAGGTTCTTTTAAGAGTTCTCATGTCTAGAATGAGGAATAAGATAAGACCAGAGATTTCTGATACTCAGTTTGGATTTATAGCCGATAAAGGCACTAGAAATGCAATTTTCGCTCTAAACATGCTCATGCTCTATGTTTTATCGATTATTCTAAAGCCTTTGACAAAGTGAGACATGGTGACCTATTCGACATGTTGTCAGACCTGAACATCGATGCTAAAGATCTAAGAATCCTTAGAAACCTTTGATAGCTGCCATTTGCTGCCAGTAAAATTGAAAATGAATTGAGTGAATATAGACCAATTAAAAGAGGGGTGAGGCAGGGATGTGTATTTTCACCAGATCTTTTTAACTTATACAGCGAAATAATCCTACGAAACATCAATGAACATCAGGGAGTCAAAGTAGGCGGATGCAATATCAACAACTTGCGCTACGCTGATGACACAGTCCTCATTGCGGACTCCGAACGAAATCTACAGACTCTCCTCACAACAACAGTAGACGAGAGTGAAGAAAAAGGCTTGCAGTTAAACGCAAAGAAAACGGAGTGCATGGTTATCTCAAAACAATCAATTACACCCACATGTAGCATAACCGGCAAGGACGTGAGAATAAAACAAGTCGAAAGTTTCAAATATCTTGGATATACTATAACATCAAATGCAAAGTGACACAGAAATAAAGAAAAGAATTGCAATGTCCAAGGATATACTCAATAAAATGAAGTCCATATTCACAAACAGGAACATAATATATGTCACTAAAATTAACACCTTGAAATCATATGTATGGTCTGTTCTCGTATATGGCTGTGAGAGCTGGACACTGAACAAAGATACAGAGAAGAGATTAGAAGCTGCTGAAATGTGGTTCCTTAGAAGGATGCTAAAAATATCATGGACTGAAAGAAAAACAAAAGGTCCCTCATGAAAACTATAAGAAAGAGACAAATGGAGTTTCTAGGACACGAAGGAAGAATGGGATAGAGAAACAGATGCTATGTGGAAAAATAGAAGGGAGGAAAAGCAGAGGGTGCCAAAGAACTAAATATATCGACAGCTTCAATAACTGTCACCAAGAACTCAATGAACAACATCGAGTTGATTAGGAGGATTGACAACAGAGAAGTCTGGCTTGCCATGGTCGTCGATGTCTACCGCAGATTTGACACATTAAGAAGATTTAACCACAAAACTTAATTATTGGTCGTTAAGGTATGCTTTTTCTAAACCTTCTTTTAAAACTAAAACCCAACTGCACCTTAAGTTTCAGTCGTGTTTACGCCCTTTAACAGTGAAAGAACTTTAACACTCATCCTTCAATATTTTGAATTATTAACACACATTTTCGCACATGTTAACAATTCTCAGAACTCAACACACACTGAATGTGTAAACACTATTAGAAAAATACATTTTCGAAACTCGCAACGTATTGTATGTAAATTTTACTTAAAATAGTTTTTGAAGTTTTATGTTAATAAAAATTTGACAATAGAAAGATTTATGTTTATGTACACAGACGTTAAGATGAATTCATAAATTTCATGCGTAATAGGCCCATACAATTTTACATACTGTATTTGCGTATTTCGCTTCTCCTTCCCCTGTATTCATACGTAATACATCGATAGACATTTTCCCAAATTATATTATGCTAAAAAAGAAGCATGAGGCTTTTCGAGTAAATGTTATAATTGTAGTATTTCAAGTCCCGCTCTAAAAAATGAAGGCTTTTGAATTCACACTGGAAAACTTTTCAAAATATCTTGTAAACATTTGCGGTATGTGACTAAGGGTCATAAACGTTACCGACTGAATGACTGTTCCCGTGGTACAGCTGTCCGTCAGAAAGAAAATCACTACTCCGCATACATATTCCCATTTCTAGTTTTAAATCACAAATACGTACATTTTCGTTTATTTTAAAGAGCATCGAGATAAAATATGTAAATAGGATTTCTTGTATTCCACCTCTTGTTGCAAACGTGTATCGTGAAAACTGATCATTTCAAAGTCTTTTTTTTCTTTTATTTCAAAAATTTATATTGAAAATATCTGAATTATTCAAAATCTAAAAGTGAATTATTCACATTTCCTTGTTCAAATTTGGTAGTAAAGAAATAACAAAAATGATCACGTCACTGGCGGATTCGAGACCAATGGTCAATTCGGTTTTACTTAGCTATTTTATAATTCGAGCTCAAAAGAAATAACACCTGCAGTGGTCATACAATATTAGTTTTTCTAAAAACTAAATTTGCCCAGTGTCTTTTGCAAGTGATGTTTGAAATATTTGTTGGTAAATATACATTGTGAAGACCTTTTGTATTTAATGACTATTCTTTTCAAGTATAAAATCGCAGGAATATTATTCACCGTGTTTTTGCTGCACTTATTAAAGATGTTTTTAACGTAGAAAGGTAGTTCGCTAGTGTCATACGTTAGTAGAGAATTTGTGTTATTAATTTGAAGTGATAAATTAATTTTTAAACTAAACTTTGTTAGAAAAGTTTCCTAATATGTGAAACTAATTTCATTGTTATGCGTTCAACGAGAGGAAGCTGAACTTATTAAAACTTTGTTCTTCACACTTTTATGCATCCCCGTCGCACCAAACAGCAGTGGGGGCGTTATATATGATGGTGAATTCCATTATTCGTTGGTAATAGCTTAAGAGTTGGCGGTGAGGGGTGATGACTAGCTGCCTTCCCTCTAGTCTTACACTGCAAAATTAGAGACAGCTAGTGCAGATAGCCCTCGAGTAGCTTTGTGTGAAATTCAAAAACGCACTTTTATGTAATAGCCCCCTGTGGCATATGTCTGCGCACTTACAACACTAGAAACCTGGTTTCGATACTCGTGGTGAGAAGAGCACAGCTAGCCCGTTTAATAACTTTGTGTAACTTGTAAGAAAATAAACCTTTACTTATTGTGAAGAAAGCGGACTTTCCCCTGTACGTGTTCCTGTTTTCTTTCTCCGCGTAGACCTACTCGTTGATATCTACGCTTGATTAAGAAACGATCTCGTAACGTAACAGCTGCGACTTATAAACGAAACCTAATTGTGATCAGTTCTTAATATATTGAAATTGTGTTTTAATAGTTTGGATTGCATTTACTTTTCAACCAGTTTAATAATGATAACGGAGCAAGAAACAAGTAAGTGTTTTCGACCTGTGCCTTCGTGTGGTTACTGGCAACATTCTGAATGCGAGTATTGTGATGCTGTATTCGGCCCTTGCTTGAAAAGGATGTTTTTAAGTTACTAGTTGATAACAAACCTGGAGCTTTTATGATAGCCAACGTCGATGAAACTTTATACGTGGGAATAAGTGAGATTTCAGTGAAAAGTTATTTAAATGAAACTTTAAGAAATATATCGTTAAATGAAAAGCAAAATGGTAAGGAATGCCTTAGGATTCGTTTTACTTCAGACTTGGGAAATAAACAACTTGACAAATGCTTTTTGTGCTCATTGGTTAAACAGTAGCGATTCTCCCCTACGGCAAAATAAATGGCCTGATTGGCAGGAAGATGGAATGAGGTGGAAATTATGAGTAATAACAATTTTTACCTTCGATGTGAGGGCAGAAAATGGGGTAGGTTTGTAATCAAACGTAATTAAACCTTAACAGGTAGTTCTCGTACGTTTACGCAAGGTTGAAGTACCAGTTATTTTTGCCAATTGATTTTAGGTAGAAGGTAATTATCTTTTGGTCAGTGATATAAAATGAAAATTGTGAACCATAATCTTTCAGTTAATAACTTTTAATTATGCGGACGTATTTAATTTTAAAATTTAACACCTTTATGATTAGAACTATTTGCATTATATTCCCAGTTACACTTTGTTACAAGCGCTTTCGGATTCCATTCATTTAATATATATATATAAGGGTGCGTCAAAAAACAAAAAGTTGTGACACTCAGTCGCTCGCTTATAATTTGATTCCATTCAATGAAAAAAATATGCTAGCGTAAAAATCAATCCAATACATTAATATTTAGGGGTTGCGCAATGCGCACAAAATAACAACGTGCTTCCGGAACCAAACGAAAAGTTGGCATTAGTGAAAGGCTAGCTTCGGCTTTAGACAGAACCCAGATCAGTGACCGAAAAGCCGCGCAAATTTTGCTTCTTTTTGCAGCTCATATTGGACATGATATCGAGGATCTTGCCATTAGCCCAAGTTCCATAAGGAGAAAACGAATTACTAACCGTACTCTTCTAGCAGCTGAATTGAAGGAAAGTTTTTCTCCAAACGTTCCTTTGACATTACATTGGGATGGTAAGCTGATGCCTGACTTGGTTGGCAGAGAGAAGATCGAACGTTTGGCAATTTTAGTTTCAGGTGAAGGTGTAGAGAAGATTCTTTCAGTGCCCAAGATTGATAGTGGGGATGCAAATTCAGTAGCTTCTGAGATCGGATCAGTTTTAGTAGAATGGAATGTAAAAGACAGAATTAAATCGCTTTGCTTTGACACTGCGGCGACCAATACAGGATCCAAATCTGGTGTCTGTCTGAGGATTGAAATGTTATTTGAACGTGAGCTCTCGCACCTTGCCTGTAGACATCACATTTTGGAGATTCTTCTGAGCGCTGTATTCTCTACTCTCGTGAGAAACATAAAAAAGTCCAGATATTACTTTGTTTTTAAACTTTAGAGATTAATAAAACTAAGTACATAACAGCAGTAGAAGCAATGCCACTCCGAATACAGCCTTGGAAGGATGATATTATTCAATTTTGTCAGAATCTCCTTCAATCTCATCAACCACGGGACGATTATAAAGAGCTCTTGGAATTAGCTGTCATTTTTCTTGGATCTCTTCCACACCGACGTTCTTCAGTTTCTTTCCGTACTTCTGGTGCCGTACATCGTGCACGATGGATGGCTCGAGCAATATATTCTCTAAAAATTTGGATGTTCCAAGAGAAGTTTGGTAGACTGCAACCACGGCCTGCTTCATCTCGTGTTTCATTTCACGCACATTTCTGCAGCAAACTTGGCGATTTGTGTGTCTTTATAACTAAACATTACTTGCTCTCATGGTTTACAGCTAAGGATGCTTCCGTGGCAGCTCGAAGGGACTTTACACTACTCAAGGAACTTGCATTGCATGAAAATCATATGATTAAGGAAGTTAGTACAAAGGCAATGAATCGGCATTTATGGTATTTATCTGAGGTTGGAGTTGGGCTTGCGCTCTTTGATGACGGTGTAACGAATAGCGACAAACTCAAGATGGTCTCATATATGAATACCGTGAAAGGATCTCCTAGGCCAACTCCGCGTTTAACAGTTGATGCTGCAAGCAATGCTGTTTCCAGAAAACTTCCAGATTGTTTTACCTCGGCAACGAACAAAATTTTCTACCATCTGGATATTAGTAGCGCATTTTTATCATTACCACCGAAAGAGTGGAGCGCCTCCAAAGAGTACAAACAAGGAAAGGACAGAGTAAAGAAACTTTTTGTGACAAATGACGCAGCTGAAAGAGGAGTAACTTTAATTCAACAGTTTACGGCAAAGGGCCGCACCAAGAGCGAAGATCAATTTCAGTATATGATTCAGGTGGCAGAAGAACATCGGCGAACATAATGCAAAGGGGGCAGGCAAGATAAAACTTCAATGAAATAAATTTTTCTTTCAAGTTTTTATGTTTTTGATAATTGTATAATCAATAAGTATTAAATAATTTAATTACCATTAACAATGTAATGTAGGGTAAATTTAAGGAAAATAGTGAACTTTGTGAGGGATGCGCGACCCCTAAATACTTCGCGATTGAAATGAAACTTTGTCTATGTTCTTTTCTCATGCAGTGGCACAACTGAGCAAAAAAATTGGGACATTTTAATTTTTATCCTTTATCCGCTGACGCACCCTAATATATATATATAAGCCAATTGTCTTTCGGTAATGCACGTGCTGTTTACCTCTTTCGCTTAGCAACAAAAGTAGAACCAGATATACTCGTATTTAAGACATCAGTATTAGTTTGTTCACAAAGACTGGCATGAAGTCCACTTTTTTGTGTGGTTTTACTTTATGCATGCACTTATCATGATGTAGAATTTTGGCGAATTTTAAAAAGTTAGAGACGAGTGATTGTAATTCTTGTGTGTTCATGAAGTTTTTCAGTTTTTGTTTTTATTACTACCGTTTTGTATAAACGTTTCTTAAACGCATGGCCCTTAATCTTCAATAATGATGGTACTCAAAGTTAATTTTCAGGTTTAAACTGTATGATAGAATTTTTATCAAACCTTAGGCTTACTGATTTTGGGTGCTTTTGGCGTTTAAATCGGAATTAAAAAATATGTTCTGGTATATGTGAAATATCAATGGCTTTGTGATTTAGGTGTGGAGAATAAGCTGAAAATGAAGGAAAAATTTAAAAGTTTGATACGATTTTCATAAAATTCATGATATTTGGTGTGATACTACTTTTCTCTCAATTAAAATAATTTGCCATCTTGTATGTGTTTGTAATGTTTTCATCATTCTTATTAGTTGTTTGGGAGAGTACTTAAACTTTTGGTTTCATAACAAAGAGGGAAAGATCAGTGAACAATGCTTGGTGGGTGGAAGGTTCCCACCCTGCCTTTAGATTTTTACTTTTTTTTTTTTTTTAAATGACAATTGCAGTTTGTATAAAAGTCAGACAAGACTAGTAACTATTAATAGCTTTAAATTAACATACTAGGTTCTACTTTAATATACTTATAAAATTATTTCAATAATATATCCTCTTATTTTTCATAATACAGCACAAGGAAATTGAGCTGCAGGTTGTAAAATTCTTGATCAGTTGTGAGGATATTATCCAGAACTTTAATGAACATAACTCCTCCTATAATTTTGGGGTAAATGTTTTATTTTTTACACAAATTTTACTTAAGCATTATTTGTTTGCTGGTGGTATATGCTATGTGAAACGTTGTCTGTTTTTTTATTCAGAAAATTACTCGTTTTTGCAGTTTTCTAAAACTGACGAATTTGGTGAAAGCAGTATATTCCTTGAAATTTTTTGTAACTTACATTAAAGGTGTTGTTTCTGAATCCAATTTTTGTACATATAGAAGTAGTTTAGTTTAGACAATTTTAGACTTCATTGTAATATATATTAGCAAAAATTTATTCATTATTGTAAAATAGGGGCTTGATAATTTAATTTTTAATGTTTTGAGTAAATTCAACCATATATACAAGCTAAAATTTGTTTTCTACAATTTTACATAGGTTTCAATTGAGCATTCGTAGGGATCATAAATGAAATTAATCACCTCAAGAGAGATTTTATGGTAAAAACTTTTCCTTTCTCTATCATTTCTATACTGATTTGTTTAGAAATTTTGGTTAAATACAAAATAATTGAGGAAAGCAATTCAGTATGTTATGGATACCAACAGATTTAATGTCACAAAACTAAACATCAGATGCGTATTAGAAAGTGATGAAATTGGAAACTGAAGTGCAATAACAAGAACAATAAAAAAGAAAAATAAATTGAAATATACATCATGAAACTGTATCCCTAGTAGTACTTGTCCTCCACAGTTCAACAAAATATATAACATACAAAAGTATACCTATAATGTTTTGATTCCAAGCTACTCTTGACAGTGTAACTGATTTTATGACAGAAACAAATAAACTATCATGAGAACTTCGTGGGCAAAGTAGAACATAAAATTAGAAAAAAAAAATACCATTGTTTTTTTTTTATAAAATAATATATTTTTAATTACTAATTTTAATAACTTATTTGCCCCATTTTACCATTTTTGAAATAAGTGAGATCAGCTAAGGCTTTAAAAATTAAAAACTACAAATTGTCTATGTAAAGTTTGGGTAATGATGACAAACAAACCAGAAATTGGGCAGTTGGTGCTCCCTCACTTCAGTACTCAGCCGATTGTCTATAAATATTGCAAAAAACAAAACTTTGCTAGTGCTTGTATCTGGTGAAGTGTTGGAACACTGGCTGGTAGGTTCAACTGAGACATTGACGACAAAAAAATTAAACCAGTGTACCTCGTGCGCTAATTTTTATGTGCAGGAAAAATGTTTTGCATAAAACTCTCTATTAAGGAGACAATATCTAATAACCAGCATAACATAAATCAACATAGTTTAAAAATTATAAAGGCGTTTTTAAATTTGGTAAAATGTATCAAATAGTTTCATTACAAGCTTGTTATGAATAGCTAAGTTATCATTTTCAAATATATTTTATACAATTCTTGGTCTTTAGGTTTAACTGACATTTGTGTATTAAAGCATTTCTTAACTAATGTAAGGCTTAAGAATTAGCAAAAATAATTGAATTTAGAATAGAGCCACATAAATTATGTAAAAAATATAGAAAGTTATTTTAAAGGATATATTTATGAAATTAATATGTCACAATACATGAATAATAAACTGGCCTTTGGGTAGATATGATTAACATCAAAGAAAATATTTTTAAAACTAAGAGTATTATAAAATCCAACTTAATTGATAGTTATTTATTCAAATATTTACTGAGTTAGCAATTTGACTAAATCCAGCTATAGAAGTACATGCAGATAATCAGCATTACCATGCATGAATAATCTACACAGAAATGAATGAATTTGATATTTTCCATTCCAGGAAACACTACCAAAAAAAGTTTTAAACAAATTATTTTGATAAAGCTGATATTTGTACATACTAGTAATCACATTATTTAAATACAATCAGCGTTACATAAAATACTTGAATTCTTTCAGTTTGATTTTAACTGAATTTTATACACTAGTCAAGTTCACACGCAAGAAAAAAAAAGGTGATAATTCCCAACAGTTTATGACCATAGGAAAATGAATATTAATTTTAATTATGTATCCCATTATAGGTAGCATTTCTACTTTCCTCCTAAAATGTTTAAGTAATTCTTGGTGGGATATGAATATTCACTGTCTGACATACTATTTTTTGAATTTGTTTCTAAAATATTACACTTGTCACCATTTACTGTTCTATGGTTTCCAGTTATTTTAAATGTAGAATTTATCTTATTATAATATAAAATGATTAATTATGTGTAAGTGTTTTGTTTCTTTGCTGCCTAAGAGTTACAATGTTTGCCAAGTTGTGAAGTATCCATGTAAATCAAATAGAGTATTAGCTAGTCTGATTTAATAAACAGTGTTAGAATATGTTCGTATTTTAAACAGTATTGTTTCAAACCAATTTAGTAGGAATACTATGTAAGCACTAGTTTACACATTAACTCAAATTTCTTAATAGATCTATGGAAGAAAGTACATCAAAACTTTTCTAATCCTAAAGAAAGAGTTCAGAAAGTGGATGGGGAATGTATGACTGATATTAAAACAGATTTAAAAAATAAAGTAATTAAGGGAAGTGCACTTTCAATAACAAGTTAATTGAAAATTTACACATGCATGGGGGAAGGGAAAGATTAGATATCACACTTAACTGTTGTTTGAAGGAGTGTTCAACATTGATGGTTCATTTATATTTGATTTTGTCTGTATTTGTCTAAAAGAAACAGTTGGTGCACCTACTTCGTTGCTTGCAGCTTGTGATAAATTCTGAGAAGTTGTCTCAACTCTACTGGAATTTTGAGCTGGAAATGGTTGAGAACAGTCAGGTACAAATGACTTATTACTTGACTGAGAGATGGATGCCTTTTCCTGTACCATTGGTACCTTCACACAGTGTTCTGCTGAAGATGGTGATGAAACTCCAGTAGAACTTGAAGCTGTTACGACTTTTAATTTTACAACTCCTCTTGATGTTTGAGGATTTCCAGCCAGTTGGATATAAGCTATCTGTTGTGAACTTTGGGGGTCATTAAAAATTCTCAAAATAGAATCCCACTGCATAGGTGTCAGAAGAACTATCTGATCTTGTTTCTTGGAACTGCATAATTCAGAAACCTGCAAAGAGCCATCGATAAGAACTGTTAAAAAATGTCTCTGTGTGCACATTCAGAGTAACATTAATTTCCACAGACTGTTTTCACTGAATTTGTGGTAATTTAAAATGGAGGGTTGATTACATGGCTTCTTGTTGAGTAGAAAAATAATTTTACAACTGAACAAGAAGCTGTGTATCCACAAAACATTCCACTCTTCACATATGCTACTCAAAAATATCTTAAAATGACCAATAAATGTATTGATCTTGCATTTCCCTAGGTATATTGAACCAATATTGTAATATCCCCATGACCAGTTTCTTGGCCTGCTGCAATTTTAAAGTAAAACCTTCATTTTTTTTTTTAAATGTTACAATTGTATGTATGCAGTTTATATGTAAGGATCAAAATTCTGATTACATATATAGTAATAAAGAGATTTCACAGTTGGTTAATGAAACCTTAAAACAAAAGGTGCCAGCTTTGGAAATGTATCTAAATGTTATGATCCTCAAAGACTCAAATTTACAAAGCAGACTCTGAACAGTAAACAAAGACTATACACTATAATTTCTTCATACTTTTCAGTCACAAAAAGACATTTCCAACTGTTTTAACAGCAGTTATGTAACAACTGATAATTTTGCAAAATCTTTTATAAAACTAATAAATTTTATTTAGTACTTTATAAAATAAGTTGGAAACTACATGGGAATAGTTTAGCATTCAAGATAACTAAAATACATTTGCAACTTAACCAAATAAATTAATTAAACATTGGCTACAATCAAGATGAATTACATAGAGTTAAAAACAAATAAGTTACAACCTTTTAATATTTACTACAGATTATCTCAATCAGAAGTAAATAAAAATGAAAATCAGTCCACTTATTTCACCAAAATAAATAAACCATCTTTCTAAAAATAATAGTATTACAGTAATAATTATTGTTCAAAATTTCTTTGATTAGAGAAGTATTCAAAACCATACCTTGTGAATTAAATCATAATGAGAAAAAAAATTGTACAAGCATGCAATTTACCACTTATTTCCTCATCAGGTTCATGATAAACTGTACTGTGTGATTAGTGTACTCACTAAGTATATTTTATGGATTGCCTTTATTTCTCTTTAATTTTCAATGCTACTGGTAACTTCAGTCAAATACATGAAGCAGTCGAAATAATTAAACATTAAATTACAATAAACTAAATAAAAATATTAAAGTTAGCTAGAAGTAGCATTATAACTTACCCACAAAGGGAATAACAGAAAATAAACAGCTACATGGACTTGATGCTGTTTATCATTAATGTTCGTTTTAAATGGCCAAGAGCTTTAATGTAAGTACACTATCATTTAAAGTAAACCTTAACAATCTGTCAAGGAAATAAACATGGTGCTTAAAAACAGTTTTCTGGGTCTGTATTTATGTACGACTTTAAATATGCATTAGTCCAAAATAAGCAAAATTATGGTACATACGAAATGCCTACAATAAATTGTCTACAAAAATTTTGCTATGATTAGACTAGCATATTATTCATATTTACATATATGAAAGAGTTCATTCTTGTTAAGGTAGTGTAGATAACTGTTAAGCAGGTGGAAAGACTATCAAATAATCAGCACTATCACTCACGAAAATATTTTAAACAGTTCAATATTTTTCATAACATTTGCAGATGTAGCAAATCATTTTTAGTGTATACTAAATACATTTTTGAAAGGACTAATTCATCACATATATATTACCTACATATACAATAGCCAACTGTCTGTCATGTTTAGTTATTTCCCACGTGGTTAATTGTAAATGTATATATCAAAATACCTCTTTTTTTAAGAGTACATTAAAGGAAAATTAATATTTTTTTTTTGCAATTCCTAAAATTTCTTATCAATACCAACAGCATTTATGTGCTGAACTTTTAATCTGAGAAAAACTTAAGAACAAAAATGTTTCTTTTTTTGAAGGAACTTTAAGAGAAATGGAACTTCCTTCTTTGACTGATTAAATGAATAATATACTATTTATAGGAAATTTACAAGAATATAAGTTCTGTATAATACTTGTATAAGTTACATTTATTATTTTGTTTACTTAAATATTCACTTGAACTATTTTGCATGATATTTTAAGTCCACTTTGTACATTAGATTAGGACCTAAATTCTTTGTCTATATGTAATTGTTATATTTCATTGGACTATACAAATCATTAACTGTTTAAGATCAACAAACATACACATTTATACATACATTACTAAAGAGAACTTTTATATTACACAGATTTGCAGAGTGTATGTAGTGTTCTACTATTACCTTGTTTACTTCACAACACATTAAAGACTGGATTTCTCTGGTTGACAGTACTTGTGGTTTGAAATCGATGCTTGGTTTCTCAGAACCTTCTAAAAAAGAATAGTAATACTGATATGATGTCGAGAAAACCCACTTGTAGAGAAATATATATGTAAAAATGGCTCGTTTGGGTTGAGAAAATATTTTATGTAGAGGAGCAAACAACGTTTCGACCTGATGATGACTGAAGAAGGTTGAAACGTTGTTCGCTCCTCTACGTAAAATATTTTCTCGACCCAAACGAGCCATTTTTACATATATAAATATAGAATTGATATGATTCTGCTATTAAATGATTATACAATGATGATTTATTCAGTCATGTATTGATAATGACTGCCTTAATAATTGCTGGAATCATTATTCAAGGATGTATGTTAATTGCCAAAAATTCTACAAATAATACATAAATATTATATTTAAAGTTCAAGAATTTGATGGAAAAAATTAACAAAGTATGATTATCATTAAAACTATCCTACATAAATTCACAGCTGACTTTACTAAGCATTGATGCTTGATGCACAGTTAATAATGCTCTTATTGTAACCAGTATTCTGTCAGTGTTTTCCCCGTTCATCACTTTTTCAAACAATTATGATGTTGATAGGAATAAAACAAATTAAAAACTTTGTGTACCTGTTAAATTGTAGCTTATAGTTTCTGTTCCACTTTCTGAATGTTCAGAGGAAAGCTCAAATCCATCACTTGAGAGAGAGAAGGAGAAAGAGTCTAAGGATCCATTTGAAGGTGTAGAAGGTAATGAAGAGTATAGTTTTTGTCTCTCAATCTCAGCCACTTCACATATATCCTGCAATGAGGCATGCCGAACCAGAGAATGGGGGATGTATGAAGACTCTTTCTTTGGTTTATAAAAACTTACACTGTCACTCTTTGTACGTGGAAGACTAGACCTCATACGTACTGAAAATTGTGAAGGGTTTCAAAACAAGTTTGTTAGTTTTGTAACAATACACATTTTTCAAATAAAATACAATTTATATAATAGATTTTAGAGTCTTTCTCACCTACTATCTTTAAACAATTGAACAATTAAGAGGTATGTGAATTCACTTTAGAAAAATCTTTATGAACAATTTTCTTTATAAAACATTATTATTCGAACAAATGCTTGCTTAATGATGTATTGGAACACACAGCTAGAACCTATTCCAACAAACTGATGATTGGAATCATCACAGATCTGACAGTAAACAATATACAAGTTTTGTAGTGTATATTGGAGCACAAAAGACATTTTAGTGCTAGTAATAAATGACCTTATAAAGAAAAAAATAACAATGAACTGCTTTAACTATTGCTTTTCTCAAGGATTTTATATCTGTTGTGAAAGTACTTAACTCCTTTGGTGCTAAATGAAAATTCAATATGAAATCAGAGCTCGGTATATTTTCCATAAATATGAAAAAAATTTCATATCTGAAAAACAATCATAGAAAAACTACAAAAGATATCACCACACAATCAAAAGTATAATTTCAACTGATAAAACATTAAGTTTAATTGACATCATTCAATTATATAATCTACTGTTAATTGCACTTTTTTCATTGTCTGCTCATTGATCTGTATTATTATTATTGTTATTATTCTGAAGTCTTTGAATTGTTGATTGTCTGTAATCACTATAGAAGTTATACAGTTCATGGCATGAAACTTAACACATCAGTATTTTGCATTGTTGCTTTCTATACTGGTCATTACAGACTACATGGTTGAGTGTTTACTTTGAGTCATCAGACTGAACAACAGAATGTTTGTTTGGCAAAGAAAGTCAAAGCTTGATGGTTGGTTTAAACCTTTACTGCTTTTTGAAGGTTATACAATAAGCTCTGAATCACTTTCTCACAAACATTTTCCTTGGTATTTTTTACATTTTATCCTTGATCAGCACTGTACAGGATGTAAGCATTTACCAAGGAGACTTCTAGTACCATGGGGTAGAGGGTATCATGCTACTCTGAGACCTTGTGAGGAAATGCAAAAGTGTCAACTTTATGATCCAACATGTCAACACTGCCAATGTGTTGATTATACAACTGTAACTGCCCTCTCCACCTCTAGTCTATTTAGCAATTATATTGTTAGTGTAGATAGTGGACAACAGGAAGACCTATTTTATATTTTGCCAAGGACAATCAACAAGTTAATTGAATTTTATTATGCCAAATAGTGAAAACTTCTGATCTGTATAGCCTTATAGGAAAGTGTTCAACTGTTATCATGGGCACTAACTATTAAAATGAAGCAGAGATTAGGGATACTTCATTGATTAAAAACATCCACATTCAAACTTAAGACTTATACTGTTAACACATTTCTTGTGTACAAGACATTGTTTTAAAATTTATGGTTACATAATTTAGTTACAGAAATCAATGAACTGTATATAAAAGTTTGCAGATAGAATTTAAAACCACTTTAAAAATAAATGTAGTACGTGATACTGCATAATAATCATGGTATAAAACAGGTTTTATAAAGTCCTTTTGTTTTGCTTTTCAAATAACTTTTATGATATTGGTGTTCAGTACAAAAAATAACCAACCAAAGAAATATTAATTAATACCTTCAGACACAGGACAGGCTTCTGGTTCTGGTCCTATATATTGATAAACTCTCTTCCTTCCTTTTGATTTAATTGATTCCATTTTCTTAATTAGGCCTAAGCTGCTCAGAATATTGGCAATATCATACAGTCGTCTAACTTTAGCTAAAAGATTAAATTTGATTAGTGTCAGAGTATTTTTAGAAATTAATATTAATATCTGTCAATACACTACCTATTACTTTACTAAACATTTTACGTGTTTGATATTTTTCAGTGAATGTAAAAAAAACATCCCACTGATTAAACAAAGTTTTAGCAATACAAATCTCAATTTCAAATTTTGCATAAATTCTCAGGCTTATATCAACATTTATTTCTTCATAAATGAAGAAAGTTTAAAATACAATTTTATTTTACTCAAATTATTTGTCTATTTGACACTTTTTAAAATTTAAAAACTATTGTAAATTAAAATTTCCTTGACTTTTGTTGTTAAGCAAAGTTACACAATGAGTCATCTGTGGTGTGTGGCCACCACAAGTATTGAAACCAGATTTTTTAGTATTGTAAATTCTCAAACTTATGAACCACTGCATGGGTGAGGAGTTATAGCTATTTATTATGGCAGTTCCTCACACTGATATAAGTGTTGCTTGTGCTTATAATACATATTATGAGATGACCATGAAATATTAATATCAGAAAGGAAAACAAAAGTATTTATTAAATTGGAAAAAAAAAAACACATCATATGTAAATAAATGAATATAGTAAAAGATAAAGAATTTGCCTAAACTATGTCTTTTTATAGTGTACATGAAGTTAAACACACCTTGTTTTTTGGAATTTAGTATAGAATGTTTGTTTGAGAAATTTTTAGAAGTTGGCTTTTGTGTAAAATTGACATTTTGAACCAACTGAAAAGTTGTATCTAAAGCTGGGTGGAGCTACATTACAAAACAAATTGTAATATTAGTAATTCATCTGAAATAAGATTTGTGGATGTTAAAAAATCAGTTTTTCTACTGTAAGAAAAAGAAAGTGAATTCTTGGTGTTGATTATGATTACTTGTCATTTCATGGCCAATAAAATGAACAGATAGTAAGAACCTGATGACAAGAAACCCACTTGGAATAAAAATGTATCTCAATACCCATACCAGCCATTTTGAGATACAGATAGTAAGAACATACCTCTTAAATGAATTTATAGAAATAATAATTTATAAAAAAACATCATTAAAGAAAATGAAAAAAGAAAGAACTTAAACTACTCTAACAATATTTTACTTGTAAAAATGTAATTAATATTTAACATACATCAACCCAAGCACAACCTCATCTATGATAAAATTTAACTAGAAACTTTTAAATCTTCCTTTTTTAATAAAAAAGCAAAAATTGAGAAAGGATGGGATTAAATCCTGCAGTCCCATTTAACATGTAGGTACATTAGCTATTTAAAGTATATAGAATTTCATATGCCCAAAGTTTCAGTTTTAAATTCTTTGACTCTTAATGACTGAATTTGACAGGACTTTAAAAAGACATTGCAGTTCAATTACCTAAAGATTTTGTGCAATTCTTTAATGATCCGTAAGCTAAACAGATGGTAAGTTAAGGATGAAGACATATATCCTGACTGCATTATTAGTTTCACAAAGCAAGATGAAACAAGGTTAAAAACTTAACCTGTTTTGACAATATTTTGCTTTCAAGAATTTATTAAACATCATGTAACACACATCAACATAAAAACCACACAATGTTCAGTAGAACACAAATATAAAGCCTACCACCATTTAGTAATCTAATTATTTCTTATAAAATAATTTATCGCTTTACAGGAAATCAGGTGTTCTGACTTCATTCTTCTGAACCAGTCTGATAAATGAAGTACTCTCTCCTATAAGCTATTTCTGAACCCAGATATTTCATTTGTTATTTTATGTTTATTTTTCATTTCATTACCAAAACTGAAATTGTTTTCCCTTCTAACAAAAATAGTACTTTTGTGTTATAAGCTAGACCTGATAGATTGATCTTTGCATGTCTTCCTATCACCAGTTCTAAGATAGGTTTAGTTCTGAGGTTAGTAATGTCTACTACAGATCATTCTATACTAATTATTCAGTATCTCACAGTAAAATGAATAAAAATATATCATTTCAAATATCATACAAGAAAAATGCATGGCCTTAAATAATGAGGTCCAAAATAATTCTAAATAAGTTTCTTGTAACTCTAAAATTAATATTTTCAAAGCTGAAATTAAGAATAAGAAAAAATATATACACTACCAGACTCATCAATGATATGCTGTTGTATTATTATCTCTATAGCAACAGTATTTATTTAAATTCAAGATTTGTAGAATAATACAAATGAAATATAATCATAGACCAATATGTGCAAGTTCACTTGTATTTATAAAACCTTAACTAATATTAGGTCTAAATTTGATTAAAAAGAATTCAACACTGTACCATGTACGATTTTTACATTAGCTTAGTTAGGATTAAACATAATAATACCTAATAATAACTAACTTATAATGCTAAGATTTACTGTTAGACCTTTTTTAAGACTTCAAGCTTTTAATATTATTGTTGTAAATGGTTCATAAAGAATTATTTAATTCATCTTTTTTGTTGTTCCTTCATTAATAGAACAGTTGTAGTAATTTGTACTGCCTTTTTGCATACAAGATGTACCAATAGCAGAATTATAGCACAAGATTTTGACATTTGAAATTAGAACTGTTTTGTATTATTCTAGAAATCCTGCATTTAAAAATGTACTTTTGCAATAAAGGCATTAATCTGAATGCAAATGTCTTGTGCTATTCTATTATAATGATACTCATTTTTTTGTCCATCACAATAATGTGAATGCACCTCATTTAAATGCATATACACATCATTTCTGTAGCAGACAAGAGTATTTTTATATAGATTTATTTCTACTCACTTTTAAACTTTGCTGATTCCTTTACTTTCACCTTAGGATTGCTAATCAAGACTCTAGCTGCAATGTCTAAATCAACAAATCTGGGCTGAAAAATGCAAGTTTGTAATGTCATAAAAAGTTGAGTTGAAATGTAAATTTAATTTACAGAGTTCTTTAGTTTGAATTCCAAGCTCTTAGAGAAAGTGTATAAACATTTCCATGCAGAAATCATGTAATTTATATATTTAAAATACTATTTTCAATGTTTCATAGTTATTGTAAATTCCTTAGTTCTTTGTGAATAGTATATTCTGCTAGCACACATACATTATTTAGTAATGACTACAGAAACAAAAGCCTCTTTAATACACAATTTTCTTGACAAAATTAATTGAATTTTGAGGATGTTGCACTGTAGAAATTAAAAAGTTGAAAAAAATGACAGTAATCTGATGTTGAAGTTGTGAACAGTTGGTACCAGAAGGATGGTTTGGGTGTTGTTTAGCATCTTTAAAGATATTAGTGAGGGCAACAAAACCTTAAAGACTCTCACTGGACTTAACAATTATCAAAATCTGATCAGTCATAAAACTGAGAAATAGTGGTAAGGATTTATCCCCTTCCCTAGATAGCAATGTTTTAAGTAATAAGAACTGGTCTGAAGATGTAGGAAGAATGATAAAGCATTCTGCAGACAATCAGCACAAACCATTGAACAGTGATATCTGCATGTCAGCAACAATGAAAATTAAATCTTCAGGTAAAGGTGATATATGACATATGAGACTAAGGTCACAAACAGATGTTAAGAAAAGGCATGTAATGTAACCTTAACATACTGGTTAGGTAACTGAAATGATCATTTAGAATAAATGACCCAAAGTGATTTGAAGAATCCAGAAAGTACTGGGGAGTTGAAGAATTTTTTTTCATTGTAAACTAAATGGTATTCAATAAGGCTACCTTATACAGGAATATTGTGGAATTTGCAAAAACCCTTTTCAAAGAGCCACGTCAAAAGACGAGTTATGGTTGGCACTTCTGATCAAAGTGGGTTTAACTTCCTCTTAATACACCACTGCTGATATCTGTGGTGTTTTCACTGATAAATGTCCATCATGGAACTAAGCAAGGACTGAAATAGATACATGGCAACTTTAGAAATTAAACCCTGACACTATGCAAAGGACTGTATAACCAATACACTTAAAGCTTGAGCTTCTAAATAGCCAGGTGTAACATGTCAGATCATGGCTGCCCCCATAAAGAAGGCCAAAAAAGAAGTAGAAAAGGTGGGCACTTCTGAAGGTACTACAGAAATAGAGATCATTGTGTAGCTGCCAATTTGATGGTATCAACAGGATCTAACAATGGATTGGAATAAACCATAGTATCTTAGGTAACATATGAATTGGAGGGTAGGCCTAGAGTTGTAATTCTATCCTGTCCTAAAAAAATACATCCACTGTGAAAGCCAAAAAGTGAGATACTAAATACCAAATTGCCAGTAGTTAGGTGTTCATCAAATGAGTGGCCGGATCCCCAATTAGTGTTTCAAAATACAAGCCAAACCAACAGAACCTTGCAATGCAACATCTATTCCACTGGGAGAATCTATTCGAGTTGAGACAATTGAGCTGCTACCAAAGTCATCACCTGTGGAAGATAGCAAAATAATAGGGTATTATGATAGGAGTGGTTTCAATAAAGGAGGTCCAAGGTTTAAGAACAAGGAGCCCTGGATAAGTTCCTCTTCAATGGTAAACACAACACTTCACCATAAAATTGTTGGAGCAAAGTCTTAATAAGCTCAGATTATGAGACAAAGCCTTTTGAAGAGAAAGAAAAACTAAAACACTACATAGAGAAGTCTTGTTATACATACGTAGACCACAAAACTCATGACTGTTCGTATATGCACCCCATCTCTGAAGCAAGGCATTTGTGAAGAGATGGATCTCTGGATTAGGTGGTGGCAGAGGAACCCATATCTTAGTGCCCAATTTAACAACCCCTTGAGATCAAAGAATGATCCTGAATAAGGAAACTGGGGAATACAATGGATCAATGTTTATGACCCCTTCGTCACATAAAGACCATTGAAAGGATCTGTTGTATGCTTGTACCAAAGGCATGATGGATTCAAGTGATGCCTACATTCTTAAAAACAAGAACCATTCATGTAGGGGAAGGAAGAAATAAGTAAGTTTCAGACCTCCTGTTCCATTGCGTGGAGCCAGATGGGACTCGGCTGAGCTTGACTGAGATACATGATGAAACAAAAAATACACAGACTGGTGATAGATTAAACTGGAACAAGAAGAGATACCTCAGCTTTACCTTGGTTGTAAAATCTGGATGTGACATTAAGACATTTGATAAGATGATGCCAGTAGTAACCAGCCATCTATGGAGTGGTATGTGCACACAGTGCTAGTGAATGGAGGTGATGAGAAAAACCTTGTACAGTTTGACAGAACCCATGTAATCATGATGCTAGTCTGAAGGTAAAAACCCTACACTGCAATACCTGCCCTTGTGTACAATGGAAACGTGCAGATAGGAGCTCACTGCAACAAACTTGAATATCCACAATCCCATTAAAAAAATGCCAACTCAGATTGAAAAATGAGTTACTTGTAAATCTTGGAGAATCTGAGTATTGACAGACATGAAAAACTGATAACTGGACACAAACTTACAGGAATAAAACTCTAAAAGAACTAGCACAACTCCCTCAATAACCCAAGACCAATCAAACACTGATAGTCATAGAATTAGGTTCCCAAGTTCAAGAATCTGCAGGAGACAGATACCCCACAGGTTGGGTGGATAATGGTGGTGAAGATGTAAAATGAACAATGAATTCTGATTCAAGGACCTGTAATGCCCACAAGTTTGTGGTTAAGGTTATCACACATCCAGAAATTCTAAGAACTGAACCCCCAGAGACCCTGAAGGCTTACACTAATCACTGACACCAATATTGGCATTCCAACCAAGCAGCAGAACCCTTGGATGTAGACAGAATTTGCTCTGGGTACAAAGTGGCTGACGTTGGGAGGTTAAGACTCTTGAATAGGGGCAGAACTATGATTCCTGTAAAAGCCAATCCCAACATTTGAACCAATAAGCATGCATAACAGTGGTTCTAGTTTGTTATCAATGAAGTTGGTGATCCTAAGAGTCTTCTAACAAATTTTAACATGGTGAATTTTAGAGTTGTAAGTCTGAAGATGTATCACTGTTCCACGAGAGGATATTGATCCATTCAGGTTAATTATAAACTCTGTCTAAGAATGTCTAATTTCAAGGAGCAGATGTATTATTTGAGAGTCAGAATATGATTCCATCTGACAATGGTAAGCTCAATCATGTAGTTCCAAGAACTGTGGTGGATAAGACAACTATCCCTTCACATAACTAAGCACTAAACCTCTCTGCATGAACCACAATGTCTGTCGATGGATAGAAAACTAAATATTCATTATCAAACCTTTTAGATATCAAGTAAGGTGCAAGTTCAAAGGCAACTTGGGAAAGACCCAAGCATCACACTCTTAATGAACCAACTAAAGAAAACAAAATAGACAACTTATCCTAAAGTGGCATGCTTTTTTCTTTTCTTTTTTTAAACTGTTCTTATTACCATTGCTTGGAACATTTAATCAGGTAAGTTTGTTTTTGTTAGAGCAAAGCAACGTTGGGCTATCTGCTGTGCACACCATAAAGAATTGAACCCCAGATTCGAGCACGATAAATCAGTAAACTTACCATCGTTCCACAGTGAGACTGAGAAGCCAAAAGACTAAAAGAAGGCTCAGGAAAAAGTAAATCTACATTCCATCCAAAATATCAAGGATTATCTTCAAGTGCAGCCTCAGAGCTTCCCAGGAGGAATACATAAAAACACCTAATACGTCTTCACCTCACTACAAACAAAATCACTGATAGTCTCATTGTTTTGTTTAAAACAAAAATCAACTAGGTAACACTGAGAATGCTCAAAGTATTTCCAAATGATCACACCACTGAGAAAACCACGAGTGATGCCTCATCAAGAAAAAGTGATAATGTTATCTGAATGAGGTGCTTATATACTGCACCAGGGTAGAGAACATATTAATGCAGGTGGAAAGTGTCAGATGACAATTATCAATAAGTGGGGTGTACGAGACCAGGGCAAGTGAAAAAAAATAATCAGACCTATGCTTAGGCAAAAAGGAAGAAACCCTAGCAGTCAAGTAACAGCTGTAGTCTGATGAGAGGTAAGTATGTTTTGGAATGTTAATTATTGTGTTGCAAAAAACTACTTTAAATTATTTATAAGAATGTGAAAAACCTAACTGCTTTCCCCCCAATACTTTTGTATTATGTTCACTAATAACTGAAAGGAATATGTTAAATTGACAAAGATGAACATTTTTTTTCAGGATGTGTATTTCATTATTTAGTAAGAAAGTTTACAGATGCAAAGTTATTTTGCCAAACAAATAACAGAAATAAAAATAACTTAAATAATAGAGTAAAATGCAGTAGCTTTACATATAACTTTTAGGCTGCATTACTTACAAATTGATACACACTATAAAAGCAACATATATCTCAGTCTTGTTATAAATATAGAAAAAAATAATTCTTACAGAAGAGGCAAGGAAGACCATCAAAAATTGTTGACTCATTACACCCAATGATTTCTCCCTACGCAACACAGAAGTACTTTCTTCTACATGCTCTAAAGAATTTGTTCTATCAATTTCATCAGTCAGTTCAGTTTTTAATGTTGAACAATTCACCAAAAGTTCTTCCATTTCCATGTCTCGAACTACGCCAATTTGTTCTGCTAACTTTTCTTGCTCAGCTTTTTTCTTTAGTCAAAAAAGTGAAAAAGTGAGTTACTTCAAATCTCATATCAGTCACATATAGTATTTTCTTATCTTTGAATTTTTTATATTCAGAATAGATATTACCTTATCAATTTCATTAAAAAGACATTCTTAAGTCTGATCAAATAATGCATACATTGTAACTTCTGCATATTTTTTTTCACAAAAACTATGATAATCAAACATTAAAACTGAAATTTGAATGAATTGTTAGGTAAGAAAAAAAAAACAAATGTTTTTCTCATGAAGTTAAATCTCTTGACAAACTACACACACACACACACTAAAAATTAACTCAATTAATAAAATAACTCAAAAAATAACTGATGGGACCCAACCATCAGTTTAATCAATTTTTCAAAATGTTTATATACAAAGTTGTTTGTGAGTCCAATGTTTTGTCAGTTATAAGGTTATTAACAGCAAAAGAGCAATATAAAATTTACACAAAAATACCATCAATATTATGGCTAACTTCACTAACAGACAAGCAAATATTAAAATTTGAGAAATAGTAATCCCTATAGGCATTTTATGTTGCAAAGCAACTAGGCTATCTGCACCAAACATCCAGTAAAAAACTGAAAGTATTAAAATTCGTAAGAAGGAATCAAGGTAAGACAAAATAAAGTTTAATTTTTGAATTAAAACTTAAACAGCATAAAATCCAATTTTTATATCTAGTAAGAGAGAAATTACAGTAATACTAGTTTTAAAGGACATTCTGTAGTCCATAAGTTGAATGGTCATAATTTGTCAGGATGACTAACAGGTAAGTTTAAACATCAGTGTTAGTCACCTGAAGTTGGCCTTTCCAGTCCTGGTTTTGAGTTATTGATGTTACAGCTATTTTCTAATCTCATATCGAACTTGTTGTACATCAGAAAGGAATAATGAAAAAAATAACTACTTTATGAATAAAAAACTTAAAAAGGTCAATGGCCTTAACTAAAAACATTTGTAAGGTGGACAGTGTCACTATCACCAATAACATTGTCCAACATTATAGGTAAACCCTGGGACAAAACATGTCTAAAATGGTGCCATCATTGAGAGTCATAACAAAGGCAAGACAGTAAAATCTGGCTTATTGTGACCCAAGTGTCATACAGACAACACATTTGTGCATCAGTCCAAGATAAAAGAAAATGATGAGTTAAAAAAACTGTGACCAATGCGTAGTCTAGTGAAGACAACTTCCTCTTTCCAATTCTTATGGAAACAAGAAGCCAAAAGTCCAATAAAGGGTTTTATTTGGAAAAACTTGTTTTTACGTTGCTCACTCCACGTCGACTGCCAACTGGCACAGAGCCGAGCCTTGAATACAGGACAGTAGTCCACATATGGAATAGGCACAGCAGTGATAATGCTGTCTGTTTTTAACTGTCTGTTTTGTGAAAAATAATCTTACAAAAAAGAGACATTAATTCCATTAAAAACCTAAAACAAGACAAAAATAAAAATTCTAAAAGCAGATAAAGGTAAAGCTATGGTCATAATGAATACGAATGAATACATTCAAAAAATAAAGAACATCCTATCAGACACTAACAAATTTAAACCAATACACACAAATCTAACAAAGACACACAAAACACAACTAAACAAAATACTACTAAAAATGAAAAAAGCCAACACAATTTCACAAACACTTTATTCAAACCTACGCAAAACCGACTCTCGCACACCACAAATATAAGGCATCCCCAAACCTCATAAACCAGATTGTCCATTACGACCAATAATGTCCACATAGAATCATTTAATTACAATCTTGGTAAATACATAGCATAGGCATTCTCCAAATATGCAACATCAGCCAGCTCATTCATCAAAGACTCTTTTAATTTCAAGTTTTAATCTTAATCAACTTAATCATAAAGTCTTAATGGCCAGTTTCGATGTTATATCCCTCTTTACAGAAGTTCCACCCTCTGAAGCCTGCAAGATAGCCTTAGAACTCTATATACGAGACCCTAAACCATCTATAGACATTCCCAGCAACCAATTAGCAACCCTCATAGAATTCACCACGATGAAGACAAACTTCATGTTCAACAACCACAACTATATACAAACAAATGGCCTAAGCATGGGCAACCCAGTATCACCAGTTCTAGCCAATATTTTTGTGACACAAGTTCAAACACAAGCAATTAACACAGCATTACATCCACCACTCTACTGGTTCAGATATGTAGACGACATGATTGCGGGATTCACATCTACAGAACACACTTAATTTTTTCAATCACATTAACGCTATACATCCCAACATCAACTTCACATGTGAACAAGAAGGAAGCAATCAAATATCATTTCTTAACCTCAAAATTACAAGAACCGATACACAATTTAAAACAGAAATCCACTGAAAAATCACCCATACTGGACTATACATTCCTTAGGACACAGTACATGAAACAAAACAAAAACTCAACATACTAAGAAACCAAATAAACACAGCCATAAAACTATGCTCGCCAGATAAAATCAACGATGAATTAGACAAAATAAAACAATACTTCATCAATATCAATAAGTTTCCTCCACAAACTGTAGAAAACACCTAGAAAATAGCAAAATCAACTAACAAAAGTAAATATCCCACGAATTAAAAAATCGCGAAACCATATATGGCTGCATACCATATATTCTCAACATCAGCAGAAAAATAACCAGCATTTGGCAAAAACTGGTAACAAAATATGACATTCCAGTTAATACCAAATTTATTCAAAAAACAGGCACAAAACTGAGGTCTATACTATGTAAAAACTACATGGACAAACACCATCCCAACATTATTTATAAAATACAATGTGATAACTGCCACGACTTCTATATTGGAGAAACAAGTAGAAAAATGGAAACCAGATTTAAAGAACATAAAAAGTCACCTTCACACGTTTTTGAACACTGCAAGTCAAATAAACACAACATAACCATAGAAAACACTCAAATACTAAATAAAGAAACAAACATAAATGAACGCAAAATTAAAGAAGCCTTACTTATACAACAACTTAAGCCCAAAATAAACCAATACAAAGGAACACCTTTATATTTATATTGAAATATAATATAATAAATAATAATAAAAAAAAATAAATATAAAATTGTATATTCAACATCTAAGCCCGCCCTCTACATTCCGACACTCATTACACAACCTCTTTCAAACATGTGGTCAGCTTCCAGTCAGTTACCTCTCTCTTTCTTTGTGAACCATGACCGAAGAAGGTCGAAACATTGTTCACTCCTCTATGTAAAAAATTTTCTCAACCCAAATGAGCTGTTTTTACATATATATTTCTCTACAAGTGGATTTTCTCGACATCACTGATTATAGGGGGTAGTTGTCCACTGATGCCATTAATCTTTATAATGAAAAGTGTGACACTCAAGAATACCCTGAAGGACTCCAAGTTCCTGTGGGAAAAATTGTGGAAGTATCTAACACATATGGACTTAGAATTTCCAGTATATTAAAAATTATTTCAAAAAATCAGTAAATTGTCACGCAACCCATACGAGTGAAGGTCTCACACATACCTCCACAAGCTTTCTCAAAGTAAAAAAATATACCGAAATAAGATGCTGTCATTTGAGAAAGGTTCCTTGATTGATGTTTCAAGTCAAATCAGGTGGTCCATGGTGGAGTGCTGTAGTAGGAACCCACACTGAGTGGGTGAGGAGGTTGTTTGATTTGAGGAACCAAACAAGATAAGCATTAACCATTCTCTACAAGATCTTGCAGAGACAGCTCATCAAAGCAATCTTGGGATCCTTCCCAGGTTTAGGAAATGGGAGTACAATAGCATGGTGCACCAAGCATTGGATAAAACATTCTCCTGCCAGATTTGGTTAAAAACAATCAGAAGAATAGCAAGAGAGGCAGGAGGGAGATGGCACACCATCTTGTAATGAATATCATCAAGTCTAATTGATGTACTGCCAGACTGATGAAAAACAAGTTCAAGTTTCACCAGTGTAAGGGGGTGATTATAGTCAGAGACAATCAGCCTGAAAGAGAAGAGGTGATTGTTCTGCCTGTGTTTTGATGGTTAAGAAAATGGGAGATGAAGCAGAAGTGCTAGATGCAAGAGAAAAGCTTTTGTCAAGAGTACTGGCAATGTTCTGGATATCAGCAACTTTCTGTCCACCACAGAACAAGATAAAAAAAAGGAAAAAAAAAAAAGGGGGGGACCAAGGATATGTGGCCACTAACTTTTTAAATTTTGTCCCATTTCACTTTGGAATTGGTGGTAGATGAAATGCTAGAGGTATATTTAATCCAAGATTCTTTCTGGCTTTGACACCTGACCTGCTGAAAAGCAATGCAGTGGTATCCCAAGCTTGTTTTTGAGCTTTTCTTGTCATTTGGCGAGCAGGATTCCACCAAGGACGAGGATACTGTGGGAGACGTGTCAAGATTTTAGGAATACACTGAGTAGCTGCCTGGAAAATACAGTCAGTTGCTGCTGCCACACAGTCATCTATCAATGGTTTACACATGATGGCAGGATCAAGTTCTGAGAGAGTGATGAAAGAAGGCCAATTAGCTTGGTCCAACTTCCATTGGGGCACATGGGTTGGGTGGCACCAACCACATCCAATCTCTCTCAAAATGATAGGAAAATGATCACTGCCCCATGGATCACCATAAACTCTCCAAGAAAAGTAAGTGAAGGGGAACAGATAAAAAGATCTATAGCAGTAAGAGACTGACTAGGTGCATGAAAATAAGTATAAGAACCAGTATTGAAGAGAGAAAGGTTGTGGTCTAAGAGCAATATGCTCTATAGCACAACCCCTCCCCATCAACACTAGCACCTCCCCAAAGGGGATTATGTCCATTAAAATCCCTCAGTAGTAAAAAGGGGGATGGTAACTGCTCAGTGAGGGCATCAAGGTATGACTGATTATAGGTCTCTTCAGGAGGCAGGTAGAGAGAAGAAATAGTGATGGTACAACCCAAGGAAACATGGATGGCTACAGCCTCCAAGTGTGTATAAAGTGACAAGGACAGGGTGGGCACACGCTGATCAACTAGCAATGAAACCTCACCATGCACTTGTCCATCACACAACCTGCCTTTTCTCTACAAGGAAAATTGCAGAAGGGTGACTGTATCAGCAGGTTGCAAAAACGTTTCTTGTAAGGAAAGGCACACAGGATGGTAAAAATTAATCAAGTCCTTAATGTCATCTAAATTTGATCAAAAACCTTGACAGTTCCACTGGATCAGAGAGGCCATTGTTATTTATGTGGATGAGAATGTGGCAAGGAGATCTTCTGTTTGTGACTATGTTTTTTTTTTTATTTATTGGAGGAAGATCTATCAACCTCCATGGATCCTGCCCTGGGTTGGGTAGGCAGGTCTCTGTCTGTGCTGTAGACAAAGATTCCAATGACTGAGGGCATGAACAAATGGTTAATTTACTTTTCAGTATTGCAGAAGAGGATGAACCCAAGGAAACATTTGAACCTGAAGGAAGTGAAAGTGGGCAGTCACTGGAAGGAGTGGTAGGGACAGAGAAGGAAGTACACATAGGAGTGTCAACATTTTTAATTATGGAGAATGCAAGATTAAAATATTTTGTAAACAACTTTGCTGAAGGCATAGAAAGATCTGTCTGCACTCTCACAGTGGTAATGGAATGGAGTGCAGCAGCATATGTCTGAGATAGAGTTGGTGATATTAAGTTTTTAAGCATTGCACCTCTTTCTATTCTACTCATTTAGGGCAAGAAAGAGAGTAAGATGGGTGTGGGCCACTACGGTTAATACAGTGTGGTTCCAGGTTGCACTTGTAAGCTTCATCGCCTTTACCACCAACACAAGCACATACCAAAGAACCACGACATGATGTTTTTGAGTTACCAAACCACCGACACTGGAAATATCTGAGAGGGTGAGGAATGTAAGGCTGTGTCTAGCAGTTCAGATAACCTGGTTTGACTGTGGCAGGAGGACAAGGTGACATAAACGTTAGTACCAGAATACTGATAGGGTCCATAATTCCATCTTTACGGATGAAGATTTGGGGTACCACATTAATGCCTTGGCTGGAGAGGATTTCCGACTTCTGAATGCTCTTTAAATCCCTCTCAACTATAACTCTTGTGGAAGAATTCAAAGTCAGTGGGTACATCCCCAATGGCTTCTGATTTCAAGTGGAGTTTGGTATGCTGTGGTGAAGATGTTTCCACCAAAATGTCTCCAGAGCACAACTTCTTTACTGACTTTGGGAGCCATCAAGTCCCTCTAATCACTTCTAAATGAACAATGGAAACTTCTGCCCCATGAATTTCTCAGATAGGGAATGAAGTATCAGAAATCGAGATGTAGAATCTGGCTGTAATGTTGACTGTACAACAGAGTCGTCTATGCATGGTCGTTTTCTAATGATCTGCTTATTTCAATTCTTTCATTTTTATTTATTTTGTTAGAAAGAGGGGTATCCATAAAGAAGCTACATTTTAGTGCCCACTGATCCCACCCACCATGGAGCCCTACAAGGGGAAGCACGACAGTGCCAAAGGACACTGCAGCAATGTCAGGGTTTCGTGAGAACTATACCCAAACACCAGCATCAGATATAAAGTCCACAAAACCTGTTGAGAACATTCAACATTGGAACTTGGTTGACCTTACCCCAAGTGGACCAGCCAATTAACTCTAGGGGGACCACCCCAAGGCTACCCCTCTACAGGAATTCAAGGCCAAAGTGGTGTCTCAGGGTTAGACCCCTCAACCACCAGGATTCTCTCCTCCCCTTCACAGGTCACCATGCATGGCAAACATGTGGGTGAATGTTCAAATCCCAGAGAAGGTGAATTGAAAGAACAGAACCTTCCTTGGGAGGTCCCCCTCACCACGTATAGGAATCCATATGGCGGAGGGACATGGGAAAAATGACAATGGTGTTGTTACTAATTATGTTTTATTTAATACTTATTAGGGTGAGCTACTAATTAAGAGCCATGTAAGTAGTATTCTTGGCATCCATATATTTTAGCAATTTCTGAACCTGGAAACATTTTGGTATTTTTTGAAGCATGTTCCAAAACTGTCAAGGGAAGATCATATTTCACAGTGAAGGAGGTGGGTAAAAATTCTACATTGATCATATTATTTTCTGATTTGATACAAGGTTTTATGAGAAATATGTTCAGTTTATTAATTCCAGATGCTTTTGAACAATTTTGCTGATGTTTAGTAATGTTCATATTTTTTTTTTGTCATTTACATTTTTTAAAGCAATATAGAAACCAAAAACACATATTGTACATCTTGCATAATTCATATATTTTGAAGATGATACAAAACCATAGATTTTTTTTTGAATAATCCTGCCTAAACGTCTGCTTACTATAGACTGTTCTTTGTTTGAGTTATTGGGGATGAAGCAGTACCATGTTTTTACACCATTTTCCTCTAAAAAAATTTTTATCACCACACCTTGATGTTTAATACTTCATCCCTTTTTAATATACTATTTCAAACATTAAGATTGAGATGCAAAGCAGAGATTGGTTAATTATTTCCAGCAAATATTAGTAGAAAAAAAAAGAAGAATTATGAAATTTTACACAAATTAACACAATAATTCATACAGGTGTAAATATTAAAAAAAAATTGGATCAATTACTCCTAGATCCCTTATGGAAAATGAGCAATTCCATCCTTTTTCTCCTGTCACTTTGAACAAGTGTTGTTAATAAGTAAGCATAAAATATACTCAACAATATGCAATGCGGACCCCACTGGAAACAAAAGGCTTACAAATTAGATAATAATTTTAAGGTATATGATTTTGCAAAACCATCGTAGTTGTTAATAGTTTTCTTACCTTCAGCACGGCTAGAGTAGACTTTAGACAAGTTTTACCAAACCATTGGTATCGGTTTTTGGCTACTTTTGTCATCATTTTTATGCTTTCTAGTACATTGACAATATCATAAATCCTTCTCCTTTCAACTCCTATTTCCAAGAAAATATTGCTTTTGTTAAGTTTATAATTCAAAAAAATAAATGCCTATCTTTTACAGTATGATATAACCATTGAAATGGTGACTTATATAAAAGTTATATATTCCTTCTCAATAACTTTATCATAAATATAAGATCTCAATTTAAGTAACACAAATATATTTTCCTTGTATTAGAAGTATTATAGTGGTTCAAGAATGAATTGAATATACGATTACACTAAATACTAAGATTTTGAAGACCTTAGTGTGTGGAAGAATTTTTTTCAAGTAGATAAACAACTTTATTATGGCAACTGAAGATATAAACTGGCTAACTGAAATGGTAGAATTATATACTACATTGATGACTAAGAGTTAAAACATAATAAAGTATGATTCAGTAAAAACAAACTATAAAAATATGTACAGCAGGCTGGAGCAAGGATGAGAAAAACTTCACACGAGTCTTGATTTTTGTCATTAAGAAACAACTATTTGAAAACACCACAATGTTTCATCATCTTTCTCTCTAGGGGCCTAGTGATCAGAAAATTATATCATAAGAGCATCCCTACTCCATGTGACAGTCCTAAACTGTCCTTTATACACAAGATAAAGTACAATACAACTAGCCTTGAGAAAAGTAGTTTGTGTGACTGATCCTTCCTACAAAAAAGTAACACTTAAGGTTGAATTATGCTAAAAGATGTCAGCATTAACAACTACTAACAGTTTAAAGTTATAATTAGCTTTATTAAAAAAATTATCATTTTAAGATTGCAAGCATCAACACTTTCACAAACAATAATTGAATTTCACACATTCACACAAGTTAATACTATTGTGTTATGAAATTAATACCATGTCTGTTAAAAATGGTAAATAATCTTTTACTTTATCCCCAACTGTTCAAAACTGCAAACTCTCAAAACTAGATGGTAGTAATAACAAATAATTGTAATAACTGAGTACAAAACAATAAAGCAATACATACTCAAATGATTATGATACAACATCCACCTAATATACAAATTAAAAAGCACGTACTGCATTTTCAGGACCATAACACTGCTATGCAATGATAAAATTAAGATTCAAGTTAATCTTGCAGTAGATATATATTAACAATAAATTTACCTTTATTTTCAAGCAACTTAAAATTACATGTTACCAGGTAATACCTTGCAGGTAGTCCAACACATAAAAGCATGGTGGTAGCTGTAGTTGTTAGAGTATTATTGAAAGTATAAAGCGACTGTTTATTCATAGAGAGGATGCACATTATTATCAAGAAATAAGAATGTACTATCACAAAACTTACTGATAAAAAAAAACATCTGTAGTGTCCTACATTTTTCTTAATCCACCATCACATATAGATCTCTAGCATCTTTCACAGAAATATCAACTCAGACTTATAAAAGCTTCAGATCAAAATCTGTCAGGATGTCTACATGGGCTAGCATAGGACAAGTACTCACTTATATTTACAGACCATATAATAATGAAAAAGGCTGGCTAATAATATACCAACATGTTTACAGTGGACTAATGTTACTTGCATGAAATATATGCTGTTACACTAACAATATCTGCTTTTGATTTTTTGTAATATTAATATTTTGAAATTTAAAATATTAAATGACAGTAATTTTGAATAAAATTCACTTGAAAACATTGTCATAAACTGATACCTAAGTAGTTCTCCCTATAATTTTGTTTAATTGACATCCATTTATTTAACATTCCTTTTTTGCAATAGCTTCATACATTTCAATTTTTTTATTAGAAGAAACACTGATTTCCTCTACATAAGTGGTTTTACCATTTCACTCTGACAGAAGTAAACTGCCTTTTCTTGTGTCTGTCTTGTATGTAATATGCCTTACATGTTATATGCATGCATTTTTATAGCTGCAACTTTCAATTTTTTGTTACAAATTTTGTAAAGTTTAACAATTAATTTTACAGATGTTTTAGGTTATTAGTCCACGTTTATGTAAAAGTAAGAATTTTTCTGGGATCATGCAACAGTTATGCCACTTATACAAGATAAAATAAATGAACTTCATAATGACGGTTCTCAAAAAATGGATATTAGAACTAACATTTGGCCAATTGATAAACTGTTATAGAGTTATGCTTTAAGCTTTTGATTTTCACACTTTAATATTATGACTAAACATTTACATTAAGAAAACACAACTTTAAATCATTGAATATTGTTATTTGTCAGATTTCAACTCACCTAATGCTTCTGCAACATCATCAAGACAGAAAATAGTTTCTTTTGAAGAATCTGGATTTTCTGGAAACAGCTTTAAAAATCTGAAAACAACATTAGAATAAAGACATTTGAAAAGTTGATCAATATTACTAGTGATTGTAGAACTAACAAAAATTATACGTTGCTTACATGTACAAAACTTTGTTTTAAGCTAGATTTAATCCCATTTATCTTCATATTGTGTACAATTGACAAAAAATACGAGTTTTATTAGCTAAGTTCACACTAGTTTTATAATATAATTAACTTTCAATTGTCTTCAATAAAAATGTTAAAATTATTAATCTAATTGTTAAATGATACACATGAATGTTCAATACAATATGGTAGGCACATAGTTGTGGTTAAATAGTCCTAATGTGCCAAACAGTTCATAAGTAGCTGTTACCCAAATAAAGGAACTGCAAATACCATTTTCAATGGAGAGTTTTCATAGTTTCGTAATATTGTGCACGCTATTAGACACATTCAAATCACTAATCTCATTTTGTTGAAAGAAAGAAAGAAAAGAAATGGAAGCAATGCTAGGTTGTGAGAAGTGATTGAGATATTTAACAGACTATTAAAAATGCTGGCTGATAATGTACCAACATGTCTACAATGGATTAATGTTACTTGCATGAAATATATGCTGTTACACTAACAATATCTGCTTTTGATTTTTTGTAATATTAATCTTCTGAAATTTTAGAAGAAACACTGAATTCCTCTACATAAGTGGTTTTACCATTTCACTCTGACAGAAGTAAAATGCCTTTTCTTGTGTCTGTCTTGTATGTAATATACATTACATGTTTCTGGTGAAATTCCTTTAACAGCAGGTAATCTTTATATCATAACCATTATGTTTTTTGCATGTTAATATGTAGATAGGTAGGTATTTCATGTTTATTGGCACAAAGCTACTAGGCTATCTGTATCAAACAAGATGTAGTATACTAAAATGGTGTATGGAAATTAAGGTAAAAAGACATAAAATATGTAAAATTAAGACTTGCCAGGAAGACTGAAGCAGTAAGTTCAAACTTGCTATCAGTCATCTGAAGCTGGCCTTTCCAGTCCTGGATTCAGGTCAAAATAAAAATTAAAATGTGTAAAAGAAATCATGCAAAAACAGTATATAGTCTAATAAAAACCTTAAATTGAGTTAAAAAGACCAATGGCTCTTAAAAATGTAAAAACATAAGTGAGGTGGCCAGTATCACCTATGACATTGGCTAATGTCAAGGGGTAACCTACATTAAAAATTTTTAAAATAACATGATAATAAAATATGTATGACTGAGACTCAAATGCCACACAAACCACACATTAATGCATCAGTACCAGATAAAAGGAAGTGGCGAGTTAAAAAACTGTGACCAAAGCATAGCTTAGCCAAAACAACTTCTTCCCTTTAATCTTTACAGAAAGAAGATGGCCAAAGAGCTAAAGAAGGCTTGATTTGAAAAAGCTTATTATTTCGTTGCTCACTCCAGGTCGACTGCCAACTGGTGTACAGTCGAGTTTTGATTACTGGACCATAATCCATGTATGGAATAGGTATGATGGTGATAGAGCCAGAGAAGACAGACTTTGCTGCTCTGTCAGCTAGCTCATTCCCACTAATACCTATGTGATATGGTATCCAAAAAAACTGGACAGACAGATACTAGAGAGAGATGGGCCAGTTTGTTTTGGATATTGATAAAAATAGGGTGGTAACTAACATGGAATGATATCAGGGCTAATAGACAGCTGAGTGAATCAGTATAGATTGTACAATTCGTATATTGCACAGTTTCAATATGATTCAGGGCAAGAGAAATAGCATACAATTTGGCATGGAACACAGAAAATGTAGAGGGAATTCTGTGTGCTACAACTGAACTGTGACAAACCATGGTAGAGCCTACAGAGTCACCTGATTTTGAACCATCTGCATATCTGGAAATGGACAAATTGTTTAAAAGATATTCAGCAAATAAAGAGTGATATTTCCAATCAGGAGTATCTGCCTTCCTCAGATGACTCAAAGATAGGTCACAGTTGGGAATAGTAATTAGCCATGGTGAAAGAGGTCAATCTGTGGATACTGCTATGCTATTCAAAGATAAATCCAATTTTTCTGATTGTGAATGGTTACAAAGGATAAAAGGAACAATGGAAGATTTTCTATTATGAAAACGTGTGGCCCACTGAGGAAGAAAAACACAACCCCAAGTAGGATGCTGTTGTAAAGATCAAAGTTTGGAAGCATACACAAGAGACAGGTGAAAACAGCAAATATACAGAGGGGGTTCATAGGACGCCATGTACAATCTTTGGACTGGAGAAGTACGAAAGGCCCAAGTACAAATCCCTAATGGTGGATAGGACCCAATATTTTCAGTGCTGAGGTTCTGGCAGAACCATAAACCCATAGTCAAGTTTAGATCAGATAAGGGCACAATACATTTCAGGCATGGAGTATCAATCCACTCACCAAGAGGTGGAAGAGAGGACACAGAGGATGTTCAGTACTCTTATACATTTGACATGAAGTTGTTGCTTGATATGTGAAATAAAGTTTAATTTACAGTCAAATATAAGACCTATGAACTTTGCCTCAAGGATAACAGAAAGTACATCATCATCAATACAAAGTTCCGGATCTGAATGAATACCCCGTTGGCAGCAGAAATGTACATAAACAGTTTGAGAGAAAGTTGAAAACCATTTGCTGTGGTCCACTTAAGTATATGATTGATTGCAGTTTGTAGTTGCCATTCAATAAACCTCATGTTTGATGACTGACACGAGACGTGAAAGTCATCAACGAAAAGACCATTTGCAACTGTAGGGAATAGTTGTACACTGATGGCATTAATCTTTATAATGAAAAGTGTGACACTCAGAACACAGCCCTGAGGGACTCCAAGATTCTGTGGGACAAAATGGGAAAGTGTTGAGCCCACACAGACCTAGAATCGGCAGTTCATTAGAAAATGCTTAATAAAAAGAGGCAAATTGCCACACAATCTGTATGAGTGAAGGTCTTGCAAGATGGCATATCTCCATGTATCACAAGCTTTTTCTAAATCAAAGAAAAAATAGAAACAAGATGTCACTTCAAAAAGGCTTTTCTGACTGATGTTTCAAGGCAAATTAAGTGGTCTATCATGGAGCGTTGTCTTCAGAACCTACACTGAGTGGGTGAGAGAAGGTTGTTTGATTCAAGGAACCAAACAAGATGAGCATTAATCATCCTCTCTAAGACCTTACTGAGATGACTCGACAAAGCAATTGGACAGTAATTTGAAGGAATCTTTGGATCCTTCCAGGTTTAAGAATAGGGAGTACAAAAGCCTGATGCCAAGCATCAGGAAAGACATTCTCCTGCCAAATCTGGTGAAAGAAAGGTGGTGTAGCATCTCCTATATCATCAGGTCTAACTGATGTATTGCCAGACTGATGAAGCTCAAGTTTGAGTTCCACCAGTGTAAGAGGGCAACTGTAGTGATATGGATGATCAGTTGAAAAGAAAAGAAGCAGATGTTCAACTCGTGTTTTAATAGCTAAGAAGGAATGGGATGAGTTTGAAGAGCTAGATACATGAGAGAAACATTCAACAAGAAAATTGGCAATGCTCTAAGCATCAGCAACTTCACAGCCATTGGATATTAAGATAAAAGGGTGGTAAAGGTATACCATCCACTCACTTTCTGGATCTTGTCCCATATGACTTTTGAACTGGTGGTTCAAAAAAGTGCTGGAGGTGTATTTTCATCCAAGACTCCTTCTGGGTTTGATGTCAAACTCGCTGAACATGTGCAAGGGGTTGTTGAAATGCAATGCAGTTTGAAAGCATGGGATTCCTATGATATTTATCCCAAGCACGTTTCTGAGCTTTTTGTGTTACATAACAAGCAGAATTGCACAAAGGGTGGGGATGCTGTGGGAAAGATGTCGAGGTTTTGGGGATGTACTGCGCAGCTGCTTGGACAATACAGTTAGTTACTGCTGCTACACAATTATCTATCAATGATTTCCATAAGATAGCAGGATCAAGTTCTGGAAGAGTAGTGAAAGAGGGTTAGTTGGCCTGGTCCAACATCCACCGAGGCACAAGGGTCAAGTGGCAATGATCACAGCCAATCTCTCTTAATATGATAGGAAAATGACCACTACCCTGTGGATTGATGTCAACCTCCCAAGAAAAGCAAGTGAAAAGCAAAGGGGAGCATATAGAAAGATCTATAGCAGTAAATGACTGACTGGGTACATGAAAATAAGTGTAAGAGCCAGTATTGCACAACCCCTCACATCAATACTAGAACCACCCCAGAGGAGATTATGCCCATTAAGATCCCCCAAAATTAAAAAGGGGGTTGGCAGTTGCTCAATGAGGGCATCAAGGTCTGATAGGTTAGAATTCTTTCCAGGGGTAAGGTACAGAGAGAAAACAGTGATGGTACAACCCAAGGAGATACCGATGGCTACAGCCTCCAAGGGTGTATTCAATGACAAGGACCAGGTGGGCACATGTTGATCAAGCAGCAGTGCTACTCCTCCATGTTCTTGTCCTACACACGACCTGTCATTTCAGTATAAGGAGTATTGTCAAATTTTGACTCTATTAGTAGGTTTTAAAAATGTTTCCTGTAAAGAAAGACATTTGGGATGATAAAAGTCAATCAAATCCTTGATGTCATTCACATTTGATTGAAAACCTCGACAGTTCTATTGGATTAGCATGTCCATTTTTCTTTATTGTTGAGGAGACCTTCTGCTTGCGACCAAGCTTTTTTTCTTTAATGGATGTGGGTCAGTCACTCTCTACTGATCCTGCTCTGGATCAAGTAGGCAGGTCAGAGTTTGTAGACATACAATCTAGTGATTGAGGATGTGAACGAATGGGTTGTATAAGATGTGGTAGGGACAGAGAAAGAAGTTGATACTGATTTGTTAACTTTTTTTATTTTGGAGGGCACTAGATTAAAATACGCTGTTAAGGATTCTGTAGGAGGCATGGAAAGGTCTGTCTGAACTCCTACTGTAGTAATGGAACGGATTACAGCAGCATAAGTCTGAGATGGAATTGGGTTTGATTGATTGATTTAGTGTTTTATGGCACAAAGCAGCGAGGCTATCTGCACCAGACATTTGGTAAAAATGTAAAAATAAAATAAAAAAATAAATAAATGTAGTAATAGACATAAATGGAAATGAAGGTAAAACAAAAAAGTATAAAACCAATGTTGACACCTAGTCTACAATGTTAAGATAGAAGGCAGAGGATAAGAAGTTGTAAGGTATTTACTCTAGCAAAAAGGTAATGATCATAACCCGCCAGGAAGACTAACAGGTAAGTTCAACAACCACCGTCAGTCACCTGAAGTTGTTCTTTCCAGTCCCGGTTCTGGGTTATGTGTCATAGCAACCAGTATCAAAATGTAAAAGAATAGAAGTTTTAAAAGATACATAGCAAAATTGTAACGAGTAGTCAAATGTCCAGTAAATAGATAAAAGTCAAGTAAATGGAGTAAAATTTGTAAAAGTAATTGAAGATAAAAGCAAAATGGCAATTAAAACAGAAAATGGCGTAAAAACCAATGTTGACATCCAGTCAACAAAGTTGTAAAGGACTACTTGTAGCAGAATGGTAATGATCATAACCCGCCAGGAAGACTAACGGGTAAGTATAAAAACCACCGTCAGTCACCTGAAGTTGGTCTTTCCAGTCCTGGTTATGAGTCAATATGGCCAGTACTAAAAAGTAAAGTAGTAAAAGTGTGAAATGATATGCAGCAAAAGTATAACAACAACTCGCCAGGACGACTAACGAGCAGTTCAAACGGATAGTTCAAACAGTAGCGTTAGTCACCTGAAGTTGGTCTTTCCAGTCCTGGTATGGAGTTATTTAATGTTCTGGCCATTGTCCAATGTCAAATTAAATGAGAGAGATTAAAACTGTAAAAAAGGAACCACAATTAAAAAGGTGTAACGAATAAATATGCAACACTTAAATGAGATTAGAAAGATTAATGGCCATTAAAAAATTAAAAACATTATCAAGGTAAACAGAGTCACCATCACCAATAACACTGTCCAATGTTACAGACTGACCCTGGGAAAAAATATGTTTAAAATATTGCCGTCGTTGAGAATTGTAACGATGGCAAGAAAGTAAAACGTGGCTGATAGTGATTTGAGTGTTACACAAACTACACATTGGTGCATCAGTTCCAGATAAAAAAAAATGATGAGTTAAAAAACTGTGACCAATGCGTAGCCTAGTGAGAATAACTTCCTCCTTCCGAACTTCGAACTTTACGGAAGCTAGATGGCCAAAGTCCAATTTTGGGTTTGATTTGAAAAAGTTTGTTGTTGCGTTGCTCACTCCAAGTGGACTGCCAGCTGGCACGGAGCCGAGTCTTGAAGACAATATTATAGTCCATGTACGGAATAGGCATAGGAGTGATGGTGCTGAAACAGACATATTTAGCTGCCATGTCTGCAAGCTCGTTCCGACAAATACCAACATGGCCTGGTATCCAGAAAAACTGGATTGAAGTAGCTGCTAATGAGAAATGGGCCAGTCGGTTTCGAATATCAGCGAGAATAGGATGTGAGCTAACGGGTAGCAATTCCAAGGCAAGTATAGAACTAAGCGAATCAGTATAAATAGTGCAGTTGGAGTACTGCTCAGCTGCAATATGATCCAGGGCAAAAGATATGGCATACAGTTCAGCAGTGAACACAGAAGCTGTAGAAGGGATTCTGCGTGCAACTACTGACCCATAGCAAACCATAGCAGAGCCCACTGAATTACCTGATTTGGAAACATCTGTATAAATGGGAACTGAATGATTGTTTGAAAGATATTCATTGAATAAAAGACGGTATTTCCAATCTGGAGTATCTGTCTTTTTTAGGTGACTGAAAGAAAGGTCACATTTGAGGGCTGTAATAAGCCATGGTGGGATGGGCCGACCTGTGGAATCTGCAATGTTGTCCAAGGACAGACCCAATTCATCCAATTGCGCCCGGATGCGAAGGCCAAACGGAGCAATGACAGATCGTCTGTTCTGAAAAAGTACTGCCCACCGAGGAAGGAAAGCACATTTCCAGGTGGGATGCTTTGGGAAGGAATGAAGTTTCGAAGTATATTGTAAAGATAGTTGCAAACGGCAAAGGTGTAGAGATGGTTCATGAGATTCAATGTATATACTTTGAACTGGAGAGGTACGGAAAGTCCCAGTGCAGAGTCGAAGTCCTTGGTGATGAATGGGGTCCAGCATCTTTAAGGTCGAGGTCTGGCAGAGCCATAGACCATTGATCCATAATCGAGTTTCGATCCAATAAAAGCACGATATACCTTTAACATTGAACAGCGATCTGCCGCCCAACTGGTAGAAGAGAGAACATGGAGGATGTTCAGTGCTCTTGTGCATTTGACCCGAAGCTGCTTTAAGTGTGGTATAAAGGTCAGTTTACGATCAAAGATAAGCCCCAAGAACTTGGTCTCTGGGACCACTGGTAGCAAAACTTCACCGATATGAAGTTCAGGATCAGGGTGAATACCCCGTCGACGGCAAAAGTGCATGCATACAGTTTTGGAGAGAGAGAAATTAAAGCCGTTCACCAGAGTCCACTTCCGTACACAATTGAGGGCAGTTTGTAGTTGCTGCTCAATATATCTCATGTTTGACGACTGACATGAGATGTGAAAGTCGTCGACATACAGCCCATTTGCAACAGTGAGAGGGAGTTGTTCAGTGATGGCATTTATCTTTATACTGAAAAGTGTAACACTCAATACACAGCCTTGAGGGACTCCAAGTTCCTGTACAAAAGAACGGGAAAGTGTCAAACCCATACAAACTTGGAATCTTCTGTCCATTAAAAAAATTTTAATAAACATGGGTAGATGGCCACGTAACCCATATGTATGGAAGTCTTGCAAAACGCCATACCTCCATGTTGTGTCGTAAGCCTTCTCTATGTCAAAGAATATTGATACAAGATGTTGGAGGTTGAGAGAAGCTTCTCTGATAGATGTTTCAAGACGAATTAGGTGGTCTGTGGTGGAGTGCTGTCGACGGAACCCACACTGGGTGGGCGAGAGGAGGTTGTTTGATTCAAGGAACCAAACAAGACGAGCATTAACCATCCTTTCTGAGGTCTTACAGAGACAGCTCTTCAAAGCAATTGGACAGTAGTTTGAAGGAATCTTGGGATCTTTCCCTGGCTTAGAGAAAGGTAAAATAATAGCCTGGTGCCAGGCATCAGGAAAAACATTCTCCTGCCAGATCCGGTTGAAAACAATCAGAAGGACATCAAGAGAAGCAGGAGATAGATGGTGCAGCATGTCATAATGAATATCATCAGGTCCAACAGACGTACTGGCAGACCGATGAAGGGCCATTTTTAGTTCCACCAGGGTAAAGGGACAATTATAGTCAAAGAAACAGTCAGTTTGAAAGGAAAGAGGTGATCGCTCTGCTTGAGTCTTGATGGCCAGGAAGGTGGAGGAACAAGCAGAAGTGCTAGATACCCAGCAAAAGCTTTCACCTAGAGTGTTAGCGATGTTCCAAACATCAGTCACCTCCTGACCATCAGAGAGTAAGATCGAGAGGGGGGACAGAATTGTAGTGCCCATTAACCTTTCGAATCCTGTCCCATATGATCTTGGAACTGGTGGTAGAAGATATGCTGGTTGTGAACTTAATCCAAGATTCCTTCTGGCTTTGACAACTTACTCACCGAGCATGTGCACGGGCCCGTTGGAAAGCGAAGCAGTTTGTAAGTGTGGGATATCTACGGAAAGTATCCCAGGCCCGTTTTTGAGCCTTCCGTGCTAAGTGGCAAGCAGGATTCCACCACGGACGAGGATATCGTGGAAAACGTGTGGAGGTTTTAGGAATACACTGAGCAGCTGCTTGTATAATACAGTCAGTTACCGCTGCCACACAGTCGTCTATTGATGGCTGATTCACGATGGCAGGATCAAGTTCTGCGAGAGCAGTGAAAGTGGACCAGTCTGCCTGATTCAGCTTCCACCGGGGCAAGCGGGTAGGGTAACATCGGCCAGTCTTTCTCAAAAGTATATGAAAATGATCACTGCCTAGTGGATTATTGTCAACCCTCCATGAAAAATGAGAGAATAATGAAGGGGAGCAAACTGAGAGATCAATAGTGGTAAAGGACTGACTAGGTGCATGAAAGTAAGTGGAAGAACCAGTATTGAAAAGAGAAAGATTGTGATCAGAGAGCATCCGCTCTACAGATCGGCCCCTCCCATGAATAATAGCACTTCCCCAGAGGGGATGATGTCCATTAAAATCCCCTAGGATTAGAAATGGAGATGGCAACTGTTCAACGAGAGCATCAAGGTCTGATTGGTCATATGTCTCTCCAGGTGATGGTATGACCCAAGGAAACACGGATGGCTACGACCTCCAAGAGTGTGTTGAGTGACAAAGACAGGGTGGGCACATGCTGATCAACCAACAGTGCCACCCCTCCATCACACAGCCTGTCATTTCTGTTCAGAGAAAACTGCCGAAAGGTGACTGTATTGGCAGGTTTCAGAAATGTTTCTTGTGAGGAAATAAATACAAGATGGTAGGAAGCAATCAGTGTTTTGATGTCATCCACATTAGAACGTAAACCTCGACAGTTCCATTGTATCAAGGTGGCTATTTTTAAGAACGGGTAGGTGAAGTGGCTGGAGAAGTCGGAGGAGGTCTATCAACCTCCATGGATCCTGCTCTGGGTCGGGTGGGCAGGTTTTTGTTATTGGAAGGGGAATCAAGTGACTGAGGACGCGAACTAATGAGTGTTTTGCATCTTGAGATGGGGAAAAAAATGTATCAGAAGAAATGCCTGTTTTTGAAACTGAAGGACGTGCATCTTGAGGTTTGTTGGAAGGTATGGGAGGAACAGAGACGAGTGTAAAGTCAATTCATCAACCTTTTTAACCATGGAGGTCAAAAGGCTTTTCATTTGTTTTGAAAACGATTCTCTTGGAGGCACAGAGAGATCTGTCTGCACTCCCACTGTAGCTGTGGAACGAAGTGCAGCAGCATATGTCTGAGATGGAGTGGCGGACAGCAATTTCCGAGCCTCAGGATAACTAATGCTATGAGTCGTTTTCAAACGCTGCATCTCTTTTTCCTCCAACCATTTATGGCAAGAACAAAAGTAGAAAGGGTGGGAACCATTGCAGTTGACACAATGTGAGTCCGTATGACACGCATAGGCATCGTGGTCCTTGCCTCCACAATGAGCACATGTCAGGGAACCACGACAAGATGTCTTTGAGTGGCCGAATCTCTGACATTGGAAACATCGAAGAGGGTTTGGTATGTATGGCCAAACCCTGCAAATGAGATAACCTGCCTTGATGGTTGCCGGTGCACGTGGTGAAGTAAATGTTAAAACGAGGGTATTTGTTGGCAGTGTAACTCCATCTTTGCGAGAGGAGATGCGCCTCACTGCAGAAACTCCTCGAGTGGAGAGACCAGCGAGAACGTTCTTCAAATCCCTTTCAACAATAACTCATCGTGAAGAATTCAAGGTAGCATGGGGTGTAACCTCAATAGGTATATCCCCAATTGCCTTTGAATTCAAGAGGAGTTCACTGTGTTGGGATGTGGATGTTTCAATCAATATGTCACCAGATCAAAGTTTCTTTACTGACTTTGGAGAGCCAGCAAGTTCCTCTAGTCCCTTTTGAATAAAAAAAGGGGACATTTGCCCTAAAGGTTTTTCCGAAAGAGAATGTAATATAAGAAAATGAGGTACGTGTGTTACTGATGTTGAAGATTGCTGTTCTGAGTATTCAAGACGTGGTCGCTTACCCATTGACTGTTTTTTTACAATTTTATTTAAATTTTTTGGAGGATCCATAGGAAAAAGAAAAAGTTTCGGTACCCACTGACCCCACCCACCATGGAGCCCTACAAGGGGATGCACTACAAACTCATGCAAGGACAATGCAGCAACGCCAGGGTTTCGTGAGTACTATATCCAAACACCAGCATCAGGCACAATGTCCACAACACCCGTTGAGAACTTCCAACACTGGTACTTGGTTGACTCTAGCCCAAGTGGACCAGCCAACTGACCCAAGGGCCGTCCATCTACAGGAATTCGAGGCCAAAGTGGTGTGTTAGGGTTGGACCCCTCAACCACCAGGATCCTCTCCTCCCCTTCACGGGTCGCCACGCACGGCAAACTCGTGGGTGGATGTTTAGATCCCAGAGAAGGTAATCAGATAGAACAGAACCTTCCCTGGGAGGTCCCCCTCACCATGTACAGGAATCCACAGTGAGGGGTGGAATTGGGAAAAGTAATTTCTGAGCCTCTGGATCAGTAGTACTGTGAACTGTCTTTAGATGTTGTACTTCTTTCTTTTCTACCCCTTTAGGGTGAGAAGAGAAATAGGAAGGATGTAGACCATTACAGTTAATACAGTGCAGTTCTAGTTGGCATTCAAAAGCATCATGGTCTTTACCACCTCAACGGGCACATTTTAAGGAACCACGGCAAAATATTTTCAAATGACCAAATTGTTGACAATGAAAACACTTAACAGTGTTAGGAATATAAGGTCGTACCTTACCATTCAGATACCCTGCCTTGATTGTGGTGGGAGGACGTGATGTTGTAAATGTTAATATTAGAACATTTGTCGGCTCCATAATCCCGTATTTATGAGTAAAAATTCAGCAAATGGCTATTACACCTTGGCTGGCAAAACCTGCAAGGATCTCTGACTCAGAAATGGTCTTTAAATCCCTCTCAACTATAACTTCTCTAGAAGAATTCAAAGTAGAATGAGGAGTAACTTCAATGGGTATATTCCCAATGGCCTTTGGTTTCAAGAGGAGTTTGAAATGTTGTGATGAAGATGTTTCCATTAAAATGTCCCCAGACTGTAGCTTTTTTACTGATTTAGGAGAGCCAACTAGCCCTTCCAAACCTTTCTGAATGAAAAATGGAAACATCTACCCTAAAGATTTTTCAGTTAAAGAATGTATAATTAAAAATTGCAGGACAGATTCAAGTTGTGAGTTTGACTGTACAGAGTCACCAATGCGTGGTTGTTTGCTGATAGTCAGATTTTTCTCTATGCTTTCATGCTTGTTTCTTTATTTTTTGAAGGGTATCTATAATAAAAAAAATATTTCAGTGCCCACTGACCCCACCCACCATGAAGCCCTGCGAGAGGATACACTACAGTGCCCTTTATAGTCACTGCAGTGATGCCAGGGTTTCGTGAGCACTATATCTGAACACCAGTATCAGACATAAAGCCCAAAACACCCATTGAGGATGTCCTACACTGGCATTCAGTTGACCCTGACCCAAATAAACTAGCCGATTGATCTTGGGGGTGCCATCCCAAGACTTCCCTATTACAGAAATCCAAGGCCAAAGTAGTGTGTTGGAGTTCGACCCCTCAACCACCAGGATCCTCTCCTTCTCTTCACAGGTCACCACACATGGCAAACATGCAGGTGGATGTTTGGATCCGAGAGGAGGTAAACTGAAAGAATAGCACCTTCTCTGGGAAATACCCTCACCACGTACAGGAATCCACATCAAGGGGTTAATATGCAAAGAAATTTATGATTAGAACAATTAGAGCCCACTAACTACCTATCACTTTAAATCACAAAAGTTGTTTTACTGTATTCAATTACTCAAATATGAAATGTTATGTAACTTATTTATAACTACTGAAAGATATTATTGGTGTAGAAACATAATGAAACAAATGAAAGGTGTCTGAATATTATACAACAAGGAAAAATTTAATTTATTATTTATGTGACTGACTAGCATGTTATATTGTTTTCTAAATCTGCAAAAAGTACTAAATCTATATTTCAATGACATAATATACTTTATACACGTGTTTAGGTCAGTGTTATCATATCCATTCTACCCTTAGCATCCAATAAGCTAAAGAATTTAATATCCTTTCATTCCCTTAAATATTTCAAATAGCTAACGAAAATCTTACATCAATTTCTCACAGGTCAATAGCATCTGTTCAAATATTTCAGAAGAATTAGTTTGTCAAACTAAACAAGATAACCTAATATTAATTATTTAGTTTAATAACTATTTTTTTCAACTATTGGAAAAAAGCTTTCCATATGTGCTTTCAATGTTTGAAACAATAATCATTTCATTTAAATTACAAAACTTTGGTTCAAATTTGAATATAAAAATATAACATTTTTTGTACCTTTGACACAACAATCCCAAAGATTTTTCTTTGCGATTTCCTGGTTTTTTGCTATCAAGACTATCAGTTCCACTATTTTCATTATTTTGAATACAAGCAGAAACATCTTGCTTTGATTGATCCAAGTTTTCCTATTTGAAACAAGTGATAAAAGATGAAACATATACATAACTACCTGGACTAAAATAACATTAAAAAATTATATATCTACTTCTCATAACGTCAGAAATCTTGAGTAGAAGTATTTGTTTATTAACCTTACCAAATGATTTCCACATAATAACATTATCCAACATTAGATTTAGGTACAACATACATGCACACACATTATATGTCTTAAATAACATCTCATCTAAAAATAAACTTAAAACTAAAGTGACAACAGTTTTAAAATTTATTGATGATCTTATAGTTTCTTTTAAAGTATACGAAGTACAATATTATGAGACATCATGTTAAAAAAATTTCTTGACACAAACCTCATTTTCTTCAAATGTGAAAATACAAGTATTCTGTGTAGGATAAATATTTATAAGAGAAGAAAATTTTCAACCTATATATATTTTAGATAAAAATTTAAAATAAGTATCACACAATCTAATCTACATTAAAGCAAGTGCATGTTACTTTATGTCATTCTTGATTTCTCAAAAAAGAATCATAAAAACCAAAATGCATTTATCCTGATAGAATAGATCAATTTCTGTCTGCCCATAAAAATTTTAGTGATGGGAGTGCAAGTGTGTGTGTGTGTGTGTGTGTGCACACAATGAAACCTTATAAATGTATTGTGTTGAAATCACCTAACCTAGAGGCAAGTGCATAAAATTTATCCTGAAAGTAAAATATTTGTTCAATTTTAAACTTAAATCATTTCTGAATTAAGCTATTTTCTGTTATATCTACAGTTTTTAACCTCTTTAACTAAGAGGGATTAATTAAGAAATCTACAACTCTTTTTCCAGTTTTTTCTAAACATTTCATTTTATAGTTCCGGTACATAAATCAACAATATTAGGTTATACTATTGTTGCTAAGTGACATGCCACAATCCATTATTACAATGTAGTTTCACAGACTAGTGTCTAATATATAGCATTCTATATATTATAAGTTGTTAATCTAAGTAATGATCATTCTATGAATACACCATGAATTCATTTCATACTTAACAGCACGATATATCTTTAGCATAGAACATTGATCTGTTCCCCAAGTGGTGGAATAGAGGACACAGAGGATGTTCAGTACTCTTGTACATTTGACACATAGGTGCTTGATGTGTGGTATAAATGTCAGCTTATGGTCAAAGATAAACTCCAAGAACTTTGTCTCAGGGACTACAGGTAGCAGAACTTCAGGATCAGGGTGAAAACCTCATTGGCAGCAAGAGTACATGCAAACAGTTTTAGAGAGAGAGAAGTTAAAACCATGGGCAGTCTGTAGCTGTCACTCAATACACCTCATGTTCTTCAACTGACGAGATGTGAAAGTCATCAACAGAGAGCTTGTTTGCAACGGTAAGAGGGAGTTGTTCAGTGATGCAGAAAAGAATGAGAAAGTGTTTAACCCACAAGAACCTGAAATAACCTGACCATTAAAAAATTTTAAATAAAAATGGGCAAATGGCTACGTAACCCATATAAATGGAGGTCTCGCAAATTGCCATACCTCCATGTTGTATCATAAGCCTTTTCAATGTCAAAGAATATTGATACAATATGTTGTCATTTGAGAAAGGCTTCTCTCATTATTGTTTCAACTTGAATCAGGTGGTCCATGGTGGAGCGATGTTGTTGGAACCCACACTGGATGGACGAGAAGAGGTTGTTTGATTCAAGGAACCAATCAAGACGAGTATTAACCATTCTCTCTTAGGTCTTACATAGACAGCTCATCAAAGCAATTGGTCGGTAGTTTGAAAGAATCTTGGGATCCTTCCCAGGCTTAGAGAAAGGTAGGACAATAGGCTGGCAACAAGCATCAAGAAAAACATTCTCCTGCCAGGTCCAGTTAAAAACAATGAAAAGAATAGCAAGAGAAGGAGGAGAGAGATGGAGCAGCATTTCATAGCGTACATCATCAGGTCTGACCAATGTATTGCCAGACTGATGCAAGGTCACTTTGATTTCCACCAGAAAGGGACAATCACCTCGAAAGGAAAGAGGTGATCGCTCTGCCCGAGTCTTGATGGCTAAGAAAGTGGAGGATGAAGCAAAAGTGCTAGATACCTGGCAAAAGCTTTCACCTAGAATATCGGCAATGCTCTGGGTATCAGCTACTTCATGGCCATCAGAGAGCAGGATCGAGTGGGGGACAGAATTATACTGTCCACTGACCTTTCAAATCTTGTCCCATACGACTTTGGAACTGGTGGTAGTGATTGTGAACTTAATCCAAGAGTTCTTCTGGCTTTGAAGTCTTACCCATGAGCAGGTACACAGGTCTGCTGGAAAGCAATGCCATGCAAGAGTGTCGGATATCTACAAAAAGTATCCCAGGCCCATTTTTTGAGTCTTCCGTACCATGTGGCAGGCAGGATTCTACCATGGACGAGGATATCGTGGAAAACATGTCGAGGTTTCAGGAATACATTGAGCAGCTGTCTGTATAATACAGTCAGTTACTGCTGCCACACAGTTGTGTATTGATGGCTTACAGATGATGGCAGGATCAAGTTCTGTGAGAGCAGTGAAAGAGGGCCAGCTTGCTTGATCCAGCTTCCACCTGGGCACGCAGGTCGGGTGGCATCGACCATGGCCAATCTCTCTCAAAATTACAGGAAAATGATCACTGCATTGTGGGTTATTGTCAACCCTTCATGAAAAGTGGGAGAATAGTGAAGGGAAGCAAACTGAGAGATCAATAGCAGTAAAGGACTGACTAGGTGCATGAAAATAAGTATAAGAACCAGTATTGAAAACAGAAAAGTTGTGATCAGAAAGCATATGTTCTACGGAGCAACCCCTCCCATCAATATCAGCACTTCCCCAGAGGGGATAATGCCCATTAAAGTTCCCCAGGATTAAATCGGAGACAGCAACTGTTCATTGAGAACATCAAGATCTGATTTATCATAGGTATCTCCAGGTAACAGCTTAAGATTATTATTGTATAATCAAATATAGTCTATGGACTAGTTTGTGGTGAAGTTTAATTGATAACATATTTTAATAGAAGACCTGTAATTGTGGATAATTACCAAGTAGCATATGATACTAATAACCATAATAATAAAAATATAACTTTTCATAGTTTTTAAGTTTGTACCTTACACTGCAAGATTTATAAAATGCTCATAATTAAAATAACAGTAGATTTTTACAAAGGCAGTTTTTAAATAAAAAAAAGTGAGAAGTATATTCATCACTGAACATCATGAAAGGAATCAAGCTACTCTGTGTGAGTGATTTGTAAAATCAAATGTAAAAACTTCATAAACAGAGAATAATTCTGAAAAGGGAGCAGCAATATGTTTATATGCTACAGCTCAATGACTCAGTTATTTGATAACTTCATAGCATAGATTACTTCAATTAGCTTCACATTACATGACTACTCAAAATCACTATTAAATTGATTGATGTCACAAACAATTAACTAATTCAAATTAGTTTTTGACTGTTACCATTTTCCACCATTCCAACTATCCAAGTACTCAAAATATTGCCATTACGATTCTCATTGAGTAATTCAAGAATGTTCAGCCAAATTAAAAATTACAATTATTTAAATTAGCATTGATTATTATTCTTACTATCCAAGTCTCTTGAAAGAACAATCAATTAGTTAAATGGAATTAATGAGACAAACAATTAATTATTTAGCAAATTTCACTAAGCATTCACCTCTAGTGCACACAGAACAATACAGTTTAAATTTGGTTTAGACCTACATAGAAAATAAGGAGTGACACTTTTGTATGTAAAAATGATGAATTATCAGTAAAATAATAAAATGTAACTTATACATCCTGAAATACTGAAATCCTCAGAAATTATTTTCTTAAATGTGCTTCCTCCAATACATTAATTGCAGTTTTAAAAGAAAAACCCAAAAAACCTTCATATGTACAGCTGAAACCTAAGTAACTGTTTTTTTCTTCCGAGATTGTTAACTCTAGGATGCGTGAGGCCTTACCAGAGATCTGTACAAAGAAATAATTACCTCCTTCACCTTGCATTCAATGTTCCTCTAGATGCAACTCAAAATCTTGTTTGCTTTCCCACTGGGTAAAGACACTACTTAGGAAACTTAAAAGAATAATCAACCAAAACAATAACATCCTCTTCTTTCATTACACTGTTGAGAAAATTACCATCAAGGTGGTAATTATAGTTTAGATTAATGTAACCCACATGAATTGCCTGAAGATAATGTAATTAAATACCATCTGCCATTTGTCCATTATGACAAATGATCCAAATCCCTTTGTAATATATCCTCTTCGTCACAATTTCATCACAAAGTTTAATATCATTATCCTGTTTCAACAATTCCTTCATTAATATCATTAATGTACATCGAAAACAGCAAAAGTTTCAGTTAAGATCCCTGGGATGGTAACCAGACAACTAGACTCAAAAAAATGAGGATATGGGATATTTAGACATCTAACAATTTTAGAGTGGGTATTAAAACTAAGCACTTTTCTCTTTAATAATACCATTTATAACCAGATAAATAGGATCCCCACTGGATCCAATGATAGCCTACAGTTTTATATACTATCATATAATGAAGTAAATTAAACTGTTAATCAAATATGCTTAGATATACACAGTTCATATAATGGAGTAAATTTAAACTAGTAATGTAGTAGACCTAAATCTATTTAGTTACCATTTTTTTTATTCTTTGACATTTAATTGTTTTTTAATCTTTTGGCTGCTAGACATAAATGTAAAATAATAATGACAACAGATATGTTCCATGTACAACATTACATAAGCAGTGTCTAAATGTTGTATTTCATCATAATTTTAGTTCCTTACTTGTAAATCAAATCTAGTTTGACTGAAATCCATTTATTTACAACCATTTCCTGCTTTTCTTCCAAACAGCCTTTATAATCCATTGAGATAACTTATCTCACATCTACAGATATGTTTTTTATTAGTTTTCTATATGGCACTTTGTCAAAAGCCTTCTAAAAAATCCAGGTATACTGGATCCACATCTCCACTTTCATCATTAGAGTTGGGAAATTAACAGAATTTTATAATTGATTAATTGCAGGAGACAGTAATAAATTACATTTAACTAACTTGTTATTCTCATACGAGACTTGAATGGCTAGAGTAAATGAAAAAAGTAATAATTGAAAACACTAATTCGAATTAGTTGGCCATTTTTGTGCCAGTAACAGATTAAATTGCATTTTAATTAACTGATTAGATCAAGTTAATTGTTCAGCAATAAGTTTTTGGAAGAAAATCAAAATATTTGCAAGATAGCTTCTCCATGTGAAACCACATTCCTTTCCAAAAAAAATTTTAAACATGTTCAGGTGTAAATCATATTTCATCAGTATCTCCCAAACTTTCACCAGCATAGAAGTAAAACTAACAAGTTTACCTATAATTATCTAAACATTGATTTTCATCTCACTTAAAAAGAGGTGTAACATTGGCCAGCTTCCAGTTTTTTTGCACTTATCCATTACATAAATGGCAATTGTTTTTTTAAAGGGATTACTTGTGCAATTCTTAAGCTTTTTTAGCACCCTTAGCTCAGAAATTTTAGTTTTAAACTTCCTAATTTTTTCAAGAACTTCATGTATAAATTTCCTACCAGTAATTTCTTAGTATCTGGAATACTGTTCACATATTCTCTAATGAAAACTGAAGAAAAATTTAGCAACTCAACCATTCTATAATCTTTCATAATAAACCCTTTCAGCAGGACCTCTTGAATGCCAAATTCCCATTTTAACATTATGCTTACCTTTAATGTATTTGAAAAAAAATCCTGTGACTTCTATGTTATCAATTAACTTTTTCATGTTCTTTTAATTTTTTAAAATCCTTTTTAACTAACTAAATTGATTTTATTTAATTCCTGAAGTATTTCACTTTAGTAGTTAAACCTTTTTAGATGTGTAAAATTTATTTCTCTCTAATACTTCTTAGTGAGTAACCCTAAAGCCACGAATTTTTCCCCAGTAGTACATACCCATCTTGAATATTTAACAATTTATTTTCAAAAACCTTGTACTTTTCATAAGCATTTCCTTTTAACTCAAGTTTTCCAACCCATTAAAATCAACTGATGCCCCATCATCTCCAAATCAAGAACCAAGGCATTATCATTCATGATTTCCATATGAAAGTACTACATCAAACCTAATTATATAATTAGTACTTGTACCCTAGTGCTCTACCCATTTCCCCTCTCGACATCCACACTGGACTTTTCTACTGAATATAAAATAGCATTCTCCCTGCTAGGTACCCTCACCATTTGATGGAGAAAATCACCTTAAACTTATCATCCACACCCTTTAACATTAAATTATCAAATAAATATGGCTAAAATGAAATATGTCCATGATTAAAGCCTTTCTAGCTGCTTCATCAAAACATTTCTCATTAATTTTATCAGTTTGAACATGTAAGTGAAACATTTCAACGATCTTCATTTTCTTCAGTCATCATTTGTTCTACTTTAAGCAGGTGAAATTTGTCCAGTTTATTAGTTGAATTATGACCTAATGCAAGTAGACCAATTAACAATCAGTGAAAAAGTCAGAAGAATAAGCTGGCTAACATTCATCTTATCAGGCGAACAACTCTCCCTTCTAACAATTATAGTACACTGTGAAACAACTGTTCTGTTATATGCCCTATTATAATAAATATTACACTAATTATTTAATTAGAGAGAAACTGAGACATAATGTCTTCAAGACAGGCTCTTAAAGAAAATTTTCATTTACTGAAATAACTGAACAACATATCATTTTTCTTTAATAAAATGTAATTAAAAAACAAAAACATCCAAGTCGTTTATACATTTTGCCAAAGTTTAAGGAAAATAATCTGATTCACTTCAGAATAAGTGAGTAATGACAAAATACAGATATAAATGGTTTGTAATTTTCTTTTTTTTTTAATTTACATACCCTTATAACAAGTTTCTTAAATCTTTATCAAAACAAAAAATAAACTGCTTAGGCGCACCACATACGAAAGAAGAATTTCTTTCTAATTGTTAAGTATTGCTTAGAAACTAACTAATTAGTTCGCAATTTCATATTAATTAATCTTGATAATAATTTTATGAAAGATTATATTAAAGTTATTAACATATTAACCCTTGATATATGGGGACAAAGTAAACAATAACTCCTACCTCAAAGCTGTTTACATTTACTGCTCGACTTGCAGCTAGTGAAGCAAACATACAAAAAATCGAATTTGGAAATCCAAGTTCTTCACTTTCAGGTTCATTTGTTCTTGGATTCTGATGCTCTTTATCTTGGCTCAGCAAATTTTGGTGATTTTTACCATCACTAGATAAGAGTTCATCATGACAAGATGGCTGTGAAACATTGGTTATTTCTTGCAGTGGATATTTGAAAACTTCGCTGTTTATTAGAGAGTCTCTAGATTTCACTGGAGACATATCACGAATGTTTTCTTTTAGTATACTTTTTTTAATACATGCTGAATCATTACACTTTTGTAGCTTATTTTCTGTTGCTTCAGGATTTTGCTTTTCTGAGGAACGTTTCAAAGGTAAAGACAACAAGGATTTGATTGAATCATCACTGACAATACTAACAAGCCCTTCAACATTCACTTTTTCTGACATTGCAAAAATGAAAATAGTCAAAAACCAAACCTAAAAACAAAATTTAATAAAATAAATATCAATATGTAGAAAGGAAACATGGGTATTGAAATATACAACTATGACTTTACTGAAAGAACACTTGCTTGTAGTGTATAGATAAGCATCTAAGAATTAATTCAATTCCTTGTTAATTATTTATCTGAAGTAGTAGTGGTGGTTGTCATAGTTGTTACAATCACTCCAATCAAAATATTTAGATATATTTCTATTGTAAAAATATAGGTATATGAGGTACAATGTACAAAAGTTATTATTCAAACTAGTTTTATAATAATATCAAATTTCTCACATTAATTACAAAAATTTAGGGTCTTCAATAATACTTGTAAGAAGTTAAAGAGAATTCCTAAAATTTACTCACGGATGTTCTCTTAATCAGGCATTTGAGCACCATTCAAGTTTTGCAAATGATAATAAAGACAGACAGCTCAGTAAAATTTAAATTTATGATTTCTCAGTAACAGAACTGAGGTCTACTATAAATCAAAATAGATTTTTATTACTCTTCTATTCTGTTTATTGAAAATCTTAAGGGAAAACACTTATGAATACATTAGGAGATGGTTATATCAAATTAGCAAACTTTAAATATGTGAAATCTGTGGAAAAATAGCACTTGTACTAATTTGTGTACTTATAGCAAATCCACATTGACAGCAATTGTTACATATTCCATTAATTTGTGACACACACACATATATATAAGAACAGTGTGAAAAGTAGCATACTCTTAATGTAATAAAATACAGACTAAAATGTACACTGGCTGATCATGTTGCTAGGACCTTCCTTTACATTTGTAAAACTTTCCAGTAATTTGGATAAACAAAATACTTGTGATGTGTTAGGATGATTGCTTGAGCTCTAGAAATTCAGATCTAATCATGTTTAAAATCTAGTAACTGATTAAAATAAGTTTCATATTTATAAAAATTAAAAGTTGTAGCTAGCATTAATAAGTTTTAATTGTTTGCATAAAAAGTGTTGTATTTTAATTGTTTATTAGCTTGTAAACATTTAGCAGGTGCTATTCATTCATATTTTTTCAATTATAACTCAGCACAAACATAAATAACAAAGAATATCTTCAACTTCCAAAGAGGTACATAAACATGTCTAATAAAAATGTAGTTATAAAAAAATTTGACTACCTGTTCAAAAACATATTTTTCATCAGAGTTTACAACAGTAGTGATAAAAAGCAAATAAATCAGCTAAATGTTTATGAGACACAGAAGGGAAAAAGAGAAAACCAAGACCGGTAAAGTGCTACAGGTGTCAGACTGTAACCAAATCCAATTAACAGATTCTTTCAACACTAATTAGACCTTGAATATTTGCAACCATACCATAAGGACTGCAAAAACTGTCATATGACAACCAATAACCAGTCAAAATCTCCTTGCTTTATATAGCAAGAGGAAAGCACACTTTTATCTATGCTTAGATCACAAAATATGGACAATAAATGATCATAAATGTGACATAGCCCAAGCCTTTTTACTTTTTTCTGTATTAATAGTAAAGCAAAAAATATGGAAATACCTATTCAAGGCACTTGACTATATTGTTCAAACACTGCAATCTGCTGGAGATAGAATTTTGATTAGATCCATTTCACTATAATAAATATTTATCCTGATAGTCAAAGGCTTAACTGAGACATTAAATTAATAATCAACTGCATTTATATTGCCAGAAACACATTCGATGAACATGACAGGTTTTAGTCACTTTCCGTGGCCTAAATAATCACCAGATTTCAATTCAATTGAGCATTCTTGGAATCAGATTGAACAAGCTAGCTGATAAATCACCATATTTAAACTATACCTATTGTATATAAGCATTGCAAAGAGTCAAAAAATGTTATTGTTCAATGATTCAGTAAAAGAATGTTCATATAAGCAGCACCTAACTCCAGTCAATAATAATACCAGGAACATGTAACAAGGCAACCATTATAATTGAGAGAGAATACATGCTGTCAGATTAGTTCTGCTGTCAACAGAAGGACACATTATAAAGACTAATTTCAGAAAAATAGAGTGGATTAGTCAGCTTTCTTTATATAATGCCACAAAATGTCTTGAAATTATGAGAAGCATGAAAAGTACCTACTAAGAAAAGTATTATTTTATATTGTATTGACCCTGAAGAAGAAATGGTTGATTGCACAAGAGTACTTGAATACTGGATATATTATTAACTTTCATGACGATGCAGAAAACCAGTACAGATAAAAATACTAGTTTTAAAGCATTTGTTTAGTCTTTCCCAACACTGATAAAATGTTTATAAAAAATGAAAGATTAAACTTTCTGACCATTTACCTATGACCTGATATCATAGTTAAACTAATTCATTGAATCTTCTATTTTATTACTGTTATTTTGCATTCTTGAACTCTCAGACCTGTACATGAGTAATTACAATATACCCATCTTCTAACACTCCTTAAAAAAAACAAAAAAACTTAGAATTCTAAAATGTATTTTTCATTATAATATTCTGTAATTCTTCTGTTTCTATCAAACTAGGTCCTAAACAGGTTACATAAATATTAAAACTAATTAAGAACTTCTGCAAAGTTCTAGTCAAACCTAAAGCTTGTTATATAGATTATAAAACAACACATAAGTAACTCCATTAAATATAATTAATGTAACAAATCAGTATAATGAAAAAGTTGCTACTAGTAATACAGTAACAAGCTAACCTTTTTGTATGCTTTATAAATTGTAGAATTAACTTTAACTGAAGCCTGAGACTTAACATCAGCAATCTCCAAATGTTAAAAACAAAACTACAATCTAGAAACCAGAAGCACAATGAAAACTTGTATGTAAAATTTTATATTGTAATGTTAAAACTTAGTATCCTTTAAGTGAAGTCTAAGCTATAACTGACGTTATAATTAGAGATATAGCCTAATGCTAGTGGTTTAACTGAAGGTTACAATAAGCTGGTTATATAAATTTAAGAGATTCATTTCAACAATTTAAGCTTACGGTCCAACTTAACTTTCGAAGCGGACAAATGTATTAAGTACAATAACTTTTTAATTTTATTTTTAGGGCTTATAACTTTTGATAATTACTTGAAATAGTAATATTAGAACTAACAGTGATTATAATTATAAATTTATAAAAAAAATAAAATAATAATTAATGTAGCAATTGACTTTGTTTTATTATTATTAATGTTAGGTTTGTTTTGTTATTCACAGTTTTCAATAACGAGGTTTCAGAACTTAATTGATCTGGTATTCTACTACACTTAAATTCTGTACTTACACAAATTAAAAGCTCCACTACACTAAATTTCAGATTTAGTTCATTCAGTTATTATTTTCTTGAACACGTCATAGACTCCATTTTCTTCAGTAGTTCGATGCCAAAATAGGCCATTCCTAATCTCAACTTGAAATCCGCGCCAATCGGATATGTCACGTGCCTTTCCAGGTGACGTTCTCAGAAAATTAGTACGTAATATTTAAAATATATAAATACGAGTTTGTTTGTTTAGAATTAAGCACAAAGCTACGCAATGGGCTATCTGTGCTCTGCTCACCACGGGTATCGAAACCTGAATTTTAGTATGTAAGTCCGCAGACATACCACTGTGCCACTGGGGGACATATAAATTCGAAAACAACGGTTACAAACCGGTAATGAACAAACAAGCGAACAAAGTAACTTTAAGTTAGTCAAGTCGTGAAGATTTTGCAAAGCGGAAAACATGGAAAAGATTTGTAAGATGTGTGTGATATTGCATATTTATAATATTATTCCATTATTCAAGAATTTATATGTGTGTATCCATGCGATTACAGGCTCTAGCTATAATTTGGCTATTCACAAAGCTATACAAAGGGCTATCTGTGTATCAAAACCCGAACCTTACCGTCGTAAGTTGTAAACCTATCGTTAAGAGCCCCGGCATGGCCAGGTGGGTTAAGGCATTCGACTCGTAATCCGAAGGTCGCGGGTTCGAATCCCCGTCACACCAAACATGTTCGCCTTTTCAGCTGTGGGGGCTTTATAATGTGATGGTCAATCCCACTATTCGTTGGTAAAAAAGTAGCCCAAGAGTTGGCAATGGGTGGTGATGACCAGCTGCCTTTTCTCTAGTCTTACACTGCTAAATTAGGGACAGCTAGCGCAGATAGCCCTCGAGTAGCTTTGCGCGAAATAAAAAAACAAACAATATCGTTAAGCTTCTGAGAGGCAACTATTTAGCATCACGAATAACAATGATCTCAAAACAATTTTATTATAGTCAACAATAATTATAAAGCAAGAACACCCCCCCAAAAAAAAAAGAAGTCTAAATTAGGCGTTTCAGTATGAAGTAGTTGTTAAATGAGTTTTATCTAACAAAGACAAATAATATTTATAGCTGAATAATAAATAAATAGAACAATTAAAAAAAGGAACTACACACTATTGTGTGTGAATGGAAAAGGGAATATTGTGATTATATAATTATACCAGATCTGAAAATAGGGATTAATTTTGGTCAAAAGTGGAACTTTTATATGTGTAATTAGTCTCCAGGAAAGCAGCAACAACAACAATAAAAACGAAATATGTAATGGTTCTTTTATTATAACTGCAAGCAGGGGCGTAGATCCTGGGGGGATGGGTGGGGTACATCTTCATTCATTTTAGGTGTGGGTATGGTGCATACAATCATCCCACCCTACAGTTTGGTCTGTTGAATTGTTTTATTGCATCGCATGCCTACAAATTGTGTGTTTGTTCTTGTGATTCTTGTGTTCTTACCAATCGAATTACATAATTAGACCTAGACGTAGGCTTTTTCAGAAGCCGAAATGTACATCTTTAATATAGGCGTGCTTCTAAGCTTTGCGATCTTAGCAATAGGTCGCAAGTATCAGTCAGTAGGCCTAAGCCTACATGCAAGGCTTGCAAGCACTATCACAGAATCTACCTACGTCTTGTACGTAGTGTAGGATTAAGTAAAATTTTCATCACAACAGATTGAACAGAGCATGAAATTCGAAAATATTACTTCCAAGCGTAAACTCCTGTGATCTAGATCTGGCAGGCAATTTGTAGCTTGTAGCTGCATCAATCTTATTTGTATATTGTGCGGTTTTCCTACGCCATTTGTTCTTATGCATGTCTAGGCGGTTTTACTATCGAACGCCTAACTCTCCTTAGCTGCCGAAGTCACTGAACATAGTGTATGTTTAGTGTACAGTTAACGACAGGTTCGGGCCGCTCAGATCCAGACGCGCCCTACATCACCCCTCTCCGCTCCCTTTAGTCTGAGCCTCGATTTTACAACAGGGCTCATTAGACCTGTGTTTGTGGCCCTCATTAATCCATGAAATTTCAGATTATCACCGCCCTCTAATAAAGTGCTGGTGCTTTATGGTAAAAGAACAATATATTCTCTTGTCATAGATAGTAAAAATATTGTATTTTCTTGTATAATTAGAACAAAAAAGGAGCGATTTCAACGGCCTGAAGCCTCTACTCGAATTGTATTGCTAGTTTTTGTTTAGGTGTTTTTATTTAATAGACATGCTTATAGACATTATATCACAACGTGTTTGCCTTTTCATGAGCTTTAACAGGAATATAATATATTTGTGATTGTTTAAGTATTTTTCGAGAAACTTGCAATTACTTGTGTTGTAACTAGCACACATTATTGTCCAGCGATGCCCAGGCGGTCAGTCGGCTCGATAGTCACAGTCCTACTTCCATTCTGTTTTATCTTCGTTCGTTGTACGTTAGAATTTTGCAATAAAGACTGTATTTTAGCCTGTTGAGTCATCTGGAAAACAGATTCCAATTATAACAAGCAAGCGTTTGAAACTTTCCGATATTAGACAGCTCTGCAAGCCAGTTACTAGTACTACAAGTGACAATGCAGATGCAGATAATCCAACAACTTCAAGCAAAGGAATATAAACTTGCCATACAAAGGAAATACCATGTTCATCTGAGGACGAGTTTTGTGTTCGAGATTCTATGCAGTGAGTACATGAACTTGGTGTTTTTCTTCAGAAGTCAGGCAAATATAAGACAATCTTTGTAAATATTGTATCGTGAGACAGCTACAATGGTCCAGTTAAATACATCCGCCAACTGTGTCCAACACGCTGGTTGTGCCGCCTATCTGCAATTACATGTGCTAATGATCACTAGAGTGACACTGTTGATTCTTTGTCTGAATTAGCAAATGAAAAATCAGATGTTGCAATGAAAGCACGAGGTCTGCTGGATAGATTTGACAAAGGAAAGACAGTTTTAGGATTGTCGATGGCTCAGCATCCATTAGCTGCCTTAGAGGAACTAAACTGTGCATTCCAAGCAAAATCAGCGACAGTATCTGGCATGATTGAACCATCTGCAATGACAGTTGAGCAATTGCGGGTATTGCGAACAGAGAAAAATTACAACAAGATATTTGATGAAGCTGAGAAAAAGGTAACTTCCCTAGATCTGGTGCCTATTGAACTGCCATGCATTCGCAGACTCCCCAGAAGGATCACAGGTGATGGCTCAGCACACCATTCTGCAACAGCTAGAGATTACTACAGAAGCCAATAGTTTGAATTTGTGGACACAGTCATAGAACATCTGACCACTAGATTCAATGCAGAAAATAATGACTTGAGGCAATATCTGGCACTTGAGAATATGATCACATCTGGCAAGATTCACAACTCGGTTATAAACTTCTATCCAGAATTCTCTGCACAACGGCTCGAATTTCAGTTGCCCATGTTTAAAGGAACAACAAAAGCAGTATCTATGAAAGGATGCTTACTGTAAAATGCATGAAACAAGCCAGCAGATGTTTAGTGAAGTGTTTGTTCTTATGAAAATATTGCTTGTATGTCCAGTATCCAGGTGCGAATGTGAACGCAGCTTTTCTGCATTCAAAAGGTTGAAGATGTGATTAAGGTCAACTATGTCTCAGTGCCGCTTCAACCATGTGGCAGTTTGTCACACTCACAAAGATGAGATCGACAAGATAAATATAAAAGAGCTTATGAAAAAGTTCATAAATAGATCATCACAAAGGAGGTCTACGTTTGAGAACATGTAGACTAGAGGACTAAATGAATCTTACTTCAATAAAAAGTGTGAATAATTATGTGCTACATTGTATTGATGTGTAATTTTCAAGAGATCGCAAAGACATTTTAATTATTTTTATCAGACAATATGAACAGTTTTTCAGTAGATATAAACTTATTAAGGGTAATTACTAATTTTATTAATATTTGAAAACGTAATTCATGCAATGAAATTTATTAGTAACCTTGTCAAGTATAATGGCCATCTTTTATACTGTGCAGTGTGCAGGAATAAATCCATGTGACAGTTAATTTGTGACACATTTGTCTTTATTCTATTAACATTTTGAAAACTGTTTACAACACCTCTCTTATACAAACCTACATGGAAACCTTGAAGTATCGTGGCAACAAGATTACTCTGTGACTGCATGTTTACAGCTTTCAGGTTCACGTAATCAGAGATTACCAATTTGCAAATTGAACAATCTACATAAGTGATTGCAAAAATCATCCTTCCCCATCGGGTGTAAAATATCTACGCCCCTGACTGCAAGTAACCATTTATATAAAATTTCCTTCGATAAGCGTAAAAATGCTGTTTCTTCCTGTATATTCAATGTTAAAAAAGTAATTATACATTAAAAGGGTATCATCATAGAGAATAGGAAAAATGTAACAAGCGAGCCGAAATTCAGCAACTGTATAGAGTTCGTACATTAGGGCCGGCATGGTCACGGCCAGGTGTGTTAAGGCGTTCGACTCGTAATCTAAGGGTCGCGGGTTCAAATCCCTGTCAAACCAAACATGCTCGCCCTTTCAAGCGCAGGGGTGTTATAATGTGACGATCAATGCCACTATTCGTTGGTAAAAGAGTAGCCTAAGCGTCTTATACTGCTAAATTAGGAACGGTTAGCGAAATTCAAAACAAACAAACAGACAATCGTATACTGTACATCCCTTCCCTCAAACCTTCTGGCTACAGGCTTGGTATATACTGTATGTTAATTATATTAGTAATATTAATACAAATTCTGATTGTAAAATTATTAGATTTAATTATATAAAAAATCCTGAAGATATTTATGTGAAAAAGCTATTAATAATTTACGAGAATTCGTTAATAAGTGGCTTCTGACCCAATAGCTTAGTAAAAAGGTTACCGGGAAGGGCATTTATTCCCAGGCGCTGGGTTCAGGAGATGACAAATGAAAAACCAGTTTATCCATAATTTAACTGTTCCCACAAGATTGAGGCTCATTAAAATGTTTTAATTATGCTTGATATCAAATATTACTATATTATCAAAAATACAGGGAAATATTTTATCTTTTAATATTAGATTAAATATATATTGACATCTCACAGCTGATACGAAATTTAGTAATTTTGTGAACACCTGAGTTGAGAATTAAGTTTTATCGCGGGGAGCCAAACATCTTTATTACAACACTGGTCTAGCTTCAAAATATAGGCGATGGAGTCATGCCGGCTAAGGAGGCTATAGCCTCCCTCTTTTCCTGGCACAAAATATATATGGACCTATATGAAAAGTTAGGCCTTGCATGGCCAAGCGCGTAAGGCGTGCGACTCGTAATCCGAGGGTCGCGGGTTCGTGCCCGCGTCGCGCCAAACATGCTCGCCCTCCCAGCCGTGGGGCGTTATAATGTTACAGTCAATCCCACTATTCGTTGGTAAACGAGTAGCCAAAGAGTTGGCGGTGGGTGGTGATGACTAGCTGCCTTCCCTCTAGTCTTACACTGCTAAATTAGGGACGGCTCGGTGCAGTGGGCTAACAACCTACTCACTTAAATACTTGTTGAAGAATCCGCAAGCGATTGCGGCCCTATGTTCCTAGATGGAATCTAATGGTGATAACTAACTAACTAACATATGAAAAGTTAGATTGAAGGACTGTGCAAAGAACGTTGCAAGAGTTGGGACTGTACTTGACCATTGATGTTCGGTGTTAGCCTCCAGTGGTATGTCTTTGGACTAACGCCGCTAGAAATGGGGTTTCAATACCCGTGAGGGGCAAAGCACAGATAGCCCATTGTGTAGCTTCATGCGTAATTCAATCAATCAATCAATCATTATTAGGTGTTAACGACGCGAATATTCGGGCAAATTTATACCGATATGCGCATAGACTGAAACATTACTAAAAGTTTACATACGAACTGAGATACCACTTTCTGCACTGCACATTTACACAATGAGTTATATTTGTTGTTAAAAATATTTATATGTAAAAACGGCTGATATGGGTTGAGAAAATTTTTATGTAGAGAAGCGAACAACGTTTCGATCTTCTTGGGGGATCTTAATCCCGGGTGTCCAGTACGCCAAAGAAATCACTACTAATCACTTTTCTGCTTGATCTTGATAATTCTAGTCCAACTCTCACAAGTTAACTTGGTGGCCATCTTTACCTTGTCCATGTTTAGTTTTAGGGTCACTCAGACGATATTGTCAATATTCAATTAGTTTTCGAAAAAGTGATTGATATAATAGAGTTTTTATTCAATATCTAGTAGTATTGTTCTGTATTTGTCATTGACTTAAAATTTACACTGTTGCGTAGGAACAAAAACATCCCATTTCATCATCTGTCTCCTACACAAAGTATTCTTCATCTACATATTTAGATAGAGAACTATCAAACGTTTACTGAGAAGTGTCCACAAACTCCATTTCAAGTGAGCATAAACCATAAATTTTAATTAAAATAAAGTGGCATCATGCTTTTTACGCAACACCAAACAATGTTAAATTTTAGTTCTAATACATGTCGTTTCACCGCGACTTTATAACAGCTGAAGTTGTCATTTAACTTACTTTTTGCATATTTTGTTACGTGTTATAATTTATTTTGGACGAGTCTGCGATTTATTAAATTACGTATGTTAACGTATTATTTTTTTCAAATAACCGTAAATTTTAGAGTTTCTATTTCATTTTTATCAATAATTCTTGAACCTACGTGTTTTTCTAACATCATGAGAGTTATTACAAATCATAGTTTAGATATAAAAGTTTTACAATCTTACAAACAATACTGAGTCTTATATACTGAGTCTTATGAATATATATATTCATGACGAGCAAATTAATTCTGAGTTGATACTATCACATCTTGCTTAAGCTAGCTAGCTAGAACGATTGGTCTCACAGCAATCTCACACCAATTGGTCTCACTTTTACCAATAATGATATTTAATGCCCTCGCAGAAACTGAAATGTCCGAAGTAATTTACTGAAGTTGAACGATTTGAAAAGTTTGATATCTATAAACGTTCACCGGTTAAATTCTGTAGTATTCCGATTTATAGGTGTTAAACACAATTATAACTTTCCAGTCCTATAGCACACTGACTGTGGCTGACCAACAATAATAATACTTTTGTCTCACGGCTAGCCGCTTTTTATACGAATCACGCGAGTCTGTAAAAAATTTAATAATGTTCTAGCTCGTTTGTGTAAAACAAATATTGTTGATTCTTATTTGCAAGAATCTTCTCCAAATTTTGAGAACAGGCGGGACTTGCGCAATACATAGTCAAGAATATACGTCACATGCAAAATAGAAAACTATGCAGAAACAAACATAGGTTCGTATAACGGTAAAGTCATTGTAATTTTAAAATATTTCAACATAATATACTAAAGTTTCTGTAGTATTATATTGCTATACTTTGACAATGTATTAGAAACGCCTAATATTTTAAAGATTAAAATACTTTTGTAGAAGGTGGGTAAAAAATTTGAATATTTGTTTGTTCCACTTTTGACTGTATATTTATATTCCTTACAAATGCTGGACACGTTTACTTCAGACTAACTAAACAACATAACTTCTTGCTTTTGTTTGTTTAGAATTAAGCACAAAGCTACACAATGGTCTATCTGTGCTCTGTTTACCACGGGTATCGAAACACAGTTTTTAGCAACGTGCGTCCGCAGATATACCGCTGTGCCAGGGAAGACCCTTTTGTTTTTCTAATAAATGGATAAACTTTTGAATAAGCCAGGTGTTAACCAGCGAACATCTTATTAAAACTTTTTTTTTTTCATTTTATTTTATTACGATTCAACCAACATGACGCAGTTAAAATAATATTAAGTATATTTCAATCACTAATTCTTTCTTTTTTATGGCAATATTCAAAATCAAACCAAATTGACATTGTTTGAAAGTTTCTTTCTGTTTCTGGATTTAAATAAATGAGGTACAAATGATTGAAATAGGTTATCAAGGTAGAAGCTCATTAAGTATTCTGCTCAAGGTTCAGCACATCGTGTCAAGACTGGTTTGCCATACTTTTGCAGCTACTTTCTTGTTGGAATTATTGTGGGAAAAGGGTAATGTCCTCTAATATAGTAGGAGTACGAACTTAGTTGATCCAAAACTTTTGCGTATGTGAGTATGTCATGATCTATTAAAAGTCAGGGGAGTAGAGATTTAATATAAGTTGATGTTTATTGTTAATGTGAATTTTTTCTTGTTTGTTGAATATAGAATTTTGAGTTTGAAGGTAGCATAAGTAAAATAGTTTATTATACATGGATGAAGTGATCATAAATATCTATCAACGTAATAGAAAATTCGTTCAACAGGCGACATGCAAGCAAATGTATTAATGAAAAAAGTTCATTAACGTATCATGGTAAATAAAATTATAAATATTTTTATTTCACAGACATACTCAGGTCTTTTACTAAAAATTCATTGCTCACTAATAAAAATATTCAAATTTGGTTTATGTTATCGCACAAGGCTATGCAAAGAGCTGTCGGCAATATTCTTGTCTAATTTGAACTGACAGATTAGAGCAGCGTTCCTAAAGAATGGGGCACCTTCCCAGGGAAAAGCGAGTGATTAGGGTAGAGTCAATAATGCAATAAAGAAAAAGTTTAATTGTTTGATATATTTTTTTTATTAATGAAAGTAAAAAGTTGTTGCTACAGTACATTTTAATGTGTATCTGTGTATTACATTTCGTCACTTAATTCACTTTTTCACTTATTTAAAAAAGAAGGTTCGAAGGGACGTGTAAGTAACCGTATTTATGTAAGAGAGTTGTGGATGACAAATGTTTAGGAAACGCTGGAGTAAAGTGAAGGCAGTTAGTTAACACCACCCACTTTTAATCCTTGTTGGAATTGATTCTAACAGCGAAATATGATCAACTTTTTTATAATGTTTTCACGACCACATATCAGTTGTCATAGTTATTATTTGCTTGAGTTCAATAACTTTGAAACTACTGTGACAGAAGTGACACTTGTACTCGATCGCCTGTGATATCATAGTGTTGAAAAGCCTAGTATTCGTTATGATATCTTCTTATATTTGAGTATACTGAAGTTTTTGCTCCCTTTTGTCGGGCCCGGCATGGCCAAGCGTGTTAAGGCGTGCGACGCGTAATCTGAGGGTTACGGGTTCGCATCCCCGTCGCGCCAAATATGTTCGCCCTTTCAGACGTGGGGGCGTTATAATGTGACGGTCAATCTCACTATTCGTTGGTAAAAGAGTAACCCAAGAGTTGGCGGTGGGTGGTGATGACTTGCTGCCTTCCCTCTAGTCTTACACTGCTAAATTGGAGACGGCTAGCACAGACAGCCTTCTAGTAGCTTTGTGTGAAATTAAAACAAAACAAAGCCTTTTGTTGTTGTTTCAACTAAATTATGGTAACTATGAAATCATGCCCATTCTATAGATATAAGGACTAGACTTACAACACGTTGGTTTGAAACTGATACAGCAAAATAAAATTTATACAAATATATAGAGAAATTTATATTTTTAATAAGACCGCATAAATAACTATAGAGTAATTATATAAATAGAAGATAATTTTTTTTCAGTATAGTATGACCCTACATTAGTATTTTGGTCATGTTTGTGAATGTTTCTTCCTGAGAGGTTGCTAATGTCAGTAAAGTACTATTAACTAACAAGTTACAGTTTCATGAAGTTTACCCCTGTAAACTTGTTTTGATGTGCTTCGTTGATGGTTCGTGTATTTAAACTGCTCAAAGTAGTGTGTTTTGTTCTCTAGTAGTAGCGCTTTGAGAAAATTGAATTAAGTTTATTTTCGTCTGTGAATATCATGAGGGTAACGGAGTAGGAACGAAAATGTTTCGTCGCTTTTTGCTTTTGATATGAGTTAAAGATGAATTTTTCAACCATTCTGGAGTGAAAAAATTACAATAAGAAACGATTACAGCTCGATATAATTTTTAATCAAATGATATATATACACATATATATTTTTATTTTTGGGGTGCGATTGATGGAAATCTAGCTGAAAACCAAGAGGAATCTTATCTTTTCGAAGAGCGTTATTGATTAATATAATATGTGATTCTAGGTATCTTAAGAGGAGCAAAGGATATTACCAAGCTTTAATGTAAAACTGCATAGTATTAGGGAACCTTACAAAGTAACAAAATTGCATAAATGAGATAATAAAAAACGCACAAATTAAACCACATACAAAACCCATAAAGAACTATTTTAATATGTTTCAGATCAAAGCCGCATTGAAGTGTATATTGTGTTCACCGTGAGAATCAAAATTCACGATTTTAGTGTTGTGAGTCTGTTGATTAACCGCTGTCCCATCGGTTAACAATATAAATAATATCAGTCCTTAATCAAGCAAATACCTTTCATTGGAGGTTATGTTTCGCCATTTTCAAATACAAATTGACACATACTTATCGTCAAAAAGAGGATATTTACTAAACTGAATATTTCCAACACTATGGATGACATTGGTTAAATACATTTTTTATCTGGTTTATCTGATATACAGAGAAGAGATAAGTTTTCTTCCCTACGCTATATTTCTTCAATTCATATAATTAGTGATTTTAAAGTGAACAGTGTATCACTTGTATTGATATTCGTAATGAATAGTGTTACATATTGCTCTAAATCAGTACTTCTAGTGATGCTTTCTAGTATAAAACAGTCACATGTTATAAAATATACTAAAAGAACATGTATGTTTGGTTATTTTGAACTGAATAGTACTTGTATGTTATATATGATATCTGCCTGAACAGTGGCATGTATTTATAATTTTTTACAAGCAAGTACGAGTTAAATATATGCTGTCTCTTTTCAACGCACGGAAATTATATGAAGTGGTTGAGGGCAGCTCCACTTCGATCACTAAGGCTACATGCTATGTTTAGTGATAGTTGGTTCAGTGTTCGCCAGTTATAAGTGGACATGTATATACACATGAAGTTTTATAAAATAATGGTTTATGAATTCTGAATTACAAATTAATGAAACATATTGGTTGTTTTAGTTTCTTCTATGTATTCACTAGAATTGTGTGATTCCGAGATATAGACAAGATAGAATCTAAACTCGTACACATTTTCTTTATTTTTTAAATTTTCAAATCGTAGATAGTTTATCCTTTTTAAGAGAAACAGACCTGAGTGTTAGTTAATGCCTCTATGGAAAGGATATAGTTACATCTTTAGATCATCTATTTAATGTCTTCAGGTAACAAAATAAAGATGTTTATAATGTTGGAATTCGATACCATCTTTCATTTCAATAAAACTGTCTGGATGTGGACTATTAGAGTATTTATTTTAAGGTCACTTTACAGTTACATGAAAAATTTAAGGTCAAACATAAATATATTCAGACTGTATGAATAACCATTTTGATATTGTGAAATCTGTAGGATTAATATTCTAAAAGCAAAGAAAAACTTAATATTAACGAACATGTATTGTTATGTTGTGTTACCACGTTAACATATTTGCATACAAAGTCATTGATATATTTGAAACATACTAATCGAAGTTAGGACTACTCAAGGTATAGATGGCATCGTAATATGTTCCATGAATTATTGAGATGGAGTATAATCAGTGTTTCTGGTGTATCTTGGATGTCTACAAAAGATATTCAACATGTGCACAGTATACCATCTCGTCCAGATATTCTAGCTTTTGGACAATGTGCGTATGGATTATATAAGATTTATAAGCCATAAGATTGGTCGCTTCTTATGAAGAAAACCTTTATAAAATTCATCCTCACCCATGTGTACTAAAACGTACGACTTGGTCTGTTTCAGCTGGTACACGACAAATAAGAAGGCTACGAAGCTCATTGAATGTCAGGTGTTGGACGTTCTTTCACAGATTCGGTGTTCACCTTGCCCCAGCAAGCTCTTCCAGTTGTATGCTCCTGTCCCTCAAACATTCTCATGTGCAATCTTCTACATTCTTTGACCGAATACAGGAATCCCAAAGTTACATGTTTATCATTTGGGGCATGTCTGCAAAATGCGACTATCCATTTTAAGTACTATTATAAAAATAATACATTTTATATTTCACTAAGAGGAGAATCTTGCACCCAGCTGATTTTTCTCAGGAAGTCAAATATAGATATGAATAATGAATAGAAAACAAAACTTGCTTTGGTTCTAAACTACAGGCACGATTAATTAAAAACAAATAAACAAAATTAAGGTTTTCTATAAAACAAGCTAAATAATATCATCAATCAGATAAGTAGTTTTTACCAATATATATATAATTCTTTACACACACACGCACACATTACTTCTTATTTTATGAAACCAATGTATTAGTATTTGCAAATTAAAGCAATTCCATTTTTTCACGAACTTCTTGGACCGAATTCCAACCTCATAGTTTTAATGTAGATTTTAAGTTTAATACTTTACCAAGTTAACAGTTTTATTAACCTGTGTTTCAAATATACCTTTAGACCAGGGTATGATCGTAACTGGATAGTTACAGTATTTTACAATCTGCACTCCCAGTTGAATTTCTGACCAATCGGGATTAGTTTGACTTTACGTTTTCAATCTTGACTCAAATTCTTAATCTTTCTGCCTATCTGATTTTGTCAGGTAGCTAGTAAGTAATTTAAGCTACTGTGTAATGGAAGGGTGTTTTAAAAACGACATTGCTGAGGACTTCCTATTAGAACCTAGACTTGACGTCCGGAGCCAGCATGGCTCGCGGATCGATGGAGATGCGCTATTGGAAGACACATCAAACGCTCAGGGTTTCGTTAAGTCTATAGACGAACTAGTTCTTAAGCCTTCCGATGTCGAGCAGCACCTTCCAGCAGTTTTACGACCTGCAATAGTGAGGTCGCTAAACATGAATCCTGCTGCAACGGATCCTACTTCGTTATTACCTCTACGTAGGCTAAACTTTTTCTCATCTTTGTAGTTATTTTGATTTTATAACAATCGGGGCGCTCAGAAAAAGTTTAGCCGCCTCAAGTCGTTACCCTCTCCCTGTCTATTTCGGTGTAGGTGAAAGACAAAACGGCCGATTTGCTAAACAGATGTCCGTTCCAGTCAGCAATGTGTCCTGTCGAAGGACAAGCCAGAAACAAACGGAATAGGCACTGGGTGAGTATTAAGCTCAACGTGAGCACTATATACCAGGACAAAAGTAAACGTTCCTAAGTTCTTGCTGAGGGTGGACTAGGCGTTTAACTCGTCTCCCTTTCTGGTACTGAAGACTCAAGGGTGGGGTCAACCACCAGTAGTTACTGTAACAGCAGCTGCTAGGGTCATCCAAGTGAACATGAGTGCCTCCATGTCGTTTACATCTATACTAACACCGAATAAATCTCAAAGTTTGTCTCATATGCAGCCGAAGAAGTACAGGTGTTCACATTTACCAGGGCCTGGATTCAAAATGTACGGAGTATGAAGTTTTCTACAAATTAATAGTACATTGTCATGTATTATTCAAATTAAAATGCTAAGAAATACAAAATAATAATTTGATGAAGGCTTTCGCAAATTGAAACTGTACTCCATTTGGAATTCTCAAAAGAACTAGTTGTACGGTGAGTACGAGCAAAATCTCACCTTTGGTAACACTTTATTCGAAGCATAATAATGTATAATTTTCACAACATGAAATCTAGACTCCAAATAGTTCTTTTTAATATTTTGAGACTAGGTAATTCCTCTAAAGAAGAATAATTTCGAATAATTCTTGATAACGAGAAACCCACTTGAAGTGAAAATGTATCTCAAGACGGCTGGTATGGATATAAAAACTTTTATTAAAATAAAGTAGAGAACAAAAAAACACTTCGACCTTCTTAGGTTATATTAACCTGTTGATGGCTTAAGAAGGTCGAAACGTTGTTCTCTACTTTGTTTTAATACACATGCCAGTTGTCTTGAGATACAAAATTTCGAATAGTTCCAACATCAAATATGACATGTGGTGGTTTGTTTGCTTAGAATTAAGCACAAAGCTGCATAACGGGCTATCTGTGCTCTACTCAACACGGGTATCAAAATACGATTTCTAGCAGTAGGAGTCCGCAGACATGCCGTTGTGCCACTGGGAAACCAGAGTGTAAGTGTTAAGTTAGGTGTTCGTTTTGTTACTGTTTAGTTCATACTGAGAGTCCACTAAAAATTAATTATGAAGGTTAAGATACTTTGAATTTATCTGAAGAGTTGTCGTAGCAGGAAACAGGAAAAGTCTAACGTAAAATATTCAGTAAGAAAAAGTCATTATCTTTTTGGTTCAAGTGATGTGAAAATACTAAATAATACGATAGTGCTTGTTTAGTTTGTAATCATTGGACACTGTATTTCACTAGATTAATAGCCATAGGATTTGGTTGAAATATTTACGTTATACGTTAAAATTACATGAAAGTAAATTATTCTTTACCGAAAGTGTTACGAAATGGTTGTGATAAAAGAGGTTAATTAATTACATGATATTTGTAAAGAAACATTTATAGTTTCTTAACTATATCTGCTTTTCATTCAAATAATAACAATGAAGGTTTGATACAAATACTGTCTGAACCTTTTACAATATAAAATATCCTTTTCTAATTGAAAATAATTTTTTGAAACTGATAATTTAACATTATCCCTCGTCATACTTGTAATCTGTAATTATGTCACTGGGAAAATAATAATAAAAGTTGTGTCCATCTGTTTTTAACTTTATTATAAGATCTTCGATGTTACTTATAATTTTTGTCAGGTTTAATTCAGTAAATACTAAATGGCTCAAAAGTCTCTTATAAACATTCGTAAAAACACCAGCCCTTATATTTGAAATTCGTTTGTTATAAATTTATAATATTAATTAATATTTTATCTATTTCTTTAAGTATTAGAATCGTGCTTTATAAAGAAAATATCAAACTATCATATATATATAAATTGAATAATGTTATTACTGCACCAAGTGAACTCAAATAGTTTATTGATAAATGAGTTAATAATATACAGTCAAAAACAATAAAACGCACTGGTATATCAATACTCTGGATTTTATTACAAAAAAGAAAAAAAGCACGAAAGGAACTGAAATTGCCAAAAAGTGTAGAAGGTAAATTTACGTGTTTTATTCAAATTATATGAATATCTAACATCACTAAAATCATTATTATAATTTACGCGGATTTAAGCTAGTTCATAAATTAGCTAGTTTGTTATCATCCCAAACGAGCACTTCGTAATTTTGTTGTAGGGTCAATGTATTTGTTTTCTTACACAAATTAAGATTTTTCACCACTGATTATATAACAGTAGCCGTATTTGTAACACAAAAGAGAAATTCTTCACTGAGACACAGATATTAAAAGAACAGCAGTTGTGGACCCTTATACATTAAGTAACATAAACATAAAGGAAATAGTACAATACAAAATCGATATTTGGTTTTTTAATATCCAAAACCAAATCAGTATCTTTAGCTTCCTTTTTTTTTTTTTTTTTGTTTGTTTGGGAATTTCGCACAAAGCTACTCGAGGGCTATCTGTGCTAGCCGTCCCTAATTTAGCAGTGTAAGACTAGAGGGAAGGCAGCTAGTCATCACCACCCACCGCCAACTCTTGGACTACTCTTTTACCAACGAATAGTGGGATTGACCGTCACATTATACACCCCCACGGCTGGGAGGGCGAGCATGTTTAGCGCGACGCGGGCGCGAACCCGCGAATTACGAGTCGCACGCCTTACGCGCTAGGCCATGCCGGGCCTTTAGCTTCCTTTCAACTCACAAATCACTTCATATTTATTGATGTCCAATCGATATCGAAAATAAAATTTTATCAGTGACTGAAAGATATTAAGCAGTTCGATAGAACGCGAATCTTCATTTAATTAAATCTTCTAAATAATTTTAAATCAATTATAGCCACTTACTGAATTGTTTGCAAATGACGACTGTACAATTAAAAGTGAAAATAATACGTTAAATACAGAAAGTAGGCACTAAATAGCAACAGCCATTAGTGATATTTTCTCACACAACAAGAGACAAAATTATTTGATTTTTACATCCCTGATCTCACATCAAATATATTAACAGAGTACAGAAGAGAATTCCGTAATTTTAACAACAACAACAAAAAAAAAGAAAGAAAAAATAAGAATAAAGTATAAATATCAAAACAAATATCTAACAGGAAAACAAAACTAAAAAACAACAACACCTAAATAAATTAGACAATAAACAAGATCACTTAAAGTTGATGATAATAATACTACACTACAGTACAGTGTGTCCTCTGTGGTACACCACGCGTAACTACTAAAATTTTATAATTTCGACACTAACCACCAATAACGAAACTCAACGTAAAGTCTTCACACTTCAGATTATTCGAATTGAATTGTTTCGAGATTAACTAGTGTAATGATCTAACAATCCATAAAGCAGTAAACAAAGTTAAAGGTAATATAACTTTGTACAGCCGTAAGAAAATACATATTTAAAAGTTTTTGTTTGTTTTCTTGTATTTAAACACAAAGCTACACATTGGTTATCTGTGCTGTACCCAACACGAGTACGAAGCTACTGTAAGGGAGTATTTTAGAAGTATTCGGCGTATTTGTTAAAAGGTGTCCTAATTTTTAATGATTTGTGTTGTTTTAATAATATTTCTGTTTTTTTTTCGATAACGAATCGTATCATCCATTATGCTTCAGTGATATTACTAATTCATTAAAATATTAATCTACGCTAAAAGCTCTAATACATACATACATAATATAATTTGTTTTGTTTTTTTTAATTTCGCACAAAGCTACTCGAGGGCTATCTGTGCTAGCCGTCCCTAATTTAGTAGTATAAGACTAGAGGGAAGGCAGCTAGTCATCACCATCCACCGCCAACTATTGGGCTACTCTTTTACCAACCAATAGTGGGATTGACCGTTACATTATAACGCCCCCACGGCTGAAAAGGCGAGCATGTTTGGTGCGGCGGAGATGCGAACCCGTGACCTTCAGATTACGAGTCGCACGCCTTAATCCACCTGGCCATGCCGGGCCGCGTACATATAATAGATCATTTATAGTATACTGAAATTCAACCTTCTGTTGTTACAAATAATCAGCAGTTTCACTTATCCGCATTTTGTTTTTTATAAAATATTACTGAGAAAAGCAGTTGAGTAATATTTTTGATGTCCTTTAACACGTAAAACAATGTTTTAATTTCTAAAATATTTTAAATTGTAAGACTGAAATTTGTGAACATGCATTAATTAGTTTGAGTATGAAAAAAAAAGACAACGAACAAAAACTTTGTTTTATTCCAAATAAAACAGTTTCTAAAGAATGAGATTAGTGGTTAAACATTTTCTTGATCTTTGTCCTAAAGTACAGATGAAGTAACTTAAACACATTGTCACTGCTTTTTAAAGGTCAGTTTAAAAGGTGTTGTTAAGATAAAATTCTAAGCTACTGCCAAAACTTTAACTTAATCTTAAATATGAAAATCTTATTTTAATTATCGTTTAATACACCCAACAGATGGTGCAAGTTAATTTAGAATGATTGTTAATATAATATAATTCTTTGCGGTCAATACAATGTAATTTTGCATGGAATCATGTAGAGGTTTGTGAAAAAAAAACATTATTTGTCATATATTTCTTTTATTTCGGAAAAAAGTACTTATTTCAAATCACTGAAAAGAGATATGAAATGGAAAGTAAAAAAGAAAAAATGTGTTATTATACTTCCGATATTGAAACAGCAGAAAGCAAATTATCTTGTTTTAAACAAAACATCACAACACTAGAAATAGGGTTGCAGCTCAAAACGATGGTTGCTATCAATTATTTCTAGAAGATAAAAGCGACATCAAGATCATCTCGCATAAGTTATTTATTTTGTTTTTAAGTGTAAATGTCTCACAAAAGTAACACATACTCCTTTTCCTTGAGACAAAAATTTTCATCGAATACACACTGACTGCTTACCTTTCATATACCATTTTTATCCCACAGCTACTATTACTACAATTTTCATCCCAGGTCTTTAATGGCACCGATAATGGAAATAGGCTTCTGATTAACCAGTTTAACGGCGCAGTTAAGAAGGAGAAAGTTGGTTCAGATTGTTATACTCGTTTTGCAAACCACGTAAAAAAGAAAAAGAGAGTTTTGATATTTTGCTGAAGAAGAATATCTAAAGGTTTTCATCATGATTAAGTATACAATCTTAAGGTGCTAACTGTCATGCTTAGATAACACATACTGAAATATTAGACGTATCACGCAAAAAATCAAACTGACATCGTCTGTTGAGGTGTTGCTCTAATACAATAATTTAGTTACTTCAAGTGTATCTTGATTTAAAGGTATAAAGGGAGAAAAATACCAAATACAACGAGTTTAATTTTAAGGACAAATAAAACTATCGGATCCAAATCCCTTAACTATTGTCTTTTAGCTAATCACGAATATCAGTAAACGTCAAAACACCTTGTCATATCGTTTTTATGAACTTTACTGCTGGAATCATAAGCTGCTTTCTGTAGGAGGCTTCCTGTACATCTTGGAGGGAAACTGAGTTTCAAGCAAACGAGATTCTTTTTCTTCCTTCGTTGGTTGTAGCCTGAAACTAGATTGGTTATGGAAGACTTTGACCGGAAGAGTTGAAACTTCAAACACGTTAGCAGTATCCTCTAGATTATAGATGTCTGCTTCTTCGAAAGACCGATGAATAGTCTTTTTCTCAATCATTTTTGTGAGAAACGCATCTGGCATGGAATATTCAAGAGTAGGAGAATGCAGTGGGGTGTGGTCAGTACAACTGAAGCGGGAATACATATATTCATGGTTACCATACTCTTGCTGTGTACTGTATTCGGGGTAACTTGGCACAAAGGAATCTCCATCATTCTTCATTCCATTAGTGCTGTCGTGACTGTCTTGACTACTACAGAGTTCAAAGGTCACCCGTTTGCTTTGTCGGTCTATATTTTTCTCACCTCCATTGTTTTGCACACAATTGCTACTTTGTGTAATACTACATTTGGTTTCCTGAGAAGTAGGTTCAAGCTTTAAATGCAAATTATGTTCTTTTGAAATTTCTCTGTTGTTTGAATGACATTGTGAAAAAGGTTGCATCTCTACTGTCACCTCTGTGACTACTTTCTGTCCTAATGGTGTAGTATCCCCTTGTTCGTAGCTGTTATCCAGCAGATTTGCTGTGGATGTGTCCCTGTCTACATTACCATTGACATTAGTTTCATCAGCACTGTACATTACACCATAATACTGATGTTCTGGTCCGTGGGGCTGAACGTAATATACTCCTATAGAGTCTGGCAAGGGACGCTGCACGGCAGGGGACTGAGCTATTGGTTCCAGTGGATTGATGCCACCCCATGAAAGTTTTTGTGTGTGATTACCATTGTTCAAACGTTGACTGCTTCCTTTGGATGAAATACTGGATACATCAGAGAGCGTTTCAGGAGAGGCAAGCGGCGCTAAGCCTAACCAATCATCGTGTAGAAGATCCACTTTCAAGTGCCCGTCCAAATTGCTCCCTGGTTGAACACCGCTGGGTGAGGACTTCATTTGCCTCGTGCTGTATCCACTCTCCATAGTAGCTGCAATGGCGCTACTATATTCCCACCTCAATCCAGTCGGAGCTTCTTCTGTTCCTGTGAGGCTTTCTGGATTCAGGTCTGTAAAACTTGTTTCTAACACTAGACGATGGGGTGGAGTACGGTCGGCTACGGTGTCCAAAGTATCCGCACTAGGTGTAAGAAGTTGTCTTCGTTCTAGCTCAGTCAGTGTTCGCTGTGGTTTAGGAGGTCCTGTGTTAACCAGAAGCTTCAGGAAAAAAATAGTTGGTCAATATAAATAATTAACAGAAATGTCACACAACTTTAAGAAAATTAATAAGTATGACAAGCAAAAACTGTGCATCATAGCTCTTTGCCAACATTTAGTAGAAAAGTAATATTCAAACACTCAGGTTTATACAAAAATACATACTTTTAGCCCCAAACAGAACGACCAAGTAAATAATCAACTCTGAAAAAATACGGCAACCGTTTTTTAAATAGTTACTACTTTTCAATTGCCTAATCTTATCTTTATTAACTTATTAACTATTAATTATTATCTTTAGTAACTTTAATTAGGAAAAAATCGATATACAAATAAAAATGACTACTTAATTTGTCTTAAATGTATTTATTATTTAAATAAATTAATATATTATATCAAAAAACAACTTAAAAACATTTGTGGCTAACTAAATATCAGAGTTTAACCATCTTGTCGAGATCATTTTAGAATTATGTCAAAAGCGGTATTAAAAGTGAAAAAAATTAAAATATATATCATGGATTTTAAAGCCTTCTTTACTTTTTTTATTGTCTATTTTTCACATAACTGCTTTTACTGAACCTAATTTTTCATACTGCTTTGCTCTCTGTCTCTCACCCTTATCTGCTTTTAAGTCTTTGTAGCAGAAAGAAAGATGTCGCTACGTTTCTGAATTTTCAAACAAAAGTTACTTTGTTACCGTTCAGGTAAATAAATTATGGATAATGTTATCAGACTCTTTTAATAACAACTATGTCGACATTTTAAAAGTTGTGTTTAGTGGGATTGACCGTCACATTATAAAGCCCCCAAGGCTGAAAATGCGAGCATGTTGGTGCGACCGGGATTCGAACCCGCGAATTACAATTCGAACGCCTTAACACACTTGGCCATGCCGGGCCTGATTTAAAACGTAAGGTCAGGTAAATCTGTTGTGAACTCTGAAAAGGAAATTGTATTCTTTATTAATTTAGTTAGCTTTCTCTGTTCATAATTTATAGTGAACTTACAATGAAGGCGAATTTGATTTCTTCGTACAGAAGGTATTTAAAAGATATAAAATAAAAACAGTTCTTGAGATTTTAACAGTAGAAGTATTATGAAGAGGTTTATTCAAGAAAATATTAAGTGGTTATAGATGTAATCATACTTGCTTTCAAAATAATCCTTATGAAATGATGTATAAAATTTTAAACTTTTAATCTCAGTTTGAAAATATTCATTAATAATTTTATATAATTATTTTCATATTAAATTGGAAATTAAGGAATAAATATATTTACAAAAATGTTCTCAACTTTTCTGTTTAGATTTAAGCACAAAGATACATAATGGGCTATCTGTGCCCACGCAGTTTCTAGCGTTGTGAGTCCGCAGACATACTGCTGTGTTGAAAACTCGGAAGTTAGTATCTAGTAAATTTATTGGAGCAGTGAATAAAAACATTTGAAGAACAAAAGCACTTAGTGAACCTTTCCATGATCTAATGGAATATTGAATAATTTCAGGTTAATTTTATTTCTTCATCTAGTCTTACACTACTAAAGTAGGGACGGCTAGTGCAGATAACCCTGGTGTAGATTTGCGCTAAATCCAAAACAAACCAAACCATTTCATTACGAATACGAAATGAGGAATAAAGTAAAAAACAACAGGAAATAATATAAAAATTATTGATTAAAATAAGAATTTTCATGGCTGTTATGGATAAATAGCATTAAACAGACTTAGCTCAAGATTAAACGTTTTACAAATGCTGATTACAATTCTCTTCGAATTAATACTTAACATGGCTTAATGAGTTGATAAAACTTAATATTCTTCTTAATTCTGTTAAAAACTCTTTAAACTTTTATTTGAGTAGATGGTCAATCTTCTTTTTTGATACGTAAACTCATTTCACTGATCAACAGTGCCACTAGCTCGGACAAATGTTTCGATATATTTGTTTATATAAATTTGTTATGCTATTTCAAGGTTCCTTATGTTTTTGGAGCTTTTAATGTTTTGAAGCAAACATGTCGCATTCTTTAAACTTTTAGGAACATTTAATAATATAATATGTACCTTTTCTAGAGCCTCCATAACTTTATCAGGCATGTGATCTTGCACCATTACTGGTGATATCAAAACCTCATCAAAGTCGGTGTTATCCGCCCAAATAGCTTGGAACACTGGATTCTGCTTTTTGAACAACTTCCTGTAAAAATAGAAATATATATATATACAATTCTAAGAGCCAATGTATCTAACTGCTGCTAAACATCGAGAACAATATAGGTAACTCAACCATAACTTCATTACAGTTTGTTCATTTGAATTTAAGCACAAAGCTACACGATGGGCTGTCTGTGTTATGTCTATAAGGGGTATTGAAAACCAGTTTCCTGCGATGTAAGTACGCAGACATTCCGCTATTCCACTGGGGACCGCCATTGCAGTCCATGCTGCCACATCGGGTGATCTGACCACTATGATCTTGACAATAGCCATGCAGCGTAGTTTATATTGAAAAAGGTTCCGTTGTAAGACTGGTGTGCTTCAAGCGTACGCATCATCACCCCCTTTCCCCTGCATGCTTTCTAAAAACTATCTAGTGTACAAAGACGACAGTTTCTCAGCGCCCTTTCAACAGTGCAATCACACAGAAAACTGCAAGAGCTGCATCACACTATTTTTCTCTATAACTCAGTCAAAAATAATTGGATTTTAATTAAACTTTAGATAATATTGTTTGTCATTTTTCTGCACAAAATGATTCACGTTCGTTGAAAATGACGGACATACGAATACATTTTCGTATTTTTTATGGCCGAATATGATTAACGCTGTGTAGCGAAGGTATAACTCTACTGAGTTCCACTCTAGTTCCTATATGGCTTTATGAATTGCAAGCAGTAAATGTCCATCAGGCTAAGTTTTAAATGAACGTAAGAAAGTTAAAATGGTAAGGAATTTGACCTTTAGTAGAAAAAATAAAGACTTTGATTAACTTAGCCTCTGACAGATCAGAAGTTCAGTCAGTAACATAAAATTAAAAATTGTAATCTGGACAGTTAAAACAAAGCGTTGTCTAACAATTGTCTGCTCCCCAGTGGCTCAACGGTATGTCTGCAGACTTACAACGCTAAAAACCGGGTTTCGATACTCGTGGTGGGCAGAGCACAGATAGCCCATTGTGTAGCTTTGTGCTTGTTTAGTAAAAACAAACAAACAATTGTCTAATTGTACTCATTTATCGTACTGTCACGAGCCTTGCTGTGTTGTTGCTTAACAAAGATAACTCATGTAAGCTGGCATCTTCGCAAGCACGGACCATCATCTTATTTTGTTTGTTTGTTTTTGAATTTCGCACAAAGCTACACGAGGGACATCTGCGCTAGCCGTCCCTAATTTAGCCAAGTCTTGGGCTATTCTTTTATAAGCGAATAGTGGGATTGATCATCATATTATAACGCCCCCACGTTTGAAAGGGCGAGCATGTTTGGTGCGACAGGGATTTGAACTCGCGATTGTCAGATTACAATTCGATCGCCCATCATCTCATTCGAGGGCTAAAGTATCACAGCTTGTTTTCGAAAGGAAACTTAAGAGAACTTGAAAAATAAAGCAATGCCAGAAAAAAGTCCACGCTAGAATTCATTCAAACTGAAAGCTGTACAGAATACAGACATCAAGAAAATATTCAGCAAAACTGTAGCTTTGTAAAATATTAAAATTTAAACAATTAAATATATCACAAAAAACCCCCAAAAAACGTTGAGTTCGTCCTGCTTTTCCATGACCTAGTACACATAGAAATTATATCTGTCAGTTTAACTTCACTTCGTTTTATCTCCTTGCGAATATTTAAATCATGTCAAGTATAACATATATTTTACTACAATTAATAAAAAATATGAAGTAACAGTATGTTTTTATTATACAGGTTTCCACTTGTAAGCTTCTGAAAGTTTCAATTTTAAAAATAAATATTCTTTCATCAACACTAGTGAAAATATCAGATATAAAACACATTTACCTTTGATATCGTATATGTTAGAAGTATTCACAGTTTGAGTTTATATATCACTATCTAAACATTTTGGCCCAATTTTTTCTTAATTGTTATAGAAATATGTCATGTAATATGTATACATATATATATTTACTTATGCATAAAATTACCGCTATACTGGATAAGTAACTATTGAAGAACAATCCCATTTACTGTGTATCTGAAAGTCATATATACATTCTACATACATAGAAGTATGGTCCTTGGTATAAATGCAACATAAAATCGTATTTGCATGTATGAACATTTTGCAGGCGTTTTTTACTACATAACAATTCTGTTAGTGCAAGAATCAAATAACATCAGCTGTTCTATCACCACAGAAATGTGCTACTTCTGACGATAAAGATTAAGTGATCAGTGACACATCATGCGAATGTCCAATACTGCTTACTAGATTAGTAAGTTAGGTTCTTTTAATACACTTTAAGTTGATGATCAGGTTAACTACCAAATTGATATAACTGTACTCTGATCAAGCAGTTATCGCACGATTTCACATAAATATCCTATTGTGAGTCAGCAATTCGTATGGTGGATGTTATGTAAAGATACTTTTTAATCACTTATTTAGTAACCAATAAAACACTATAATTAGTGGTAAAGTATGTGGTTCCATCAATGATAATTAAGAGGTAAACATCAGCATCTTGACTACTCTTTTAATCTGATATTTCTTCATCTGATGTTTCATAAACTGTTAAGGTATCTACTGTTAGCACCACCTTCTAATCAACTGAATTAAGATAACAGTGTTTTTGCTGTCCTCTGACCTATCAATCTCCTCCACCTCGATGATCGACATACTTTTGTATGGTTCATTCTCAAACTGGAGTAAAATTACATGAACAACATCAACAAAATAAAAACCTATTGTAATTAAAAGATTTATTGTGCAGAAAATAATAGCATAATTGAGAATTACGCACATGTCAGACGTCATCACTTTTTGACGTTCAAAGCATCTGTTGGAGAGACTTTCATTGACTGGGGCCCAAAGTATTTGTCAACTCAGTTACCAAGTTTAATAATCTGTTTACTTCTTTATTTTTTATACAAATGGATTGTTTGGTAAAAAAAAATCAGCATTTGCCGACATAAAGTGGTGTATCTTTTCTACTGACTTGTAATAGTAAAGCAGATTACCATATCGATTACCCTGTCGATGGTTTATGGTTGAGACACCCATGATGTTAAGTATTGGCTCTTGACATTACTAAGAATTCTTAGTATTTGTTTGCTTGTTTCGAATTAAGCACAAAGCTACACAACGAATTATCTATGCTATGCTACTAAAGGAATCGAAACTCGGTTTTTAGCAGTATGAGTCTGCAGACATACCACTGTACCACTGGGGGGGGGCAATTCTTGCTCTTGTTGAAATAATAAAGGGTTACCATAGCAAACATATTGCTATCTGTTATACTTGACCTTGAATTCCCAAATAACCCTTAGTGGGTTCTGTAAACCATTTCTTATAAAATGTCTTGACTGCATTACGAATCACCAGCTTTGTCACATGGCACTTGATATTTTCTCTGGTTGTGAAACAAATATGGCGGACAGATTTTTTTCTTTAGTTTTATTTCGGCCACAGATGATGATGACAGCACTCAATTTAATCGACTGGAAACAGCATGAGTACCCTATATACAATAAAACAATCGGTCTAGGGAGCACAGAGTTACATATCATTACAATAAATTATGGTTATCTGTATTTACTGTCTATTGAAGTCTAAATTCAGGCGGATTTGCCAGTTCAGAAGGTTGTTGGGTATTTCTTGAACTGCTGCTTGGTGTAGGTCGTAGACATGATCTTCCACATGAGTAGGAAAAGATCATCATCTAACAGTGTACATCCCCTAGACAGTATTACTTTCTCAGTTTACAGTTTCTTTCCACACGCCAATCTTTTTCTTGCTCATAAGTCCTTTGTCTGTAAAATGCTTTGCTAGAACATGCATTTTTCTAGAACACGATAACAACACCTGCTAAACCGTGATTGTTACAGAAAATATATGAACTTACTGGAGAAAAGATAGTGTATTAGAAGAAAATAATTTTTAAGTTATGAATTATGTTCGTTAAAACATTGTTAAAATGTGTATTTTCTTTGAACTAAACGTACAGCAATGAGATGGTACATGAAATTTTGAAATATGATGGACGTATTAATCGTGAAACAGCTACAAAATATGAGCAGTTCGCAATTTCTTGGAGCTCATGTATTGGACTCTATGGAAGTCACTTAAGCTTTACAAAATTTCCCAGTATAATACAAAGAAGTAATTAAGAGATTATAAAAAACTGTTATAGTTAGTTCTATCCAGATAGCATCAACCAGAAACACTTTATTATCTTCACAGTTATTCAGTAAATAGATATTTTTCGGCACTTAGAATAATTTGGAGATGATATATCATAAGTTCTATTATACTTGATATCACTTATCCATGCAAAAATGGTGCCATATGTGAAATATTTGTTACTAGCATTCATTACTAAAGAATCACTGTAAGTACAGGGTGTCCCAAAAACATTGAATGATTATAACTCACTCAAACTTTCTTTTTTTACAAATGCAACTGATTTGAAGTAATGACAGAAGCAAGACTAAGCTTTGAGAAAAGGAAATTTATGTTAAAGTGTTACCGGAAGTGTGAGAACGTAGCTGAAGTGCAAAGACGGTTTAGAAGGGAGTTTCAAACAGATACACCATCGCGACTCACCATTACTCGCATCAGAGATAAGTTTGAAACAAATGGAACTGTTCAAGACGTCCATAAATGATGTTCTGGAAGACGGCCGCGGTCATTCACCAGCCCCACACGAGAAGCATAGCTGTTAAAAAGTCTTCACCGATCTTCAAGAAAATCTGTTCGGCAAACAGCCCGTGAGACAGGAATCCCAAAAATCGAGTGTCCATCGCATGTTGAAGCGCTTTCATTAGAAAAAGTTTTATTCTGGCATTAATCCACGCCCTCAATGAAGATGATCCTGACTGGAGAGTTGAATTTTGTGAGTGGTACCTGGCAAAAACTGTAGAGGATGCACATTTTCCAAACAAGATTGTCTGGAGCGATGAGGCCACACTTAAGTTAAGTGGCTCAGTTCATCGCCAAAATTACACTTACTGGGCACCTCAGAGCTCGCATGTTATGGTTGAACATCATGTAAACTTATCAGGAGTTACATTGTGGTGTGGATTATCAGCGTTGGGCGTAAGTGGACCATTCTTTTTCGAAAATAAGTCATTGGTCTCGTTTATCTGAACTTGCTGCAAGAATCTGTCGTGCCACGCATTTAAGAACAATTTGTAGATGAGGAGTTTTAATTCCAGCAAGATGTAGTACCTCCCCACTATTATCGTAATGTAAGGGCCTATTTTGACGAAAATTTGCTGAACAGATGAATTGGGCGAAGAGGTAGCACTGAATTTCGCCCCACGTTCACCATATCTCACACCTCTGGACATTTTTTATGGGGATACGTCAAAGATAAGGTTTATAGCACAAAACCTGCAACAATCAATGAGCTGAGAGAAGCAATTGAAAAAGAATGCACCCAAATACCAAATGAAATGATTCGTGAAGCTTGCAATTCCATCTGTCCGCGTTATCAGCAGTGCCTGAATCAGAACGGTCATCAGTTCGAACACCTGCGATAACTCAAAAGATTCTACATTTGTCTTCTTAAACTTGGATTACAAAACCTAGATATATCTTAATAAACATTTTATTTATAATCATTTAAAGTGTGTATACATTTTTTAGGGACACCCTGTAGTAATATAAATGCTTCTGGCCTTTTTTTGATAACTGAATAATGCAGAAAACACACTCGAGTTGTTATAAAACGTTTTATAAAGTAGTTTGAGCTTCACAAAACGTTCGAGGGTTATTTGCACTACTTTAGTAGTAATAGACTAGGAAAGGCATTTAGTCAACACAATCACTGTTTGCTCTTGGGCTACTCTTTTATCTACGAATAGTAGGATTGACTATAACATTGTAATGTCCACACGGCTGAAAACGCAAGCATGTTTGGTGATAGGGATTAAAGCCTGCATTCTGCAGATTGTGAGGTGAACAACCTAACCATCAGGCCACAACAGGCCTTTATAACGTGACTGAGCGTTTTGCTGTACTACATAAAAAAGATTAAACATTGAACTGAAAATTAGTTAAAGAACTTGTATCCAAAATACGAACATGAATGGGCATGGATTCGAATCATGGATAGAATACTTAATCAGTACTGTTTGCTGAAATGTAAAAAAAAAATAATGGAAGTAAAAAAAACAACACTATGTCAACATTCCATTCTTTTTTAGATGTCCTGTTAAAAAGACCAGTTATATGAATTTGACTCTACTAATAATGTTTGTAAATGAGATCTCGATTGCATGGTCTCAAAATTTGTTATTCTTTCTAATAATCAAATCTACAGAATTGAACCACATAGAGCTATAACCATATTTCACACTTTAACAAGTTAAATGTTTAGTAAAAAGCTAAACGTATCACTTCATCTTCTCTTTGGTTATCATGAATGATGTCACTAATATTGACTACGGGTTGGTCAGCCAGTAAAAACATTAAAACTAAGATATACATACTCAGATATGAAGATCTAGGATATTGAATAAATAAATAAGTCTGTTCCTGCTTTTTACAACAAGATTACTTCCCCTTTTTAAATAAAAAATATATTACTTACTCATTTTCTCTGGGATGATTTCGAATGATGTGGATGATACGTCCTGGTGGATACATTGGTTGGTGTGCAGTGAGAGCAATAGAAGAATCACTAGGATGAGTTGTGACGTCACGGACTCCTGACTTTAAACCAAAATCCTCTACAGAAATGCCATCTACTCCATTATCTTCTGGGCAACAGCACATAACTCCGCCCATTATTATTTTCCACTGTGAGAGAAAACAGCTAACTGTGAATTTTAACGACGTTTAAAAAAGCTATCTTTTGAAATATATAGAAAACAAGTATAATACTTTTTAATTTTTATAAAAACAAGAATGGATTGATATATGTTTATCCTAGTTAATTACAGTTATATAGAAAGTTCTAATGCTACAAGAAATATTGAAACAAGAAAGTCATAACTACAAAAACTGGGTTACTTAAACTTTAAAAGCACATACTCCTATTTTGGCTCAAACTAACATAATTATAGTGATTTGTGAAAGTAAGGATTTTTTTAAATTTTAAGTCACTGAATTTATGTACTTTTGTGTTTCTTATTTCAATATTTTTATAGCTTAAGACTTTCTATATTACTATAGCTAGCAAGGTAACGTATATATCGATTCATACTTGTTGTTATAAAACTAATAAATGTTTTTTTTAATATTTGTTTGTTTTCTTTCTATTAACTATATTTCTGTAGGCCAGCAATACTAAGCGTGGGGTGCGCGTATTCCATATTCGATTTTATCAGGATTCTATGATCCTACCTCAAATCAAATTACATGCCCAAAGTAGTGCTTCGTCGGCTTTTTATATAGTATCGTTTTCGGTACAAGAAAGAAGTCACTGGGACCCCAGAGGGAAGAGTTCTGTGAAAGAATTAAAGCGATAAGGTTCGTCATTTTTTGTACACTTATCTAGAAAAGTCACTCAGTCACTTACTTACTTACTTAGATGAGCCTGGCATAACCAGATTATTAAGACACTCAACTTATAATCTGCTGGTCGAGAGTTCGAATCCGCGTCCCATCAAACATGCTCACTATTTCTGCTTTAGAGGCGTTAAAGCGTTTTGGTCAATACCACTATTCACGGGTAAAAGAGTAACCGAAGAGTTGGCGGTAGGTGATAATGACTAGCTGCCTTCCCTTTAGTTTGTTACTACTAAATTAAATTATGGACGGCTAGCATGGATAGCATTTGTGTAAATTGGCGCGATGTCTAACACAAACACATTGTTTATGATGGACAATAAATGCTAAAAGTTAACGTTAGTGTCCACAAATAAATGATTACAGTTTCGCTTTGCTATGAACAAATAATAAATGTTAATGGCAAGCCATCTAATTTTTCATTGTTAAATAAGGACTGGCTAGAGCAAATAGTTCTTGTGTAGTTTGGCGCGCAATTCCAAACAAAATTTACTTAGAAATAGTGAAATTTTGAGTCACTTATTAAAGACTTATACGGCGAATTAAGTGGTTTTATAAGTACAATAAGCTTTGGTTTTGTTCAGCCAATACTGTGGAATAGTCATTGTTAATGTTCATACATTTTAAAGGCAACTTTAAACAGGCAATTTTATGGCCATTATTTTGCTTTATCATGATCATTAATTTCATTCAATAAGGGTCTGCTATCTGTGTAAACATGTTAGTGCCCATTTTGACCTTTATCTCTTCATAAATACAGCCTAGATCATCGATTAAAGAATACAGATGAAACTGGTTTAAAAAATTGTGGTTATGAAAGACAATATAATCCTTTTTAATTACACCAAACGGTAAGATGTTTTAAAAATCACAAGGGTAATCTTTAATGGAGTGACGTTTTCTAAGAGGCTTAATAATCAACAATCATAACTGGGTGTAATTCATAACATGATTGATTAGTAAAATAGTGAACTTCGCACAATGCCAAAAGTAACCATTCAGAGTAAGATTAGTTGATTATTTAACCAAACAAACTGTTGTGTATCATATTATGTTTTATGAACAAGAAGATTTTTAATTGTAGTAAACAGACCAGAAAATTAAGTAATGTAGTGTATAAACGAGGTGTTAAAGGTATAAGGGTATTATAAACTTAGCATCTTAATAACATAAGTATTACTTCTGAGTGAAGTTATATAACAGAAGCCATCATGAAAAAGGCAAATCTTTAACAATATTGTAATTTTAGTTTTATTATTTGTTTATTATCGTATACATGTACGTCTGTAATAATCCAGTCAGTGCTGTATAAATTAAACGTACGTTACAGATATTTATTAATGATAGTTACGTATAAGAAAAGTAAGAAAACAGCTCCACAGCAGCTGAAATCTTTAATTAGAATTTTTTTTTAAATTGTGGAAATTATGGGCTTTTACAGATGTAAAAATATATTATAAGCAATAAAGGAGTCAAAATATCAGCAGTAATGTACATTTTAACGCAAGAAGATTCGAAAATTTTCTTTAAACCTAAGTTTTGTGCAAAATGTTGTGTAAAAAAATACTTAGCCTCTCCTTGGTATGTGACTAAACCTAACCTTCGGATCCTCAGTTCGTTTGATAGCGTTAATGAGATCAGAACGAAGAGACTCTAACTGATGAAGTCCCAAACGAGGCACAACGTCTTTTCCCATCACAACAGAAGTAATAAACTGTTTACTGTACTCAACAGCAGGCCAACTAGAAGAAAATAAACACGAAAATGAAGTTATTGGGAGTTTAGGTCAATAAAACAAAAAAACTAATTTCTGTTAAAAATAAATCCATTCTAGCAGGAAAAGCATTTAGTAAGATTATTCTGCACATTTTAAGTGTCCCCATAATGTGGTAAAGAGAAAGAGATAAAATATTCAAAGGCTTTCTGAAAATAAACAACACAAAGGAGAAAGAAGAGTTTTAGCTGAAGGTCTACTGTAATACAAGGTATAATCTAATAAAATACTGGAAAAAGTACTATAAGCTCTCAAACATTTACTGTGAGTGCTATAAAACGTTCAAATTCAGTACGACAACTATACCGACTCCTACTCACGTTTGATAATTTTTACACATTTTAGAAGCTTGACATAACCTAGTGGTTAGGGTACTAGACACGAAATACGCAGTTTGCAGGTTCGATTCCCGTTACTGATAATGCTTGCCCCTTCAGCCAGGATAGTGGTGATGAAGTACACTGTTGAATTGTAGCATTACCATATTTAGCGTGTACAATGGATTGTATTATACTTTTGTCGATCACACTATATTTTCTTTAGGGTTTTAACACGGTTTTCATTAATGTGACTGGCAGCTTAAGGCAAATTGTTGCTTTGAGACGGTTTGTAGGAGACATGGAGTGTCAATAGCGATAAGGATATTTTATTTTTTTTACAATTCATGTTTACATTCAATGTTTCTTCTTTCATTATTTGCAATTTCCCTTTATCAAGGAAAGCAATAACAACCTATACTGTGTTTCCGCTGGATAGTAGAGAGGGACAGTGGGAATCTCGTTAATTCACTTCCTTTCTCTATGTATAGATTTTTCAATAGGCTGATAGTATTTTGAAGACTCCTTTTGTTTAGTAAGCACTGCTCAAATATTTCATATTGTAGGATCTCCTCTGTCTGAGTGTCACATTATTAGTTTTTCATAACACGTAAATAAGAACACTTAACGTCTGTATAACCCTTCACCTTGGAGATAACATTTAAAAATTCGACAGAACTAGATTTCAGATGGCAGAAAATAAACATTAATGATTAAAAAAGTTTAAATTCATGTTGGATAAACAGTGCATTTTCACGATTACAAATTTTCATGCTAGTTTTGACAAAAATAAATGTTAGTAATTAGACATTTTGAAGTTAATATCAACAAGAACAAAATAATTACACAGTTATATGTTATTATAAAAGCCTGGCATAATCTATGTGTCACAGGTTTGAACTCCCGTCACTGATATGCCCACCCTTTCAATCATGCGGTGTTATGAAGTTCGGTTAATTTCACTATTTGTTTATAAGAGAGGAGTCCTAGAGTTGGCGGTGGATGATGTTGGTTAGCTGCTTTCCGTTTAGTTTATCACTGCTAAATTAAGTTGGGGACGGCTAGCATAGATAGTACTTGTGTAAATTGGCAGGAAATCCAAAACAAACACGTTATTTTGATAGATAATAAATGCTAACAGTTAAAGTTAGTGTCGACAAACATGGAATATCAATACTGAAAAGGATATTTCATTTTCTGTCATTATTCTATTAACGTATGCCGAGTCTTCTCGAAGTGTAGTTTTGAGCCAAGTTGGAATATTATTATTCTTTCCGGCCTGGCATGGCCAAGCGCGTAGGGCGTGCGACTCGTAATCCAAGGGTCGCGGGTTCGCGCCCGCGTCGCGCTAAACATGCTCGCCGTCCCAGCCATGGGGGCGTTATAATGTGCGGTCAATCCCACTATTCGTTGGTACAAGAGTAGCCCAAGAGTTGGCGGTGGGTGGTGATAACTAGTTGCCTTCCTTCTAGTCTTACACTGCTAAATTAGGGACGGCTAGCACAGTCCTCGAGTAGCTTTGTGCGAAATTCAAAAAAAAAAAATTCTTTTGCAGTAAATAAATTTATGAGCAATTAGTATCAGAGCCCTCTTTATTTATATATATATAGCTAACTAGTTCTAATACTACAAATTACATCAGTTGTATATAGACGATCAAATCAATATAAGTTTCTATATCTCTATGATTTCAACTATGATGATGGCATCATCAAGATTGTAAACAATTATAAAAACAAAACAAAAAGACAGGGTAGTGACAGTATGTTTTAACATAGAAAGTGTTGTCGGTGTATGCAAATATGTATAGACAAGGTAGTGCAGGCTGTTTTAACATAGAAAGTAGTGTCGGTGTATATGAATGTGTATAGACAGGGTAATGACAGTATGTTTTAGCATAGAAAGTGTTGTCGGTGTACGTGAATGTGTATAGACAGGATAGTGACAGTATTTTTTTAATATGGAAAGTGTTGTCGGCCTATGTGAATGTGTATTGACAGGGTAGCGACAGGCTGTTTTAATTTGAGGCGTGAGTAATTATCCTAGGTGTTTAGGGAATGGGGTTAGAAACGATGACATAGTAGTGCCACGCTCCAGACACGATTACGTCCACAAGTAGCATTAGAAGGCGAGGCTGTCTTAAATAAGAGTTTTACGAATTACCATCAGAAAGAGTGTTGGTGTGATGAGTACACACATACTTCTCTAGTGAACCAATCATCGGTTGTGTAGATCAACTTACCGTCACAATCAAAGTTTGAAAATTAATATTTTATCTGATTTGCATGAAGTTGTGTTACAGTTAGCAGTACGAAAAAGTTTTTATCGCAATCTCAGTTTCACTTTATAAGTAAAATATTAAACACGCTAATTTAATCTCTGGTTCTCATGAACGTCAAAGTGTTTTCTTATATACTGCGTATGTTTTACAAAGGTGGATGCTGTTTCTGTAGGCGAATGGTGTTTTTTGAGGTTCTGTAGGTGAATTATGTTACTAAGGGCAGTGTTTGTATAGGCGAACAGTCTCAGTATTCTTCCGGAGATTGGATACAGATTTCAAATGGTCTCAATATATATTTATAGTTTTCATTTATATACTCTTCAAAACAAGAAACGCAAAAGGAATATTTTTGTTATTTTAAAGAGAAATATATGTAATAACGTTACAAGCTCAGAGTATGTGATGTTACACGTGTTAAGGCACTGATTGTCAGACCAAAATGACAATAAAAGTTGTGCACTTTGAAAACGGAGGAAAACATCGGATTTTTTGCCAAAACGCATGCGTGTCCAATAAATTTGTTTGTGAGATCTGCATGTTCTGCAAGTGCAACATGTGCAAAATCCCTATAAAAGTGACGGATTCACGGTTTCCATAGCTCAGTGTTAAGCCACCGACACGCAATACAGTTACGCCAAGACTGACTGAAGCACAACGCAACAACGCCATTGGTCGCTTCGAAGCAGGCGAATCTCGATTAGATGTTGCCAGAGCTGTGAATGTCCACCCAAGCACCATCATAAGGCTATGGAATCGTCACCAACAACATAGATCAACTCGTTACCGTCCACGATCTGGCAGACCTCGTGTGACCACGCCCGCACAAGATCGCAACATCCGGTTACGTCACCTTCGGGATAGGACCACCACTGCGACGTCTACTGCCTCAACCATGCCAGGGCTGCGTAGGATTTCGATCAGACCGTACGCAACTGTCTACGAGATGCAGGAATCCGACCTCGACGTCCAGTCAGAGGCGTCATCCTCACCCAGCAACATCGTCAAGCACAGCTGCAGTGGACTCGGGCACATCGGGTATGGCCTCATCGACGATGGAGGCATGTTTGGTTCGGCGATGAATCACGTTTTATGCTTCGTAGGCAGGATGGAAGGACCTGTGTTTACCGTCGCCGAGGTGAACGTTTTGCAGCAAACTGTGTGCAGGATGTTGACAGATTTGGTGGTGGCAGCGTCATGATGTGGGCTGCCATCGCCTACAATGCCAGAACAGACCTTTTGTACATTCGAGGGAATCTTACGGCTCATCCCCCGCTAGTACAGCGGTAAGTCTACGGATTTACAACGCTAAAATCAGGGTGTTCGATTCCCCTCGGTGGGCTCAGCAGATAGCCCGATATGGCTTTGCCATAAGAAAAATACACTCACAAAAAATACACTTACGGCTCAACGATACGTCGACGAGATTCTTAGTCCCCATGTGCAACCCATCATGGTGAACGTCAACGACGTTTTTCAACATGACAACGCCCGTCCTCACATAGCCCGACTCACCACTGTCTTCTTGAGACACCACAGCATCAACGTTCTTCCCTGGCCCTCCAGATCACCAGATTTAAACCCCATCGAACATCTTTGGGACGAGTTGGACCGACGTCTGCGACGGCGACAACCTCAAACGCAGACTCTACCTCAGCTTGCAGCAGCTTTGTAGGCTGAGTGGACAGCCATTCCATAGGATGTGATTCGTCATCTCATCGCTTCCATGGCCAGGAGATGCCAAGCAGTTATTGATGCTCACGAGGGGCATACTCGTTATTGACGTTGAGTGACGTTAAACTTCACCTAGTGAGCGTGGACTTCGCCTTTGCAGACTTTGGATGTTCAGCAGTGAATGTGCAAAATTTCACACATGTCATACAGAACTACCCGGAATAAACTTGTTAACAATTTGTCTCACATTTTGCCTTTTGCGTTTATTTTTTTGAAGAGTATATATTTAGCTGTCTTACATATGTTTTACAAAGGCGAATGATGTTACTAGATGGTTGGTATTGCTTAGCACAGCATTGCTAAGGTTAATACTGAAAACATGTTTCTATAAAAGGATAGTTTAATCAAGATCGCTGACAACAATAGCATTAATCTATTGACTGATCTGCATTCTCAAGACGGCTGGTATGGGTAGTAGCACTTTGATTAATATAAAGTACTGAACAACATTTTTACTTCAACTGGGTTTCTCGCCATCACGAATATTGTCTGATCTTTTAAGTTTTATATATCTTTCTTGATTGAAAATCTATGATAAAATATTTCGCGATAAATTCAGTGTTTATTTTCACTCAATGTTACACAAATGTAAACTATACACTTTAACCGGAATAATAATATAAATTACGTACAAAAGTTGTATAATAGATAAATCTGTATTTTATTAGTTAATATGTATGTAGCATATTAGTGTGCCTTGAAGTTTTGGTATTAAATATTTCAGTATGCTTGTCAAGTCTGTGACTTTACAGTTGTTGTTGTAAAGTGTATTCTGTAACGATAAACAGTAAATGTGATTATTTACAAAGTGTGGAAGAATAATCTTTTCTTTTACATCATATATTTTTCGTAAGAAACAACAGCATTGAAATATCTTGTCAAGGACTTTTACAAATTTTATTCTTAAAAGTTTAAAAGTAGAATGTATGCACATTACTTGTGATTTTTCATGGATAAAGTCGTCTTTTTTTAACTTGAGGTTTTGTTAACAAATGTTTCGGTATGCTTATTAAGTGTGTGATTTTTCTTACATATATTAATGATAGTATATAAGTTATGATGAAACACGTGTTTTATATAAGAAATACTAATGTTGTTCAAACATACTTACTAGAAACTGATATTCATGGTGTGTAACTTATGATAAAAGACTAAGCTTGACATGTACTGGTAAACATTTTATAAATGTATCTTCAAGTTTTGTTAACAAATGTTTCAGTTCGTGTAAGACTTAACATTATTCTTGTAATGATAAGCAGTAAATGTGACGGATTTATAAAATGTGAAATAAAACATTTCATTTTTAATTAAAGGTTCTTTTAAGATTATGGTTAGAAACTTTGTTCAGCTATAAAATATTTTAATTTGAAAATATATTTCATGCTTTGGTAAACTAATAAGATTAAATGTTATAGTGTACTAGAATTTCCGGTTTGTCAACAAATATTTACCTGTTTGAATCGTTAGAAAGTGAGATGCCTTTAGTGATATACATATCATTACAAACTAGAAATATTATTTTACCAAAAAAGTATATCTTCATGTATTACAAAATTTTAAATTCCAGGCCTTCCAAAGCTATTGAACTTTTATTCTGCTAGTTTTAAGAGGAGCTGATCATTTGGCCACGTTACGATATCTTCTGCCCTTTGTATCTCCTGACAATCTACGTTTAACAACTCTGTCAGTGGTCTTGAAGTTCAAAAACTTAGAAACACCGATTGGAATTTTAGTCTTAGCTGAATGCGTTAGTGATAGAATTGAAAAATTGACGTATCTGTACAAAACGTTTGTTTTTTGAAGTTGCAAGAATGTTGGATAAAGTTCCAAACCAACAAGAACTAGCTCTACAATGAGATAAGAATATTAATGGTTAAACATAATTATTTACGTAGATCCTTCAAACTGTAATGAATTATAGCTAAATATGAGATTTAAATAAGCATCGTTTTAAGGACGAATAGAAGTTATACAGTATACTAACCATAGAAATAAATTATCAATAAGTATATACCATATGAAACGTTACAAAATATAAAAAGTATGTTATCCAGCTTAAATAAAGAAGCAAAAAACTATAGAACTGATGAATTGACGTAATATTTTGTACATAGAATGATGGATAATGGTAAAGGTATGTAAGATAAATTATTGGTTATGCTATAATATTTATCTCGCTTAAATAATGGATAAATTAAGATAGTACGTACAATAAAAACTGAGATATATATGTAAAAACGGCTCATTTGGGTTGAGAAAATATTTTACGTAGAGGAGCCAACAACATATATATTTCTCTACAAGTGAGTTTTCTCGACAAAACTGACATTTAATACCCTATGCTATGATAGCTGTCTCATTAAAATAATGATTTTATTCGTATCTTATTTAGAACATACAAGTAAATCTAAACTACAATATTGATGACGTAATCAAATATTCAGGCCAATAATGAGATCATCACTCTATTGAACTACATATTTATAGAAATACCATTCACCCTATCAGTATTAATCTTAGTAACACAATTTGCCAAGTAACATCACCTACCTAGTAAAACCATCTGCCTTTGTAAATATAAATATAAAAACAAAAAGAATAAACATAAGTTGAAATCTTTATGCAGTCCTATGCAAGTGCAGTAACACTGTTCGTTTATAGAAATGCTATCTTTGGTAAGACCACTCGCCTAGTCATACCATTTTCTATACAATCTTTGTAATACTGTATACCTGTACAAACACTGTCTGTATTTTTAAACACACACAGTATGCCCGGTAAGACCATCTGCTCATAGAACCTTAACAGGACCATTTACCTAGTAATATCATTCGTCAATACAAATCCTAACCTTAGTGACAGAATTTATCTATAGTTTCTTCGTAATTTTGTACATATATTGAAACACCACCTGCCTTTGCCAATCAGCGCCTGTATCTGAACACTTGGGATAACTACTGATGTGCCGATGTTTGTGTATGTGTAGATAGGGTAGTGACAGGTTGATGTAAAATGGGAAGCGCTGGTGTTAGTGTATGTGGATGTGTAAAGCCAGGGTAGTGACAGGTTGATTGAATAAAGAGCCTATAGCAAGTCATCAAAGCCATAACGTATTGGCTCATCGCGAAGCAGAATTTTCGACAACACGCATTATGGCTCTGTGTAGAGGTCAATAAGATTATAGCGATTCTTTTAAACATGTATAAAATAACAATAATTAAAAATGGAAACCAATCAAAACTTAAGATTTTTGTAAGTTATTTCGACAATGTATTGATTGAATAAGTTATGACCATGTTTTTACATTGATCTATAGACCCAATAACACGTTGAGAGAATAATTTATGGCACTTAAGGATATTGATCTATCGAGCCAAAATGAGTTGATTATTTTCAACGTCCCTGTCCCATTAGACTTTTTTGCCATTTCCGCCTTGGACGCATTGTAATTTGAGGTTTAATCTCAATATTCGTTGGTAAAAGAGTAACTCAAAAGTTGACGGTGGGCGGTGTTGCCTAGCTGTTTTCCCTTAAGTCTTTCACTGCTAAATTAGGGACGACTAGCATAGATAACTCTCGTGTAGCTTTGAACAAAATTTGAAAACAAACCTTTCAATGAGGTTGGCTTACCGTTATGAATAAGTTTTCACTTTGTAACATAAAACGAACAGTAACTGAAAAATGCAGAGTAACTATTTTACTTAATGCTTCTAGTACAAAGTAGTCAATGTAGAATAAATATTTTACTTAATGCTTCTTGTACAAAGTAGTCAATGTAGAATAAATATTTTACTTAATGCTTCTAGTACAAAGTAGTCAATGTAGAATAAATATTTTACTTAATGCTTTCAATACAAAGTAGACAATGTTCATTGTTGTCAGCACGTTTCACATCACATCATACGGTATCACCGAAATGAAATTTAAACTTAAAATTATGTAACTGTTGACATCTCTTGTCTTTTAATGGTGGCCGAACGTAGATCCGAAGATAAGTTATTTTCTTCGATAAGAACTGATCTAAAGTGGATATTGATTATTTTCGTTTATTTTAAAATAAAATATACAAATAAACAACTAAAGGCAAGATGTTAAATATATTTAATAATCAAGCACATAAAGCTCTATAGATAGAATTATTATAAAATAATTCATGCAAGATCTTCTGCCTTAATACCAACTATTTTGTCTGTAAACTTCTAACTGTAAGTATCTGAGCTTAATTAATAATTCTGATAATTTCGTGTCTATGGATTAAAAATTCAGAATAAAATTACACTTTCTAATACTTTACCTCAGTAGACCCCCTGGAGGAGAGTAGGCATAACAGACCAAGTTTGGGAAGTCTTGTTTTAGTAGGATAGCGAGAATCGCAGCTGTTCCAGCACCTAAAGAATGTCCAACTAGCACCAAGTCATACTGCGACGTACCTTTTTCCTTTAGTATAAAGATAGAAAGAAAAAAAAAACGGACAGATAATAAAGTTATTTATTTGTAGCAAAATGGTTAAAATGCAAAAAGAACTATTTCACCAAACAATAAAACAAGTAATTTTGGAATTAAAATAAAATAATATTTTTCACACAAATTCGTAATGTTAATTTACCATGACCTTGTAAATATGTAGACTAAACATCAAATTGAACTATAAACTTTCTTGCGTTTTTCTTTTGCTTGAAAAACAAAACTAGTGACATGTTCCCGCGACCAATCATGAACATTTAAATGCCACTTGGCTATCGAACTGAAAGGCAACAAATCAGCTTCCAGGCTATTAAAAGGTGAATAAAAATGTCTTAAACAGCATTTTGATAATGGTAAGAAAAGTGGGAACATTTTTAAAACAGTGTAAAATAAATCAAGGCTAATTTATCTCAAAGAGTACAGAAACATCGGGGTTTTCTAAGACTTATGAGATCTTGTTAGGTAGTTAACCAAGTATTAGCATAGACTATTAAAAATACGACTATTATTATTAATCAGGTCTTAACTTCATTTTATTCTTGTTATCTGTACTATAACTTGTGCGCGTTGCATTGTATTTTTTCTTATACGCGTACCTCTTTGCTTCAATAAAAACAAAACTTATTCCCTACTGACCATATGGAAAAACACCATAAAATCAAGTAACGAATAATTAACAAACACATAGAAAAAGTCTTGAGAACAGGATATTGAAAGCAGTTGATAGCTACAATAATAAACCAGTTTACTAAAACAATTAAAACTCAGCTGCTCTCATCTTTGTTTGTACAGAAACATCAAGGTCAATAAACAAACCTACAATGCAAAAGAGAGCTGTTCAGCTCTATCCATTACCTCTGAAACCGAACTGATTAATAAAACACAAATTATACTTAACTTACTGGTATGAATGTGAAAAAAATGATGCCATTGGAAAAACAATTCTGTCTTTCATACTATTTGCTATAAAACAATACAATAATGGACAAAATATATTAGTAACTTATATATTTTGTAAATAGCTGTTTTTTTATTATATGAAATCATTTTTAGATGTTTCCAGGAAAAGAAGTTAAACATAATTCTAATTGGTACAGTAAACCTTGGAAATGAAAACCTGCAGTATTAAATGTAAAAATAAAGTTTCTGTTACATGTGACCTTCCGCCATCATCAGGCGACATGGAAGCGGATGATGCCAGATTAACACTGTAGCGTGTTATAGAAACTTTTTTTAGACATTTAATACTGCAGATTTTTAATTAACTCAGAGTTTTTACTAGGCCTTCATTTCAAACTTTTCCTTTGAGCTTTTAGTTGGAGTGCTACTACTATAAAAGGAAAAAGAAAGGTCACACTTATCACCATTTGATATATGTTGTAAAAACATATAATTGTTTTTAAAGTTAAGCACAAATCTACACAATGGGCTATCTGTGCTCTGCTCACCACAGGTATCGAAACCCGTTTTCTGGCATTGTAAGTTCACGGACATACCGCTGTGCCTTGGGAGTACATAAGTGATGCAGTAAAGAAATAGTTAAGCAGTAATGAAACGTTGCATAATTTGAATACTGGCAGTCTATGAAAGCAAAATAGTAACAAAATGTTGCAAAATGTGAATACTGACATCCATAGAAGCTAAGTAGTATGCAATGATGTAGAATTTGGAAAACTGGAGCCTGTGAAAGCCAAATAGTGTTAAAATGTTACTTATCTGAATATATGTAGCTTGTAAAAGGTTTGCTACAAACAGTTCCTACAGTTTCTGAGTTCAAATATCCACTTTTCTAATGATACTTATATTTGTAAAATTTTCTTTATAAGTTTTAAAAACTTAATTAGGTTGTGTCAAATTATAATGTAGAGCTCTCGCTTTGAAACTGTTGAATTAAGTTATAGTATAGAATTATTGCTCTATACTTGTTGAATCGAAGTACAATACAGAAACTTGCTCCATAATTGTTGAGTCAAATTACAATATAGAACCTTTTCTCTGTAATTGTTGAGCCAAATTACAATATAGAACCCTTTCTCTGTAATTATTGAGCCAAATTACAATATAGAACCCTTTCTCTGTAATTATTGAGTCAAATTGCAATGTAGAACACTCGAATTTTATACTTTATTTTGTAGATGAACACCGATGGAATTGATATTTTCCTTGTCTAATAAATAAAAAAAAAATTAAAGCTTTGACATAATGTTTTTGGATAGTAAGCAATTACCTGTATACATGTTACGTTTTGACAGAAAATACAGTTACTTACAGGACTATAGCGAAAGGCTTGCGTTAAGATCCCTTCCTCTACAAGTTTACGCCGGATGTAGACTGCTGCTAACACCATGCCCTGGGGACGAAAAGCACAACAACCACGTTTATATCACAAACATTTATGCAACACACTATTGTGTACTAGAATATTAAAAGATACTTATATACAATAAACCACAGAGAAACTATGAACGATATCAATTTAATCAAAAAATAAAGGACTGAAGTCCGAGCTGTTTCCCAATTTAAGGTTCTAGTATGAGTAATAAAACACGTTTAAATAGAAAATAACAATATTATTTGACCAATTTATTCATCTAGAGAATTGCTTTTGATTTCCAAGTGGTTAGCATGTTGGACTGTGAATCAAAGGGGAAGGACATGATTGCATGAACATATTCTATAACATTCATTAATTCATTCTAAGAGCCAGACAAAGCTTATTAAAACTTCAAATTAAATCTTTTTTTACTATTTAAATACCCTATTGTCACCAGTAAGTGATTTCATATTCTTTCATGTATTTGACTTATTAATACCACTGAATCAGAGTTGCAACATACTTCAATCTATCTCTTAGTAAGTTCTCACTGATTAGTGCCTAGTGTAGCGTAGCTGCGGACAAAAGGGTTCAGGTTTCGATATATGTGGCTGCTGAGGATATTTCGTGCTTTAAGTTGTTAGTAAATTATAAAAAATAATTGTAAATCCCGTTATTCAGCCATTTGGATGGCGGTTGCTGAAAGTCGCTGCTTTTTTTAGGCAGAAATTTTAAATAGCTATATATCTGAACACTAGTGGCTTGGCCGTTTATCATATTCAGATAAAATATTTTAATTCTGTTTTTCATTTTTACTGACTATATTACTTATAATTGTTTATAACTGTCCTTCGGATTAGGTGAAAATACTTTTAGAAACTTTATACCTTTTCCAGCTTCAGTTAAAGTGTACATCTAAGTCAAAAACCTTTTCATAAGAAATAGCTTCTTATACTTTAGCACACACAATCATAAGCATGGAATCATGTATGGATTTGAAAATGCGACTTTGATATTCTACATAGGAGAAAATATAATGACTATGTCATATCAAGCCAAACAACGATAATTATTTACCTGTTTTCCTATTTATTAAAATCTAGCACTAAGCATGTCCACAATAGGCCACAGATAAACTTTACTGAAGCTAAAAGCACTTTCTTCAAAATTGCAAGTCCATAGAAACCGTTTTAGCAGCTTATTAATAGAGTTGGGAATCTGCTGTATATTAAAAAAAAATCCACGTAAATAAGAATGGCCGACCTTATGTCCTAACCAGTCTTCATGCGTGGAATCTGTCGGTAGTTGCTCACCATCTGCATTGAGGTCAGTGATAACATCCTGAAACAAGCAAAAAAACAAGTGAATACTGAGGTGAGAGATCAAACATAGATTACTGAGTTTGGGTACACCAGGAGCAGCTAAGTAACAGATTGTTGAAAGCAAATACTCGCACTAGCAAAGGCTAAACACTCGTTGAAGAGATAGTGCAAAAAAAAGATTGTCTGAAGTGTGTTAAAAATAAGTAAGCCACTCAGTAGTTAAAGAACACTCGAAATAGCTTTTCAGTGGCACAGTGGTATGTCTTCGGACTTACAACGCTAGAAACTTGGTTTCAATACCCATAGCAGGCAGACCACAAATAGCCCACGGTGTAGCTTTGTGCTCTTTGTGCTTAACTACAAAGAAATATTCTAATATGTAATATTCTAGCCATATTAAGGCTTTATTCACCGTTATAATACAGTGTAGATTCCCGCCATCAGTTTTTTTGTTATTAAATTCAAATATTTGAAAGAGACATGTGATCTGAAATGTAATAGCCAGTACAATACATACTGGTTTCACATAGCCTTGTTTCAGTTGTCAGCCTGAAGTGAATTACAGAACTTAAAGTTCTTGAGATTGTTCGGAAATCATGGTTAGACTTTCGATAAGTTGGGATGTTTTGCACTTGTTGAAGGCCAAATGAAATTCGGTGATCTTAGCATTTTGTTGCGAAATTTAGAGATATCTTAAAGTGTCATTTGCAGAATATTCAAACTACATTTAAAACAATGATTTTCAGATATCTGGACAGGAAATGTCCACGAGAAAAACAGACGAATATTGTCTGTTGATTCTGGTTTGTCTTAATCGTGAGCTACAAGCTTCGATCTTGCAACCGCATATCGATATTACATGAGTGTATAGATTAAATATACAATACACAAGACTAGCCTGTTTACCAGATACTCAGTCCTGTGCTATCCCACTTACAGCAAAACACAAAGTAGATCATTTGTAATGGGCAAATAAGGAAATATCTATTGCAAAGAAATATTCATATTCCTTTTAGAAGACGAATTTGCTTCACCCCGCACTTAGATAATATATTCATACACATAGACAGAATTAGGAAATAAGTCTAACCTTGATATTTTACACGGTTGAGATAGAAATATGGTTTGAAAGAAATACTTGATAAAACAGAAATTTATCAATATTGTGATTTGAAGCATAAAACATCAGAGCCAAGCTGGTCTTTTTATTTGTAATCACTTTCTTCCCTATTGAATTCAAATGACATGATCTGCAAAAAAGAGAAAACGGCATCTAGTAAATATTCACTTATGTTGTAAGCTGAATGATTTACTACAATTTCAGATCACATGGTTGATCATTAGATGACTAATTTAAATGAAAATTAATATTGAAGAATTATTGACATTATTTTATAGCACTGTTTTTGCCTTATCATATTTTTATAATACAGATTACCTTTTAGTTTTTTCCGGGCAGTGATTAGGAAAGTCATAATTTGTAACAGTGAAATAACCATACAATATATCAACTCGTTGGCGTAAGATATCAAACTGCAAGAAATATGCTTTCGTAGATAGCAGACAAAAAGAGAGAAGAACTGATCTATTTGAAAATGTGTTTGTTTGTTTTTGAATTTCGCGCAAAGCTACACGAGGGCTATCTACGCTAACCGTCCCTAATTTAGTAGTGTAACACTAGAGGGAAAGCAGCTAGTCATTACCACCTACCGTCAATTATTGGACTTTTCTTCAACCAACGAATAGTAGGATTGACCGTCACATTATGACGCAGCACGGCTGAAAGGGCAAGCATGTTTGGTGTGACGGGATTCGAACCCGCGACCCTCAGATTCCTGGCCATTTAGAAAATAACTATGATGTATGAAATATTAATTAATTTGCATTTTTATATGTTTGTTAGAACTAAAACAGTTTTCTTGATAAGATATTTTCTACCACTTTCAAGCCTGTGAATACAGAACTGGTGAAAGCTTGAACTATAAAGTTTAGAAATTTTCTGGATGCTGGGGAAATTCCAAATGATTACCAGTGTTGTATGAAGATACAGAAATGAAGATCTGATTTTGTTAGATAAAGATGAGCTAGGGATACTATTTAGATCTACTTTCACGACGCTTGCGAAAAATTACTTAGAAGAGGTTAAATAGGAAATCAGGTTCTTAGAAGTGAAAGTATCAGAAAATGGGCAGGAAATTGAATTAAATTCACATAATAAAGAGAAACTGTATGTGAACAATTATTGCAAAAGGCTACCGATTTGCAAGAGACAGTAGAGATGTAGGCTTCTAGCATGACCAATGGTATTAAACGGTGTGATCTTATATTTTAGAATTAAATTTAGTTATATTTGAAATGCATAATAACCAGAGATTTGACTTATTTGTTCAATATAGCTTCAGAATTATGGATAATCTGATATATTAAGAAATATTAACTTAACTTTATGGCCATTTTTTATTTTAAACATAAACGTCTCTTTCTTTATCTGGTACTCTGGATGAATAATTGAAAAATCAAGTTTAATTCCACGTTATCAATTTTAGGTGGTTAATAAGTTAACTAGCCAAATGTAAACAACTTTTTCATGAAGTTTTTAGTGTTAACGTATGCGAGTAACAGTTAGGTACATAATGCACTAGTTATGTACAGAGACAGCTAAATATAGACTGAAATAACAATTTCCTTGCGATAACCAAGTGTATTACCTTAATGGAGATATTTACTAAACAAAAACGTGCATAAAGTGAAGCAAAATAAACAATTTAGGAATAATGTTCGTCAGTGTTTAAATAGTAGATAAATACAAATAAATATGCATAATATTAATTCCAAGAATCCTCAAGTGAAAACAAAAGATAATATAATATGTTAGTCCCATTAAATCTGCCATATTCAGTGCAGACAAGAGCTTATCTGTCTGACTAAGATATGAATGATACAGCAGTGATCATCAGTTTTCATGAACAACAATTTGTACGACGTGAAGCAAATTAAGCAAGTAAATTGTAAAAAAGTATTTTTATTTAAGTCATTCACAAATCGTGTTTTTGGGGTAAGAATTAAAAACACAACATAATTTATTTTATTTTCACCACTAATTACTTACTTATTACTATTATTTCAATTTAATTAACTTTCCTATCATTCACAAGAACGACGAACTGGAAAGTTAGTCTTCTTGCTAAGGTTATGCAGTACCTCTGCCAATCAAAAATATACTGTAGTAAAAACATACATTATAGTTAAAAGAGAAGTGAATACCGATTTGAACGTAAAAATATCTGACACCAAAACATTTATTTTAGAGAGGAATACAATTTTTGAATGCCAAGTCTAAAAAATTATAAGGATATGCAAAAGTAATAGCTAATTATTTGTTGTAGTGAGAATACACAACAGTGAAAGCTAAGTTTAAACAGCAGTGTCTATATTTGCCAATGAGGACTAATTATAAATAGTAGCTAAGATATACACCAATGACTGATAAATTGAAATAGTAGCAAAGATATGTGCAGGTGTGGCTGAGTATTTATTGCAATACGAATACATGTCATTGAAGTCTAAGTCTGAGAGATATGTGAAGATATATATATACCACTAATCAGGCGAGTAGGCAGGAAGTGGGATCAGCGGGTGCGATCTTGCCCATAAATTGCACGCATACATGTGTAAAACATTTAAAACTTATAAAATAACAGTCCCAAATACCTTAAATATGCGTCTTTTTCAGGGAAAATTACAAAATATTTTTCCAAGGGGCATGCTTCCAGTCCTCCCAGAATGACTTCGTTATTATTTCTTTCTGTTTCCAAAAATAACGTCTTCTATTTATAACTTTCTGCTACGTTCTTAGTAAGGGCTAGGTATAATCCTTAATAGTATTAAGGATTTACAACAACAAAAGATAAGCGTGAAAATGAAAATAATAAAGTTCTGGAAGTTTAAAAACAAAACCAACTGTGAATGGCTTTATTCTTATATAGCTGACCTTAAACTATGCAAAATGATTTGAATATTCTAGCACTAGTATATGAAGAATTTATCTTTAGACAAACGTTATTTAAACTCACTGTATGCAGTATATCTAGATATGCGATTTAAAATCTAAAATATGTGGCTTCTTTCAGGTGGATTAGAAAATTTACATAATTATAAAAGAGAAGTGATAGCATAATGTATAAATCCCATTGTGGTTCGGCAACATAATAAAAAAACCCAACAAAGTAGGTAATCCATGAACCACTGATATAAATTAATATGGTTATTACCTGCAAAGTGTGTGCATGTGTGTGTGTTTTTTTTATAGCAAGGCCACATCGGGCTATCTGCTGAGCCCACCGAGGGCAATCGAACCCCTGATTTTAGCGTTGTAAATCCGTAGACTTACCGCTGTACTAGCGAGGGGCCTACCTGTAAAGAGATTGTTCCTCGAATGGATACGACCACAGTTCTCCTCTCGTGGTCTAAGGCCACCAAAAATGGCGTTTCACCAACCTAGAACGACAAAACCAAACTTTATGTATGCTAAATATCCACGCTTATGATGAATAATATTTTATAATATTTGTATAACATATTTACCTGTAAATATATAAAGTTGTTTTATCTGAAAGTGAAAATAATTATACTCACAGTTAATTTTAACGAATGTATAACAATAAAATATATTTCCTTAAAATATTTTAAACATAATAGGATGTATGGTAATAAAATTTCGTCACTATAAAATGACCATGTTTAATCAGAAGCAGATACATTATTTATTGGCCCAAAGGCAAAGCTTAATTAAGAGCTTAAATAGACACTTTGCAGTTACATTTTGCTGAATCAGGCCTTGCTGTATTACAGAATACATTACTTTTAAAATTGGGTATCATCTGGTTCCTGTAGGTTGACATAAGGATTTAACTTATTCTTTGCCTTTCGCAATTAATATTAACTGACAGTTAACAACATAACAACATACTGTTAATATTTATCTCAAATTAGCAGCACATTTTATGAAAACATAAACTGGATTTTTGTTTCTTTCTTTGTAATTAAGCACAAAGCTACACAAAGGGCTATCTGTACTCTGCCCACTACGGGTATCGAAACCCGATTTCTAGCGTTGTAAATTCACAAACATACCGCTTTGTCACATCAAAGAACATAACTGGAATAGGACCTAAACGACTACCTATAAATCATCGCAGTTTGAGACTAATACAACCTTGGTAAAACTGGATAAAAGCACACCTATAAGTTGTCACACATTGATAAAACTGGATAAGTTTACTACGAGTAAAGTGTTGTTGACTGTAACTCATACAACCTAAAGAAACTGGGTAAAGTCTACTACCTACAATTGTCGGATATCGAGATTCATATAGCTTTGGGAAACCGAATAAAGTCTGCGACCTCCAAGTCATCGTCTTGAGATACATTTTTACTTCATGTGGGTGTCTCGTCATCACGAATTAGATTAAATTTACTTCTACTACCTAAAAATCTTGGCAAGATGAGATTCATAAGCCTTAGAAAAATTGGGTAAAGTCTAATGATTGTAAATCGCCATAGATGGAGAATCGTACAGCCGTGGGAAGATTGGATAAAGTATGATTATAAATAAATCATGTTGGTCACTCTTAAAGTTTGGAAGAACTGGAGAAAGTTTACTACTTATAAATATAAATAGTGAAAGTTGGAGACTTGTACGACGTTTAAAAACTGGGTGAAATGTACAACTACCTATAAGATCGTCATAATCTGAGGCTCGTAGAGCTGCAGAAAATTATAAAAAAGTTTATTATCCATAAATTATTTGTTTGTTTTGAATTTTGCGCAAAGTCACTCGAGGGCTATCTGCGCTAGCCGTCTCTAATTTACCAGCGTAAAACTAATGGGAAGGCAACTAACCAAGAAGTATTTGAAGTTTGAAATTTGTACAACTTTAGAAACTAGATGAAGTAAATACTACTTATCAATCGTCGCAGATGGAGACTTTTGCAGCCTTGTCGAAACTGAATAAAGTTTATTATCTATAAATCGTCAAAGTTAAATATTTGTACAGCCTTTTGAAAACTGAGTGAAGTTCATAGGGATGAAATTAGCAAGGAGCAGGTGTTTCTTTAGAGTGAACAAAGAATTAGGACTAGAGAAGATTTCAGTGTGTGGGTTGGTTGGTTGGTTGTTTTGGCGTTGTTTTGAGCCATTGTCCTCAGTGCTTAACATTTTTATAAAATATCTATTTTTTACCTCTAGTCACTAACCTGTCCAAAAAAGTGAGTTACGTTCACGAGAGTGCAGAGAAGAGCAAATGTCCATTCTTGCTCTGAGGTTGGCTTCTGTCAAATCATGGGGAGACCCATTTTCCAAGTTTTGACACATTTCCAAGCTATTGCAGATGATGGTAAACTGTTGAATGGGTTTAATTAAGCTTCTGTGCTACTTCTTTAACTGTTACAGCACAATATTCGTCAAGTGCAACCAGTAGCAAGTCATTATTAAACTCAACAGAACGATCTGGACATGGCGCATTACTTAAGCTGTAGTCACCCGATCTAAACTTCTAAAACTACTTTCGATATGTTTTCATTGAGAGACTCTTCACCATAAACACCGTGAATGTTTCTGCTGCACTGTTGCCTTTTTTAAACTCATAAAGCATTACACTCTTGCTCAAAAAAGTTGTTAGATGTTCGAAAAATGTGATTTTTGGGCATTTATATCATTTTAAAACTAAATTCATTTTGTGCATTGCCCTTAAATTTTCATGTTTTATTTCTCTACTACTCTGCATTACCTGAGTTAATTTTGAGTCGGTTTAATCCCTTGAACATGGAAGTGTTCTGAGGCTTCTCCCAAACGCAGTATCTGGGGTGAGGTATAAAAGCCAATGATTTTGGTGTTACTTTTGTACCCTACCTGTTGGTGACGCGTTTTCAACTCTAAATATTTTAGACATTATGCCAAGTCCTACTAATGTAGGTTTGAGAAATCAGATGGTTGCCTACAACAACTTTGAATTGAAACAAAGTGATATTGCAAGACGACTTGGTGGCAGACCGTCAGCAGAGCTCTCAGAAGAAGAGCTGCAACCAGAAGTGTGAGTCCCAGCAGACCTACAGGCCGTCCACGTGCCACTACAGCATGTGATAATCGACGGATCCTCACCATTTCTCGTCGAAACCGTACGATGTTCTCCAGGTCGTTTGCTTCTGAGTTACGTGTGCAATAACTGATCCGGATTTCACGCCAGACTGTTGATGCAAGTTGGTACAGAGCAAGACAGATTGCCAAAAAACCTAAACTGACAGATAGTCATCGTAAACAACAAGCTGCAGTGGGCTCAGTGATACCGTAATCTGAGGATCTCACACTGGAATCATGTAGTTTTTGCTGACGAATCCAGATTCCTGCTCTACCCCACTGATGAACAGATGTAAGTGCGCTGGCTTCATCGAGAACAGATGAATGATGAAAATGTTCAATCCAATGTCGCAGGAGACGAAGGTTCAGTATACGTCTGGGGTGCATTACGTTCTGTAGCTGTCAGCCAGTTGGTCATTCTGGATCAAAACGTCATTGGTGTTGTGTCAGGATATACTGGATCGCCATTTACTGCTATTTGCCCGGGGTATTTTCCAGGACAATGTTCCACTGCAGCAAAACAATGCATCGGTTCATAATGCTCGCAATGTGCAAGATTTCTTGCAACAACGTGTTGTGTTGGTCCTTGAGCAGATTGGTAAGCCCAGATACCAACCCGATAAAGCATATCTGGGATAAACTTGGCCGTTCAATCAAGATCCCCCTACGACCATACAGTAGTTACGCAAAGCACTGACTGAAGAGTGGAACAGAATTCCAAATCAAAGGCTCGTAACGTCAGTTGAGAGTATGCCACGCCGCCTAGCGAACATTATTACAGTACATAAGGACCACACACGTTATTGAGTTAAATATTCTGATGTGAATGTAACTATTGCACGTTTACTAAAAGTTTCAGATTGATACTAAATATTTTCACAAAATGACGGTCTTATTTGTTTTGACTTAGAAGTGGAGGAAAAAAGTCCATTTTTGGTGGTACAGATTTTAAATTATACAGAAATTTCCATAAAAAAAGACATAATGATGAAATATTATACAAATGTTGACGTTATAAACATACTTACCAGTACTTACCAAAGGAAAAATATTGCACACATTAAAAACACAATAAAAATAACAAATAAGGGACAAACAAGCTCAAAATATCACATGTAACAACCTTTTTGAGCAAGAGTGTATATGTCTAATGTGCTCCTCAGACACATCCATCTTCATAAGAGTTTATTTGATTAATGATCTAAAAAAGTGGAGTTGTATTGGTTTATTTTATTTGTCTGAACATTTTTATACACATCCTACTACATATTTTAGTTATTAAAGCCTTCTACAAAGACAGAAATGATGATACACTTTCTGTATTAAACTTTAGGACATAACTTATGGGATGACGTGATAATTTATCAACTTTATTTGCTCTGGGTATTTTCTAGACTTGATCCAGCAGATAAAAATGCTATTTAATGTTAACTTCGATCGATAGTCATATGGAAAATGCTCCAAATTCATTTGGGGTATTTAGATGGTAAACTTTTATTTCACTGAGAAACCGGCGCCCATGATTCGTAAAACAATTTTAAACGCATGGCTGATAAAACAACAACAGACTTTCTTATAAAAAACAGCGTGATTGCATTCTTCTAGTTTAACCTCTGGTTTGGCTTGAGTTTATATACTTGAAGGATTGATTGAATGGTAGTTATATCTCATCAATTAGTAGGGTGTGAATCATGACATGAAGTCTTCAAACTGTCTAACAGAACAAATGTTTTAAGAATAAAAAGGACTGTATAATAATGTAAAAATGACGAAGGTAGTTTGAAAGCTAATATATAAGTGAAATGCCTATATTAAATGGAAGAGATAAGTTGCCTGCTGTTCAGTAATCAGATCAGTTTCCATAATCGGTATCGATATATAACTTCTGTTTTAGTCATGAAAAGTGTGATATGAACCATGTCTGAGTCTGAAATCTTGTATTACTATAACAAAAAATATTACTCTTCAAACTTTTAAAAACAGACCAGTTTCATGTTTTATACAAGAAATGATATTTATTTATTTACCTAAAACAGAAAACTAGCAATGGGAGAGCTATTTTTCTGTAAATGTGTCAGTAAAAGAATTAATACCTTTGCATCAGTATCAACATTTCTAGTAGAATGTATAATAACAAAACAATATAACAACGCATTGCCACCATTTTGACTAACTGTCCTAAAAGAAATGAACCCATCTTCGTACAAATGTGAATACGCAAGTTGGTGTTTTGTTATATGATACATTTTGAACTGGAAATTACTTCATATTGACAAGTCCGAAGTTTAATAAAAGAGAAACTAAAATATTAACCGTTTTCCATAAATGAGAATTATGAAAAAAGTTGCGTATGTAATGAAGTTAAAGACACTTTCACAAAAGAAAGTCTTATTTTTTGATGTACAGTGATCCAGTATTTCAAGGTAATGTCACTTAAGCTCACTACAGAACATCTTTCATATATGTTTGTTGTTAAACAATTGTTTGTTTCACATTTTCACTTAAAATAACACAAGGGACAACAGGGAAAGCAAATAGCCAACAGCACCCACCGCCAATTCTTCGTTTATCTTATATGACTGAATATTGGGATCTGACTGTCACCTCTACAGCGCAACTAAAGTGAGGAACGTGTTTTTGTGGTAACTGGGTGCGAATCATGCAACTTTGGATTTGCAGTGAAGTAACGTCATGCTTGATCCTGGTGTCACAAAAGACACTTAAATATATTAACACAAGGGCGTTACTATGTTATATTCTTGGTTACGCTCAAAGTATTCAGCATTGGAAACCACTACATGTCTTTAATCGTCTTATTTTTGAATTTTTGAAAGTGTTTGGTAAATTTTCTACAAAGAAACTTAAATCGAATTTCACTCATTTTTAAAAAAAATCCAAACTTTTATCCTTTAATTAAAACAACGCTTAAACATAGAAATTCGATCATTGCTTGATTATGTGTAATATTTTTAATTTTTTTTAATTCGGTCTATTATTTTAAACAGCCGTGTAATATTGCATAAAATTGTAATTCATAATTTATTTATTTCTGAAATTTGTAAAGGTTTAAAATAATTAACAAAATTTTCCAATCAAATTTCTTATAGTTGTACAGTAAATATTCATTAAATTGTAAACATCATTGGAATCTACCGTAATTGTGTTAATTAATTGTTCATAGAAAGGGTCTCATAAACAGCAGTTAAATACAATATAATTCATCCTCACCGCTGTATTTCCATATTACTTTACTAGTTTCAGAAAAATCGATAGAAGTTACAGGAAGTTTTCTCTTCTAGTGTTCCTTAACTGTGAATGGAATGAAGCTAATCGACAGTAATCACCAGGAGATTTTAAATTACTCTTACCTGAATACATAGTAAGATTTTGTTATCACCTCTGCAATACACTCACTGGTTTAAAGTGCGTTTTTTTGCGTAAAGGAGTTGCGAATCATAATTCCTACCATTTATAGTCAGAGTACGCTAACCATTATACCATGCTCAGTCAACTCAAATGTGGAGTTTATATCCTAATTTTATTTGTTTATCTTACATGCATAGCGTTAAAATGTTATTTATTAAAATAGCTGAACTACAACAAATGAATACGCTTTTGTTTTCAAATATGTTTTAATTTGATCAATTGCTTCTTAAATTCAGACACATCAGAAGTGTTCATTTCCTAACAGTAGCTTTTTAGTGATATCATTTAAAATTATAGTTGGAATATCACATGTGCTTTAGAATTGTTCCTGCGGGTTTTTAACTTTATGATGAAACGGATGGATTACTCTATTTGCGAAAATATGAATGTGTGAATAGTACGTAAAATTTTAGCGTATCATATACCATTAAATTATCAAAACATTTTTAATACTTATAGGTTAAGTAATAAATGTTAAACTGTTTTGTTTTTTTTTGTGAAATTTGCGCACAATTACTGTAACTGTCCTAATTTGAACTGATAGACTGAAAAAAAAGCAACTAGTCAATATAACTCATTGTTAAATGTTGAACTATTCCAACTGAATAGCAGGATTTGACGACAATTCTTATAATGTATCTACGGCTCTAAAATGCGAAGCATAATTCTAAGGCAAACGGACGCGAGCCAGGGTCACAGTTTAGAATGCTAACAATTGCCAACCCGAACAGAAAATTGAAAATTACCAGACAAATGATCGTGTCGTTGTTTCTTACACATGAGCTTTATATTTTTCACAGTGACTAATATTTTCATTAATTAATCACAAAGAGTTTTTATGTCATAATAAATGACAAACCTATACGTGAATTAAAATATATTTTAGCATGTACATTGAATAATTGTGTGAATTTTCTAAAATACTACATTTTTCACAATAATTATAGAATTTTACAAAAAAGTTGTTTCAGTGGTTCCAGTGAATTAAAAGACAATTATTTTACATCTATAAAATAGAAATATCGTTAAATATTTGGAAGCAATAAAAAGAAAAAAAGGAATGTTAAATACTTGAAGTTCATTAATAGATTTATAAAGATACAATAAGAAATTTGAATTTGCTCAAAAGACAGTGAAAATATTACAGGTTTGTCAGTTAAAAACAAACTATAAGCGTGTTTTTATACATAGCTAACAATCTCTTACACTTCTGACAGTAATGAAAAATTTCAACTAAACTGACAAATCGTTATTATGTGGAAGTTGATGCTGCAGCTTAAGCTGGGGTTTCACAGTAACTTAAATTTCCTTTGTGGAAAATACTACCGCACCTTCGTAGAAATATCAGTCTTATTACATTTTTCTTTAAAAAGAAGCGACTAACAGAACACAAAGCTGCATGAAATACATTCAGACGCAGCAAGGGTGTTTATTTTCTAATGGTAGCTTTTAATTATATCATTTAAAATTATAGTTGGAATATCATTTTTAAACAGTTTTGATTCAATTCCTCATAATTATTTTCAAGAGAACATGAACTAAGTTTTTCTTTGTGCATAAATGAATAAAAAAAGAAACTTATCAAAATATAGTTTAATAAACGTCGCTTGAGTAATAGTTGGTAATTATAGTAACCAATAAAAGTAGCTCTAATGTTAACTCTTCTACAGTTATTTATTACGAGCGAGACTAAACAGTTTCAATTGTGTGAAGAATTTGAAGCACATAACAAAATGTTCGACATTTTCTAGTACACTGGAATAATTTCTAAACTGTTGGAAGTGCGAAAATTAATAACATAGTGTTAATCTAGAAATAAAAACATGAACTGAATATTAATGAATTTTTTTCTATTACTCATAGCAATAAATTCAGACATTTACAGAGTCATACTAAGAATTTTTAAAACTTTACAATCAACCAATTTTAATTTTAATACTTGTTTTAATTGCACAGTAGCACAACTAGATACAAACTCTGGAGCTACTCTAATCGAATAGTAGAATATGACCATTACACTTATAACGCACTCACAACCACATAAGTTAATTATTAGAAATACAGAAATCATCACATTTTAATTACGTATTTCATAATTTAGAACTCCATATCAGTATGTAAAAGCACACAATATGTGATGAGCCGAACACATGAGCTCACACAACATTCAGTAACAAATTACTCTCCAAGAAACATTTTAATTTTTTTAGCACATTATATAACTACAAAAAAAAAAACAGGTTACTGATATCAATGCGTTATGTTTCCATTATCGGGATGAATAAAAGAAATCACCTAAATTTAAGCTGATTTTATCCAATAAAGCACGTGATATTCTCCTGTGTCTTTATAATATTTAGTAAACGCAAAATGTATCAGTAATTTCATAATACTTAATAACCGCAAAACGAATCACTAATTTTCGCCCTATTACATTAATAGAGGGTACTCTGGGTTTGCAGGAGTAATTGTGAATTTAAAACAGACTATGGGTACTTCACAAAGATTTTATAATCTCAATGTTTTGATGACCAACAATAAATAAATAAATAAAGAACCCTAGGTTTATCAGAGAATTAAACAAACTAAACTTATCAACAAACTAAACAAACCATTAATTTCATCTTGTTTGCCATAAGAAACAATATATTAAATACCCACTAATATCGCTCTCTCTCTCTGCTAAAGAGATATATCTGCTATATAACCTAAAAAAAAAAAAGTGTAAACCATGTGGTTAGCTAGAGTACAGAGATCAATGTCTCAGTAATGGAAAGTCTTAAACTTTGTTATAACGACAAGAGTTATGAATAATTTTAAGTTGAAACTGGATTTTTATTTTTATTTCAAACATTAATTAAACAAATCAAAGAAAGGGACACAAAAACTAAGACTGGGTGAGTTTCAATTTGTGTCAAGGGTTTTCAATAAAAATGAATGAATGCACTCTATAAAATTGAGTTACTAATGCTTTTTGAAAATTACTATACATTTATCTGCAGACAGAAGAACCAGTGTACATTAGCCAATAATACGCCAGTTAACAGCATACAATATATTATTTAAACATAGCTTCCAAGACTGGTTTTTTGATGAACACGCATAGTCATGCAACAAATACACTCTAAAAACACATTTTACACATTCTTATGCGATCTATGATAATTGACATTGTGAAGTACCATGAAACAATAGTTCTTATCGTGAAACAACACTTATTAAATTGTCAGTTAATATACAGTGTTCTGGAAGGTCATGTTCTTTGGTTTTCAATATAAGATTTCATGTTAGTGTTATAAGTGTTTATTAGGTATCGTATAAAATGAAATCTTATGATAAATTTTCAGACTTGAATTCTCATGTAAACATTATTATCTACTGTTGCTAATTTCTTTTATATATTTCTTCTACTTTCTTTTGAGCTTTAATGAACTTCGTCCAGGTTCTGTACCAAAATATTATTGTGTAACTTCTGCAGGGAGGGTGTGTGTGTGTTTTTCTTATAGCAAAGCCACATAGGGCTATGTGCTTAGCCCACCGAGGGCAATCGAATCCCTGATCTTAGCGTTGTAAATCCGTAGACTTACCGCTGTACTAGCGGGAGGCTGCAAGGAGGGACTTTCACCTTCCAAACACGCAAAAGGGATGTTCCATAATTCCAGAATGTTTTTTTGACCTCATAAGAAGTATTATTATTTGATTGCAGCAGTTTTATGCTAAAATTGTTTCGTCCTTGAACAAATTATTTCTCATAAAAAAGTTACCTTTGTTTTTTGGCCATCCTAGCAGCTAGCATCGGATAAGAATATTATTAGAAATAATTATGTCTATCTGGATAGAAACTCATCAAACTGCTTTTTCAAGTATTCATGCACCATGTGCAGTTTTCGTCACTTGCGATCAAAACAAGTTGTACTTTAGGTTCAAAGTGATTAAAAATACCAGAAACACTCATGAAAGATACCGGTATGCCAAAGGATAACCTTTGTTATTTGTTGTCAAAATAAGTTATTGTTTAAACTTAAATGATTAAAAAATACTCAGAATTGATTCTGAAATCTTAGCATTTCTAACTACAACACTTGTAACCTTACAATTTTAACATGTTTGTATCATCTGTTTTCTTCCATATGTGTGAGAAAAATCCATCACATCTTTGCCCTGAAATGGCGTAATCTTTGATGTTGTGGACTCCTTGACTAATTACAAAAACTTTAAGAACTATGAGAAAATTACTATTTGTAAATATCACGATTAATTAGTAAATGGCAAAATGTCTAAAATACTATTAAGTAATATCGATAACGTATTGATAGTAAAATGTATTGACTATAGTCAGATATAAACAAAAATAAACGCGTGTTCTAAAAGTTTTTTTTAAAACAATTAACTAATATTTTGCTATGTGACCTCTTTTATCCACACGATACAAACAGAAATTAGTAATAGTAAACTGCAATATAGATAAATGTGTAAAACAATTTTGTGATAGATTTGGTATTTAAATTTCAGAAAGAATATTAGAACATCTTAGGATAACAGAACAATATGCGGAATTACGTATTTAATATCGGATGATACCTTACACGAAATGTGGCAGGATATTGGTGGTTAGGACGCTAGACATATAATCTGCGGGTAGCAGAATAGAAACACATCACCAAACATGTTTCAGCCGTGGTAGCATTACGATAATCAATCAATCCCATTATTCCTTGGCATGTTTCAGCCGTGGTAGCATTATGATAATCAATCAATCCCATTATTCCTTGGCAAAAATAGATCAAGAGTTGATGGTGTTGACTATCTGTCTCTGCTTTAGCATAATAGCTTCAAAATTAGGAATGGCTAACGCAGATAACCCTCGAGTAGTTGAGAAACTAAACGTTACGTGATCTTGGGTTAAATGGCGAGGTCTAGAGATCATGTATAATCTTTTCTGACTTATAACTATTAACCAGAGGAACGACAACGAGTCATGAGTGCACGCTGCCTAAATAGGTTAAACAGCTATTTCTGAGACACTCGCAGTTAAAAGTGTAGAGAGTGTATTTGGTGGCATATTGTACCACTTGTTTCACATTCCGGCACATAGACCACTATGACACGTATGATCCAAAGTCTTATGAGGCTTCTTAGGGTTGAGCCTTAAATGCTGTCTTACAAGTTTAAGTCAGAAAAATTTCTTAAAATATATAACATTTACGTTTACAATTATCTTGACATGTTTCTAACTGTTTTAAATTTATCCACATTTGCTTGTATTTAGAGGAACTATGACGTTGTTACTTTCATAACAGCAGGTAATGTCTCAAAATAAAGTGGGGAATATCGAAATAAAGAAGCTAAATAAAATGTTCAATAATTGTTACTTCGTATTGCTTGAAACTGCAGTTTTAAAACAGTGAATCTTGTAAACGATATCAACTATATAACGGAAAATTAGATAATTATATGATGTATTCTTAACCAATACTTCACAATCATTGTAAGTAACTACAAGAAATAAGGAAACATTAATTTTAAATTAGTTATTACAAATAAGCTACTCTCGATGATTTTTTTGGTTGTGTACGTGATTTAGAATAGTAAATATTTAGACGCTGATAAACTCGGTTACTCCACTTTAAGCTTTCCTCTTTGATGTGTTTTAATCCGAGAATACAATGAAAATACTCTAATAGACTGAAAACGTAATGAGGATATTGATTTTGTTTTATGAGCGTATACAATAACATCTGCTTCCTCTCCATTTGAGCCAGGATTTGTTTTGCTTCTAACAAATAATCGATGTTACTTCGCATAACTCACTAGAGGTTAGGCAAGATACACACTTGCTTAGAGCGCCAAAAGCCTGCTAAAGTAAATATGTATAGGAAATCGCAACCATTAGCTCATTTCAATCTATTTTATAGTTGTAGAGAGAAGCTGAGGAATAGTGTTTTCTTTATCTTATTTAGAGCAGAAAACACCTATAGCCTCACAGGTTTTGCGATACACAAATAAATTATCCCATTCTGATAAAAAGAAACGTACAGGAACAGTATCGCGCATCACATAAATTTATAACTCATAGTTATTTAAAATTCAAAAGCAGTTAAAACGGGGTAAAAAAAAAAGCATCATTTAAAAACAAAGTTTCGTCAGTGTTATAGTGACATTTTCAGGCACTCAGCACAATTGCACACAACACATCAACCACATAACCTTGAGCTAGCATAAGTATAAACTTCTTGTGTTTTATTAATTAAGGTTTGTAGTCTTTATTAAAATGACTTCTTTTATTTCACATTTATTAATATTTGGTTCTCGACAAATGACTTTAATAGTTTTATTTTCAATACCATGTTTCGTATCTTTAAAATATTAGGAGACGTGAGACAAGTATCTTCATTTTCTACTATTCCAGTGCTTAAATTTCTACTTCAACGTATTTATTGTTAAACATTTATTTTAATACTTACGTTTATTTCGATCCGATGCATGTGACGTATATTGTTCTTTAAATTTACAGAAGATTCTCAAAAGCAAGAATTAATAATGTATCTGAAGACGACTGGTATGGGTATTACAATTTTTATTAAGATAAAGTAGAGAACAACGTTTTGACCTTCTTAGACCATCTTCAGGTTAACAAAGAGAATTTTCAAACTAGCCGTCTTGGGATACAAAAGGGTTTCTCGTCATCACGAAGAATCAGTAATATATGTTTTACGAAAACACTAGCGTATCTTCAAATATTGTTGAACGTTCGACAATTTCGCTAACTTGATATATAAACTAGCGAAGAGACAGTTGTCGAATATTGTTTGGTCACTATTGTCAGTATATTATAAGCCTCGAAAGCTATAATTGTGTTTAACAGTTTTTAATCGGAAAACTACAAAATATGATTAGAAACCTTTACAGATTTCGAACATTACAAACTGTTCAGCTTCAGTGAATTAGCTTCAGATGTTAGAATTTCTATAAGAACATTAAATATCTTTGTCGTTGAAAAGTCAGCTCAAAAGCGGTGTGAGGCCAACCAAGCTAACTTGCTTAAGCAAGATGTAACAGTATCAACTCAGAATTAATTTGTTCGTCGTGGACCCAGACCGTCGCTGAAATATTTAGTTCTAGACCACATATAAGGCTCAGTGTAGTTTGTCAGTTTGTAATACTCATGTATATAAACCAATATTTGTAATAACTACTTGAAATAGCAATTATTATAAACTGTATTGTTGATTGCATATTAAAATACATTTGTGTTAAGAAAGAAAATTCTGTGTATCAATCTTCTGGAAAATATCTTAAATTTAATACACATCGACAGTTAATTAACTTCTAATTTCAAATTTAAATTTCCGGTAATTTGAAATCGTAATACGTAATGTACGACGGATTTACAAGCTAATATCAGGGGTTCGGTTCTCCTCGGTGGGCTCGGCAGATAGCCCGATATGGCTCTGTTATAAAAAAACAACACACAAACACACGTAATGTACGTAACATAATAAATCGGAGACTCATCTGAGATTATAATTACAATATATAACACTACTAGTCTCCCCTACATCGAAATTATTACAGTCCATAAATTTAAATTTCCGGTTATTTGAAATCGTAATAAGTAATGTACGAAGGATTTACAAGCTAATATCAGGGGTTCGGTTCCCTTCGGTGGGCTAGGCAGATAGCCCGATGTGGCTTTGCTATAAAAACACACACACGTAATGTACGTAACATAATAAATCAGAGACTCATCTGAGATAAATTACAATATATAACACTACCAGTCTCCCCTACATCGAAATTATTACAGTCAATAAATTTTACTCTGTAAAATACTTCTTTTTCAATAGCAGTCGGTTTAAAGTATTGAGAAAGAAGTAGTTCACAGTGTAAAAATGTATGAACGGTAATAATTTCTATATTGGGAGACTGGTAGAAATTCGAGCATTAAAATCACAAGGAATTTTAAGCAACCACAATTTTCGTCAAATATAACGGTTTTACAGCTTATTAACTTCCCAGAAAATGCGTAACTATGTTTATCTTCGTTTTCCGTTATCAACTTACTAAGCATAAAGTTGTTGACGTTTACAGCCAATTAGTTGCTTATGTAGGCCCAAGCTGGCCCTGATGCAAGAAGATTTGGGCTCCCACACAGATCAACCTTACTACTTTTGCGTATTTTCATGAACATTCTAAATTATGATATAAATAAAACTATGTCTCCGTCTGTTTTATCTAATATTACAGCAGAGATTAGGATATGGGGATTTTTTGTTGCCGATGTTTTAGGGGCTGAAAGAATGCTGGCAACTTTCTGCGAACAGGTTATCTTTTCATGTGTTCAAGTTGTGTCCAGTTAAGTCTCTGGATCTTATAAGTAAGTCTGTAGGAGCTGACATATAGTATTATGAGAAAAAGTATTAATATTTTCGTGCGTTGAGAGCGAGTTAGGTCTAGTGGGTTCCTGAAGCACTTACCTCACTTATTTGTATGTCACAAAATAAATGAAATTTGTTAGTTAGTTTTGTCGCCTCTCATATCCACGTATGAACAAATCACATAGTCGTGATATCAATTGCACAAGTACTGGAATAACATGTCTTAAACCTTAATGTGAGTAAAGTTGATGTAGAAGCTCGAAGCTGCTCAAATGATGGTATATATTAGAAAGAGTATAATATGTAACATCAAACTGAAATTTGATATCAGAAAGCGTATAATATGTAACATCAAACTAAAATTGGAAGGGGCATGGAGAGGAATGGGAGCATAAAGAGTTGAACATTTAGGCATCACTCATTAAAATGTGATCAATTAGACTCTTCGTGGTACTTAATTCATCAGTCTAATTAGCTTCCATAAAGCTCCTGTTCGTCCCTTAGCGAATTAATGACATCATCAGTTACAAACTTGAATAAAAAAAATATATTTATATATACATTATAGCAAAAGCATTATGAAGACAACGGTAAAAAACACTGAAGTGATATTTTGATTAAATATTTGATCTGTTATTAATGAGATTAAATTATATAAATTTTAGTTAAATGAAAATCGACTCGACGAGAGAGCAATAGGCGACTTACGCAAGGTCCCGAGAAATAGTTTAGTCTGTAAAGTTTTAATAAAGTTTATTTTGAATACTTTAGCTAGTGAAAGACGTTATGCTCTATCAAGTTTAGCTGAGGATTACGTGTTAACCCTGGTAGATTAACTTCAAGTAAAGCGATAGTAGTTCAGCTGGTTCTTCTTGATGTTTGTTGCTTGTGCTCATTGTAGTCCAAATGTTACACGCTTATGAACTTAATAGACCTGCCAATTGTTTAAAATAAAACAGATAATACTTAAATGAAAGCATATAACAAAATCGTTTACTTAGTTTTATGCATTTTCGGAATGACCGAAGAGCTTATTATTTTCTTTCATGCCTTAATTTACTTTTTCAGTGTCTATTGAAAAGCACTTGTATTGTAAAACAATATCCTTCTTCACGCAAAAGTGAAATACATCCCACCCAAAAATGGTTGTCGTCCTTGCGATAAAGCCCGTTGTATTAAACTTTCAAGTTCATAAAAAAATCAATGACTTATTTTCTAACAAGCACAATCAAAGAAACTTTAAAATATCCAAAGGAATCATTTGTAAAGCAAAAAACAATTTATCTTATACAGTGTAAAAAAACGCAGTCACCAATATATATATATAGGACATACACATACAACTCTTAGAAAACGTTTTAACAACCATAAATCTTCTATTAAGACCAAAAAAGATCTCCCGATTCATGAACATTTCAACCAACACGGTCACTCCGTTAACAAAATTACTCTCACTGGCATTGAAATAGGATTCAAATCTAAAGCAGACCGAGAAAAATAAAGTAAGCTTATTAGATTGTTAATCTAAACACTGTTCAACCTTTCGGAATCAGTCTAGATCCTGGAATCAGTGATTTCCGTCTATTGATTTCATCTCTGTCTGAATAATAATTTTTATTCTTTGCTTATTCTTTTATGTAATATGAAAGCTGAATTTTCTCAAACTTACTACTTGTTAAAGATAATTTTATAAATCGAATCGTATAACATATTTTTTCAATCAGTCTTCAGGTGTCACCTTCACTTTACTTAAATATAGTTTTAAATATACATGACCCTCATGATGTCACTAAACTTCCTTTATATATATATCACTCATTCCATTACACCACCATTCCCAATTTGACCCTGAAGAAGAGAGGTACACCTTTTGAAAGCGCTCGGGTTAAAGGGTTTGTATTCGTTTCTAACAAGATTTATTGAACTTACGCATTTTTCTAACATCATTAACGATTATTAATTTTAAGTTTAATACGAAAGTACAATATTTTCACCCCTTGAGTTGCTTACGGAAGAACATTAAAAGGTCCGATGCAGATTTTGAAAGAGATGTGGACAGAATAGTTAGAAGTGAAATACACATAACAGTACGTGTTAGATCTTAAAGGCAGACTGGAGGAAACCTGTCAACTCGCTTGACAGAGTTTGTATAGTCCAGGGGTTCCCAACCGGTGGGTCGCGACCCCCCAAGGGGTTGCGAAGCCTTGGCAGGGGAGTCGCGTAGCCTTGTTAGAAGTAGCTACGGATAGCTTGGGATAACATTAATTTTATTTCATCAATTACATTTTCATGCTCTTACATTTTTTTTTTGTTTCGGTGCAAAGTAAAACGTGTGCTACGTTAGTTCAATGTCATTAGGTGATATTATTGGTGTATGTATGCGTGCCTGTGAGTGAATGTGTATGTGTCTGCAACTGTATGTATGTGTGTACTAGTGAGTAGCGAGTATGTGAGTGCACGCGCATGTACGTATGCTTGTGTGTCTGTTTAGCTGTGATTAAGTGTGTGTGTGCTCGCTGTCGACACGTGAGTCACATGTCTGTTGCTGATTGGTGGATGACGAATCGCGCGATTGGCCATGCTACCTTTCCTCCCAATACTTACCCCATCATTACTCTACCTGCACCCCCCACAAGTAGTCAGTGTAAGATCTACAGTTGCCAAAGCGTTCATTATTCAACATTTTTATTTTATTTTAACAAGGAGATAAGTAAGCAGTAGAGGTGAGTTGTGTCCATGGCTAAACGGCGAAGATACTCAGAATGCTACCTCAACATTGGCTTCACCACTGTGCTCGCCAACGACGGCATCGAGAAACCACAGTGTGTTTTGTGCCATGCTGTCCTGAGTGCAGAGTCAATGAAACCATCAAAACTCAAGCGTCATCTCGAGACGAAACATCCAGAACACGCAAAGAAGGGTTTGGATTTCTTCAAACGACATGAACGGTGTCTTAAAAGCCAAAGAATCGATAGAAGTGGGTCGTATCAACAGCAGAGTACAACCGTAGTGGAAGCTTCATATGAGATTGCATTCGAAATTGCTCAACAAGAAAAGCCTCACACGATTGGAGAAACACTTCTTAAACCCTGCATGATGAAAGCAGTAAATCTTATTCTTGGAGAAGCCAGTGCAAAGAAGATGCAGCAAGTATCCCTGTCAAATAATACTATACAGAGGCTCATTTCTAAAATCTCTATGGATGTGAAGGAACAGGTTTTGACTGAAATCAAGGGTTCCCCTTTGTTCTCCTTTCAGCTCGACGAGTCAACAGATGTAAGTTCATGTTCTCAGTTGCTTGTCTTCGTGAGATACATTAATTCTGGTGACATCTGCAGTGCACTTGAAACCACAACAAAAGCTGATGATGTCATGGAAAAAGTTTCAACTTTTTTTCAAGACGACGATCTTCAATGGGAAAACGTGTGTGGGGTTTGTACGGATGGGGCACCGGCTATGCTGGGATCGAAATCAGGATTCCAGTCGAGAGTGAAGAAGCTAGCACATCAAGCAAAGGGCATCCACTGCATGATTCACCGATATGCTCTCGCCAGTAAGACTCTCCCTGCCTCTCTGCAGGAAGTGCTTGAATCTGTAATCAAAATTGTAAATTATGTGAAGACTCAAGCACTCAACACTCGCCTATTCAAAGAACTATGCAAAGACATGAATACTGACCACGAAGTCCTTCTCTTCGTTGTCGAAAGGAAACGTTATTAATCGTGTCTTTGAAATGAAAGATGAAATAAAGCTATTCCTGGAGACTCAAGAAAGGAAAGATCTTTTAGCTCACTTCGAAGATGAAGCATGGAATAAAAGGGTTGCGTACCTAGCCGACATTTTTGACCAGCTGAACAAGCTCAATTTAAAGCTTCAAGGAAGGGAAACACATGTTCTCCTTTTTCAAGATAGTCTTTGGGCCTTTGTTTCCAAACTGCAGAACTGGCGTCGGAAAACCAATCTTGGAAACATCGCTATGTTTGAAAAACTTTGTGGAGTGACGAATGAGTCTCAGATCCAACTGGATCAGTTCCTCAAGGATGAGATTACCGAACATCTTCAGTCTCTAGAAAAGGAAGTCGAGCGTTACTTCCCTGAGCTATCACAGGAACAGGAGGCCCTGGTAAGGAACCCATTTTGTACTGAACTTGATGTATCCAGCATCCCACATGATATCCAAGATGAATTCTGGATCTAAGGAACGACTCTTCAGCTCGTGATCTCTTCAAGGTGAAATCCGTGACTCAGTTCTGGTGCGCTATGTATCAGTCATACTCCAAAGTCAGCATGATAGCTTTACGTGTCCTTGTTCCATTTGCTTCTACCTACTTGTGTGAGGCAGGATTTTCCACTCTTGTCAATATAAAAACAAAGAATAGGAACAGATTGGATGTTGAAGATGACATGAGATTGGCTCTAACAAACGCTCGGCCACGAATTTCAAAGCTTGCTGCTGAAATGCAACATCAGGCATCTCACTAGCTGGGTTGGATAGCTGTTCAAACCTATGTTAATATTATTTTAAGAAATGTATGTTCTTTTTGTGAATTCAGGTTGGACCAATGTGATTTAATTTGCTAATAAATAATTACAGATTTTTTAAATATTTTTTTAGATGTCTCTTTCCCTCTCCTTCACAGAAAATAAAAAAAAAATTAAGCTGCTGATAGTAAGCCCTAAGTAGGGGGGTCACATGGGTTTCAAACTTTTAGGTAAGGGGTCGCGAGTGCCAAAAGGTTGGGAACCCCTGGTATAGTCCTTAAGACAGTCAAAAACACTTCCATGACAAGAATATCAAGAATCAACGTTTGAAAGTCAAACAGAAGATCTTGATTATGCTATCTACAGGCAACAGCAAACTTGCTTTGCAATGAAAAAGACCTTTAGAAGTGTAGTAAGTGATCAACAAAATGGACTATACGGTGAAAGTAAACCAAAAGACAAAGATCTATCATGCCAAACTTTTAAAAGATGAAAATTCCAGAGTCGCTCTAGTTAACACATATATTTCTATCTACTGGGCTGAATTCTACATAAGAAGAAATGTGGTTTTCGTCCGCGTCACTCAGGAACCAAATCAATAGCTGAAGTGGAGATAGAGATCCACAGTGTACCTGATCCTCCCAAGTCATTTGATCAAACAACGATCAACTTTCCTTTCTCCGTTCTTTTCCAACACGTTATAAATTAAAACAAACAAAAAGTCTTTAAAGTTTTAGAATGTTCTTTAATGATTTTTAAATGAATGCATAAAAATAGTGTAAATTACTATTTGCTTTGAATGTCTGGTGAATGTCGAAACTTTACTTATTATAAACATTTGTGTGTTTACCTTTAATAGTGTTGTTCAATTTTTTATATTATATATATATAGTCAAGATTCTGAAAGACAATCCTGTAACGGGTCACAGCTTCCTTATTCTATTGAAATAGGTACAACTAGGGGGCAAACTATTAAGTTTAATTCTGTCGCTTTTCAAAGACCACAAAAGGAGAACGTTTCTTGTTTGATTTTTATACGTTCAACAAAAATATAGTGTAAACACTATTGCAACTCGAGAATAACGAAGAATTATCATTAACTCAATGTTTAAAATCTGACATCGATAATATGACATCTCTTTCTACCTGGTGGAAGAAGGCGCAAGTTTAAGCTGCATGATAGGTCCTTGCTTATTGCTTTTTGTTTCTGAAATAATAAAATGTTGCTTGTGAGTAAGCAACAAGTTCACAGACTTACAATTCTAAATTTCTTGAGTTGGACAGAGCGCAAACAGATACACTCAGTGATGTCGAGAAAACCCACTTGTAGAGAAATATATATGCAAAAACGGCTCGTTTGGGTTGAGAAAATATTTTACATCGAAGAGCGAACAACGTTTCGACCTTCTTCGGTCATCGTCAGGTTCACAAAGAAAGAGGTAACTGACCGGAATCTGACCACATGTTTGAAAGGGGTTTGAATATATAAATTTATATATATTCCATGACAAGAATACTAGCTTTTGACCAGCTAGTATTTAGGCTAATTTCATAGAGTTCACATTTTCCCTATTAAATGCTAAAAACGTGTTTTTTATATTTATTTTCCCTTTTCTTATTTTCATCTTTTGAAGCTCTACTCAAATAATTAATTGAGTCTAACAAAGCAAAATGCATATTTTTGCTTTATGTTTATTGGTCTTAAGATTTTGGCCAGCAGTGTAATTGTCTGTAGCTTTACATTGAAAGAACCACAACAGGAAATAATAAAAGAAACTTTAATAATCGCCTAAAAAATAAAGAAATAATTGCAATATAACATTGCATTATAAACTATACAATTTTTGAAAGTATAATATTTATAAAGTCATCGTTAAGTTATTGTTGTTAAACTACCATTAAGTTTTATTGCTATCAAATTCTTTTAGGTATTCAAAAACATTGTACTTCATTGTTTATAACTCGTATAATGCTTATTACGGAGTAGTATACACTTATATATAAATATGGCCATGAAACGTTATCACCTTCTAGTTAGGTCGTCATCAGACAAGAGAAAATAACGATTAAAGAATACAAGATTAAAATAATGTTCTTATCGAGCGAAATCCGAAGAATAATAAATTTATTTGGTTTAAATTTCACGCAAAGCTACGCGATTGCTATCTGTGCTAGCCGTCCCTAATTTGGCATCGTAAGACCAGAGGGACGGTAATTAGTCATCACCACCCACCGCTAACGTCTGGGCTACTTTTTAACCAACGAATAATGGGATTGACCATAACACTATAACGCCTTGACGGTGGGGCGGGAATTTGAACCTGAAATGCTCAGATTGCGAATCGAGCGCCTTAACCATCTGGCAGAACAATACAATTCACCAACAGTATTGACTATTTACAAACAATATATATGAGGACGAAGAAATAAGATTAAAAGTCTTTACTTTTTTGTTTTGTATAAATATTTATAAAGTGGTTTATTACAAATTTACTTTTACTATAAGTTGCTTTAAAACAAATTAAATGTATAGGAGGACTGTGTTATATTTTAACAAATGGGACATTTGTTTTATTGATAGACTTTCTTTGATTAAGTGTTAAAGGTCGGAACTACATTACAAAGAATGGTGTATCCTGTGTGAGTTATAGGATTTCCAGTTTCATGTTTGTGGTTCTGAATCGCCGAAATTGGGTGGACGTAAACGGATGTTAATTGCCCTCAGAGATATTCCCATGTGCTCGTGGATGCGAACGGTAAAATGTCATTTAGTTCTCCCGATAAAGATATTGTTTGTAAATAGTCAATAATAATGCTGGTTAATTTTATTGTTGTTCTTGCTTTACGCACTTAGAACGTTATTTTAATCTTGTAATATCTAATGTTTCAAATTATCGTTATTTTCTCTTGCCTGATGATGGGCTTTGTAGAAGTTCACTACGTTGCATCGCCGTATTTATACATACGGTATATTGAGGTATATTCTGTTTTAAATTTTCGTTTTAAAAGTACTGTAACTAGAATGTAAAAAATTATTAGACCTACCAGGTATCATAAGAAAAAAGTTGATGCCCTATACAGAATCGAATATCGAAGCAACTAACATGAACAATCATAGCATAATCGTTCAATAACACAGCGTGGGGATTAGGAAACATATTACTAAATTAATTGTTAATATTCAAATAGATACCAACAAAATGATATTATTAGCTGTTTTACCTCCACGTGGAAAGTGACGTAAACTATCTCCATATTGTGATGGAGGCACATTTTCTGGAGGGCAGCGTAGTTACAGTAACAACAGTTGTCTTCAACTATAGTAGCTCTGTATCTTTTGGATTTATCTCTACCAGGAATACAACAGCACCTGTTAAATATCAAAATATTAGGTCGGACATTCAGAAAATGTTGCTTAGCGTAAGTAAAATGTTTATTTTATAAACCGATTTACAATGGTTGAATAATATAAGTTATCTAAGGTAACATGAATTACGCCTCTGCGTTTATTAAACAAAGTAAATCTTATTAAGCTTACGTTACGTATTATAATTTATTCCCGGACAAGTCCCCACTTTATTGTGTTATATTTTATAACTTATCCTGGACGAACCTCCAATTTATTATGTTAATATTAAGAGTTCAAATTGCCAAAAATTTTAATTTTAATTTAGAAGTTAATTGAATGTTAATATGTATCAAATTTATAATATTTGCCAACAGGACTGATGCATACAATTTTCTTTATTAACACAAATATATTTCAATGTACAAACAATACAGTTTATAATAATGATTACTACAAGTAGTTATTACAAATATTGGTTTATATACAAGCTTTACAAATTGACTGAGTCTTCATTCTGGTTTACAACTGAATAATTCATCGACAGTCCAGGTCCACGACGAGCAAATTAATTCTAAGTTTAATTTTACTGAGTCTTCAATCTGGTTTACAACTGAATAATTCATCGACAGTCCAGGTCCACGACGAGCAAATTAATTCTAAGTTTAATTTTACTGAGTCTTCAATCTGGTTTACAACTGAATAATTCATCGACAGTCCAGGTCCACAACGAGCAAATTAATTCTAAGTTGATACTGTTACACCTCGCTTAAGTTACCTAGCTTGGTTGACCTCACACACCTTAGACGCTGACATTTTACCGACAAAGATATTTAATGTTATTGCAGAAATTCTAACGTCTGAAGTTAATTCACTGAAGTTGAACGGTTTGTAGCGTTCGAAATCTATAAAGGTTTCCAGTCAAAATCTTGAGTTTCCCTATTAATAAGACTTAACCACAGTTATAGCTTCCGAGGATTATAGTATACTGACTGTAGCAACCAACAAATATTTTATAACTGTCTATCGGTTAGATTAGAATTAGAATTAGGCGAGATTCTCGAACATTCAACAATATTCAGAGACACGCTAGTGTTTTCGTAAAATTTATATTGTTTATCCTTGCTCTCGAGAATCTTCTTCAAATTTAGAGAATAGGTAGGACTTGTGCAATACATGTCTAACAATATACATCACATGTGTCAAACTGAAACAAATGTAGGTATTAGAATAAATGTATAATAGTAAATCCGTTAGTTGAATTCAAATACTATTCTTCTATGAAAACTTTACTAATAGAATCTAAAATCTTGGGACATGATAAACATTTGTAACATTTGTTTATGATACTTTATTTTTTTTTTATAAAGTATGCCCAGTGTATCTGAGGGATAGTTTGGGACCATGCATGCTTATAAACTTTCAAATTTGAAGTTAAATATTTCGGATATGTTGTATTTTCAACCGGCTTTATAACGAATGATTTTTGTTTGTAATTAAATAGAAAACTACATAATGGATTATTTGTGCTCTGCCCCCCACGGATATCGAAACCCGAATTGTAGTGTTATAAGTCCGCAGATATGCCGCTGTGCCACTGGGGGTCATATTGAATGATATACAAGAAAATAATAATTCCCCAATCTAAAAGGTAAACAGTTCTTGAGCTTTAAATTCTGCAATTATGGCATTTTTATAATCAATTTTCAACATCTGTATGCCGCATTGTAATTTAGAATTACCCACATTGTTGCTATGTATGCACAATAAATAATTTATAATTTTCTATGTTATTACGCTACACGTTACTTTGATACTTTAAACCTAAAATACTTGCACGTTTAACATTGTCTTTTTACTTTGCGTTTTTTTTATTGTAGTAACGCCATATTAGGTTATCTGCTTTTTCCACCCCGGGGAATCAAATTTCAGATTTTGGAGTTGCAAATCAGAAGACATACCCCTGTCTCACCAGGCGGCTTGAATTAAATAGCAGTTATTTCTCTAACAGGTCTGCATAATGATATGGTTTTGTACTTTATTTACAGATGTAGACCAGTCGGCTCTATTTTATAGATATCAATTCGTCTGAGATAAATTATAATACGTAACATCAAATTTTAAATATGGATGCCACAAATAAATCTATTTCATCAAAGAATACACTGTATTCTGGTCATATTCAGATGAAAAAAGTAAAAATTCACAAATTGTTTATTTTTCTTAAACTGCACATCTGCAATGAAAAACTTTATAATTACATTATCAAAAATAATATTCAAGTTTCCAAGCACATTTCACAAAAAAATTTTAAAATCTAACCTACTAAACTAAGTACTAAAATTATTGTATATAAATAAATACTATACAAAGCTATGGAAGTAGGCAGAGCATTGTTCCATGAATGCGTGTCAAAAGTCTAACACCCCCAGTAGTACAGTGGTATGTCTCTGGACTCACACCACTAGAAACTGGGTTTAGATACTCGTGGTGGGCAGGGCACAGATTGTTTATTGTGTAGCTTTGTGTTTAATTCAAAAAGCAAAACAAACAAATGAAAGGCTAATTGTCCAATTCACATGAACTGTCAATTTGTTCATATTTAACAAACGCAAAAAAGCGTTTTCAGTACGTTCAAGAAGGCGGTTACGAGGCTGAAGAAGCACGGTTTGTATAATCATGTATTCACAATATTTTATAAAGGTAAGAAATTCGTTTTTCTGTATCTTAACATAAGAAATTTGGGGCTAGGCTTAGCTAGGGAACGAATCATTGAAAATATTTTATACAGATTCCGCGCCGAAGTATTTTATAGATGCCTATTGTTTCCTTGTTTAAAACTTTCTATGCTCTGCTCACTACGGGTATCGAAACCTGGTTTTTAGCGGTATAAATGCGTAGACAATCCACTGGGATGCATAGAGGCCTAAGAAATGGTTTTGTGCGTCGCATGACCTTCCCCACATTCTTAGAGCACAATCACATGATAATAATATATATATATATATATATTAATCAATCGTATTCTCTTTACTGTGGCACTTGACGAGTCTCAATGTCTTGGGGTCTCTTATCATTCTTTCGCAGCTACTACGTACAGTAATTTTCTGTATTTCCTGACTATTTTTTTGTCACAAAATAATTTAACACTAATATTTTAAAATAAATTACAATAGAATTTTAAATTGTTTGCAATCCGATAGCGTTTACAATAATTGCTTAAATCTTCTATTGCCGTGCCTTTTACAAATCATAACACAATGAAGTTTGGCCGGTTGGTATGAAGACCGTTTTTTTTATAATTCGTACCACTATCACATGTAACACAACCATGCAAAACATTTTCTTTTAAATAAATAATGTGGATAAAATATCGATAAAAGATATTGCTAATAACTGTGTTTTTTATCTTCACGCTCAGTATGGAGTAACCTTTCACCTTTTATCTTTAAAATTGATTTTTAAGACTATCCAGTATCATTAAGAGAAAAAAGAAGTATTATGAATATTTTTTTTCAGTTTTCCTCTCTGGAAATCCGATGAAGAGCTGTTGCTCGAATGTTGTTTTCCTCAATAAACTTATTGTAATTTTATGAGTGTTTCACCTAATTTGTCTTGTTCTATAATTTATATAAACAAGTTATTCACGTGCATATCTTATAATATGTGTTAAATGTCAGCCTGGAGACGAAAATAAAACAGCAAAATACAACTTATCCATGTATGAATATAGAGATAAAACTCGGCTGAGTTATTGTTTCTCTATCACTGAGAAACGATTTTACTATTTATGATTACTTGTCCATAAACAATTTCGACGGATTTTTGGGGTTTCTAGAGCAATTATATCAACTGTTTCTAAACTATTACCCATTTCCATACAAATCTACTACTACCATCATATTGTACCTTGAATATGAAAACTTTTATAGGGTCACAGAATCGGGCTTTAGCTAAAGTTGAAACTAAGAAATGGCTACTTACTTAAGATAAGGGAAAAGCTTGCAGCAGCAGGTTCCACTATGTACCATCATGAACATTGGCCATCCATAGACAGCCAAGGCGTAATGTAGGTAGTGAGTGATAGTAAGTATCTCGTCTATAATTAACTGTAAGAATCACAAATATTTTATCTCAGTATACGATTCTTCTTAATAACACGTGCTTAGGTAAAACATATGTTACGACATTAAATTTAATACATGATACAAAACACACAAATTGTTTTTATATATTTTTCGTCTCCTTGTGTCTCAGCGGTGTGTTTGATAGCTTATAACGCTAAAATTCACGATTCGATGTCCCTGGTGGACACAGCACAAATATATCCCATTGTGCAACTTTGTGCTCACCACAAATGAAACACTTACCAATTTATCAGTTTTTACAAATAAAATTGCAATATAAAAGGTAATTATAGTATGCACTCACTGTACCGGAAGTTGTTGTGAAGAACGTTAGTTTTTATATATGAATCGTAGAGAAAAGACGACTTAGATCTTAGAATAATTATCGCTTTAATAAGCATTGATTTTGTTTTTGTATCACAATCGTATTACTTGATATTATGTATTATGATATTAGTTTTTATGTAGAGGAGCAAACAACGTTTCGACCTTCTTCGGTCATCGTCAGGTTTTTTTGTTTTTGTTGTGAACCTGACGATGACCGAAGAAGGTCGAAACGTTGTTTGCTCCTCTACATAAAAATTATTTTCAACCCAAACCAGCCGTTTTTACATATATATGTTTCTCTGCAAGTGGGATTTCTCGTCATAACTGATTATTATTTACTTGGTTATTTTGATCCAAAAAAGAATTCATTATTAAAATGTTGGATACTATATTGATTTCGGAACTATTTTGATAAAGGTTGTGTTTCTCACACACACAAACACGGATACGAGTTAATACGTTATTTTACTTATAAGAACTCGATGTAAAAGCTTCATCAAAGTATTCCTTGTGTAACAGTGCGCCGTACGTATTTTATCTGTTGTAATACTTGATCACAAAACTTGATATTTTACATAAAACACAGTTTTTGTTTATACAAAGTCATTTTCATCAGGAAATACAAAAAGGAATTGTAGTTTTCTTCTTGTTTATCATCATGCCAATGACGATGATATTAATCGTGAAAATAACTGACGTTTTTATTTACTATTACAAAACCATAAACAAACACATTTGCTAGTCATTGCGCTACTACCTTAAACCCATTCAATATTAATATATGTCTATTTCTGCAAATTTTGTGACCGCCAACAAGCCTATGTGTTTGATTGTAACTGCAATGTGTCTAGTTCGTACATTATTACAGCTGTTATGTTGACTGTTACGAATTATCAGGTCATACCTTAAATAATGTCCGATATTAGGTTCAGAAAAATAGAAAGGATTTCAAACGCCTTTAATGTTATTTAATCAATAATGTATGTTCCATTGTTGTTAACTACTTCCTGCCAATGATTCACAAACTTCTGAATGCTACTTCTATAAAATTCTTGGGATTTGGAGGAAAAGAATGTGGAGAGGGTAGTTTTGACATCTTCATGTTTTCCAAGCTCTTTAAGATAGTTCTGCAAACTTCAAAATTGATATACATTCAGATGGGGCGTGGTCTGAAGAATAAAGAGGATGTGGAAGTATTTTTTCCCAGCCCAGCTCTTCAATCTTTCCAGATGTGATCCTTGCTGTATAGAGCCGTGCATTATCCTGATGTAACGCAATACCTTTACGACTGATCAAAGCAGGCCTCTTTTCTTTCAATGCAACATTCAAGCGTTCTAATTGTTGACAGTAGAAATCTGATGTAACCGTTACATTGAGTGACAGCAACTCAAAGTGGATCACACCAACAATATCCCACTAAACACTTAACAAGACTTTCCTAGGGTGGAGGTCCATTTTGGGCTGTGCTTTAGTCAATTTACCTGCACTGAGCCATTGTCTGCGGCGCTTAACATAATATATCCATTTTTCATCTCCAGTCACTAAAATGTCCAAAAAAGATGAATTACGCTCACAAAAGTGCAGAAAAGTGCAAATGTCCACTCCTGTCTGAGGTTGGCTTCTGCCAAATTATGTTGATCCATTTTCCAAGTTTTGAGACCTTTCCAAGCTGTTGCAGATGACGGTGAACTATTGAATTGGTTGAATTAAGCTTCTGTGCTAGTTATTCAGCTGTTACGGCACAATCTTCATCAAGTGCAGTCAGCAGCAAGTCATTATTATACTCAACAGAACGATCTGGACATGGCGCATCACTTATGCTGTAGTCACCTGATCTGAACTTTTGGAACCACCTTCGACATTTCATTTCATTAAGAGACTCCGCACCATAAACACCTTGAATGTTTCGTGTAGCTTGAGCTGCACTATTGCCTTTTTTAAATTTATAAAGCATTATATGCCTAATGTGCTTCTCAGACATATCCCTCTTCATAAGGGTTTATTTGATTAATGATCAGAGAAAGTGGAGTTGGGTTAGTTTCTTTTATTTGTCTGAACATTTTTATACACGTCCTACTACATATTTTAGTCATTAAAGCCTTCTACAAAGAGAGAAATTATGATGCACTTTCTGTATTAAATTTTCGGACGTTACTTATGGGATGACCTGATATATCTTTGATAGATTTTACACCTGTCCATATATAAAATTGAAACTTTATTCCTTTTAAATTTAATTTTTATAATGTCAGAAAAACTTATGGGTTCAAGAAGTGTTGACACAAAAGTGCTCGAGTTATTGGGTTTTTATTACTTTTTTCTTTTAAGTATTTTATCACCATCAAAACTGGTAGGGCCTGGCATGGCCTAGCGCGTTAAGACGTGCGCTTCGTAATCTGAGGGTCGCGGGTTCGCGCCCGAGTCGCGACAAACATGCTCGCCCTCCCAGCCGTGGGGGCGTTATAATGTTACGGTCAATCCCACTATTCGTTGGTAAAAGAGTAGCCCAAGAGTTGGCGGTGGGTGGTGATGACTAGCTGCCTTCCCTCTAGTCTTAAACTGCAAAATTAGGGACGGCTAGCACAGATAGCCCTCGAGTAGCTTTGTGCGAAATTCAAAACAAACAAACAAAACTGTTATTATTTTTTTAACAAAACAGAAACTAAAAACTAAACGCAGTACTTTCATCTGTACTTAAATTCGTGAAACACTGTAGAAGGTTAACTAATCACAGAAAGGTTAAGTGTTATGTAAAGGGGATTTCTTTCTTAATTTGAAAAGTTCAAATTTCAATGTAAGAGCTTTATAGTTTTCTACACAAATAGTAATTACTCGTGAAACTGGTTGGTTGGGCTCAAGGCCCTGTCTTCCTGTACTTATGCCCTAAAAATGTCTTCTTTTTTTTTCTCAGGCGTAAAAATTTAAATAATGATTAAAAGCATTACATTTTCAGCACTTTGTTTGTTATGAATTATGAGTAAAGAGTAATTTATTTTTAAAATTAATGTTAATTTGTAGGTTTTTACAGTATTACAGTAAAAAAAATCGTTGGATGCTGTTGAATGCAAATACGAAATATATTAATGTTTAGTTTCAATGTTTTAAAGATCAATTAAATAGGAATAAGAGAACAGCTATTTGCTTCTTCTGAGTTATTATCTTATGTGTACCAGAGGCATCCCACAGTGTCCATAGTCACCCTAACCTCTTCAAAAAAATATATTTGCTTATGATGCTTGTAATTGTTTTAGTAACCCCTGTCATTTTAATACTCACTGTACTCTATTGCACAAAAGTAACCCCTCCAGTGGCACAGTAGAATGTCTGAAACCGACTTTCGATACTCGTAGTGGACGGAGCACAGATACCCCGTTGTGTAGCTTTGTGTTTAGTTCCAAACAAAGAAACAAATAAGTAACCAATTGTTGTTTAATTCATAATTACGTTTAAAGTTATATTCTTGGACATTACGTTTCGGCATATTTCTTTTGTTTTGTATACGGTATAATTCGATATATGTTTTAATTATCTAACAAATTTCAAAGGGCCGTTTTAAACACATTTAATAAAGTCTGAAATTCAGATATCTCATGGTATTTAAAAGCTAAACTTCTAGTTATGCGGATATCGAAACCCGGATTGTAGCATTGTAAGTCCGCATATATGCCGTTGTGCCACTAGGGAGCATATTAAATGATATACAAGAAAATAATGATTCCTCAGTGTAAAAGGTGAACAGTCCTCGGTGGGACAGCGGTAAATCTACCGACTTAAAAAAGTAAATATTCGAGGTTTTATTTCCTACAGTGGACACAGTAGGTAGCTCAATGTGGTTTTGCTCTAAAACAAACAAATAAAAGTGATAAATACTATAATTAAAATGGCTTCGGTAACGTTACTACATATTTAACTGACATATTCAACAACATCACGTCTCCTTTTTTCCAAAGTGTTTTCCAAAACTTAAAATTAATTCCCATTAAACCCGTCAACGGATGTCTGTCATCTATTTTTCTTGTAGATATGAAGCACTACCAAACGCTATTTTACAATGATTACAAACATTTCATCTAAATAAGGACATTTTATTGGAACCAGAAATCAAATTCACCCCATTTTTCAGTGATGTAGTTTTGTTTATAGTGTTCGATAACAACCAAAAATTTGTTTTTATAAGCATCAAAAATTTTATTCATTTTACAGATAGGAAAACTAGGCTGTAGCTTGGCTTTTTTGAAACTGGTATTGCAGAGGAAGAGCTCAATTGATAATGATAAAAGTTTGGAGCCCCCAGTGTGGCACAGCGATAGAAACTGGATTTCGATACTCGTGGTACAATGATCTATTTGTGCTTTGTCCACCACGGGTGTCGAAACCCGATTTTAGGTGATATGACTCCATAGACATACCGCTGTGCCAATGGGTGGCAATTTAAGTAGAAAAAGCATGTACTTCTCTAGCTCTCTCTAAAACTTTTTTGATCTTATATAGGTATATTTGTATTTAAAATTGTCGTGCACGTAAGAAAACATATATCTAAGTAATTATTATATTATGTAACAAAATTTTTACTTTTTTATTCCTGGGCAGAAAGTGTTATTTCCAAATTGCTTATGCCTAAAGTAAATGGAAAAGACCTACCTTTCTCTTCAAACTTTGCTTTTGTGAACTGGGTAATGAAATTTTTTAAATGTACCCATTTTCCAGAACATTCCAGGTAGCTCCAGTGCTGAGTAGCTGACAGAGAATTTTCTCGAACGTACAAGAATTTTCAAGAACTTTCTAAAATGTTGTAGAACTAACCAGAATTTTCAAGAACCTTTTCGAATTTTCTAGAACTTTCCATAGTAATATATAAACAGGGGCTCACCAACTCACCACTTCATTTTAGTTCTAGCTGCCTAATTTTATCTGATTTTATCAGAGGTGGCATCAAGAAGCTGCATGTATAAATACATGTAAATCTTGACTCATATCTTGTTTTATTCAGACCTTATGTAAATGAAGATGTGCAAATTTGCCCATTTTTACACAGAAAATAGGCTAATTTCTAAAATTTCATTATCCAGGCCACAAAAGCAAAGTTTGAAGGGAATAATGACCATTTTCTGTACTTTTACAACATACGCAATTAAGAAATAACACATACTATCCAGGAACAAAATTTGTGTTACATAGTGTTATGAGGAGTGATGGACATTATCACTCATTGTTTACTCTGGTATTAGTGGCAATCGGAAAAAAACCTTAAAGATCACTGTGTTGTTCCAATCATGAAACCTGATCGTAATGAAGAAAAATAGAAATGCCTTGTTATACTGCGATATTTTGGAAAAACTGCACATCTGCATTGAGGTAATTGTACTCGTCACGTCTAGTAGTGGTTTGAAAAAAATAACATCCAGAGTTTTTCTTGATCAGTTAAAAGTCCTAACCAGAAAATATTTTAATTGTTACTGGCCAATTTGACACGTCTCCTAAGGAACAGAAAAGGTAGACTCTACCCCAGTATTATTACATTTAGAACTACTTTAAATAGTGAATGTTTCGGGCTATTCCAACAGGTGTTTGTCAACAGTCATTTAAAACTGTTAGAAATACACACGGTACAGAACGGGATTAACATAATGTGTGAACCTACTCTGATGAAACATTCCCTCACTTCCAGACTTCATTGTACCAGCACTTTAGATAGTTTATACAGTGTTTCCACTGAAGGTTACAGAAAGTAAAAAAATAAATAGCTTTAGTAGCACACACTAAACTTACTTTGTAAACTTTAGATATTTAAAATATATAGAACATACTTTACTCATCAACACCTTTGCTCCCCCCCCTCATTCTTAAACACTCCTAAACAGTATTAAGTCTGATATAATTGCTAGTTTTTTTTATACTGATATTTAAGTGTTTAGCATGTGAAATAATTTTATATAGACTATTTTCTTTACAAAGCCTGTCTTCTGTCATCAGGTGGTTAGGGCGCTCGACTCGCAATCTGAGAGTCGCCGATTCGAATCTCCCTTACACCAAACATGTTCGTCCTTTCAGCCTTGGTGGCATTGTAAGAATACAGTCAATACCGCTATTCATTGGTGAAAGAGTTGGGGATAGGTGGTGATGACTAGCTGCCTTCCCTCTATTTTTAAACTGCTAAATTAGAGACTGTTAACGAATATAGCCCTCGTGTAGCTTCGCTTGAAATTCAAAAACAAACTATCAGGAGACAGGGAGGAGTTGTTTATTTGGAATTATGCACGAAGCTACCTAATGGTTCTGCCCCACCACTGGTATCGACACCTGGTTTCTAGGTTGGGAGCAACAATGAAGAGCTTACCAAAGTACTTTATATTCAGTAATATTGAATAGACGAGATTAAAGTAAAGTAATATAGAGAATTCTGCGAACCTATGCAGTTTATCAAAAGCGAAAATAAACGCCAAAATCATTTTCGTTTTACATAACAATAATTATACTTTGAAAACAGAAAAAAAAACACACCTACCGGATGATTTATATCAAGAAACTTGGTTTTAGGAGTGATGGGAACACCAGATAAAAACTGATAGGTTTCATTAGTCCTCTGTAAACAAGGAAATACTGTTAGTAAACGTATATACATAAAAATTTATAGTATATAGATAAAAACAAACTGGATAACAAATTGACTTTCTTCATTTTTCTTCTGTTATCAACCTAGTAGCAGTAATCATTCTGACGTTTGACTATTAACAAAATATCTTGTTACAGAAAAAAGTTAGACTATAGATATTAATAACTGTTTGATTTAAATTACTTCTTCAAATGAGAAACTTGAAAATTTACATTTATGCAACGGCATGTGCATATTTTGTACTTAGAGCAGTTATTTTAAGATTTAGATAAATTTATTTATTTGGAAAGACTAACAGACGAAAAACAATACTTTTTATTTCAAATCCCCAGTAATTAGGGTAGAGTTTCTTCACATAAACACGTATATATATATATATATATACAACTTCCAGTTTTGAAGAATGATTCGGTATGTATTAATTTTTAAAAGTTTGAATCTTTATTCAGAAATCCTATGCAATCAGCGTGTTCATTTTCAAAGAGTCGTGTGTATTAAATGGAATCTATGTGTAATATGTGAATATGACAAACATCAGATGCGCATAATTTCAAAGTATGTGAGCAATATATATATATATATACACACACACATATAAGTATAATATCTGTTAAAAACGGGCGCTCAAATGACTTTTGTAAATTTTAGATATAGTGGGAACTACTTGTGAGCTTCAAATGTTTTTACTAATAGTCCAGCAATATTAGGATTCACGTAAAGCACAGTTGAGTGGTGAGTCCAGTAGTATAGATAGATACATAAGTAGAATTTTCTATTACTGTTGTAGAAAAAGAGAGATGAAAATCAGCATAGTTCGGAAATATAGCTCTCACAAGGTTGGGATCAGGAAATTGTTACACAATACATATATTAAACTTTATATTACTGCAATGGGATATATATATAGAAAATTTGCTGAAATATTGTACAGTCACTTACTGATATCACAGATAACCAAAAGTTTGGACTTACTCTTTATACTTTACGTTAGTTACTATCAATAACAAAAACTGCCGATGTTAGGAAAAGTTAAACTAAAGATGCTTTTTTACAGCTGTAGGTGCAACAGTTTTCATGACTTAAAAATTGTTTCTAATTGGTGTAGTTGCAGCAAGGGATGAGAAATCACAATATAATTATTTAAACTTTGACAAAAAGTAAAAGTTCAAAGATATAAAGTCCAGCAAGTGGGCGTGTTTTCTTATAGCTACATATCTACTGTGTTCACCAAGGGGAATCGAATCCATATAGTGGCGTTGTAAACCAGTAACCTTACCACCATACCAGCGGGGGATATAAAGTCCTAAAAGAATAGAAAAGTTGCAAGGACATTTGAAAAAATGAACAAAGTTTTGATGTTGTTTCTCTTTTGCTTTTATTCATTTATTCATTTTTTGCTGAAACACCTTGTACATTCTGTATTGGTTGTAAAAAAAATCAAAATCTAGGTGTAGATTAGAGTGATAGTTAAAAACTCCATCACTTTTTGTATATTTATTAACTAGTTATCTAAAATAATTTAATATCTGAAATTCTCTTCAGCAGTTTACTAGTAAGCTTGAGAGTAAGTTAAAATTCAGGGTGTAGTCACTGCGAAGTTTACACTGCAGATAGCATTTTGTAGTTTTGAGCTATGTTACGTGTTATACCCTATTTCGGGGCCCGGCACGGCCAGGTGGGTTAAGGCGTTCGACTCGTAATCTGCAGGTCGCGAGTTCGAATCCCGGTCGCACCAAACATGCTCTCCCTTTTAGCCGTGGGGGCGTCATAATGTGCGGTCAATCCCACTATTCGTTGGTAAAAGAGTAGCTCAAGAGTTGGCGGTGGGTGGTGATGACTAGCTGCCTTCCCTCTAGTCTTATACTACTAAATTAGGGACGGTTAGCACAGATAGCCCTCGAGTAGCTTTGTGCGAAATTAGAAAAAACAAACAAATTATATTATGTATGTATGTATTAGAGCTTTTAGCGTAGATTAATATTTTAATGAATTAGTAATATCACTGAAGCAAAATGGATGATACGATTCGTTATCGAAAAAAAGAACAGAAATATTATTAAAACAACACAAATCATTAAAAATTAGGACACCTTTTAACAAATACGCCGAATACTTCTAAAATACTCCCTTACAGTAGCTTCGTACTCGTGTTGGGTACAGCACAGATAACCAATGTGTAGCTTTGTGTTTAAATACAAGAAAACAAACAAAAACTTTTAAATATGTATTTTCTTACGGCTGTACAAAGTTATATTACCTTTAACTTTGTTTACTGCTTTATGGATTGTTAGATCATTACACTAGTTAATCTCGAAACAATTCAATTCGAATAATCTGAAGTGTGAAGACTTTACGTTGAGTTTCGTTATTGGTGATTAATGTCGAAATTATAAACTTTTAGTAGTTACGCGTGGTGTACCACAGAGGACACACTGTACTGTAGTGTAGTATTATTATCATCAACTTTAAGTGATCTTGTTTATTGTCTAATTTATTTAGGTGTTGTTGTTTTTTAGTTTTGTTTTCCTGTTAGATATTTGTTTTGATATTTATACTTTATTCTGATTTTTTCTTTCTTTTTTTTTGTTGTTGTTGTTAAAATTACGGAATTCTCTTCTGTACTCTGTTAATATATTTGATGTGAGATCAGGGATGTAAAAATCAAATAATTTTGTCTCTTGTTATGTGAGAAAATACCACTAATGGCTGTTGCTATTTAGTGCCTACTTTCTGTATTTAACGTATTATTTTCACTTTTAATTGTACAGTCGTCATTTGCAAACAATTCAGTAAGTGGCTATAATTGATTTAAAATTATTTAGAAGATTTAATTAAATGAAGATTCGCGTTCTATCGAACTGCTTAATATCTTTCAGTCACTGATAAAATTTTATTTTCGATATCGATTGAACATCGATAAATATGAAGTGATTTGTGAGTTGAAAGGAAGCTAAAGGCCCGGCATGGCCTAGCGCGTAAGGCGTGCGACTCGTAATCGAAGGGTCGCGGGTTCGAGCCCGCCTCGCGCCAAACATGCTCGCCCTCCCAGCCGTGGGGGCGTTATAATGTGACGGTCAATCCCATTATTCGTTGGTAAAAGAGTAGCCCAAGAGTTGGCTGTGGGTGGTGATGAGTAGCTGCCTTCCCTCTAGTCTTACACTGCTAAATTAGGGACGGCTAGCACAGATAGCCCTCGAGTAGCTTTGTACGAAATTCCAAAAACGAAACCAAAACCAAACGATAGAATTCACCACGATGAAGACAAACTTCATGTTCAACAACCACAACTATATACAAACAAATGGCCTGAGCATGGGCAATCCAGTATCATCAGTTATAGCCAATATTTTTATGACACAAGTTGAAACACAAGCAACTAACACACCATTACATCCACCACTATATTGGTACAGATATGTAGACGACATGATTGCGGGATTCACATCTACAGGACACACTTAATTTTTTCAATCACATTAACGCTATACATCCCAACATTAACTTCACATGTGAACAGAAAGATAGCAATCAAATATCATTTCTTAACCTCAAAATTACAAGAACCGATACAGAATATAAAACAGAAATCCACCGAAAAATCACCCATACTGGACTATACATTCCTTGGGACTCAGCACATGAAACAAAACAAAAACTCCACATACTAAGAAACCAAATCAACACAGCCATAAAACTATGCTCACCAGATAAAATTAACGATGAATTAGACAAAATAAAACAATACTTCATCAACATCAATACGTTTTTTCCACAAACTGTAGAAAACACCTAGAAAATAGCAAAATCAACTAACAAAAGTAAATATCCCACGAATTAAAAAATCGCGAAACCATATATGGCTGCATACCATATATTCTCAACATCAGCAGAAAAATAACCAGCATTTGGCAAAAACTGGTAACAAAATATGACATTCCAGTTAATACCAAATTTATTCAAAAAACAGGCACAAAACTGAGGTCTATACTATGTAAAAACTACATGGACAAACACCATCCCAACATTATTTATAAAATACAATATGATAACTGCCATTTCTATATTGGAGAAACAAGTAGAAAAACGGAAACCAGATTCAAAGAGCATAGAAAGTTACATTATAACATTGCTAGAATTAAAAGATGCTACATAATAAGTGTTGTAAGCAAATATTCTTAAACTATGAAGCCAATACTAAACTTAAATAAAGAATGATTTCGACAGAAACTTTGAAAGCCTGATTATTCCTATTTCTAAACAGCGTCCATCTCATCTGAATAAAGAGAAGTGTTTATTTCAGCCTTGCTAAATAAGCTTTTATCTCACCCTTACATTCAATTGTCTACGCGAGTCTAGCTAAACGTTTGATCTGTTTACTCAGTAGCGCATTTTATATTTAATAAAATATCTTATAAAACAGTATTTTTGTTAAGTTTCTTTCCCTAGGAGACTTTTTGACATTTTTTCTGTCTGCCTTTCACCTAGCATTTTAGTATTACGAAAAGTCATAAAACTACGGGTACTTTTTAAGTTAACCGAGCGAACACGTTCATACGTGGAAACTCAAAAATCCTGAACTGGTCTCCATCATCAAAAGGTATTAAATTGTTGAATTAAAATGTTTATTGTAGGAAATGTATAAAATCGCAACTCTTGAACTCACAAGAATTGAGTATTGTTCTTTGTACCGCATCTTCTTATGTTAATAGGATTTCGTTAATTAAATTTACTTCTATAATTGAAACACTTAAGTTCAATGAGGCTTTTATTACACGCGGTTTTATCTATATATGAAAATAACGAATAGCAGTTACTCCACGTGAAGTCTCATAAAATGGTCAATTTTGTCACAGCTAGAAAGATCGATGCTAAAGCAAAGTTTGAATTACTACCTACGATGAGTAGCTACACATATATCGATAGTGATACTTTATTCAATTTTTTTCTATAAATATCAGTCAAAAGATGAGTCGTGTTATAGACGTTGTCTGTCTGTAAATGCTATAAACATTTTCAAAGAACTTTGAATTAACAAAATCATTCTTTTCATGTCGAAAAGCTTGGCTGGAGAGAAACTGTAAGTTGTTTTTTTAAACGAAATCTGAAGTTATGTATTTGAATTGTTTGATAAAAGTGTGAGATATGTGTTTCAGACTTCATTGATAAACCTGAATAGTAACTAAACGCATGAGCCACTTTCGTATTCTTTAACATTATCAAACTATAGGGTGTTCGGAAAGTCACTGTGCAGTTTTGTAATCATATTTTATTCAGTCTATTTCAAGCCAGCAACTGATAGCGGTGTTTAGAAATAAAATAAGAAGAATTTAGGCCTGTATTGATGCCAACATGGGTCACTTTCAACATTGTTTATAATTGTTATTCATATTTACCTCCTGTATTCTATATTGAAACATGTCTGTTAATAAATATGTAAGTGCACAGTGACCTTCCGAACACCCTGTAGAATGAAAAATTGCTTCAAGTTGGTAAATAAGTAAACATCACAACACATAAGCTTCAATAAAGCTCTACTTTCGTTTATCTGGCATCTATATGGGCTGGATGTTACTGCTCAGTTCTCTAATTTAGACCTCATTACAATATGTCTTTTAATGCCGATGCAAAATGTTAATGTTTTTACTACTCTAAACTCTTTTCCCAATGAAAGAAAAACATAAAAACTAACAACCACACCCGAAGTTATGTTAAAGTGATGAAGTTGAGCAGGAATGTAGATTCGTTACAAAGCCAGTCGTGTTATGTTACGAATGAGTAATTTTATGGTGACGATACAGCTACTATAGAAGTAGGTTTGTTTTCAAGACACAGTTTTCACTATGTGAGCATTCTCGTTATGACGACTTGGTGTCCACTATATAATAGTTCTCTTTCTGATGATGCGACTATTACAATAAGTATTCTCACTCTCACAATACCGCCACTATAAGTATTTTCGTTCTAACGATACGGCCATTATAAAGGTATTATCGTTTTGTTGACATTACTACTATGCATAAGTGTTTTTAGTTCTGATAACACCGCCACTACATAAACATTATTTTTCCAACGACACTAGCACTAATGAATATTGTTATTCCAAATAAATGGCCACAGTATGAGTATTACCATTTCAATGACAGAGCCACTATAACCATTTCTATTCCAGCGATAGGCCACTATATTATATTAATTCCAACGACATCACCACTCCAATTATTCTTATTCCAACGATATGAGTATTGTTATTCCGATGACGTCGTCACTACAAGAGTAGTCACATTCCAACGTATCCAAGCTGCAGAAACTTTTTAGCTCTGTCTTCGATCCAGAATGCCAACAGTATATTTTTGTTCGCTGCCTCTTACTACACAATGTTTATCTTCATATTCATGCAAATAATATATTAATATTCTGTTCAATGTCCGTGCAAACACAAAATGTCTAGCATACGTCACAAAATGAGTTTCGCCCAGCAAGGCAAGGCAGGACAATACGATAATTTTTGTGTGTGTATTTTCCATCTTTCTACATGAATCATAAGTACTGACTACATTATTTTTTTCTCTGCGAAAAATAATGTTATTCAAGTTTGTTAAACCTTGTTAATATTTTTTATCTTCGTAGAGCCGATATGTATGTTTTTTTCCAGTGAATATTTCTTCCTGCAGGCATCGAAAAATTAGTGTGTGTGTGTGCGTGCGTTTTTTCTTAAAGCAAAGCTACATTGGACTATCTGTCAAGTTCACCGAGGGAGATCGAAAAATTAGAAGTTTTAAAAATTGCTGAGGCATCTCTGTGTACTGACACAACAGTATTTTACTTAATGACTGTTGTACAGTTTAGTCTCTAAATTACTATACGAAGAACAGATGACGTGAGAAGAATGTACTACAATATTTTAATATTTTTTCACATGGCTTACTAAATTTAAATGTTGATAAAAAACACGCTTTGCTGTCGGTGCTTGCCGATAGTTCAGCGTTGACAAAAGCAATGCTTATTATTGGTGCTTACTAATAGTGTTGACAAAAACATGCTTTATTATTGGTGATTGCTGATAGTTCAGTGTTGATAAAAAACATGCTTAATTATTGCTGACGTAGCACATTGACGAGCTGCCCCACAAAATACGCCCATTGTAAAGAATGCTTAGTTCACATTCATTTTAATTAATCAAAAACTAATTACGTACCGTAGTCTTGAATGAAGTGGAGTTAAATAAATTAAAATATGTGCATTAACATCAGTGTCATTAGTCCTCTACAGACACAGCTCTTGTGTATACAAAATGTAAACAGCATTTGATAATGGTGTCTAAGAATTCTAATTACTTTTTGCAATTTAGTAAAATAAGTAGAACATGATTATTTAATACAAGAACATAATACTCAAAACTTCCACCAGATGGTACGAAAATTCGACCCAAGATCATCTGCAGGGTAAATGAGGTATAATAGTAAAGTAAATCACATAAAATGAAGCAAGAGAAAGCAATTTAAAGTTCAAAGTGTCATTTAGTGATATTTGTTTTAATTATCATATTGGGGTAATATATTAAGACATCTTAGAGAATTCAAATAATTTCAGTTAAATGATAGATGATCCCATATCCATGCTTTAAAATTCAGTGGAATTAAGTATTTGTTAAAAACATCAATTTATAGAAATAGATAAAATGTACTTAGCATTTTTGCCCATAGTTTATTATATTTATGGGAAGTACAGATTCCAATTTAAATTTTTGGAGTTTATGTGTGGACAATTGGTAAATATATACATTTTTATCTGAAATTTCCTGTTTAATAGAGAAGTACGTTTACAATGGGCATTATATTTTCTTAAACACAATAATTTAACGAAACTTTAAAATAATTCATGTAATTTTTTAGTTCTTTTTCGCTACTGCTGGCCTTTTATTTGTACATTATCATTCTTCTCTTTATTTTCAAAATGTGCCTCACAGATAACTTCAGGAATGCCAAAGTACGAGAATAAGACGTAATTTCAAGATAAAAACATAAAACTGCAGAAAGTCTACTTAGGTAAAGGAATTTTTCAATTTTCATTTAGGGATCCAGTATTCAACTTTTTTTCCAAAAGAAGAAGCTCTGTACAATTTGGTATTGAAGATCGACATTTCATATGAAGTAACACAACACAGTTTTACACAGAGAATTTGGCATTTCTCACTGAACCGCATAGCACAGTCTCACAATGAGAAACAATATTTCTCGTGAGGCAAAACAATGTAAATTTAGACAAAAAATTAGTGAGTCTCCCGAAATAGCACAATAAAGGTTTACACTGCTGATAGACTCGTTTATGAAGATGATCAACATGTAACATGACATAAGTTTATTAGAAAGATACACATTTATCGCAAAGCAAAAAGCACAGCTTTATAAAAAAAAAATTCTTGTGATGCAAGATAGCACATGTTACTAAAAGTAATAAATATTATCTCAAAACAACACAATACAGATTTACAAGGAGTATCCATATTTCTTATGAAGGAACACAAAATAGTTTTACACAAATTATCAAAACTTAATACAGGTCACTAAGAGGATCATCATGTGTAATGAAGCATCACAGCAGGCTAACATTTTAATTAGTCAAGTGGAATAATTACTATTAAGATAAAACAGTAAAAATAGAGCATTTGCTCTGCATAGCAGAACTTACCAGCATGTTTCAGTAAAATATATTACGTATTGTAATTTATCTCGGATGAACACGATTTATTATATCACTTACATTACGTATTACGAGTTCAAATATCCAGAAGTTTTAATTTTCATGTGGCAGTTATTTGAATTTCTATATGTATTAAATTTATGATATTTGCCAACAACATTGATACATACAATATTCTTTCTTGACACAAATATATTTTTATATACAAAAAAATATAATTTATAACTGTTATTACAAATAGTGGTTTATATACAAGACCATTACAAACAATACTGAGTCTTATATTTAGTCTGAAACTGAATCTTTTATCGACGTTCATGGAGAGTAAATTAATTATGTGTTTGATACACCGTTTGACACCCGTCCGGTATGGCCAAGTGGGTAAAGTACACGACTCGTAATCAGAGGATCGCGTATTCAAATCCCCGTCACTCCAAATGTTATAATGTGACGGTAAGTCCAATTATTTGTTGGTAAAAGAGTAGCCCACGAGTTGGCGGTGGGTGGTGATGAATAGTTACCTTCCCTCTAGTCTTACACTCCTATATTAAGGACGGCTAGCGCAGATAGCCCTCATGTAGCTTTGCGCGAAATTCAAAAACAAGCAAAATCTCTTGATAGTTAGCTAGTATGAAAGCACCCATAAGGTTTCACCGCCGATTATATCTGTTGTCCTCGTAGAAATAAAAACTTCCAAATTAATTGACCGAAGTTGAACGAGTCATGATACTCGAAATATATAAATATTCCTAATCAATTTCTGTAATTTTCCTATTAATAAACGTTAAACACAATTATAGCTTCCGAGACTTAGAGTATAGTAACTATAGCACAACAGTAACTATTTCCCAGATAGCTGCTTTTATACGAACTACACGAGATTCTTGAAATTTTGAATAATGTTCGAGAACATGCTAGAGTTTTCGTAAAATAAGTATTGTTGATTTTTACTCTCAAGAATCTTTTACAAATTTATAGCACAGGTGGAACTTGTGCAATGCACGTCCAACAATATACGTAATACGCATCAAACTAAAACACACGTAGGTATTAAAATCAACGTATAACAGTAACTCTATTACAAACATCAAAGTAAGAACTATCAACTCAGCTAAAACAAGCCACGAAAAGAAAGATCAGCTTTTAAATGGTCAAAATAAAACATATTAAAGCAACAGTTATCAATTATACTGTAATCAACTTCTTCAAGAAATACAAAGTTGAGATTTCAGATTCTCGAAGCAAGATACATTAAAATAACAAGTGTCAGTTAAACTGTAATAAATCACTTTAGGAAATTTGAGATCAACTTTTGGATTCTAAAAATAAGATTGTTTATTTGTTTGTGTCAGAGCAGAGCTACACTGAGCTCTCCGCTGTGTCCACTATGGAGAACTGAACCCTGGATTTTAGTAATATAAGTCAATAGACTTAACGCTGTCTCACCGATGGACCAAAATAAGATACACTGAAGTGGTTTAGATGATAATTTATACTTTATATCATAACAAGCCACTTTGGGAAATAATAAGCCAGTTTTAAATTCTCAAAATAAGACTTATATTTCAAAATTGATAAAAATTGATATTTTGTAGTTTTCTCCCATGATATTACTCCTTCTGATCTTGTAGATTAAGGTTTACAGATGCAAATCCAAGTCAACACAATTAGTCTCACGTTGATAATCCCCTATATATTAACAAAAAACTCTGAGATAAAAGAAGAAGTCTCAGTTATTTGTTTCGGTTTCAGAAAGTTTTTGATGTGAAAATATACTTTCGTTTAACTGCATTAAAAGGTGCTGATTGTCATGTTAAATCTCTACTGATTAAGAGAAATTTAACGGATTATTTGAAACTAGATGAGGATTTTAAATTCTTTAGTTAAAATATAGTAATGATTAATATTATTTTGAATGTTAATTATTTGATTTTAATACTAGGGAACAATTTAAACAGCCCAAGTTAAATGTTGTGATGGAAGGTAAAGGCCACTCAGAGGCTCTTTTTTCTGTCTTCCTTAGATTCACTCGTAAAATAAATTAAGCAGTAAAACAAAATAATACAGTATAACAAAGTTTGTTTGTTTTTTCAATTTCGCACAAAGCTACTCGAGGGCTATCGGTGCTAGCCGTCCCTAATTTAACAGTGTAAGACTAGAGGGAAGGCAGCTAGTCATCACCACCCGCCGCCAACTCTTGAGCTACTCTTTTACCAACGAAGAGTGGGATTGACCGTCACACTATAACGCCCCCACGGCTGAAAGGGCGAGCATGTTTGGCGCGACGGGGATGCGAACCCGTGACTCTCAGATTAAGAGTCGCACGTCTTAACACGCTTGGCCATGCCAGGCCTGTATAACAAAGTTAGTAGTTAAATAACAACATACTATAAAATGTAAAGAATTAATTCGCTAAAACCTTGCAGAAAAATGAATGTAAGTAGTTCAATAAAACTATATTCTGTAATTCAAAGTAAGTTGGTAAATAAAATAGTACTCTATAATGTAAAGTAAGTGTTAAATAAAACCATATGCTATAATGCAAAGTATGCAAGCAATAAACCTGTACTGTCAAATATAAGGTAAGCAGCTAACAAAACTGTTCTGTATAATATAATGCAAACAGTTAAACGAAACCTTCTTGTATGATGTAAAGTAAGCAGTTGAAAGAGTACATAGAGTCATATAATATTAACAAAAACACCTCAATAATATACTGCTCTGATGATATCTTATGTATAATGGCTTATATTTTATGATAGAAATATAAACATATAAAATATATAGGTAGAGAGAAAAAAAACATTTACCTCTTTAACAATTGCTTGCCTCTCCATTCTCTGGTACTTCCGTAAGAGGACTAGTCCAGCTACAACGTCAGAGGGAACAACATCCAGATCCCGGAAAAACTCAGACAGAAGTTTGGCTATTTCTGCAAAAGAATTCTCAAGAGAAGAACAACAACATATAATTAAGTGCATGAATATATATATATATATCATATATAGCACGATAAAAAAATGCGCAAGGTTACTTAATTTATAAAATACACTTTGAAATCAAAATTACAATTATTAAATAAGCTTTCGTCCTGTCATAAGAATGTGATTATAGTACTAGACGTGCCTACTAATATTTTATTGCTTCTTGCACTTATGCCCATTGTCAACGTTTGGGCTACTTGTTTGAGCTAATAGTAGACTCGCATTACGTACATTCTCTAAAGCCTCAAAATACCAAGCGCATTTTAGTATCAACGTTAAGAGTTAATTAGAGTTGAAATAAATGAAAATAATGAGATTTTACATAAATTAACCATTTTTATTGTTTGTTTGAAGTTAAGATGATGACTTAAGAAAGTCGAAACGTTGTTCTCTACTTTATTTCAATTAAAGTTTTAATACCCATACCAGCTGTCTTGAGATACATTTTTACTTCAAGTGGGTTTCTCGTCATCATGAGTTCTCAGTACATTGACAGATGAAGTATAAGAATAAAGTTAATGAAAAACTTTCTTTCTTCCATTACTAGAGTCACCCGCTGAGTTACATTTTCGAAACAAAGCTTACCTCTAACTTTTTGATCTGTATACACAGAAATTTATAAAATTAATCACTTAATGTTACACTGAGTGCTTCTGAGATTTATCCGAGATTCGTTTTAATATATATACACACAAAAGATGTTTTTAATAAAGCATACACACGTTAAGCAAAGTCTTTTATGTAATTTGTGATGGGAGCTGAAACAGTAGAATTTTTAACAGTAACATATTAAATATATAAAATTGTTCCTAAACTGTTAATCACATTTCTAATATTAGACTTATTTTCTATAATTTTAGGTTAACTAGTTAACTATTATTGTTGGGAAGTAGTCTCAAACTTTCAAGTTTTATGTGGAAATATACATATGTTAATTATATGTTGTGGGGTTTTGTTTAACCCTTCATTTCAACATTACCAAAATTCAAAAACATTAACTTAGAACTTGTGTATGGGTAAAAATATAGATAGTAAAGAAAGTTCTGTCTCACCTGATGTCTGTCCGTCCGTCCTATGCAGCAAAACAACAGCCTACACCTTCTGTTCCAACTGTCCTGATACTCTCTCATTGCTTTTCTGGAAACAAAATCACGTTCATTAATCTATAAAATTAGATTGTTATTTACTGAAGTTTCAGTAGAATTTTAAGGGATTGACGCGATGTACAAACTTTTTATAGCGAAATAAAAAATTGCAATTTCTTGAAAGAAAAATAAATATTCAACAACATAACTTTTCCTGCTGAAATATACCTAATCTAAAACATGTATTTTAAACCAGGGAAGATTTATTTGAATTAAAAATTGTACATCTCTTCTGGATGTTGTATTTATGAATGATTTAAAATATTTAAAAGATTAATATAACTTAATTAAAATATTAAAACTAAAATCAAGATGGTTTTAAATGGTGATGTTCCGTTATATTCTGCACGCATTATGTTGTAATGAGAAACTTTATTAAAGGTAGCTTATGAGGTTTTTTATATTTATAAATACAGACACGCTGTATTTCTTTCTATGTTTCACAGAATAGAAAATTGTTTTCATAAATAACTAAAAGGATGTGGGATATCTTTATCTTTCAGTGCTTGATGAAAAGTTCTATATGTTTTAAGCGTGATATTTGTGCTTTTACAAAATATTCAATTTCTTCGTTTTTTTTTAGTGCAAATTTAAATACGCAATAGGCTACTTTATTATGTTCATAATTGAGAGTAGAACGCCGGATTCAACGATATGAATCCGTAATCTTATTGTTGGCCCACTGGAGGACTTAATTGTTTTAAATGAGCAGAACTAAATGTTTTTTTTAATTTTCTTTTGTGAAATTTAATCTTATTGCTTTTATTACTTCCAGCGGCGATATATTTATCTACAAAGAATCCAGTTTATCAGAATATAATGTGTATTAGTAAAAACCTGAAAATATTTATCAAATACAACATGCTATATATGCATAAAATTTTTTAATACATTTCAAATTGTAAGCTAAATATTCTTTCGAATTTTAGAAAACATTGTTGTTAAGCACAAAGTTATACAAAGGGCAGTCTGTGCTCTACTCACCACAGGTATCGAAACCTGGTTTCTAGTGTATAATTCTGTATACGTACCACTGATGGGCAAAAAATATTGTGTTCAGATTTTTGGTATAAAGTGTCAGATTATAAAACAGTGAATAAAAATAAATATACGGTAGAATGAAATAAAAATTCATTAAAATTAGTTACAGTGAAGGTTTTGAACTTCTACATATATAAAAAAATAAGTTTATTTGTTAATTACATTTTGCGTAAAGCTACTCGAAGACTATCTGCGCTAGCCGACCCTAATTTTAAAGTAATAGACTAGAGGAAAGATAGCTAGTCAACGTTACCCGCTGCCAGCTCTTGGGCTATTCTTTAACAATGAAAAGTGGGATCAATATTAAAGTTATTACGTCACAAATGTGAAAGAGCGAGCATGATTCGAAACTGCGACCTAGAGATTGCGAGTTAGGCGTCCTAAATAGCAATTGTATTAATAGCTTCACATGTTCTATGCAGGAAGAATAAGAATGTGTGTTCTTGTAATATATATTTTCAGAAATGATTTTTTATAACACTTTAGATAAAAAATTTTGTTTATTTCTTTTAAGTAAATACACATACATGTACAAGATTTTCTTTAATCATCAATTCTAAATAGAAGGAATTATGCCATATATTTGTTCTAATTACTATTAAAATGAGTTTTATATGTCTGTTTCGTTTGGTTTGTTTTGAATTTCGCGCAAAGCTACATGAGAGCTATCTGCGATAGCCGTCCATAATTTAGCAGTGTAAGACTAGAGAGAAGGCAGCTAGTCATCACCACCCATCGCCAACTCTTGGGCTACTCTTTTACCAACGAATAGTGGGAATTATCGTCACATTATAACGCCCCCACGGCTGAAAGGGCGAGCATGTTTGTTATGATGCGGATATATATGTCTGTTTTAAATATAAAGGAGTTTTTTTAACAGCAGTTTTGTAGTTTTTTTATAAACGCGTTTTACGTAGGTTGTAGATACATGCTTCTGTTAACACGTATTTTGTGCCAGCCTTGTAATAATCAATGTAAGAAACTGAATGCAAAATTCAGTGACTTAAATGTGTGCATGCAATAAGTGTTTTCGGGGAAGTGTTTTAAAATCAAAAGGTGCAATTTCTTGTCCGGTATTTATATTTTATTATGTGAGTTATAACTCAGAGACCAAACATCTAATTATATATCTGACTTTAAAAGCTTGACAGGGTTACGACATCATGAGTCATTATGATTGTAAAATGTCTACACAAAATAACCAAAGAGGAGTTTGTTTTTGGCATATCTCACCATATAATATTTAAGAGAAGTCTTAGATATTCCAATTATTTTCAATTTTAAAATATCTTTAGGAGAGGCTGAAATCACACATCGATAAAGAGTATCACTAAGATACGATCGTAGTTAGATTTAAGATGTAGTAAGGATAATTTTAACGGAATGTGCAAAGATGATCCTAAACATGACTTACGAAGCCGAATTTCTAAAACTGAAATTTTTATAAGCGTTTATGAATTATATTCGTATTATTTGTAACTCTGAAAACAAAATTTCAATATACCCCTTTTTTAGCAAGACATCATCAAGAATGTAAGATGTTCATAAAAAATTAAACTATACATAAGCCTTTATAACTTAAGGCTTTTTGTTTTCTTATAGCAAAGCCGCATTAAGTTATCTGCTGAGTCCACCAAGGGGAATCGAACCTTTGATTTTAAAAAGAAAAATATACAGAGAAAGAAGTATTTATTATTTTAAAAATCTAATTCTGATAGTTGGGAACAATACATATAAAACTTCTTTAAGAATTATGAATAACAAAACACTGGAACATCAGACTATTCAATTTTTTCTAACATTCCAGTGTTTTGTTATTCGTATCCACAAGTAACTATTATGTTAATGTTTCGGTTATACATATATGGGAGGACTGCATATCTGAAGTTTCTTACAAAATTACAGAGAGAAGTATTCTACAGTTTAAATCTCGTAAATTACAATAGTCTATTTGTTCTTTTCTCACAAATCGAGGCCCTGTTTTTAAGTAATGAACACTCAGAAAATATGAACCAAAGTTTCACAAAAGAATAATTCTAAATTAAGAAGAGAACGTGCTATAACATTTAGATATAATTTTCACTGTGGAAATATTTTGTATTGATATGGATTTCGTGAGTCGCCTGGACGTACCACTGCTCAAACTATTAGGCACAAACAGAAATAATCGAAACATTTTTACATCAAACTGACGTATCAGTGCAGAAATATTAGGCACAAATAGAATTAATATAAACATCTTACAATGAATAGATATACTAGTGCACAAACCATTAGGTACAAACGGAATTAACAAAAACACAAAAATATTGTTCGATGATGAAATGAGATTGGATGATAAACTTAAAAATTAAGATGAGTTAAAATATTGATTTAAGAAAAAGAACAGCTATACAATAAGTTAACTATTAAAGTAAAAGCTAGTGAAACTTACGAAATAATTAACTAGAGTATGAAGTTTGGTTAAAGGGGCTATAATTTAAATTTTGAAACTTATTACAATGAACACGCATGAAATTTTGTAATTTCAAACCGAAGAACTTGTAAAGCCTTATGTTGAGTTAGTGTAGTAACAATATCAAAACCTGTTAGTAACAGCAAATAAAAGCGTATGTGATGTCCAACTGACAACAAATACCTACCACACATCTATAACCTTGAAGTCTTCGACTTCCTTCACTACAGGTAAAGTCCATAAATGACATTATATTGAGTTAATTGTGGTTTTACTTCTCACAGCGTCCAATGTAAAGAATTCACCAAAACAACCATTTTTTTATGTAAGATATCCAATGGAATTAATTGAAACATTATGATGTTTTTGTTAAACTTTTATTGCTCATATTGTTGCGGACTCTATAACTAACAACTTCGTGGATCTACAAGCAATATGGAATATAAGTAGTTTAGCAAATGTATTTAATAACCAACGGGGTTCCTTCTCGTTTTATTCCCTCTTTTCTTTATTTAATATTTTTTTAAAAAGGTATTGAATAAAACAATAACAAGGATGTACATTTAGAGTAATTCAGTACATTCAGAATTTCGGTAAGAGTTTCAAAAAGCATTATTCTTTAAAAAACACTTTTTTCGAGTTAGACGCTTTATCTCACCTGAACAAAAATAATCAGATGAAAGGAAGATGACTATACAATTTTGAATTCAATATTTCTTAAAGTATCGAGTTTGTTAGAAAAGTAAGGTAAACAAATAACGCAACTTAAGTTTTTTTCCTTTAGAATTAGAAGTATTTCAACACATTTTATTTTTCAATAGAATTCTACAAATACGAACGCTTCCTTATGGATCAACTCTAACAAAAAGTACTTGGTACTATTATTGATATTCATAAATACTTTGTACTATGACTGATGCTCCCTTCTCAGTGTCACAGCACTATATCTGTGGGCTTACAACGCTAAAATCCGGGGTTTCGATACTCGTGGTGGGCACAGCACAGATAGCCCATTGTGTACCTTTGTGTTTAACTTCAAAGCAATAACAAATTTTATTGATATTTACAAATATCAACATCGCTGAACCATCAGAGCCCATATATATATAAACTTTACTTTTGTGAAGTTGATGTTGAAATATTAAACAATTATAGCGGTAGTAAAAAGTGCCTTTTCATTTGATTAATACACGATGTGTTAAGTTTTTGTTGTTAACCTCGACAAAGCAGACGTTGTAGGATTGGTTTCTAATACTTTTCATTGTCACAAAAATACGTTAGACATAGTGCTCAGTTCGCATTTCACAATATGATTGTTACTGTTCGAAAGCTTATAACAACTATCTTGTTTTAGTGCTAGGTTTAATTGTAATTAAAATATATATTTTATTCATTTTCAATTATAAAGACACTATATATTTGGAGAGTGGAGTCTCTTAAACTAAGTAAAACTACCAAGCGACTTTTTGCCTTTAACAATTCCATGAATTTTTTGTTAAAAGTAAATTATCGTTTAAAAGCAGTTTCTTTTTATAATTATTAAAGTACTTTATTTGAACTAGGAGTTCGTTTTAGGGTAATGTACATATCTACTGTTAATTACTTCCTTGCATTTATTTATCTATATGCAAGTAATATTTCGTTTATATGTGAATATAAATAAACGGTAATTGATTTTCCAATTGTACTTTTCATTTTGTTTAGGTCCGGCATGGCCAGGTGGGTTAAGGCGTTCGACTCGTAATTCGAGGATCGCGGGTTCGAATTCTGGCCGCACCAAACATGCTCGTCCTTTCAGACGTGGGGGCGTTATAATGTGACGATCAATCCCACAATTCGTTAGTAAAAGAGTAGCCCAAGAGTTAGCGGTGGGTGGTGATGACTAGTGGCCATCCCTTTAGTCCTACACTGTTAAATTAGGGACAACTAGCGCAGATAGCCCTCGTGTAGCTTTGCGCGAAATTCAAAAACAAACAGACAAACATTTTGTCTAAACTAAGCAGCTTTCAAAATAATAACGGGGATCTTTTTCGCAATGATTTTCTTAAATAAGCTGTGATTCGAGTTACAACATAGCTTTGCTACTGAATAATGTAAATAAATTTCACACACAAACTAGAAACCTTTCCGTTTTCCTCCTTAAAACTGAACTGTTTGGTATAGGCTTAGTTGTGGAATGAGATGTAGATGTATTGAGCAGCATGATTTTAATTTTGTATATAAGAATATAATTAGTTTACACATTTAATTTACGAACTTGATTTTAATACTCTTCATCTCAATACTCTTTTTATCTCTGTTGTTTAAATTCTAGCATTATAATTTAATATGGACTTGTCTGTATGATAATTTTCAATGTGAGTGCCAAAGTAGTTGTTAAAACATTACTTGAACTTGATTTTAAAATGATATCGTGTTAACATCTCAAATTCTCTCACTGACAGTGTTCCTGATGTGAGTGTGATAAACATAAGGCACTAGGTCAAATTTTCATAGTATTTTAGAAAATATGAGGTCATTTTTTCACAAACTGTAGGAGACAGTAGTTTCTATACAAAATTTGTTGTAATATCATCCACTAATATATGTTTCCTTTTATAATTTCAACACTAATTTCCATCCATCTCGTTACTGATTTTAATAAATCGATAAATTCATTTAAAACCTAGTTGCTGGAGTGAATAGTGACATAAGAGTTGTTCTTTTAAAAATACATACATTAAAGTTGTTTGTACACTAAACACATACGCCACAGTTGCTTATACAACTAAACAAACACGTCACAGTTGCTTTACATTAAACACATACATATCACAATTGCTTGTACACTAAACACACACATCGCAATTGTTTGTAAATTTGCAAATAAAATATACAAATAAAGAAAGAATCGTCAGTTGGTAATTTGCAATGTTGATCAAGTGTCTTTTTTTATTGTTTGGCACCTTCTTATCTATAGTTCGTCTTTACTCAGAGCTCTTAAATCGAGAAATAACAAAATACAAAATAAATCATGTCTACGAGGGCGCTTTTCTTCGACTGGTAATGTACAAAGAAACACTGCAAACAAAAACTTCTTGAGAAGAAGAAAAGGATGTTGTTGTTACTCGCGTTTTAGTAGTTTAGGTTCGTAAATTACCGCTGGCCAAATATGAAACTGAAATAAAATAACTGAACTCAGAATCACTGCCTATCCTATCAACCTGATAAATGCAATATGCAAAAATCTGTTTTAAAACATTTTATTCGCTATTTGTACAAATGGCCTTGTTTTAACGTAAGGTATTAGTCTAAACATAAGAAAAATTTCAGTTTTCTAAAGACCACTAAGCCTTTGTACAACAATATAAATTAAAACAGAACAACATTAAAATAATCACCTGTGTCTCCAGTTGCGATGAGAGCTTCCTGATCGCTTGTATCTGTACTTAGATCTGTCTTCTCGAAGACTCCTTTGATACCTTTTCATCTTTACCCAAGATCTACCAGCTGCATCAAACGTACACCAGATGGTGATAACGACACTCAACAGAACACACCAGTTACAGATCACGATACCTGCACAGAAATTATATTTCACTGTATTACTAAACAAAACCATAACTGAATATCCTACCTGCACGATAATGTTACTGTATTACTTAATACTTAAACATTATACTGTAAATGAATCAATTACAGAACGACAATACCTTTAAAGTAATAATAATATCTGGTCATTAAACAGTCATAATTTAGTTGAATGTCAAAAAGTCATGTCCAGGTAGAGGCCATAGATATGGTTAGAGAATAATAATTTGTTTAAACATTTAACAAGGACACACAACTTACAAAGTGAGATTTGTTGTTACTAAATAAGGTTAGGTGAGCCGAACAGCCCTTTCAGCGCACAGTACCTGCATGTTAAGATTTATTGTTGTTATATATTTTAAATGAATGGAAAGTTCACTGCAAACACAAATAACGCGTCACAAAGTTATGATTAGTCAGTCACCTGTTACTCTAGGATGTCATTGTAAAATTTGTACTTTCTCGCAGCTATAGATAATTCAGATTATCCTTTGTGTAAGTTCTGAGAATGCTTTAACATACTTATGACTGTGATTAAAATATCACAAATGACAATTTTTTTACGCACAATAAAAAACGAAAGTAAAAGTATACCCGACTAGTTTTGTCTTATAAAATAAAGCTATTCTTGACCATGAATACTTGATACGCTAAAACTTGTCGTAATTCCTTTTGCTTTATTTGTATTTTGCAGTTATTGTTTTATTTTATGTTCAAAAACTTAAATGTAATATTATTCCTTGATTTTTTAGCAGTGTAGTGAGCAAAAAGAAATCAACATACCAAATACCAAACTAAAAGATTAGAAATAAATCTTCAAACAAAAAATAAAAAGTAAAAAATTATAAAGTTGTTCGTAGCTACAGAACAGGATACCAATGCTCTGCCCACAGCGAGTATCGAAATCTGATTGCTACGATGGTAAGTCCGCAGACATATCGTTATGCCACTGTGTGTGTGGGGGAGGGGGGAGGGGAGGTGAAACTAAAAATAATCTTAATTTACAAAATAATTAAGATTAATTAATAGCTCTAAACCAAGTAATTAAAACTCATTATACAACACCTAGCGTTTCAATTAGTAGCACTGAATTTTTTAAAAGAAACTACAGAGGAAACTTATCCTCACTTTGGATTCTTGCACAACAGCTATGCTTAATTTATGGAATCCAATCCACATTTACTGCTCAATCCACTGAAGTTTAATTGTCAAAGATACCTCATGTTTAAAACGAGAAAATTAACTTCCAAATACATTATCTTTGCTCATAACTATCGTCAAATACCAAACACAACCTATTCTTTATTATTTGAACATCTTGATGCACGAATGAAATTAAAAAACTACAGCAACTAGATATTCCATACATTTGGTTATCTGTGACCTTCAAATATACACTAGTTAATATATATATATATATATACGTGTGTGTGTGTGTGTGTGTGTAGGAAAGTTGATTTGAAGATAAATTGAACTTTTGTTTTTATTGCTGAAAATTATATATTTTAAATTCACATAATTCTATGCCTTTTAGTAATAAACAATAAAGATATTTTTCGAAAGTTGTTTTAAATTCACAATCAATCATGAACTGCTGAAAACACAATGACTGAGCTTCTAAGCTGACCTTATAGTAACACTAATGCGCCAGAGGTGGGAATCTGAACAAATGATTTTGAGTTCTAGGCTATATATAAGTGCAAGTGACTGGGAAGATTAATGAAATAACCTTCATCCACTCGAGTATATATACATCTATATGTCCATTATATACTTCATACATATTTAAAAGAGAAATATTAATAATGACTGTCACTATGCCACGTCAATAATCCATTTTATTTATAAATATAAATACAAAACAACTGTTTAAAGGTAGAATATGAACATTGGATTACATATTTCAGTATCTGCGTGAAAATTATATTTCAATGTCAAACTTTAATAGCTTAGTCAAACAACCGAGTTAAAACATACCACATATAGACCACAAATTTTGGACATTAATAACAAAGTTTTACTTTATATAATAATTTAGAAGAATACACAAGTTAGAGTTAAACTTAATGACTTAATGATATCGTATTACAAACCATAAATGAGTTGTTATTCAGTGAACTTTGGAGTAAGCTCCAGAAAGGGATATTAATAACAAAGAGAAACATTCATCACATCATATCTAGAGAAAAGTAAACTCAACTTCATAAAATAATTATGTTTGTTTCATTGAGAAGAATATTAAATTATGTTAATCCATTATTTTTGATATAATTTATGGAAATATTTTGTTGAATTTTGTTCACTTACTTAGAATTTTAGTTAGAAACATAGAACAGATTTATTAATAAAATTAATCTATACATATACATATATATACATAGACGCTACTTGTAAAAGTATTTTAGCTAAAAAAAATCAGTACAAACGATTAAACTCGAAATTCTATAATGTCGAAAATTTCTTCGTACCTAAAATGGCTTCTTTAGCAAGATTCATTGGACAGGTATGGTAATGACGGCTGATCCAGACAACTCCTACGATTAACCATGCCACTTCCACCAATAAAATACCTGCATTGACATCCACAATTATATACTTACTCGTAAAAACGGCAAATGTGTCAAAAAATGCAAAAACACGTTAATTAACAAATTACTATAGTTGCTGTCTTTTAATGGACTGTTCTTTCATTCATACGATGTTATTATTATTCTTACATATATTCACTATTATTGCTATATGCATTTCCTATTATTATTACACGCATTCGCCGTTATTATTATTGCTACATGTATTGTTGTACTCCTACTCAACTATTCAGAAACTATTGTAGTTTCAGGAATGTTACCAAATAAGTAATGCTCTTTTATTTTAAGCTTATCATTTGATGAGGACTAGATGATGAATACCAACTACCGATTCGAGAGAAAATCTGCTAATTGTCCATGAGTTGCCGTCTTGGTTTAACAATGATTTCCTTTTCCGCTTCTCCTTAAATTATAAGCTGCTTCATGGGATTTACTGAGCATCTTAGTCTTTATAAGTATCTGTTTACACAATGAACTTTCCGAAAAGAAATAATATAAATGAACATACGTTAAACTAGTATGATCCTATAAATGATAGTAATTGTAGTTTAACCTACCGTTTTTTATATACGTGATATAGATTGTTATAATAATATAAAAAGAAACCACTTATTGCTAGCCCACCAAAGAAATGCGTTTTAATACGTAAAGGATGTTTTTAATAAACTTCTGAAGTTCTCGTTGTTGATAACTTCCAAAACCATTTGAATGTTATACATAAAATATTCTACCTTAAGAAGTAAGTAAAAAAGGATACTGTGAGCAACGGATTTATCCGTCTACTTATCTATCGCAGTTAAAATGAATAATTACTTTAGCAGTTTTTGTCTTAATGCAATTTAAAGTTTATGTTTTGCTCTATTTTAAATATTACACCTATCTTTAGATTTTTTCGCCTCTGCATCGTATCTTTGAGCCATTTTAATTGTCCTAAATCCAAAATACCCATATTTAATTTGACACTTTTATATGAGCTTGATCTAACTTTAAATGCATTCTTATTAAACAACTTTTATGAGCTTCTCAGAGGCAAGTCTAAGGACTTTTTTCACAAGAAGTTTGCAGATTTTCGACCATTCCTTTAAAAGCAAAATTGCTTAAAAATAGCTTAGTATTAAATCTTTTAATCGAATGTAAATAAAATTTCTGGGAACAATATCTGTTTTCACAAAGTAGAATCTTGATTTCATCAGTCTAAGTCAGATAAACCAGCTGCATGTTTCTAAGTGTTGTATTTGACTATAGCACATCAATACTGTAATTAGATATTATTTACATTTTTTTCGTTTTTACCCAATTTCAATAAAATATATCTACGGCTCAACACACAGAGAAAAGTACATTTATTTCCAATTTCATAAGTACGGTCATTATAAAATTCTCATGTTAGTTTATTACCGGATCTAAATGTTCACCTGTGTCGAAAAAGTAATAAGCTGATGGGTTTTTGTTGAGGTAAAAACACTAGATTAATTATTTGTTTTTTAATACACTCATGTATAATATTCTGCTCTTAGTCATTTAATTTATATCTAACACAGAGGTGATAACAAGATATTCTGGAAATAGTCTTTTTGCTTCCGTTGAGTCGTTATTCTAATTTTTATGTTTTTTTTTCTAAATCCTGATATATTATTACAAAACATATTCTTCCTGCTTACCAAAGCACTCAAAATGTAAATTTATTCCTGTATTGTTCAATATAATTTTAAGGACGTTATTTATTTCTTTATAACCTGCCAGTTAATATAGACTGGGTATCTATATTACGTGCACACATTCAGTCAACGATTTGCTAAACATTTTGTAACGAAAGTCAAATTATTTCATAAAAAAACTTTTATCCGTTTGACATAAACTTGAACTTACACATAAAGTGTTTTTTATTTAATAGATATGTTTCAAAATTTAAATTTTTTGTTACGGCTGATCAACCAACTTTATTATTGCTAAATGTGTCATAACATGTATAATTGCGCCGAGGAAAACATTTAAGTTCAAAATGATAAATCCTTCATATGAATACCTGTTGATTGGGCATACTTGGTTAGTTTAGGGATATGTTTAAATTCTGTTTTTCATTTCAGATAACTGTAATTTATGTCACTGATGATGAAATTGATTTGTAATAATTTATTTATTTGTAACAATGATAAAGTATCTAATTCCACTTACTATCTACAAATTTAAGTTTATGCCTTGTCTAAAATAATTAGTAAATCAATCTATTTATTTAAATTAGTAAGAACATAATTATCAGAAGAATGGTTAGTTAACAGTAAGTCGTCGTACATATTGAAATAATGCTTAACTGGTAGTTTAGTGCATCAACCTATGCATTGAAATTACGTTTAACTGCTATTCAAACAAATAATTGTCAGTTGACAAGTAATAACTTAATATATTTACTAAAATCATATTTTGATTTTATATGTAAGGACATCCTCAATTGTTCACCCTATTTTATATTCGTAATTTAGTTAATGAAGCATTGAGTGTTTTTGAAATATATAGTTCCATACTTCCTGTTTATATTTTTAACTGGCCATAAGACTGCAGATATACATCTTTCTGTTTAAAAACCTGTTATTATTTCATTTGTATAATTGATTATTAATCTTATACGGTATATTACTTATTAAACGTTATTGTTATGAAACTCAACAAAATTACGGGGCGTAAGATTCCTTGAACATCGAATTGATTCTTTAATCGCGTGTCTCATAAACGTTTCGTGCAAGTTCCTACATTTTCATATTACAACGTGTTAATAATTAATTTTGGCATCCACTTGAGATTCATTTCTATTTCACTAAAGTTGTATATTTTAAGTCGTATTTAACTGTGTTATTACATAAGTATCTTGTCGTCACTATAGACATTTCAACATCCCACTACTAAAGGATGGTCGAATATCAATTATACAAATTCATCCGCAATTAATGTGTTGCTCATGCATAGTTCTAACATAGTGGATAACAACTTAGTGTTTTCTGAGCTCGTGCATTTTGGAGAGAAGTTATGCTTTTCTCTTCATGTCTGTATATTCATAGCAAAATGTATAAGAAACTATTCTAGCTCCCAGAACCTTTCAGCCAATAGAGTTATTTAAATGTTTTTTGTCCGTATCAGATGTATATAAATACCTACCATATCACAGGATTGATGAAAGACTGAAAAACCTATATTTCGCCAGGATAAAAACGTACAACGAAAATCATTTTGGTAATCTAAAGCTTGCCTCTATAACAGATATAACAGCTGCTGGTGGAACCTACTAGGCTCCCAGTCCTGCTTCACGATAATCTCGAATTGTACATTAACAAAGGATATTGCTTCCAATATAATGAACAGACTCTACTATTTTGAGATGGAAAGGGGAACAATAGAACTGAAGTGATAAGAATTACTGGGAGATAATTAATATAGGAATCGGTGTCTCTCAGTAAGCTAGAAGCAAAACAGTTTAGATTCAAAGAAATAACGAGGTAGTTGAAAATATTTTTGACGGTGAAAATGAGTCTCTTAACCGATTTCCAGGGAGTCTTTCATTCAGATGATTTTGAGATCTATACTAATATCAATGAAGGATGCAATTAGCATATATAGGAAAAACCTGCTTAACCAATTTAGTCAGCTTATAAGTTTATTATATAAAAATAGTGGTTGTCCTAATGCTTACCGTGACAGTTTGTCCTTGATACGGATTAAAACTAAAAATAAGCATGGCAGTAGAAATGCTCGAGATTTCAAGCCAAGTGAATTGTGATGCTAAAAATTTCAAGGCGAACGACAACTCTCATCTATGATGTGTTATTTAGTGGTTAGAACAAATAGCTCGGAATGTTTATTGTAGAAATTATCTCCCTTTCATTTTTTATCAGTAGGTTGCTGTGAATCAGCAAGAGTCAACTTATAGATTTCTAATGAAATGAGTCTTGTAAACAATGCTATATAATCCTCCAAGTTGAGGACAGAAGTGTTGCATAGGCTATGATAAAAGGTTGAATTATATTTTTAAAAAGGATTAATAATGAAGATGAGTTTAAATTACGCATAAAAAATATAATAAAATGTGACTGCCTAAACTAATACACATTTTAATGACTACACAAAAAGGGGTCCCCAGAAGTATTGAATGCTCATTGAAATAACATTTTCATAGACTACGTCTAACAAGATGCCAACACTAAGAAATAAAGGAGTTACACGTAATCCAGTAATTCATTCAATGAGAGATTGAAGTTGACCAAAGGAAATAATAATATTATTTTACGATTAATGTTAGCCAGTCAAAAATAATATAACCAGTGAATGGCAATAATGGTCAGCAACATCACTTGAATGAGCAAGTCAACCATCAAACAAGTAAAAGCTTAAATAAAAGCCTCCAGAATAGTTGCGGGATAATAACTGTCATGTTAAGTTCTGGAATAACATAATCTCTGTAAAATGGCTGGTAAAATTAAAATTTGTGCATTCACTTATGTTTCACCAATTCTATTAAACTATTTGAGTCTCTGACTGTCAAATTTAATTGAGGTCAGCAACTTTTCTAACACAGAACGAAACCCCAGAAGTGGTTCTCTGAAAATGCACAAGTGACCACTACAATTCCTAAAGCACTCAAAAGCAGCTGTTCGTTTGTTTGACATGAAAGGTTTTCAGATGATAAAATACAAACCTAAGACCAAACTGTACTGAAGACTAGTGGACTCTATTAAGTTAACTGAATAATGTAATATAAATGGCATTCTTGCAGTTACAACGTCGGAACTAATTGTACAATCTGGAGAAACAACCGCACTAAACCTGTAGTTAAAACAAAGATTCCTTTGTTTCCTTGGGTTTGTAAGTTAACCTCTCATATTTTGGGGAAAAGTAGACCACTCCAATAATAACGTTATCCCAAATTTATCCTGAACAGAATAACGGAATCTCTGGCATTAGAAAGATAGTAAAACAACAATAACATAACAGAGAAGGGATTCTTAATTTAACATTAAATTCAATATTTATTTATTACTGGCAAAATGATTCAGCTAAGTAACATTTTCAAGTGCCTGGTAAATGTCCAGAGTTTAAAAAATATATACAGTTATTGAATTACCATTTTAGTATCGAACTTTATTGTGCATTATCACCATGAAAACGTCTACATACATTTCAACCTCTCAAAAATGCGATTTAATACATGCCAACATGGATTGTAAGTACTGACATCTTTATAGAATCCATATAATACAGAATCATGAATTATAACCAGTCTCAAGTCCATGATGAATACTATATGAACTACAGAAGGAATAACAGTATGATCCAACAACGATGTGAATAACCATGTAAAAACGGCTCGTTTGGGTTGAGAAAATTTTTTACGTAGAGGAGTTAACAACGTTTCGACCTTCTTCGGTCTTGACGATGACGTTTTTACATATATATTTCTATACAAGTGGGTTTTCTCGACATCACTAATGTGAATAACTATTCTAAAGTGCAGAAGAGACATGCTTTATTCCTGGTAATACTGGTACAGTCAAAGTAGATGGCCAAGCCTATTGATTCTTGTTGTTCACCACTAAGTTCAGTGGGTGTTATCTCACTGTCACTATCATTAATCACAAACTAAAGTGAAACGTATCTCAAACAGTGAGATTACATTTGCTAATTATGTTCCATAATACACGAGAATGGAGACCTCAGGGCATATAGTGAATATATTGATCAGCTTGAAGTTTTAGCTCTGTTTATTAAAGTTCAAATATAATATTAGCAGCAGGCACAAGTATTGTGTAGTTTGTATCATCCACTTTGAATGCTCATTCTTAAAGATCTGGAAACGAAGATATTAACTGCCATTGAAATTTGAGTAAATTGCTTAATTGGAGGCGCAGTACTAATAACATAACAATACTTCGTCAACAAATGCAAACTGGCCAACAATAAATAACAAGGTGCAGAAAGTACCAAACAAAACAATTAATTCAGTTAATCAAATCACCAGAGAACAAACCACGCAATAATCAATCTGGACCTTCTTCAGTAAAATTCAACCCTTGGTACAGCATCCATTTCAAGAATCCCGAATAAAGGATCATGGCTATTATTTGTATCAGTTCTACAGATATTCTTTTATGATTAGTCTGACTTATCCAGAATGTGTGTTAAAGCCATCCGCCTTTAAGCAAGTGAAAAATTCGTAAATATCACTGAGTATATACACAATTTATCATTAATGTTTTTCATGTATCAATACAGAGCTGGCTTATTTAGTTATCTGTATGTATGAGATTAGCCTGTTTTTAAGTTAATATTGAAAACCCCGGAATCTTTTATGAGTAAAATAATTTGGGTAGGGGGAAGTTGGTATGTAAGTAGGAGACATGTTGAAGACATTATTAACTTAATAATTCAGCATTTTGTTTTATTCATGCAAATATTGACAATTATAATTATGGATTTTACAAATATTAGTTTCATTATGTAATATTTTAACATATATTTAAAATATTTGTAAGAAGAAAGATAATTTTTTAAAATTATTCTCACATAAACCTTTTAAATTAAAAGTTTTATTGTTAACAAGTGGACTTATGGGCAAATAATACTGGCTCTAAAATTCGGATAGTGCCATGATTCTCACGAAATGAAATCATACTGAAAAGGCCCGGCATGGCCAGGTGGTTAAGACACTTGACTCGTAAACCGAGGGTCGCTGGTTCGAATCTCCATCACACCAATTATCATAGCCGTGGGGGTGTTATAATGTAACGGTCAATCCCACTATTTGTTAGTAAAAGAGTAGCCCAAGAGTTGGCTATGGATGGTGATGACTAACTGGCTTCTCTCTAGTCTTACCCTGCAAAATTAGGGACGGCTAGCGAAGATAGCCCTCGTGTAGCTTTCCGCGAAATTCAAAACAAACCAAACCACATTGAAAATCAGCTTTGAAGGAGCGTGCATTAGATTTGCCTGACCAGTGGGTATCACATGAAAGACAAACACTGCCGGAGAACAACAACGTTTTTCTTTGCTGTTTGTAACATGTTTTAACTGAATTTAAATCGTATTTTCAATTCATCAAGACATGACATTCAATGTACGCAATCTATGCATAAACAAAGTCACAAAGTGATTCCCATTAAGGAAAGCTTAAATATGATTAAGTCTTAGTCTATTGTGTTTACTTTTCTTACTTAATACACAAATTCGCCATTAATACTGATTTGGATCTTTCCAAGGAATAGTTATATATAGTCTTTGATTATTGGATATGATTTAGCTCAAAAACAGTCAGATGCATTACAATTTTGTAACATTTATTAAATATAAAACGATTTCAAAATATTTATCTCGAGCTTAGATATGATAAACCTTTTATTACACATAATTGAAAAGTGAACAGTTAAGGAACAAATAGTTGGAAAATGAACAGAGTTATCATAGAGATTATGCAACTACATATATTCAATGCTATCAGGGTAGACAAGCCACTTTATGTTTAATTCATCTGTTATACGTACAGGATGTGTCTAACACCTAGTAGATATTCAAAGAACCATATTAGACATGTGGAAGGAATGCATATGCGAATTGTAATGACTATGTGATGATTTCAAACCATGGAATTTCGAATTAAGGAGTTTTCCTGTGAGATAGCAGTACGTATTTGAACTCATGTCCACCTTCCAGAAAGTCTTCAAACACAATCGTGTTTATCCATAGGCGTCTTTTGAACCATGCCACAACTTGGCTATTTTTTTTAAATAAAACTATTTTCAATATCAACCGGAGCATTTTTGTATGCAACTAATGAAAAACGATAATAACCTTACAACTAAACATTTATTTGCGAATTATTGAACAAATAACTCCTGATATACATTTGAACATAATGAAAAATAAAAATATGCTTACCTAGCCGTACGTAAAGCAAGTACTGCATGGACACTCGAGGTCTGTTGTCTAATATGGTGCCTCTCATACTGATCCACGAAATGAATCCTTCCACAATAATACATCCAGTCAGAATAACTATGTAGCCTAAGACATGTTCGTACAGGTCGATCATGCATTGAGACCACTGACCAAAGTCCACCACCGTTAAAATAACGGACAGGACTACCAACCTGTAACAGTGTTTTATATTAGTTAAGTACATAGTTAAGAAACTCAAATCGTCCAACAAAATATTAATTAAGTTTTATAGCAAAATAGAAGATTAAATAATAGTTTGTTGTCCCGAAAAGTGCAAAAATAAGAAAACTAGTCTGCTTTGTTTTTTTAATTTCGCGCAAAGCTAGCCATCCCTAATTTAGCAATGTAAGACTAGAGGGAAGGCAGCTAGTCATTACTACCCACCGCCAACTCTTAAACTACTCTTTACCAACGAATAGTGCGATTGACCGTCACATTACAACGTCCTCATGGCTGAAAGGACGAGCATGATTGGTACGAATAGGATTCAAACCCGCGACGCTTGGATTACGACTCGAGTGCCTCAACCACCTGGTTATGCCGGGCCCTTAAGCATAAGAAAATGTGACCACCCGATTTCAATGGAAATGATCCGCTTATGTGAAGTACATATGACGTTTTACGACAAATATGTATGTGATGGAGGAAAATGGAATTCATTTTCGAATTCAGCGTACAGGAATTACTTTAGGACACATAAACATTTAAAAAAATAAAACCATCGTAGGCCTGTGTAATTAAACAGTGATTTTTTATCTAAAGCTAATGATACACGAACAATGTTTCAAATATGAGGAAACATAATATCTTTACTTCTTATTTGGACTTTTCAAATACTTTTATAAATAGCAAAGTTTTCAATATTCTTACCATCAGAAATAAACCTTTGTCGTCCGATAGAATGATCAACTTCAAAATACACAATTCAGTGAAAAAGTTAAAAATTGTGTTACTCTGAATGACTATAAAATCATTCTGTTTATCGGCTCTTAGAATTTGTAATCTAAAGTAAAAATTGTAAAAATGAATTTATATGAAGATGTATCTCAAAATGGCTGGTATGGGTATTAACACTTTTATTGATAGTGTTCACATTTTCCCTATTAAATGCTAAAAAAGTTTTTATTTTTATTTTCCCTTTTCTTATTTTCGTCTTTCGAAGCTCTACTCAAATAAGTGATTAAGTCTAACAACGCAAAATGCATATTTTATCTTTATGTTCATTGGCCTTAAGATTTTGGCCAGCTGTGTAGATTACAATGACTTGAACCGTTTTTTATAAAACAACCCGCTGGTTATATAGGTTTTTACTGCAGATGATGGTCTTGATCAGGTTGTAAGGGTATTTGATATGTTTATAACATGAATATCACCATACCTTAAGGGTATATCACAGAGCATATTACGCTAAGTATTAAAAAAATTAAAACCTGGACTGCCCATTCAACTTGAAAAAGATACTGCAAGAGATACTTATGATCTGAAACTGCTCAGCTACGTTGACAGTAATCTTGTCCATTGAGTTTAATCAGATATAGCAAAAGACATTAATATATTAATGGTTTGACATTGCTTAGCTAGGTTGATAGTGCTCTTACCCATTTATTTAAACCGCAAGCCTCCAGTGATGTTCTGGCGTTAAACAGCAGGGTTAACAATATAGTTTTGTCCTCAGGGTTTAATCAAAATGTTCTAGAATTATATAACTGAACTGAAAGAAAAACGTTTCGCCCACTAAATTAAAACAGCACTTCTGAAAATTTGGCTTGGCAAAAATGTCGCTCTATACAGCTTGGATACTCGAAGGGTCTACTAATAAGCTGAGCAATTCCTAAAGCCTCTGAGCATTCGAAACCAGCTAGTCGTAACATTTTATTTCTAGAGCTTAATAATAAGTTACCTCCATGTAACTTATTTATACTCATTGAGTTCGCTAAACTAATATTAAAGATTATGAGCAATCACAACCAATTAGTTTAAACTGCAGTCTCACTAAAGCCTCGTGAAATGTTAAATTTATGCATCTTTTAATACTCATTGAATTAACTGGGCTATTCCTAACAACTGTAAGCAATTAAAGCTACTTAGTTCAAAATACTATTTCCCTAAATACTGGAAAGGAGATAAATCCACGCAGTTTATTTATATCCATCGAATCAGCTGATGTATTTCTAAAAACTGTAAGTACTACCAGCTACGTAGTCCAAACTACTGTCCCTCTTTAGAGACTGATAATAAAGTAACTATAAGCAAATTGACTATATACTGAGTCAACTCAACTATTCTTAAAGACTATGAGCTACTTAGCGTAAACCTCTTGATAGATGTTGATAATTAGTTAGCTTGTTAATAATCATTGAGTCATCTGGGCTAAAGACTATGGCTGATAAACATCGGTTAGTCTAAACTACTCTCTACAATCTCGTTTTGTGTTAATTCTACTTAGCTTGAACATCTATCGCGTCAACTGAACTATTCTTAAAGACTATGAGTAACTACAGATATCCCTAAAAACTGTGAGTAATCACAGCAATTAGTCTAAACTACTGTCTCTCTAGGACTTAGTAATGAATTAACTTTACACAGCTTTTTAATATGAGCAATCGAAGTGAGTTAGTCTAAACTGCTGTTGATGTTCTTTAGTTTAGTAATAAGACCATGAGGAGTTACATCCACATAGTCTAAACTAATGTCTCTAAAATGTTTGCTAACGAGTTAACTCTACGAAACTGTTAATACATATTGAATAAACCAAGGTATTTCTTAAGACTACGAGCAATATAAGGCTTCGTAATGAATTAACTCCACGCAGTTGATTAATAACCATGGAGACGGATATGAGCAATCATTACCAATTAGTTAAATTACTCTCTTTCTAAAACTTTGTAATGTTTAATCTACACTTAAACCCTCGTTAAGTCAACTGTCCTATTCCGAAAGTATATGAATAATTACAGTCATTTAATCTAATGTACTATAATAATATCTCTAGAACTTGGTAATGAGTTAACTCAATGTAACTGGAATACTCAATGAATCATCTGAGCTACTTTTAAAGATCATAAGCAGTTACAATAACATAGGCTAAACTACTGTCTCTCTCTAGAGTTTAGTTATGAGTTAACTCCATGCAGCCTATTAATACTCTTTGAGTCAACTGAGCTATTCTTAAAGATTGTTCGCAGTCATGGTCACTTATTCTAAAGTCCTGTTTCTCTAGATATTGGTATGAAGTTAACCTTCAGAGATCTTGGGAACATATGGTGCTATTAGGGAAGAGAGAGTGAATGGCAGGCTTTCTTCAGAGGTATTAAAATAATTATAACATGTTTACTTGAGTAGTATCTATTGAGACTTAGATAATATTACCATAAACATTTGTAACTACCTGACGTTATGTAGAAAGTGACCAACAATCTTGAAAACAGCTGAATCTAATAAGCTATGTTCTAAGTACTAGATAACAAACTGATATTAGATACTTTGACAAATAAAAGTATTTTCCTTGCGTGTCGAAAGCTGGTGAAGAATTGTTAACCAACGGACGTAAAATTTGTTGTAAAAGCGTGTTACACTGCTTTTGTTTTTGTTGTTGTTGTTTTTGCACTCTTCGTGCTTTGCTTATTACAGATTTAAACCAAAGATGTGTATCGAACAAAATACCACCTATACTGTGGCATGAAGGAGACAAAAATATACTTCAGATGCTATTCACGTTTTACACACCTATAGTTTGAAAACTGTAATGGAAAATAAAAAAAGAATGTTCAGAAACATCTACAGTCTAATATGATTTTTATTACAAACATTAATTAATAGTATTGACTAATAAATCTAATGTGCTACTGCATTGTTAGGAACTTGACTGTCACAAGATGTTACAGACATCAGTAGAACGATCTACGAGGTCTGTTCAAAAAATACGCGGACTGTTTGAATTGCGCGGTTCCAGTTGGTTCCAGTGGAATCCGCTTGGTGTCGCTAGGTTCGCACAGATCAGCTGATTTCGATGCCATATCTCGATTGCAGATATCTTCATTTGTGTATTAGCTACGCGGTTTTAAGTGAAGTGCGATTTTTTCGTTTGGCGGATTTCAGAATGAATGACCTGAAGGAGCAACGACTTGCTGTGAAATTTTGTGTTAAACTTGGAAAATCTGCGACTGAAACTTTTGCTATGCTTAACACGACTTACGGTGATGTTGCTATGAAGCGTACGGCATGTTTCAAGTGGCATGAACGTTTTAAGGATGGTCGACAGTCCATTGAAGATGATAAGCGTCCTGGACGTCCTTCCATGTCAACTGACGACCCACACGTCGACAAAATCAACACCCTGGTGCGGGCAAATCGACGTCTGACTGTTAGGGAGCTTGCTGAAGAGTGTGGGATTTGGATCTTGTTACGAGATTTTGACCGAAAAATTGAAGATGCACCGCGTTGCTGCGAAATTTGTGCCTCAGAACTCGTGCGTCTTTGGCCAAACACTCGATCACTGTTCTTCCCCATCCCCCCTACTCACCTGACCTTGCTCCTTGCGATGTTTTCTTGTTCCCCAAACTCAAAAGACCCTTGAAAGGAAGAAGATTTGAGACGATTCCCGAGATTAAGGCAAATGCGACGAAGGAGCTGGAGGACACTACAAAAGAAGCGTACCAGGACTGTTTCAACAAGTGGAAACATCGTTGGGATAAGTGTGTGCGTTGGGGAGGAGAGTACCTTGAAGGGGTTCCCAGACCTGTAACTTCTAAATAAAGTACATTTTGTTTTATGACGTCAATCCGCGTATTTTTTGAACAGCCCTCGTATACCAAAGAATATGACTGCCCTCTGCTGTTACATTGATCATTAGAAACTCGTATTATTTACCGAGTCTAACAATTCATGTAAAAGAACATGACTATTACCCGATATTACCATAGCTCAGTATATACTAGTATTATTTACTGAGTATAACGATCTATATGAAGAATTTGACTATTGCACGATGTTATATATCGCTGTAGATACTAGTAATATTTACCGAATCTAACGGTCTATATGAAGAATTTGACAGTAATTTAGTTAACCTCGGTTAAAGTTACTCATCAATATTTTTCTCGTTATGCGTAATTCCCGTTCAGTACACGCTTTTCCAAAGTCTTGAAAACACCGTGTTTCGCTTACTAGTTCTTTATATTCGTTTATGGTATTCCTGATGTTGGAAAATAACACTGATTTCAAATTTGCATATTTTTAAAATCAGACTGAGGAGACTTGATGCTGGATCCAATACAGACTGAAAAACAAACACTAGAACATTTAAAATCATATATATTATTTGAAATTTTGAATCTAAATAGTCAATATTTAAACCTAAACATGTGTTTCAACCTATATTTCGGTTTAAAGAATACATCTCAGTTTATCTTACGTTAACCTCAACAGCAGGATTTACATTATTGATTTCTAATTAAAGTAGTTTGTATTTGGTAGTATAAAACAATTTTCGTTTGTTAACGTTCCACGTTGCTGTTTAATAAAATTCATACCATCTCAACAGTCATGAAAAATATGGTTTATTGAGAAGTCATTTTTAGTTAAGAACGTTTTTTTTCTAACTCTTAATGCAATAAACTAAATGCACGATTATTTATGAAATAGTATCTAACATTTCCCAGCAAAAGAAACTAGCAGAAACTTTCATAATTAAAGTATAACTGTGTAAAAGTTTTATTTTCATATTTAACTTCAACAGGTTTGTTTTAACAAGAACTGCTTCACTGATCCTAAAGGGCTATGTTACTAAAGAGTTTAACAACCATCCGATGATATATACTTCTAGAGTACTGAGTCGATTGTTGAAGGACTTAATTATTCGGTGTGACGTACATCAATAGATGATATTATTATCTGCTTAGTGAAACGTAACAAGTTGCTATCGTAGAGCTTGAAATTCATCTTATGCCATATACCTGACCTAAAAATATTATTCATTACGTAAAACAACGAATTCCCAAGAAACGTGTATAAATAGATCTGATATTCAGGGTATAATATCAATTATGTTTCTACACAATACTGTATTGTTCTTTCTCCTGTATATAGATAAAACTACCTGCAAAACTCATTTTAATAGCAAACTGTTTGGTTTGTTTGAGCGCAAAGCTACACAAAGAGTTATCTGTACTGTGCCCAACGAAGGTGTCAACCCTCAACTTTAGCGTTATACTTGTCAAGTTTATGGATGATCTACTGGAGAGGGTTAATAGCAACATGATGTTTTATCTTCATTCTACATGGATCTCATTGGAATATTTTATTACATTATTTTAAACATCCCTCATGTTTAAAAACACTCTGTATCGATATATTTAAATACGCACAGATATTTTTAACTATTGTGTTTTTATTGTACCTAGGTATCGAAGCTTGGTGTTGTATTTCATTTGAGGAACACTTATTATCCTTAAACAGCTATAATCCGTAAACAAAATCTAGTAACATGTGTGATTTAAAAGTAGATATTTATTTTACAATGTTTTAAAATTTGATAATATTTTTATTTATAATAAAATGCTTAAACAACAAAAGCAATAACAAAAACAAATACTATTAAAACTAAAGTAATATTTATACATCTCATAAATAAAATAAACTGGTATTTTGATCACAGTTGAAAGTCCTGTAATCATTCTTCGTTTTTCTACATATTTTTAAAACTTGTGAAACTCCTAATTCACTTGGATAAAAATAGCTGCCTCTCCTCTAGTATTATACTGCTAAATTAGGGACGGCTAGCGCAGATGACCTTCGTGTAGTTTCACGTGAAATTCAAAAGAACGAAAAGAAACTTAATTCATTTTCTTCTTCTTTTTTTTCTTACTGTTTTTTTTTCTTGGTATCTCAAAGCATTATTAATGATGTTAAGATGATATACGTATCCGTAATATCAGTTACCGGTAACAATTAAGTTATTCGCGTAATAGAGCAGTGAAAAGTAATCCTTTGGTTCCTTTCTCAGAAAAGTGTGTTTGTTTGTTTTGGAATTTCGCAGAAAGCTACTCGAGGGCTATCTGTGCTAGCCGTCCCTAATTTAGCAGTGTAAGACTAGACTCTAGTCACTAGAGGGAAGGCAGCTAGTCATCACCACCCACCGCCAACTCTTGGGCTACTCTTTTTACCAACGAATAGTGGGATTGACCGGCACATTATAACGCCCCCACGGCTGGGAGGGCGAGCATGTTTGGCGCGAGGGGGATGCGAACCCGCGACCCTCAGAGTAGGAGTCGCACGCCTTAACTCACCTGACCATGCCGGGCCATTGCAGAAAGAAAAACAGTGAAAATAATGATTTTTCCGTTTCTGTGTTTGGATAAAATGGTTATTTACATATACTACGATTTTATTATATATATTAGATAAACTTAGATTTATTGTGATAGTTATATAATAATGTATAAAAGTATTCCTAAGATAACAAAATATAAGATTACCACCAAGACGAAAGGATTTACATTATTTATAAAAAACAATGAAGGAAACATAGAAAAAAATAATGAGAAATGACTGAGTTTGACACGTTTTATTTACTTGCTTTAAAGTTTCTAAAATGTAATTATGAATACTATATATTATAAATATATAGTCATGAAGATAATTAAAAAATATATACATAAAATCTCTTTAACCATTACTCTTCATATGCTAGGTGTAAGGCACTCGACTCGTAGTATGAGAGTGTGAATCCACGTCACACCAAACATGCTCACCCTTTCAGCCGTGGGGCATTAGAATGTGTAGATCAATCCCACTATTCGCTGGTAAAAGAGTAGCTCAAGAGTTGGCAGTGGGTGGTGATGACTAATTGCCCCTCCATCTAGTCTTATACTACTAAACTAGGGACGGCTATCGCAGATAGCCCACGTGCAGCTTTGCGCGATATTAAAACAAATAAACAAACATAAACATTTTCCTTTTTATAGCACCTTTACTGATTTTTTTTATTTCGAAACTGAAAATCATGTTGTTACGTTTTAGAGTTTCAAATAGACCAAAGTTGTACGGTCTTATTTACAGCAACCAATACAGAATTGTCACCAAACACGTTAAGATACAAAAAAGTTGAATTTTAACATTTTGAAACTTTCTGGAGGAGGATCAAAGCTCACAGAAAAGCTTGTTTCTTTGGGACTAAGTACAAAGTTATACAATGGACCAACTGTACTCTGCCTACAACGGTATCGAAACCCGGTTTCTAGCATTGTAAGCCCGCAGACATACCGCTGTGCCATTGAAAGGCACAAAAAAGAATAAAAGGGACAATTTTGGTGATTTGGGTCAATTACACAGCCATATTTTAACTACTTTACATCGAATTTGGTGCTAAGTTACTCCTTGCAGGTTCCAAGCAGTGGTATAGATAGACTTCAATTTTCCTCGTGTCAAAATTTACCAGGATGAGATTGTTGGGGGTTTTAAAATTATATTATTGAAAAATGTTGAAGACAAAGTGGAATTTTTTTATTAAATAGAAAATAAATATCTGAATTTATACACGGTATGAAAGTTGACAACAACCCTTTATTATGAAAGCAATGTTATCAGAATATCTCAATATACAGGTTCCACTTTTTTAACCCAAAACTCTAAAAAATACATAAGAGATAAAAACTCTCTTCGTTTGGTCTTATTCAGCTGATGTAATTAGTTTGTACTGGTATAGATTTTGAAATTATTTAGGAACAATAGTCACAAAATGGCGGCATCATATTTGAGTCAAAATGGTTCCAACTTATAGAAATACTTACATGGTAAGGTCCTCCATGGCCAGGTGGTTAAAGCACTCAACTCGTAATCTGAAAGTCGTGGGTTCAAAGTCCTATCACAAGAAACATGTTCGCCCTTTCAGCCGTGGGGGCAGTATAATGTTATGGTCAATCTTACTATTCGTTGGTAGCCCAATAGCTGTCTTCCTTCTACTCTTACACTGCTAAATTAGGGACGGCTAGCGCAGATAACTCTCGTGTAACTTTGCGCGAAATTCAAAAAACAAACAAAGAAACAATTACACAGTAAATCAAGAATAGGAAATAATCCTTAAAAGCCGAAAACAATCCAAACTATAGAAACGCATGTTTGCTTCAGATTATTCGCTCAAAGTTACGCAAATGGTTAATTGCGCATAGCTGCTTCTTATATTGAAGTGGTAGATTACAGGGTAGTCAATGGTAATTACAACCAACTCTTCTCTTATAGAATATAGTGATTTAACAGTTAGTCATATATAGCACATCTGCGGTCTCAAAATGGGTAATGCATTTTTACAGCAATGGTCCACGAACTATGAATCTTTGGATCTACCTGAGCACGCTCACTACTAGATCGAACTCTACCCTTCCATAAAGCTTACCAATGTTTGAACTAATGATACTGAACTCAATAAACTTATATGCATCCATCAAAAGAAGAAGCCCAGGTTTACATAGTAGAGTTCTGGATTTCGAACCTGGCGACCTGGGTTCTAATTCTTGCGATACCACAAAATATTCTCTTCACTTCGAACTGTGTGATAGTGAGTGGTAGAGTGTTGCCGACTTAGATCAGGTACAGTCATTCCTAATTCATAAATATTGGCCAGAGAAGAGGGGCAGCCAGTCAGTAAGAACCGCCGCCTATCAGTTTATTAGATCCGTGTAGTATGATTGACTGTAACAGTTGTAATACCTAACAGCTGAAAATATGGGAAGCCTTACCGGCATATTGCGGCTCGAACCTTGAACCTCAATAAACGCATTCTGGCACTCTAAATACTAAGCCATAGTAGGCCCGTAACTGAATACGATTGACGGTGGTTGAGTTTATTTATGCAATGTAAAAATTATATTTTATTCACGAAGCTCAGATTTTGAAAGATAATGGTATACAACGTGACCACAATTTATACTTCATAGCTCATCTACGAAACTCAGATATTACAAAAACACCACTTCATACCGGTCATGTTATTCAAATTAAACTTCATCTGTAAAGTTTTTATGATGAAAGAGAGAGGTACATATCATAGCTCAATTGAAAAGGTTACAAATCACCATAAAATTCATATTTCTAAAAGATCGTGTACAACATCATATTCATAGTATAGAGATTGAATGCATTATCCAAAACCACTTTTGGAATCTCTTAGTGTCATTGCAGTCTGTAATGCCACGTCTATTCATACTTTTATCTAACAACCGTGTAGCTTAATTTCCATTGCAAAAGGCTCCATTATAAGAGTTTCCATGTCCAAAGCACACCTCTCCTAACTAAATACTTTCCGTAATTTATCTAATGTACGAGAACTATGATTTTCCAATGCTCGTTTAAACAGACAGATCGCACAGAAATCTTGATGGAATAACATGAATATCAGTTCCACTCTCCAACTGTTTGACGTATGTAACTGTTGAACGGCATATATCATGGAAACAATTTGTGTACATGTGACGTGAGCCGCTTTTCCAAATGGAAATTATTCTCGAATATCTCGCATATTGTTGCTTGGGGGATATGGAGAGTTTATGCCACTGACTACTGTGTTCATGGATTCTTATTTGTTATCAAATGCCACATTTTTTACTACTTTGGGATATGACGAGGCCTTTTCTGGATGATTATGATGCCAGAACTTGATTAATGTTTTCTGTTTTCCGACAATGGTTACCATGGCTATTCCAGCCTCGGAAATTCTAAATCCCCGATCTGAAGACATTTATAATGTAAGTGTGAAAATATCTTGCGTCTGAAAGAAATATCGCACACTCTTCCCGAAAGCGACCAATTTTCGGCGGTGTCACATCACCTACGAAATGCAAAATAATGTCAAATTGTAGTTCGAAAACATTCCTTCCATCGCGAATTTTTATCAGCTGTGGGTGTCAAGTGATTTGCTGATCTATATATTCCAAACCGACTTAATATAACGCACTCAACCCTCTGTCCAACTGAAAGTCATCAGTCAAGTTCTGATTGTACAATAATCACAATGTTTGCTTCAAGTTTATCAATAAGATTTAGATACTGTTGGATAGTCGTTTAAACGTAAATAACACTATATACATTATCTGTCATCAATAAAGACAGCCGCCTTGTTTATACGATACTTATCCTTTAGGTTGGGATTCATTGATGTACAGTTAATACGTACAGCCTGATAAAATATAATTAATTACTTACCAAACAGCGTGAGATAAAATTAACACTCACAATGTAGGAAATTACATAAAAGCTGATAACGTATAATTATCAACTTATTTAAACACAGTGAAGGTAAGGTTTTACATAAAAGTATAATAATATGTATAATTATAAACTTATAAAGTAGAGTGGAGCTAAAGTAAATGTAAGCGTATATATATTAGTTTGTTATAACCTAAAACCAAGCCGAAACAAAAATAAAATAAAAGATAATAAATAAAAAAACGCTGCACAAATGAAAAAGATTCCAGGGTACGAGCTATAGTGCCCCCCAGTGGCACAGTGGTATGTCTGCGGACTTACACACTAAAAACCGGGTTTCGATACCCGTGGTGGGCAGAGCACAGATAGCCCATTGAGTAGCTTTGTGCTTAATTCTAAACAAACAAACGAGCTATAGTGTGGGATGTAAAATGTACCTTAGGCTTTGGAGGTGACTAAAGGATTAGGACCCAAATTACGGTAGGGATACACCATCTATTAGTCTTAACCTCCATTCGCCAGTCTCACATAAAGAAAAAAGTAAAGCAGTAGCAATAGAAATAATAGATATAGATACAGAAATTAGGAGAGCGAGATGTGGATGCTCAAGTCCACAACGTTTCACATCTGTATCACCCTTCAATGCCTGCATACTGTTGTGGGAGGGTGACTGCTCTCCAAAGAAAAGAAGAAAAACTAATTGAAAAGTAAAAATAAGAAAAATACAGTACTACCATTTGGGGATAAGAAAGTAAAAAACTTCACTTCTTTCTCTAATATATATAATTATCTTACCAGACAGTGTGAAGAAGTAGAAGAAAGATGGCAGGTAAGACGAAGTCATCAGATCCAACGGACCATCGTCTGTTAAACAACACAATTCCTGGCATGAAGACTTGTTCTCTTCTGTCGACCAACTTGTCCTTAAGTCCTCCAGAAGATAATTTAAGCTCTTCTATGTAGGTTTCTTTTGCATTCTCGGAGAAGCTTAATAATGAATGTTATATCTAACATCTTCACTTGCCCCATCTTCGCTGTACGTGTGTCTAAGGGATAAAAATTATTAAAGTTTTATAGACATCTTTTAAGTAAAAAATGCATTCAAACATTTGCGCTAAATACGATTTATATTTCTATATTTCCTGAGACTATGTGTTGGAGATGTAAATGATTCCTGAGGGTCACGGGTTCGAATCCCAGTCACGCAAAACATGCTCGCCCTTTCAGCAATGAGTACGTTATAGTGTTACGATCAATCCCACTATTCGTTGGTAAAACAGTCCAAGTTTTGGCGGTGAGAAATAATGATTAGCTGCCTTCTCTCTAGATTTACACTGCTAAATTTTGGACGGCTAGTGCAGATAGCCCTCGTGTAGTTTTGTCATCACCACACACCGTCAACCTTTGGGCTACTCTTTTACCAATGAACAGTGGGATTGACCGTCACATTATAACGCTCCATGATGAAAGGACGAGCATGTTTGGTAGGATGGGGATTCGAACTCAGGCCCGTATTATTGTAAGTCGAGAGCCCTAACCATATGGCCATGTAGGAAGAAGCAGCCCTTATACTTTTTACACATTATGAAAATGACAAGAATGCGTATTGAGAAAACAAAACTCATGTACTTTGTGTATTTTCCTACGGCAAATGAACAATTGTGTAACAAAATATAAATAAACGCTTGTAATTTTTGCATCTTTTCGTAAAGTGTCTCTTCCTTAATGTTTTTTTTTCAATGTTACCAAATGTTGATTATTCACGCCTTACTAAAGCATATTGTCCATTCAATTCAGTTCAAAATATTTAAAATTTCTTTACGAAAGTTTAAACATTCTTTGAGTACATAGATATGATTTATTCACGGGTTATTATCAATGTTTGTTAATTTTTTTTTTGGTAGGAGGGGTTAAGTGGTTTGTGTGTATGTCTTTTATAGCAAATCCATACCGGGCTAGCTGCTGTGTCCACCGAAGGGGATCTATCCTTTATTTTTAGTGTTATAAATTCGAAGACTTCGCTGTTATACTGAGGGACGGGTAAATAGCAAATCAGTTAAGTGAAAATCAGGCTTATTTCTCTGAATACTTTCTGGAGTTTATGTATTCTCAAAGAATGTTTAAACTTTCGTAAAGAAATTTTAAATATTTTGAACTGAATGGACAATATGGTTTAGTAAGGCGTGAATAATTAACACTTTAAAATAAACAATAGGAGCACAACATTGATCTATTTTCAGTCCTTACAAGGAATATCCTCGCTCCTAGCAATAAAAAATTGTCAAAATAGCTTTCAAGTTTCTATATTGTGTTGACAAAAACCCTCGGTTGTTAATGAATTATTTCTTACCACGGTTAAATTAAAGACATTGATTGTTATATATAACTACATTCTAATTGATGATGTATAAAAATTGTTTGAGCTTTCACTGAATTTCACTTCAGCAAACTGAAGTCGTCAAAAACAAAATTTACTGTCTATTCGAATTTAATTTTTCAATTAATATCTGTATCAACACTTTGATAATACTATAATGTATTTTGTTTGAAATATTTATAAATCATTCAAAATAAACTCTGCTGCATGTGCAGTAGACATAAAAATAGATAAGTACTTTGTATTAAACGACCTTCACCCTCTCGTTTTACAGAAGTTAAGCAAAAAGAAATTATATTTGTGGGTGAAGTACGTCATTCGGTTTCTATGACAACATAGGAGTCGTCGGGTTTTCTAAATTATGCTTACACGAAGCTGTTTTATAAACTGGATAACCAGTTTGCGTGATAAGTAATATAGATGGAATTACGGAACTGATAGAAATGTCATAAGGTGGCAAACCGAGCTTTAAAAGTTTGGGTTCACTTATGCTTAAGATAAACAAAGTACATGAAAGATGTTTCACAATTTACAAGCGAATTGAATTGTAATTTCAAGAATGTATGTCTCACATGCGGTGTGGAAAATATTGCAATTAACATCGAAAAAAAATTATATTGCAACTACCAATGAAAAAATTAATTAACAACAAAACAAAGAGAATTATTTTGCAACTAAGAAGGACGAAAATGTTATTACGTTAACAATGAAGAAACTTAATTTAACATATCTATGAAATATCAAGTTACAGAATGTAAAAAAGGAAAAATCTCTGAGGCAGAGTTTGAAGCCATATGTAAGAGAGACTGCCAAGAATTTATAGTCTTTACATTTACCATACTATACAGCAGTAGAGTATGTTATCCAAAGTCATTATGAAGTCCACTTTTCTTTGCTTTTTTAAGGGTCACATCTCTAAATTTTACGAGTATTTAACTATAAGTTCCTGAATATTTCACTAGACAGTTCCCACTCCATCTGTTTTTTAACATATTTTTTGTGAAGTGTTTGAGTTTCTCAAGTCTAGGCGCAGGTAGTCTAGTTGCTCTGCGCCATAAAAAACCAAACAAACTAATTAATTCTAAGGTCTAATGAAATGTTAAAGTATTATTTCTGTTGTCGTCTTTACCATTTTAATTAAATTTGTTTCATTTACTTTTCTTTTTAAATAAATATTTAACCGCAGAGTTCTAGGACCAGGTTTTCAACTTTCCTAATCCGTGAAAAAACAGCGAACTATATGTTTTATTTTCATGGTTGTAAATAATATTTCATCTTAAATAATATTTCTTTATTATCACTTTTAGTTTTAAACTACTTCATGGGACAGCTGAATTTTATTTCATTCGTAATACGTATACCCCTGGGGTTATGAAAAGCCTCTCCAGAGATACACGAGAACCTTTAGAAAACATTACAAAGAAGATGAACCTCACACTGCAAAATTGAAGGACATTCTCGTGAGCGTATTGTTGAGTTACCTTGTAGTCTCCCGCTGGTACAGCGATAAGTCTACGGATTTACAAGGCTAAAATCAGGGGTTCGATTCCTCTCGGTGGACTCAGCAGATAGCCCAATGTGGCATTGCTATAATAAAACAAACAAAGAAGGTTTTAGGTGATTTAGGTACTCGATTCCTAATCCGAGGGTCGCGGGTTCGAATCCCCATCACACCAAACATGCTCGCCCTTTCAGCAGTAAGGGTGTTAGTAAGTGACGGTCAATCCCATTATTCTTTGGTAAAAGAGTAGCCCAAAAGTTGGCGGAGGATGGTGATGACTAGCTGCTTTCCCTCTTGTCTTACACTGCTAAATTAGGGACGGCTAGCTCAGATAGCCCTCGTGTAACTTCGCGGGAAATTATAAAAAAATCAGACTCAACCTTTAATATGTCACCTTTTTATTAATATAGAAACCTCTTAACTGTTGCATTCTTATATATTATATGCATGTCAGGTGTACGATATTGAGTCCAAGATCTGGATGAGATAAAGCATCATCACAAATTTGGGAAACACTGTCATACATACTGATACGGGTCAGCTATAAGTTGAGGCAAAATTCTGGCGTTATTAAGCATCTTTGTTTCTGTCTCAGTAGAGCTAAGACTTGTTGTGATATTTGTTGACTTAATTCTTCAGGTGCTTGCTGATTGTGTTTAACTGATTTTATTTTTAAGTTCATATTTCTTTAGTGTATCTCTTTCGTTTAGTCACAATTTGCTCATTTTATTTCAATTAAGCTCCTAGAAATAGCGCAGTAGCTCTAAAACCTAATAAATAAAGTGTTTTAGTTTAATATAGCCATCAGCTGATATAAACTACACGTCATTCACATACTACGTCCCGATTCCTCATTATTGCTAAGATTAAATACGTTTGTGCTATGTTCATCCTTCTATTACTCAGTTTTCTTGTATTAGTAACAGACATGATAAGATCAGACTAAATATTTCTTTGAAAGGTTTCGTTTGAACTTCGCGTAAAGCTACATAAGGGCTATCTACGCTACCCGTTCCTAATTTAGCAGTGTAAGACTAGAAAGAAGCCAGTTAGTCATCACCATCCATAGCCAACTCTTGGGCTATACTTTCAGCAACGAATAATGAGATTAAACGTCACATCAGAACGCCCCCACGACTGAAAGGGCGAGCATGTTTGGTGTGACTGGCATTCAAACCTGCGACCCTCAGATTGCTTGGCCTGTGTTTAAAAGGTACAATGATATTTTATGGTATATTTTTTCTTTAGTCAATGCAATTTCTAAAGCAGCAGCTTTCAAACTTTAGTAAAACAAGTTCTTTTAATTTAATTTTTAGAGTCCTCTAAAAAACAATAATCTACGTTTTTTTAAATTTAATGTTTTAACTCATATAAATTTTAATTACGAAAAACATTTTTATTCTACATAATTTTTAAAATTCGAGATGCAGTCGCAGTGATGGACAAATAACGCCTTGTGCATCGTTTTGCTGAAACAAACACAATCCAAGGTATATTTATTGAAACAACTCGCATTTAAGATATGTTTATTAAAAAAACACGTAGTCTCTAAACTGTTAGGTATGTTTTCATAAACACAACACATAGTTATTTAAAGTATGCTTATTAAAACGATAACAAGAGTATATGATTTCCTATGCTTATTTTTATTTTAAAAAACACGTATCTTTAACTCGTACCCCTAGAACCAATGGGTTCTAATTTACTTTACACTAAATTTGTTGAATATTAGAAGTTCAATCTGGTGGTTTTCGACTTTTTGAGACAAATTCAAGACAATTCTTCGTTTGTTAATTGATAAATGTTTAAGTAAAATACAGCATCCTCAAGTCTCCATGCTACTCAGTATATATATTACTAAAATCACATTTTCAGCATCATTAATTAAGCAATTACTAAACTTTTTTGTTTCTGGTGTCGGCCTTTTTATGTTTCCCTTTCATTTCAAATACAAACAACTGTAGGTAGGAAAAGTCAAAACAGCGCCCGCCATACTCAGCAGTAGGATGAACAGACAGGAACACTTTGAAAGTAACTGCGAGCATAATATTGTACTCGGTTTGCTGTTCAATATCTACCTAGGTGGTTATAAAGGGTTCTTGAATACCTCTGATTGTCATTTGGAAACTTCTATGCTTCTTGTGCTTGGCCGTTAAGCCCGTGATGCGCTGACGGATTTCAGTCACTTTACCACTTCAAATCACTTTTCGCAGCCCATTTTTAAAACGAAAAGTATTTTTCTAACTAGCTTTTTGATAAACTTAGCAATCAATAGTCAAAGCAATTAAGATGATAGGGTTTTTATATGATAAACATGAACAAAGTATTGTAGCTCTTAGTTATATAACTATTACCCTGGGGCAATTGAAGTAATGTGTTAAATCAATACATTGCAACTGTTGTATTTTTGGAGTAATACATAAGATGAATTGGATAAAATAAAATAAATAAATGATTAACTGTCACGGAAGCGAAATTAAACGTTGTGCTGAAAAGAATAGGTGAATGTGTCGAAAATTCTGTCCATATAAATTTAGTGTTGTTTCGTTATTGTGAACTTAAAAGTATGTAATTGAATGACTATTTTAGCGCATCAAAAAGAGGTTCGAAGATCTAGTATGTGGGGGGAACAAATAAAGTGAAATATGGCAAGTAAGATAAAAGAATAAAAGAATTCATGGCTTCGAATGAAATTGATACGTATTTACAAAACAAACAGAGGGGAACTGGCAAAGTTGATCTTATCTGCTAGTGGAAACAATTATTGGTTTGCTGAAATAATAAATGAAGCGAACAGGATGAAATGAAATAAACAAATGAATAACTTGTAGTGAGGTGAAAAGTCGTTATTTGGAATAAACTAAAAAGTGATTCGTTCATTAACTAAAAACAGTAGATAGACCCATAATCTACAGGATGAACAATCAAATAGTTTTCCAACGGGACTTCACAAGCGAAGTTTGATTATTTGAATATAAGAAAGAAGCTGGGCTGAAAAAAACTAAATTGTTTTACTAGTCCATATTATATTTGTAGCTGGCCAATTACAAAGTATCTTGCATGTGACCTTCGTAAAGTAGTTCATCATATACAAGGATAGAACTGATCCACTAGATAGCCCACAAGTAACACATAGAGTCAATTTCCACACGATTTCGATTTTAATTACTAAGTTCTGAAGAAAAAAGTACAAAAATTGTAAACTTTTAGAAACGTGATATATATGCATATATATTACAGAAAATAAATATGTGTTGTCTGCATGCGATAAACATATTCCATTTTGAAAAATTATATCGTGTTTACTTGTGACAATAGAGTTTGAAGAAAATGTACAACTCAAACTTCAAAAATAGAAATAAATCAACACTGGATTTGATAATTAAAATTGACTCTTAACAGATTTGATCAATGTAACTGACACTTAAGTGAACCATAGTAGCCACCTCGACTTGAACCATACTGAGATTGCCTCTGTTTAAATCATAACTCCAGTTTTGTTGTACAAACGATTTGTTTGTTTTTTGGAGTTTGCGCAAAGTTACACGAAGATATCTGCGTTAACCGTCCCTAATTTAGCAATGTAAGACTAAATGGAAGGCAACTAGTCATTACCACCCACTGCCAACTCTTATGTTACTACTTTACCAACGAATAGTGGGATTGACCGTCACATTATAATGTCTCTAGGGCTGAAAGGGAGACATGTCGAGCACCCCAACCATCTGGACAGTCGTCTGATAATATTGCGTTGCTAAAATGTTATGTGTGATTTGATGTGTGAGAAAAATAAAAGAAGCTTATTGGATTGCTAATCAAAACACTGTTCAACCTTTCGGAATTAATTTAGATCCCAGAATCAATGATCTTTGTTCATTATCAGAAAAATATTTTTTTATTATTTGCTTATTTTTTCATGTAATATGAAAGCTGAATTTCCTAAAATTTGCTATTTGTTTAAATTAATTAAGTTAATTTTTCATGCCTATGTTTATAAATTGATTAACATATCTTTATCAATCAGTCTCCAGGTGTCACCTTTATGTTACTTAAACACTTCAATATAGTTTTAAATAAACATTTATTTAGTCATTTCTAAAGCAAAATATCCCTAACACCTTTTAACATACATTCTCGTCATCAGCTAAATCACCGAAAATGAGATGCTTACAATAGTACATAGAGAACTAGACATTTCCTGGAAAACCAGATGACATTCGTGATGTCACTAAACCCCCTTTATATATATATTACTCATTCAGTTACACCACCATTACCAATTTGCCCTTGAAGTGGAAAGGTCCACCTTTCGAAACAGCTCGGGTTACACAGTTTTTAATTCATTTCTTTCAATAATTCTTGAACTTGCACGTTTTTCTAACATCATGAATAACTTATGATTTAGTCGTTTCTCAAGATAGTCTTCTTTAAGAAGGAGCATACTTCGTCCCACTATAGAGAATTTACTGAAATCCTGTTCTGAACTACTGGAGTAGGAGTAACGTATTCAGAATGGGATTCGTTTTATATTCATAGATTACTCAGATTATAATGGATTCTATCCTCGAGGCGACATTTTATTTGCCCCACATATAGTTGTCCACAAAGTTTGCATATTATGTAGCATATGAGGCAATGGAGTGTACACATGAAGGAGTGAATTATACGATAGATTCTCTTATTTAAGTTGTATTGTTTACATATTCCCAAGTGACGCATCTGGGACGTTCAGGATGTCGGGTATCAAGTGAGCTATCAATACGGTTTCTATGTGTCAAGGTGGCAAATATTAGTGCCATATCTGTAAGATATTAAGGGTCGATCTCGGCAGGACCATTCGTACTTTGTAGTTTTCAGTTATTAGTTTTTTACTTTTATGCTGATTGGATAATTTATCAGAACTAGATTAACGCAGTCCTTGTTATCTCTTGATTCTGATCGAAAGGACGGTCCACGAGGTTAAGTAGTGACCTTCGATACAAAATTACAACTGGATTACAAAAGTCATGTAATGATCATAGTTTATTAATTTTAACAATATTCTTAGATTCATTTTATGTGCGATTAGTAATGAAAATAGACAGTAACTTACAAGCTGATATTTAGTTTATAAATTTATCACAAGAAAATTCTGTCACAGAAAACAAAGGTACTTTGAAACTGTTCCAAACGATATACATATATATAAGCGATTGATACTCTGCCTCATACATGGGCCGAACTTCTGTAGTGCTAGGAATCTTCAATAATAGCCTTACTTCGCATAGTGTAGCTTGGTAACATAAAATGAAGTGTTGGAAGCCATTTGTGTCGATATTGTAACCAACAGTTTTGTTTGAGAGCTAAAAATTGCAAAAAACTGGAAATTTAAGAAAAATGAACGAATCAATAACTTAATTTTATTTTTTTAAATATGTACCATCATCTTCAACTTTTCCAAGCTATAAAAAACAGCAACTACTTACATTAATTATATCTTATGTAATCCAACCTAACATCATGCAGTGAAAGAGTTCTAATTACAGAGGAATAAAAAGCCTTTCCAAAACGAAACACTTATGCACCAAACTCACTGAACGAAATAAAGCTAATAGATACATTTCATAGGTGGAAACTGAAAACATCGCACAACACAGCTTTCATAACAGAAACATACTCTGAAACAATACCTCAAAACAATCTGGAGCAATACCAGGCTGTGCTACGTTTTAAAAAAAACAAACAAAAAAAAAAAACAACACTTTCTGCTTTCTTTCCCAAAGTAATTGTAATAAAGCTGACACATCTTCTGGTACCAATAATAATCGATTACAATTTTGAAATGACATAGGCTTCCAAACTGAATGTTCATGAGCTTCATTCAAGTCTCGAAATCAACGACTGTTTTCATGACATAATTTAAGAAATTGGAATCTCAACAATTCCATTAGATTACATACCTGTCAAGTACCCTGATACAGCTAAAATTAACTTTGATCTGGTTAAACGTATTCTTTAAAGCCAATATTCATGTAATAACTTCTACCAGAATAGTTCCTAAAATTTTAAATAAAATTTCGGATTAATAATAATTAGTTTTAATTATGAGTGACAGACAAACCACAAAGACCCAATATAGTCACTCTGCTATGAATCATCAGTTGGGTATTTTCACTGTTAGTTGTAAGATCTGCGGTAAGTTTGTAAAAATGTGTGTTTCGAGATTGACTTTTCCATGTTTTGTAGAAGCTTACTGCGATTAAAAGTGTGGTGTAGGAAAACTTTATACGTTTTTAAATTTTAAACTGTAAAATGCGTTTTACATGTTTATCAGTGGTCAAACATATAGTATACTATTATATTTCAAAGGCAAATCTAATGAAATAAAAATATCTCTTTTTTTTTGGAGTTTGTTTTTTTCTTTACACTTTTTGCATTTTCCATGTTTGCATAGAAATACTTGCATGATGTCATTCAAAGTATTTTCACTCATATACTTCTACTGCTTTACTTTGGAAGATACACACTTTCTTACTTTTGAATTAAATACTTGCATGAATAATTCCAGAATGTGTGTGCTACCCAGTTTGTCAAAAGTAACCTAATGACATGACGCATGTTAACCATTGAATGCAGCTGTAGTTTCACTCTACATCAAAAAACATAATTTTCTTTTCACCTGTAGGATGAAAAATGTTTAAAAAAGAGGATGTACTCGCTCAGATATCTGGTGATAAGTTTCAATTTAATGGCGACTACTAATAATGATATCATCATGCACTTTAAACATGCTATTATTTAACAAATTACTAAATACTTTACGATGATAATTATATTTCACATCTTATTTTTATCAATCGTTGAAATGTATGAAGGCTTAGTTCATTTTAAAGCTTTATTAACTAATACGCATATCCGGACAACTGATATTTTTCAACAAGAAAAATATTTTTAAATTTCCTATTAAAATAACGTTCATTGAAGCTGACTTAGGTTGTGTTAATCATTTCACATTATTTAACAAGTTTCATTTTGAAACGTATTTTAAGCAGTAGCACAGCTCGATATAAATTAAAATTTGGTTACGCTGATGTGATGTTTTGCTCCCAATATGACTCCATAACATGCTGTGATTGATTTATGAAACACCAGCAGCGTTTTAATAGGCTTCACCCACAGCCAAGATGTGTGTATGCACCATAGAAACCTTATAAACATATTATGCTAATATCAGACAACGAGAATTTTACTTTGTTCAATATTGTATCACGAAGACAGAACTTATTTGATCTGCACGTTAGGTAACTTTATAACTGCACATCAACCTATTAGAATTTCATAGTATGTGATGAGCTACATTTTAATATTGGCCCGAGTGGCCAGTGTAGTGTTCTTCCCAACCAGAAGGCTTGCTAGAAAACAGGCAAAAAACCGTGTTAAAAAATTCCTTACATTTATAAGTTTTTTTAGAAATTCTCAAATTCGTTATAACAGACAAAACAGCAAAACTTTTAAAAAATGTATATATTATGGAGTTTGAAAAAACAAACATGATAATTGTGTAATCTGTAGAACTTTGTGAAACGCATGAAGACCGTTCAAACAAAATTAACTCACTGAAATGCTAGACTTCGGAATATCAATAGTGCTCACTGACAAATATTAAGCCAGGTTTGTATGATCTAAGGGTGGAATTTAACCGTTACTCCTAAAGCGTAGCCATGGACTGAAAGTGCGTAAGAAACACATGATAACTAATAAGCCGCGCTTTGTCCCAGTAGGTGTCAAGGTTTTTGCTGTTTTGGCATTAATTTTACATATGAACACATTAATAAATTTGAATTTAAATTCCTTCTATACAAAAGAACTGCGTATATAAAAACTATAATTATTCCCAGTTTTCAAGTGAGTTGGTACCAGAACGTCGCGCCTATTAGTATCTTTTAACCATAATAATAAAAAATAATTTGCCAAACAGATTCTGAGGTGTTACAAGAATACAACAACAGTACAAAATTCGCCTTGTTGAAATCTATGATTTTCCTCTTGGCTACATTTCAACAGCCTAGTTGTATCGTTCATTTTTCCAAATCGTGCCTTACTTGAAATGAGACTCTTGCAATTTCTCAAATTCGTTTAAACAGAACACAAACAGCAACAGATTTTAACAAGACACAAATCCACTTATCATATAAATGTGTTTAAAATATATTTCAATTGAATCTTCTGTAACTGTGTAAATAGAAACTGAGTAAAATTTAGTTAAAGGGTGTTTTCCTATCTATTCTTTTCATTACTGGACTGTAACGAGAATTGTTTGGTTTGAATTTCACGTAAAGTCCAGGGGGGTAACCGGGTTGGCCGTTTCTAATTTAGTAGCGTAAGACTAGAGGGAAGGCAGCTAGTCATCACCACCTACTGCCAATCCTTGGACTACTCTTCTACCAACGAATAGTGGGATTAACCGTCAAATTATACCGACCCCACCGCTGAAAGGGCAAACATGTTTGGTGCGATGGGGATTCGAACCCGTGATCCTCAGATTACGAGTCGAACGCTTTAACCCGCCTGGCCTTGCCGGGCCCGGTTGCGTAATGAGCAAAAGAAACGAACAGAAAGCACTGTATAACGGAAAATGTAAGCTTTATAAATATTATTTGTGATGCTTGACTAAAAAAGCTTATTATGCTAATATAATAACAAGTTGGCAAACTACGATTTATAAACATAATAAAATGATTTATTTTAGGAAAATATACTATATGTTTTTAACACAGCATTAATTTGTCTGAGGAAGAAAGACAAATGTTCTTTTAAACATGTTTATACACGTAGTATGTTCACTAAAAAATAAATCACTTTATTATGGTTATAAATTGTAGATTCCCAACCAAAGAGTATTGTGATTAGTAATTTAAAAACTTGCTTACACTATTTATTGTAAGCTTAACATAAATTTTGATTAATAGGAGAAACCAAAAACATTAACACAAATCAAGCAAATTTGACAAATGTAGCATCCATAATAACAGATTTTCTCGTTATAGGCAGGAACGGTCAGATGGTTAGGGGCATTTGAACTGCAGTTTGAGGGTTGGAATCCCCGTTCCATCAAACATTCTCTCCCTTTCAGCTGTGGCGGACATTATAATTTGACAATCACTCCCATTATTCGTTGTAGAAGAGTAGTCTAAAAGTTGACGGAGGGTAGTAATGACTAGCCGCATTCCCTCTAGTCTTTCACTGCTACAGCAAGGACGTCTAGCGCAGATAACCCTCTTGTAACTTTATGTGAAATTCAAACCAAACAATTCTCGTTACAGTCCAGTAATGAAAAGAATAGAGAGGAAAACACCATTTAACTAAACAGAATTATAAAACAATGTAGTAAAGATGAAATCTTGACCTAAAATTCGAAAGCTTTATAAGCTCGAATTCATGCTTTTGTGCGGGTAAGATTGCTCGTAAATAGCTTATCAGTATAAATTACGTTAAATCGCAGTACTTTTCTTTATACTGATGCTATTATGTTTATCTATTTATATCGAACTTCTAGGTTATGAATTACTTGTAACAATCCTGCAGCAGTAACAATTCTTAGCGAAATTTTCAATCGATGAAATTTGCACTGACTATGAATCACTTCCAATAAAGTTTTTTTCCTAATAAATATATATTATATATTACAAACTGTTTTAGTTGACAGTTTTTGAAAAAAATCAGAATGAATTTAATCCACTTTTAAAGATCACTGTGTCAAAATTTCCATTTTCTTCTTTCAATAGTCGAGAACTAATTGACGAGTTAAAAAATAATTGATTTTCTCTAATGGATCCTGCAAGCAGTTGGCATCTCGGTTTGAAACGTGTTTCTGAACGGTTTTTGAACGCTTATTGAGAAAATCGTGGACGTTGCACGAGCGAGTTTTCACGTAAAGAATCAGAAATAGAGCTCTTGCGGAATTGTGGGACACTTGATTCAGTTCTACATGTTGAGTGAAATTGATGATTTGATCAAAATGTCTAAATACTTCTACAGGAACTCTACTGTAATGGTTTTATTTCATTATTTTCAACAGCCTAACTAGTTGAAAAGAGTGTATCATGTAAGTTAACCAATCAGAAATGATCCTAGAGAACAGAGCAGGAATAAAAGAAGAGTTATTTGAAACTCATGAATGAAAACTCCATGTACTTACAATATATGTAAACTAGAAGTGCGCTTCCAAAGTTTCAGCGAGATGGTATCAACAATATATTGAACTAATTGTTAACTGCATTTTATAACAAAGATATTCGGACCATGGCGTTGGAATTGGAGGAGGTAATATGTTTGAGCCACTCCAGTATTTATGCATGGATAACTAAGCCACTACACCTATTTCATTTATATCTTATGCAATCCAGTTAGGGTAACTACCCGTGCAATCCCTCCTTTTACCTATCGTGGTGTGCGTTTAAAAACCAAGACAAAGCCAACGCACGAGATTGAGACAAAGCACCATTGACCAAGAATAATTATGAGCAAAAGAGATGTGAATCGGCGAAATGTTCTTAATTTATTGTAACTTGTGTTTATTAACAAACTTTAAAAACTATTTTCGTGGCTGAGCACCACCTATTCCAAGGGCCGTGTTGCCCCTGGAACTAATTTATCTATCATTCGTTGCTCATTTTGATTTCTGTAATTCTGCAATACTTGCTGCTCAACAATTTACATTGCAGCCAGCTTCTGCAAAGGGCGTCAAGATATAAGATAACACATTCTGACAAATTTTCCATATAATTTTCATGTACATGAACGTTGGTTTAGTAGATCAAAGGCAATAAAGTTAACTGAAGTAGCATGACAGACTCGTGTTCAACAAGATTTTATTATAGCAGTTCCTTCGACCACCTGTTTCATGAAAATAGCCATTAGTTTTAGGGCGTTTGTAGTCCTTTGTCGACATATCATCCTTTATTATTAACTTAATAGCACCTGAAGATGTGACTGACATCATCGCTTAGGGTTTGACTAGAAACCCTAAGACGAAACATTCAGCCGGATAAGTGTAATCAGGCTAACCGCAGCGCTTCAACTAGCGAGCTTAACGGAAAAACTCTGTGCTACTTCTGCTAAAGCAGGTCTTCGTATAATGAGTCTCTGCATGTACAAACGTGCCATATACTAGTTATTTATGTGAATAGAAACTAGCAAAGTGGATGGGTGAATGACATCATTCCCACGTCTTTAATAAACACAATTATTAACATAAATAAGATTTCCTCGATTAAAAAAATGAAAATTATACTTATTAACAATATTTTTCATATATTCCTAATTTTTTCGTGTCTTTACTTCACCGGCAGTTCACCACTTCCATGAAAACTGTTTATTTAGAGGCAACACAACCTTGTTATGTATTCTTCTTTACTGGCCCGACATAACGAGGTCGTTAGGGCGCTCGGGTCATAATCTGCGAGTCGTGAATTTAACGCTCTCCTCCCAAATATGCTCGATCTTTCAGCCATGGAGGCATTATAATGTGACGGTGAATCCTACTATTAGTTGGTAAAAGAGTAACCCAACAGTTGGCAGTGGGTAATGATGACAGCCTTTTCTCTCGTCTTACATCTCTAAATTCAGGACGGCTAGCACAGATAACCCTCGTGCAGCTTTATGCAAAATTCAAACAAATCTTTTTTACTTTCACTTTTAATTCTTAGAATGTTACAATAATCGTTTCTGTTGTATTTGAATCATTCATAATAGTTGTCCCTGTTATATTTAAATCACCTGTATTTTTGTTCGTGGAGAATGTAAAAGAAAAACTAGCCAAGTGAAGAACAAAATCAAATGTCTCAAATATGTTATCATCCTAGTCCATCTAGATGATAAGATTTCATTATAACTTAAAACTTCTATTTTTTTGTAATTCTGAAAGCTATTCTTGTATCAAAAGGAATTGTAAGATATTGAAGTTAAAATGTGTGTAGTGTAATTCACACAGTTATCATATTAAATGATTTTTTCTTTATCAACAACTTTGCCATTGAATTAGTTGTGTGACGCATACGTAAGGCTTAATGATATATTTTATAATTGACAAAGATACTGATATATGCTCTTATTTTATAAGTAAGCTTTATTAAACAATATTCAGTCTAATATTGGATACTTACTACTCGTAGTGGCCCGGCATGGCCAGGTGGTAAAGGCACACAACCCATAATCCGAAGATTGCGAGTTCGAATCCCCGTCACACCAAATATGTTCGTCCTTCCAGCCGTGGGGGCGTTATAATGTGACGGTCAATCCCACTATTCGTTGGTAAAAAGAGTAGCCCAAGAGTTGGTGGTGGGTGGTGATGACTAGCTGCCTTCCCTCTAGTCTTACACTGCTAAATTAGGGACGGCTAGCACAGATAGCCCTCGAGTAGCTTTGTGCAAAATTCCAAACCAAACCATTAATTTTATTTCTTGTGAATTACTATAGTTATAAATAACATGTAACTCCTAAAGCTGTTTTATTTAAAATAATTCAGAATAATAATAAAAGATAATTTGCTGCTAAAGATTGCCATGGGTGCGCGTAAGAATTTTTTAGCTTTTTAGAAGACTATTCCAAATTTGGGCACACACTTTCAGAAAGGTTCGCCATCCCTGGCATACACCAAAAGCGGCTTGGCAAATTGTACCCAGTCCCCAGTCCTTTTGTATTATACTAGATAAGATACTGCAAAGGCTGTAGGAGTATTGGAAAGTTGAATTGTTTCTTCTATATTTTACATAAGCTAAAAAACATAACAATTGTAATGTAAAGGATGTTATCATTATATTTTGAAGTTAGCTATACTTAGAAATATCTAGTGTTCCTTTAAAAGCCTTAAGTATAAGGTGAAAAAGGAATTACCAGCCAATAATAGATGAACATTAGATAACTGTAATATGTAGATACTCAATGTTTTTTACACCGTACAATCGGTGTCTTTAAGTGGCCAACCCATGCACTATATATGAAGTGAAAATCGTATCAGCTAGTTACTACCCATGTTTGTTAGCATTACAGTGTATAAAGTTAGGTACTGTATGAAGTAATCCTTTATCCATAGTCAAACATAAAAAGTCACAAGACAATATAAATAAAAAATTGAACATTTAGAAACTTGCCAATAGTAAAAAAGTAAAGAAATAAGGCTGAAGATACTGTACACACTGTTTACTCAAACTACAAGCCTCTATTTTGGCTCTACTAAACTAAATTTTAAGTAACAGTATGGAGCTAGAACAGAGATTTGTAGTTTTAGAGTAAATAATGTCTACAGTATCTTCAGCTCTGTTTCTTTTCTTTTTTCCGGTCCCTATTTGCAGGTTTTAAATTAGCAGTGTTTTATTTATCTTGTTAATATTTAAGGAAAAACTATGTTAAAAATAGCAAGATCAAAGCTATGATAAAAGACAATTTGTAATTGTCGATACGAGCCTTAACAACCTCAAGTAAAAATACTAAATAAGTTAAAAATACTACCAGAGCACAGGCTATAATATGGGAGATAAGATGTGCCCTAGGTTTTGGAGGTGACTGTGGAAGCAGGATCTACACGGTGAGGATACACTGTCTACCATTTCTTAACATGCGTTCACTAATCTCACATGTTATATAAACTATGTAAGAAAATGAAGATAAGAACATATTGGAAAAACAGGATGTGAATAGACAAATCCACAGCATTCTACGTCTGTATCTCTGCAGACAGTGGGAAGGTAAGTGGTCTTCATAAACATATAAAATGAAAGAAAAAAGTTGTTACAGTATAGACTTTACGAGTAAGCGTAATTGGTGGAAGCTAGGAGTTATACGAGTTCAGAGTATTTTGTGCTTTTGTATATTTGGATGGAATGAAATAAAAACTCGTTTGTAACAAGGGATAGGAAATTGAGCTTTTGCTTTTCCCTAAATATAATAAACGTTAAAAGTACAATAAAAATACATAAAGTCATCAATACTGAATAAAGACATACTGTTTTCAATACTTCTTTTAATATAAAATTAGATGAGGCTCCAACCCCACCCCCAACCCTTCATGACTTTCTTCATGTTATCCTGTATCGTTACGTCAAGACTGGTGCTGATTAATCAAGAAATGTGTAAACGCATATGGAATAGCTAATACGCATTTATTTATATAGAAGATAAGGTCCAACTCTCCAGCCCCTTCCTGAATTTCTTCATGTCATCCTGTATCGCTGTATCAAGTTTAGCATTAACTGATCAAAAAATGTGAAAACCTATAAGGAACAGCTATGAATTGAAAGATATACTGCTGTGTATTTGTTTTTTGGACACACACACTTTGCTTTATATAGTTTGTTTAGTGTGCTGCCAATATTAACTTATTAATTTCAGCTTTTACGATTATAAAGAGGCTTTGATAAGATTCCCTTACTTAAAGTAAGGGTAGGACCTCATTTATTTTTTTTTTCTTTCAGTTAAAACGTTTTGTTACCTACTAGACCTAATTTATCAATATGCATTTAATAATGTGTAGCAAGTATTGAAACAAAGTAGTAAATGGAGATCGTAATTTTTATACTATGCCTGTAGATCAAACGTTGTTTTTAGTTTTGGTATAGATCATTGTACAGACTTCAAGGTCCTAATACCAGATTTAAGTGAAACTGGTTCAGCTAGTTCTTTGCACTACGTGTGAGGTTAAAATACTATACAGAAGTGACAGCGTCTCGTTTTTCTTGGTAATAAATAGTGTATATTCAGCATAATATATATGTGTGTGTGTTCATTTAAATAAATATATAAACATTGGGGTTTCATATTTTAATTTTTTTCTTAAATTCACCAAAACTCACTTCACACTTTAGAGCTATGAGTGTGTTATAAGAGTGATGGTCAAATCCCACTTTTCGGTCACACAATGTAGCACAAAATTTGGCAGTGGGTGCTGTTAACTAACTGATTTTTCCTTTAATTTATTAGTTTGAAACAAATGGTGGATATCAAAGACAGACAGTGAGAAAATTATTGATTCGAAATGATGAGGGGTTGAACATGATGTTTTGATAGATTATGTTGTGTAAAATTCACATTTGAGGTCTTAAGAAAGTTTGTAAGGAAAGTTACTTAAGGCTCTTAGTTTTACATATTTATCACTCTAACTTTCAGATCGTGTGTAATTTAGGCGAATTTCGGGTTTAAGAACGAGAACGACATAAAAAGTTAAAACATTTTAAGTAAAACTTATTATTTCAATAGTATATTTGGAGTTTGAAGAAATAAAACAGCTTCATTTTTTAAGCATAAGCAAATAATGTTATCAAAACCTCTATTTTCAAGACCTGGAGTCAGTGCTTCTGAGGTCTGAGGCCTCTTTCATGAAGACATCTAATAATAACACTATGACCCGGCATGGACAAGTGTGTTAAGGCGTTCGACTCGTAATCTGAGGGTTGCGGCATCGAATCCCGGTCGCTCGGCTCGCCCTTTCAGCCGAGGGGGCGTTATAATGTGACGGTCAATCCCACTATTCGTGGTAACAAGAATAGCCCAAGAGTTGGCGGTGGATGATGATGACTAGCTGTCTTCCCTCTAGTCTTACACTGCTAAATTAGAAACGGCTAACGCAGACAGCTCTCGAGTAGTTTTGAGCGAAATTCAAAACAAACAACAACACTATGTAACAAAATTTTTACTTTTTCTTGTTCCTGTGCAGAAAGTGTTATTTCCCAATTCTTTATGCCTAAAGTAAATGGAAAAGACCTATTTTTCTCTTCAAACTTTGCTTTTGTGACCTGGGTAATGAAATTTTCAAATGTACCCATTTTCCAGAACATTCTAGATAGATTCAGTTTTGAGTAGCTGATAGAGAATTTTCTCCAACTTTCTAGAATGTTGTAGAATTTACAAGAATTTTCTAGAATGTTGTAGAACTCACGAGATTTTTCAAGAACCTTTAGAATTTTCTAGAACTTTCCATAGTAATCTGTATACAGGGGCTCACCACTTCAGTTTAGTTCTAGTTGCCTACGTGAACACGTAGACCTATCTGATTTCATCAGAGATGGCATCAAGAAGCTGCAAGCATTCTCCAGACACATTCTGCTATGTATGTGGCCAAAGTATCAAGACAAGAGCGAAAAAGTACTATGTGACGGCATCTTCTAAAATGCGCGAGTCCTACAAGGCATATTTTACCTGCGAGCACTGCAAAAAACGCTAGAAGGTAAGAAATAATTTTTGCTTGCTTGAATAATAATATTTTATATTATATAAATTTTAAACCTTTTAAAATGTAAATATCTTTTTATTTTAATTTCCAATGGTATAGAAAAATATCACATATAAAATATTTTGCGTGAACCTCTTACACATTAGTTGTGGATGAAAAAAAATTATTCTTCATAATAACAATTTAATTTGCTCTTTTGAAGGATGGTACAGAGGGAAAAAGAAAGCCATGAAGTTTGCTATTCCCAGAATTTGGTATGAGCCCACTGACCACTCAAGCATTTGCTACTTCTGCGTGGAGGACTCTTCTAAACGTCGAGCGAGCAAAAATGCATCTGCTATTATGTATCCCGACCTCACATCATCCATCGCCCCAGTGCCACACCGCCCTGAGCTCCCTGTACCCACTCCGTCAGAAAGAAAGCAGCCATTTCGAAAAACTACTCACTTTTAAACACATTTGTTCATTTTTGTATAACTTTAGTATAAATACATCTAAATCTTGACTCATATGTTGTTTTATTCAGACCTTATATAAATGAAAATCTGCAAATTTGCCCGTTTTTACATAGAAAATAGATTAATTTCTAAATTCATTATCCAGGTCACAAAAGCAAAGTTTGAAGGGAATAATGGCCGTTTTAGGTACTTTTACAAATTTACAACATAAGCAATTAAGAAATAATACATACGATCCAGGAACAAATTTTGTGTTACATAGTGTAATGAATTAATATCCTGAATAATAGTGGATAAAAGTAAGATTTCTTAAAATGGTAAATAATTTAGGTTGTTACAATATAATAATATTGTAATACTTGGAATAATAATAATGGGAACATTAATTCCTTCATAATAAATATACCCTACCCCCTAATAGCTAGTGTTACCCCCTTTGGCTGAAATAACTGCAGTGAGACGCTTCTTGTAGCCATCTACCAGTATCTGACATCGGTCTGAAGAAAGTTTGCCCCACTCCTCAATGCAGAATTCTTTCAGCTGTGAGATGTTTGAGGGGTTTCTTGCATGTACAGCCCGTTTCAAGTCACCCCACAGCATCTCAATAGGATTAAGATCAGGGCTTTAACTCGGCGATTCCAGGACTTTCCATTTCTTAGTTTTCAGCCAGTCCTTGATGCATTTACTGGTATGTTTTGGGTCACTGTCGTGTTGCAGGGTACAGTTCCGCTTCAGTTTTAATTTTCGTACAGAGTGTATCACATGATTCTCAAGCACCCTCTGATACACAGTACAATTCATGGTGGATGCTATGATTGTAAGCTGTCCAGGCCCTGCTGCAGCAAAGCAGCCCCAAACCTGACACTTCCACCTCCATGCTTCAGAGTTTGTATGAGGTTCTTTTCCTGGAATGTTGTATTTGGTTTACGCCAAACATGTTCTCTGTTCTGGTATCCAAATAATTCAAGTTTGGACTCATCTGTCCAAAAAACATTATTCCAGAAGTTCTGGTCTTTGTCTACATTCTTTCCGGCAAACTTCAGTCTGGCCTTGATGTTTCTCTCAGAGAGTAAAGGTTTTCTCCTTGCACACCTCCCATGCAAGTTAAACATGTGCAGTATCTTTCTTATTGTAGAAGCATTCACTTTCACATCAGAGCCTGTTGTAGGTCCCGTGATGACATGTTAGGGTGTTTGAAGACCTCTTTTAGCATCTTGCGGTCTGCTCTCGGGGTGAACTTGCTTGGACGACCAGACCTGGGCATGTTGGCAGTTGTTTTGAAAGCCCTCCACTTGTTGACTATTTTCCAGACAGTGGAATGGTTGATTTCAAAATATTTTGGAATCTTTTTAAATCCCTTGTCAGACTCATAAGCTGCTACCATTTTCTTTCTGAAGGCCTCAAACAGCTCTTTTGCTCTTACCATGGTGCTCACTCTCACTTCAACAGTCAGGAGCACACCAAACTAAATGTCTGAGATTTAAATAGGGCAAGCCTCATTCAAAATGCTGAGTAACGATCTTCTAATCATGTGCACCTGGTGTGATACATCTGTGTGTGAGTTGAGCCATTTTAAATGGGAATAAATGTGGGGGTTTTCTAACTTTTTCCTCAGTTAGAATATGCATTTCTGTAGAATTACATTTACAGAAAATCTTGAAAAGTCTTTTCTTCAGTTTTAATTGTTTAGTTATATTCCTACAATCTCTCAGTATTGTTAAAATTGAGATTAAATATCTATACATCGAAAAATGTTACAAAAATACACAGGCTTTCATAGGGTGTCCTAACTTTTTCACATGAGTGTATAAACAAGTTACAAACTTAATTGCACTGATTATCATTTAGTATTTATTTAAAACATTACATGCATAAATATGTAAAAATATCTATTACACAGAGATATAAGTACCATTTATATAACATATATCACATCTGTTCTTCTAACACACAGCTATATGCCAATAAATGTCATAGAATTAAACTTACAGTTCAGTAAGAGCACACATAAACTAACACTTACCGCACACACACAAGTATGGGTACTTCTGACTTATCATTTAGTAGATATATTCTCAAAACTGGAAAGCACATAATAACGTCCTTAATTTATTATTTAGCAGCCATAAACACTAATCACACAAATACAAACTGTTGTTTGTCAAATATCATTACTTATCTGAGATACATGATTAATAAACGTAAGCATACAGTTAATACTTAGACGGAATCATATTAATCATATCACTAAATTCAAATAAATGAAACTATCAACAGTTTCACACACAACGCGCATAGTTTTCTTCCATATACTAATATTTATTAGCCTCGTGTCCACACTTTTTTTTTCAACATGAAACGTCATTACGGCTGTGTAATGTGACACATTTATGTCTAGCTCTCAGTGTCTGTTCTCTACCAAATGTATACATTACAATCTGTTTTAAAACTAAAACCACAATTTTCATTCCTCACTTCTGGTTGGCAGTGCCCACATAGTTCTGTGTATACGTGCGGGGGATGTATACCTCTACAGATTGTAGGAAAGAGAGAAGGGGAAAGAGAAGAAGGAAGAATAAAAGAGTTGATTTCCAACATTTGACACTTTTAAGGCTGCGCAAAACTTTTAAATCACATTTATGATAGTTGTAATATATAAAAGATAACATGTTTAATATCAATGAAAAATAATACCATCAACAAATTCCTGCTCATTATTTTGCATAGAACAGTTAATTAGAGACACATCAATTAAGCAGTGCTCTTTATTTTTGTGTCCATGCACAATTTAATGCAATATTCCACTTTTCGGACCACACAGAGTAGCTGAAAGATGACCTATCATTCTTACTCCGTCTTGTCCTCTCGAATCATTTATACATTGACCTTCTAACATCTATATTTCAATTATCAAGTATTACATTTAACATGACGTCATTTCACGAGCAAAGATGATTAACATCAATACTAACAGTAGCAGCGAGCGGGCTTCCTGCACATGCACTGCTACGTTTCCCTCGAGTTCGCTACAAAGGGAATTGTTTATGGATGGCAAGCAATAAAGGCAATGCGACACAAAATGTCGTTAGCTAAGCAAACGCTCGACATCATGGCAACAACAGCGTTAGGTTGAGGGCCAGAATATATGCAGAGCTTGTGGTTCTGTGATGTTGAAATCTGTACCATAGCAGCTGATGAAGGGTACTGAACTATTTACAGAAAGTTACGTAGTGGCTGTCAACTTGCAAGTTTATATATATATATATATTCTAACTCATGTGACATTTTTTGCCTAAATAGTTTCTTTTTATTCGCGTCTCTTCTTTATTAGTTTATAATCATTTGTACCAAGTATAATACAAAATATTATGGAGTTAGTTCAGAGATAAAAAAATGTATGCTGTCGTATGATAGAAAAGCTTTGACTGTTATGTTTAACGGTATTCCTTAATATTTTCCATATTTAAAAACTGATCTTCTGTTCATATTTATTCTTGTATGTATTCGAATAAATTGCTGAATTTGACAAATCAACAAAAAGAACAAAATTAGCTCTACGATTATTTTTCTCTCATGGCATAAAATTGCAGATAAGAAATATGTTATATTATCGTCAAAGTATTTCAAGCTTAGCAGATAATGCTTTTACATCTTATACACTGAAATTTAGTTTCACGTTTGCAGAGTTCTCAGACACTATGTTTGGAATAAAAAGAATAAATGTAATCCATTTGTGTATTTAAAGACATAAATAAAAATACTTCGTTCTTATTTTTAAATACCTATAGTTTGAAAGGGATAATAAAAAAATCTTACCCACTGTAATGATAAGTCACAAACATATCACGATGGCAGGCGCTTTGATTATACTTCGTACAGTGATACGTCGTTCCTTCGAATAGAGAGAGAGATGGCAAACATTCTTCTTACCAGCGCCACCAGCCTACATGACGAAAGTGTGTTATTCCAGACGCCCAGAAACACTAAAATATTATACCAAGAAATATTCATTTATTCTCCAAAGATTGAAACCACAACATTATTATACTTATTACACACACCTGATTTCGGTTTTTACTAGTGCATCTTTAGATGTGTTATTGGGAGGTTTCACTAAACAAGGAACACTAAGTACTCTCGCCGCTGGAGGACGCTTTCCTCGAAAGGTCAGAATAACTCCATAACGCTTTCCTTCTGGCTAAAATCAATACTTGCGCTAATAATTGTACTACTAGTATAAGTAGAAACAGCGGAGAAGAGGGTCAGAAACACACGTTAGGAAACGATAATCACGTTGTGATGAAAGTCTGTCATTCTGAAATATTAAAAAACAGCATATTCATACTTAAAATTTTCCTTTTATCAGTCATAGAGTACAAATAGAAACAACATTTTATTGTGTGCGTTCTACATTATCCACTGCAGAATTTCTTGGAATAACAGTTATATTTACTGAGCATAATAAAAGCTTATAGAAAATATGCATAAAGTAGGAAAGAGTCTCAAATTGTTAATTCTACTATAATATTCCTCTTATAGCGATATTTTATTTTTACTTCCTCGTTTTATCACGCTTTAGTTACAACAGTCTGTTATTCGTGCATATTTAAATTTTCGAACATTCATCACTTCCCCATTTATACATACCACACATACTTATGTAACATAATATCTGTATGGAAGTATCACTAAAATATAGAATAATTAATAAAAATCAACAAAAAATTATTTATACCCATTAATTGCCGGATTATCACGTTTCATTCTTTTGTCGCATTCTTACTCAATATTATTTTCATGCCTAAACCTTAAACTCACTGTAGAATTCAAATGTAGGAAATGAGTAGAATTTCACTTCTGCTTATAGTAATACAAAGGAAAGCATTTAAATTCCAGTACTGGTTTGGTTTGTTTTGAATTCCGCGCAAAGCTATTCGCGGACTATCTGTGCTAGCCGTTCCTAATTTAGCAATGTAAGACTAGAGGAAAGCAGCTAGTCATCACCTCTCACCACCAACTCTTGGGCTATTATTTTACCAACTAATAGTGAGATTGACGGTCACATTATAACGCCCCATGGCTGAAAGGATGAGCATGTGTGGTACGAAAAGAATTAGAATCCGCGACCCTTGGATTACGAGCCGAGTGCCTTAACCACCTGGCCATGCAAAGCCTCCAGTACTGAAATAAAAATTCACAAATTTTCTTTTAACATAAAGCGCCTTTCGACCAAAATGAATAAATAAATAAATAAATAACACAATAGTCAGAATACAAAATCTCGACTGTGTTTCACATAACTTATGACGTCTTCCAAACAACGTTGAACTTTTGTTTTGCCATTTTCTCGTTCAAGTGAAAATCATCTTTTGTGTATTTGAATGTTACAAACTATCACTATCTAATATAAGTCAGAAATTATATCTCATTCAGCATAATTGTTATTCTTGTGGCTTTAAGCAGAAAAATTAATTGGTACATTAAAGAGGATGCTTTGACTGTTTCACAGCGAAGAACAGACTCCCTTTTAACATGCGACATATTTAAAAACGTCGACAAATTGCGTGACCCCAATAAATCGATTAGACACACGCACAAAACATTTAGTGCTTGTTTAATAGAACTATTATTTATTTTACAAAATGATGTTGGATCTTTACCATGTTGTTACTCTCATCGTCGCTGTGTCCAGCCAGCCAGACTATTTAACGACAACACATCTTGACAATATCCCTGCATAGTAATTTTCACTGCAAAAGTCTCCGCCGTAAGGAGACTTGTCCAAAGTACATTCTTCTTCCCAATGTGGTTTCAATAAACCGTCTGGACGGTTTTTACTTTTCGTGCCTTATCGTGATTAAAATTTGAACTATTCTAGCATAATCACTCTCCGTTTCTTAAAACAAAATGTAATTGTAAGATTCATTTTCTACCAAAAACAAGATCGAATTATAGTTGTTGAATGTATGTTGCTATGATGTTAGTTCGAAGTAATGAAGTTTGCTGAACTGGTAAAAGTAAAGATAGCCCAAATAAAATCCTTAGTAGTAAAACTAAAATCAAAATATCTAGAACGAGAAATAGCTTAACGTTAGTGACCACATCAACAGAAAAGTGTAAGCGAGTAATTCGGTATAAATACAAATAAAAATTATCTTCGATTGAAGATGTTTCCAAGAGTACTGAAGCTGAATTTTTAGTCATTCTAGAGTTAAATAAAAACATAATATTGTTATTTTAAAAACAAATAAACGAAATCCCACTGTTAATCATACTGATTATAAATGACAAACAATCTTCTATTTGAAATTATTTCTTATTAAACTAGGTTATAACACAATATCTCGTACACTAAAAGTGTTGAGTAATAAAGTGTTAAGCTTAAAAGAAAATAATCAATCTCCTATGAAATGTATTATTTCATACTTAAAGTTGGTTTTCGTACTCCTCAGATATGTGACTTGCCTAACATTCACAGGGTTTTCTGTTATGATATAGTGTTATTATTTAACTGTTTTAATTACAATTTGGGAAAAGTTTTGGTTTTTGGAAGTATCACCTTACGTTGAATTTACGTTATATTTCACCTAAAGTAATTTAAACCTTTAGTAAAAAAAAAAGTTATGATGAAACATGACTATGTTAAAGCGCCTGTTTCAGAAGCGTTGGGTTTAATTTGTAACGATTCTAACATTCGACTAACTACACGGAGTAGAAACTTACGACAGGTATTTGTTTTTATTTCTTTAGCGTAATGGGTTTTATTGCGAATTCTTAGTTAGGTGTGTACTACTTAATTTCGTATAATACGGCATCATGTGTTGTATGTAAATTTTTGAAAATTTCTGCTTTTTTTTTAGTACGCTTTAGACACAGAAAGTTGCATCCTACTTTTCCTAATTATAAATATTCCTGAAATCTGAATTCATTAACTGGCGTTTAACACCATTTTCTTGTTGGAAAGATAGTTGTGAAGTCCCAAAATAATAAGATGACTATTCTCTCTGCAGACCAGCTAGTGGTCTTGGCCTTCCTTGTCTCTCTGATCAAGTTCAAATGTACCAGGTTTTCTATGCAACACAAAAGCCAGGTTTTCTATTGCTTAGCAGATCTATTTGTAGTTTAACTTTAAACAGGCTTACAAGTTTTGCTGTGATTAAAGTTTTTCTTTTTGAATTTTGTTAAGATTTAGATTTTGTTGAGCTTTTGTGTGACTTTTAATTACTTTGTATATTTGTTTAATTTTGTTTTGTTTTCTATTTTGACATTCAAACTTATATTCCCTTGGTAATTTTTTTCAGTTAACATTAGGCTGGTGAGAGAGAGAGAGATCACAAAGGTTTTAATTCCCTCATTTCTCTCTCACCACTCCAATACACTCACTGCAGACATACTTGCTCTTATTTTGTTTGAATTTGAAAAGCTGTACAGAAACATACTCCATATCCTTCGAACCTCTAGTTAGCTCGCCCTGACTATGTGGAAAATCAGTGTACTTGAAAGTTCCACATCAAAATATGCTCTTTTATCCAGTAGTTGTATGGTTAAATGATAAAAGACAACGACTTTCAGTACTGCTTTCTACATCTCTAGGCACTGGTTTGGTTTGCTTTGCTTTTGGAATTTCGCGCAAAGCTACACAGGGCTATCTTTGCTAGCCATTCCTAATTTAGTAGCTACTCATCACCACCCACCGCCAACTCTTGGGTTATTCTTTTACCAACGAATAGTGGGATTGACTGTCACATTATAACGCCTCCACAGCCGAAACATCTTTTGTGCAACAGGGATTCGAACCCGCGACCCTCGCACTACGAGTCAAACGCCTTAATCCACCTGGCCATGCCAGGCTCTAACAGTGGCAATTCTAATGTTTGTATTACTGCTGACATATTTGGATAATTTGCTAGCAAATGAAATATACTATGACCAATTTAATTCTTTTATAGAACTCTGTCAAAACTTTATCTGTGATAAAAGTGTCAAGGAACACAAAATAAGTTTTCTATTTACCACGTTTAGATTAAAAAGCTACAAAACCTCTTTTGTTATGGAATGTCATGACCAGGTGGTTAGGGTGCTTGACTCATAGTCTGAAGACTGGGTTTTAACACTATCAGCTTTGGGGCTTTCTAATTGTATGGTAAATCTTACTATTCGCTAGTAAAAGAATAGCTGAAGAGTTGGCAATGGGTGGTGATGACCAGCTGCATTCCATCTAGTCTTTGCTAAATTAGGCACGGCTAGCGGAGATAGTCCTCATGTGGCTTTGTGCGAAAGTCAAAACAAACTAAATATATTTTTATTGTATTTTTTTAATTGAAACCCCTATCAATCGATGGAAATCCTGATAACTCTAATGCTTACGCCACATGAATATCAAATGGCATTTACTTATACCAATTACCCAACTTACTATTATTTTTGAAGATGTGGAAACAGTTGTAACAAAATGCTGCTTCTTGTTTTAGTGTTTTAAAGTGAATCTAGTTATGCCTGGTTGAATAATTGTATTGTTGAATAGAAAACATTATTTTTAGGTTTAGAAGGCGAAAGCTGTGTTGTATAGCGTCTCTTCATGATACCCATAAATCTTCAAATTACTGTGAGAGTAACACATATTAAACAATTTAAAATTTTAATATTTTATTCATCAACAATGCAAATCCTCAGACAATAATTATTAATGAATTGTGATATATCAGTAATTTTATGTGTACTACAAACAGCAGTTTAAAACTTTTAATGTTTTAGTAAAGAATAAATAGACCTGAATAAACCAGTCTAATGTTGTAATTTATTTGTTTTAGCTAAGCACAAACCTATTTGTGATCTGCCATCCACTGGTATCGAAACCCAGTTTCTTGCGGTAAAAGTCCGCAGACATACTGCTGTGCTACTGGCAGGCTGTTGTAATTTGTTTGTCAGTTAAACAGTGTAAACACCTGGAAATGTATAAGATGACTTCATGTTTTCATGTAAAGCTAGATTATAAATACAAGATGTTTGCTTGTTTTGAAATTAAGCACAAAGCTTCACAATGGGCTGTCTGTGCCCTGACCATCATGGGTATCAAAACTCGTTTTTTTGCAGTGTGAGGCAATGCGAGATAGATGTGATAGTTGTATACACTTTTTTCAAGATAGAGAGTTAAATCTGCCTGTGTGTTTTCATGAAGTATTCCATTATTTAGAGTTATGTTCCTGTCACTTATTGAGCTATTTTGTACAAGTTGGTTCGTTTGTTTCACGTGCTTCCTGGTAAGAAAGTTGTAAGTGTGCAAATGGACAGAGTTGATAGCGCAATAACATTTCTAAAAATAAGAAACAAATAGTTGTTTTACTTTAATTAATGGCTTTTGTAATATATGCCTACAACAATTTACGGTAGTGTGTTTAAGAACAATTTCATAATTAGAAATGAAAAGAAACTGAGTTGAAACTATCGGAGATGTGCACAGTCATATGTATAATTCTAGAACATTAAAAAATAAGTATTATGAAATCCCAACTTACAATAATACAACAGTATAAAATACCATATATAATGAACCAACTCCCACAGGGATTTATGGGACATAAATACAATTGCAGAATTCCAAAAAAACAAAAATATTAGTTTTTAACAAGTATTCATAGACAAACTTATTAATATTTACTGAGTGATACATTATTCATATAGGATTAATGGTATCATTAATTTAACTTTTTTATATTTTGTATGCAACTGCTTGTTTGTGATAAAGGTGTAATAGCATTATAGGATATTATGCTTTTGTGTTAAGTTCAATAACTTATTGATTTCATACATACATTAATATAAAATGATGATTGAGATAGACTTCTAATACCAATTTCCCTATTTTTGTGTTTTTATGATTTTCATTTACTGATATTTATAGAACATTTTGGTAACAGTTATTAAGTTTTCCACAAATGTGCTCAGTAGTAATTTCTTTATCTGCATATGTATATTTTTTATATGTACATACTGTATGTAACAAAAAGATGTCTAAAATTTAAAAAAGTATTAACCTGTGTAAAAAAGAGATTACAACAACAAGATTGAAAAGAATCAACAAGGTAGAAAAGATCATCATTGAGCTTGAAAGGAATAGTGGTAACTGAATAAAATATCTGGAAAATTAACAATTAAATGTAAAGATTATGCCAGCCACACTTTTCTCTGCATGAATACAAGAGTTTAAACCAAAAATGCCATCTACTAAATGGAATAGGAGAGATTATTCAATCTACAGTTATTATTTGTTTGCTGGGAATTAAGCATAAAGGTACACAATTGGGTATCTGTGCTGTCCTCACCATGGGGGTCAAAACCTGGTTTCTAGTAATGTGAGTCTTCAGACATGTCACTGTGCCAATGATACTAAACTTAGTACCAGTAATGTGTGACATCTGTTATTGAAAGATCTTCATTTACTACCCCAGCCATGAAATCCAGTTCCAGAATTTAGCTGGCAAAATCAACATCAGCCAGTCAAAAAACAAACAAACGGTAAACTATAAAGGGAAGGTATCATGGAAGTTGTACCAAGCTCATTTTGAAAATATTTTGAGTGAATGGATGGAATAGTGAACAACAATCCTTACAGCTTGTTGGCCATTTAAAAGGGCAAGTTTTGACAACAGTAAGTAACATTTGAACTGAGAGCTGTAACAAGAATCAACCATTTTGACAGGCTCAGAGTGTCTCACCAGAAGCATAACATAATGTTTAGGGACAACAAGAGACCTGTTGATCCATTTCAGCTGTCCCATCTTCTAAGCCAAACAAAAACTATTAATTAAAATTAATAAATTAACTAAAGCCTTAAATTTATTGCCTCCACAACATCCAAAGGCCAACCACCCTATTTGAAGAATAAAATTCTCTCAGCTGAAGATAGCTTTCACCTTGCATAAATCTATCTATACTTGTGTCCCCTTGTTCTGTAATTCTCACTATTAAATGTGTAAAATGTTGATGCATCAACATTATCAATTCATTTTACAATATTAAACATTTCAATTAAATGCCCTCTAATTCTTCTTTCTTCGTGAGAAAAAAATTTAAGGATCTTAATCTCTCCTCATATGACAACCCCTCCATCCCACGTAACATTTTAGTAGTCCTCCTCTGAACCCTTTCCAACAATTAAATGTTTTTCCTGAAGTAAGAAATCCAAGACTGAACACAGTACTCCAGATGTAACCTAACCAGTTACCTATACAATGAAATTATAACCTCTTTAGACTTATACCCAATATTTCTGTAGATACAACCTAAAATTATATTTGCCCTATCACTAGCAACAGCACATTTCTTGGGTGGTTTAAGAGGCTGATCAACTATAACACCAAGATCCGTTTCTTTCATAACACTCGTAAGGCTATTCCCATTCAAATTACACTTATAATTCAAATTATGATAACCCACATGCATTATCTTGAATTTATCATAATTAAAACCCACCTGCCATGTAGTTGCCCAACTCACTAAATGATCTAAATCCTTTTGTAAAGCAGCACCATCCTCTTTACAGCTTGTAACATCCAAGACCTTTATATCATCAGTGAATTCCAGTAATTTATTGACCCTTTATTCATCTATGTCATTGACTATACAATATAATTTTAAACATTGAAAAATGACTTCTCATAACGTCATTTACCAAACTTTTCAATTTTTCCTACAACTGATGCAAGACTTGTGGGCCTACAATTACTAGGACAAATTTTATCATCTGCTCTTGAAAGGAAGTTACATTTGCTAAAATGTATGCATCACTATGGAGAAGATACATTATCCTGAATACATGTTACTAAAGAGTTTAAACACTGTTATAAGAGGGAAGAATAATATGGTAAAGAACAACCCAAATTACAACAGAGTATTATCCAAGAGTATCATCAAGTGAGGATGAAGGGCAAATGTGGTCTTACACTCAACTAAAAGATACACAGGATAAAGATAAAAGTTTCAAACCAAATATACAGTGGCTCATGAACAATGAAGAAAAGCTCTCGTGACTAACAGGTGTGGTATGTAGCCCAAAGATAAATGTACTGTCATAGTGTGGTTCATTATACCTTCAAGAGGACTTGCTATATATGAAGAGGGGTGATACCAATAGACAGAAACAACAACTATAGTTGTTACTTTAACCGTTTCTATATTTTATAACATTGTTATCTCCATAACCTACCAAAGTATAAATAGTTAGGTGTTAAGAATACACTAAAGAGAGTAAGGGAGCACTTTTATTGGGTGTAATGCTAGTGATATGTAGAAAATTTGTGGAAGTCATATGAGTGAAAATGTCTATGAAAAAAAACTGCTTGAGCAAAAATTTACTTCATCTCTTTCTCATACACAACTTTTTAGTGACAGTATAAAAAGTGATGATAAAGGCCAAGAGGACATTCCATCTGTGTAATATAACCATTGAAAAAGAAAAATAAGAAAAAGACTTGGTGAATGGAGAGGTTAGTGTATTATATTTGTATTAGGATTGTTCACAGGACTTCATAAACTAGAGATAAGGGTAGTATCGTAAGCTATTTTCTCAATTTTCAATTTAGATATTTGCTAGATGGCAAATATGGTTAAAATCTGGTAAATTCAACAAAGATATAGGTAGGTACATTAATTATAAATAGGAGTAAGTAGTTGACAAATATAAGTGAAGCATTAACTTGGGTTAATTTGAGGATTTCAGTGAGTAATAGGTCAGTCAGGTCAGTGTCACAAAGTTATCAGTCTATTCTCTTATTCATTATTTAGTTACTTGTTATAATTATAAGAACTAGAATGTGCATTACTTTCACCAAATAATTCATCAATGGAATCTACCCATTGACAGAAAATGCCTCAAAAAAGTTTAGAACAAAAAGAAAATGCAGTATGTCTACTTGTGCAAATTGAACCAGAGTTGTTTATTATATACTAGATAGTGTTTAGTCCCACAACTATCACTCTTTTGGGATTGATTTCTGCAGAAGTAAAACACTATGACCTCAAATATTACCATTATTTAAAGATCTTCTAGAAAAACTGAGATACAAAAGCATGCTTACATTTAATGGGTAAATACAGCTTCTTTGTTCAATCAATACAATCATCTCATGATCTTTCTTCTCTCATAGAAATTACTAGCTGTAACAAACAAATATCCATTCAGCCAGCAAAATGACCTTTCAGTATTAATGTTCTGAGTTACTGCAATATTTCCTCAGGAAGAATATACATTTTCTACTATAGAAAACAAGGAACAGAATATCTAGGAAATGGTAACTGTAATGGTTTTCTGGGCCCCATGTTTATGCAAATATTATACAAAAACTAAATAAATAAAAAATCTAAAATTCATAAATAACTTGAAACAAGTAGAAAGCATATGGTATACTTGCATATTGCAAGTATAAGTGAGAATGTTTGATATAAGATTATTAGATTTGTTTTTTGAATATTCATGGATAATTACTCAAGACCTCCACTGGGACAGTGGTAGTGTCTATGGATTTACATGGGTTCAAGTCCCCATGGTGTAGACAGCAAATAGCTCAATGTGGCTTTGCTATAAACAAAAAACACACAATTACTCAATTGCTACATGTGCTAGCCACACCTAATTTTGGACCAGTAAACAAGAGTGAAGGAAGATTGTTAATGATACCCACTTGCAAAACTTACATGGCTTTCTAACTAAAAGTCTAATTACCAAAATTAACATTCATACTGTTAATATTGTATTACAGTATACTCTCAGAGAACACTAATTACCTTGAAGATTAAACAAATTTCACAAAACATTCAATGTAAAACCTAACAAGTATAAGTGGAATGCTTTGTAAAATTTTTATTGTTTTGTTAGACTGCAATAGTGATTATCTTCTTAAAACATTAAATGACATTTTTCATAGAAAATTCACTTAGTGGCTTAAAAAATAAAAAAGTCATAATGCCCTTTTAATCACTGACTTTCCAGTCACATGATTGTCCTAATTGTTGATACTTGAGTGACAATTCTACAGTGTAGTACATACAACATTCTCAATACTGCTTAAAACTTGAGAAATAAGGAATGTTGCCTCATTGGCTCATCAAAGAGATGACTGTCTAAGCTTTTAATCAAATGGGGAATCACATATAGTACACATTACACCGTCCATCACTTGAAAGTTTGGAAGCAAGGAATGCCACTTCTTTTCAGTCATCAGGTGCTTCACTCAATGATCATCTTAGCTTTTTATAATCAGGCTCATCCATATTAATCATGAGATAAATGCTGACATCTTGACCAAAAGATTGAACTAGTATTTGCCTCTACCTCCAGCAGCTACTCATCTGCTTCACCAGGGATTTACAGATGTTTCTTAAATATCTTTTCACTTTTCCGGTGAGCCATCATAACTCAAGATAGTGTCCTCATTCTTGTCCAACTTATTGACTTCCTTCCTAAGCATGTACCAAAAACACACCTTGTCAGGGCACTGCAACATCCTTTTTTCACCACATGATCATAGCACTTTTGACAACGTGCTGCCGTCCTAAATTGTGTTCTCAAGATGGCTGGTATGGGAATTAAAACTTTAATTAAAATAAAGTACAGAACAATGTTTCTTAACCTGAAGATGACGTAAGAGGGTCAAATCGTTGTTCAGTACTTTATTTTAATTAAAGTTTTAATAACCATACCAGCAATGTTGAGAATCCCTTCTTTAATTGTTTTTTGGTTGCCTCATTGGCTACTATTGATCTTAAGTACTATATGACTTTTTGGGCCACTGAGAGACTACTCTGTGTGATGAAAGTTATATGCTACATCTCCATGGAGTTACTCTTTCCATTCAAACATGAGCAGGTTTGGTAAATGGTCTGAAGATACCTGTTCTATTGCTCTGTATGCCATAATCACATATGTTAAATGCTCATACTTGTCAGTTCTGTCAGGATTAACAAGCCTTGCAAGCATCTGCTTGGTATTATGTATTATTCATTTTGTCAAACCATCAAGGTGAGGATGGTAAGGTGATAAGTTTAGTGAACAGGTGGCTGTTGAAGATAGTTCGTTAATCTATATGGAATTTTTCTGTTGTCCTCCAAATCATGCTATCCAGTTCTTAGCAAGCACATTAAGTACATTTTGTGCTACTATATTGACTAATGGACAAGCTTCTGTATGTCTTATGAACTAATCAAGAATGACATGTGAATTGAAGACTTCTCTGTCTCTGAGAATGGACCAGTGATATTGAGGGCTATCCTCTGCAATGGATACATAACAATTTTCTGAAGTAGTTTATCTCTGTTGGCTGGTTCTTTTTCTGGGCAGTACACACCATGCAGTATTCACACCATCACTGAACATCTTGAATCACTTGTGTTGGCTAGGCCGTAGTGCCTTGCAGTTTTTGTGTTATGCAAAGTCTGAAGAGTTTCTTGCTGCAAAGTAATAGTTAGCATTAGCTGCAGCACTGTCAAAGAACCTCATATCCTGGGTTTATAGTGAGAGTACATTTTTTGTGCACATGTACATATCTTAAAGATTATATGGATCTATTCTATGTTCCTCTACTAGTGCTGGTTGAGCTTGACCTTGCTGGACAGTAAAGAGTGCCCATGCTAAGTTAGGGTCCTTGATTAAGTTGTTTGTATTAGACTTCCTGAATCATTAACTTCAGCTTCCATTTGTCACTTGAGCCATCTATTTTGTTACTTGCATTGACTTTAGTAGAAATAGGAAGTGTTTCATCTCTCACACAGTATCCTGGTTAGGATATTCCATAAATGGACATGGTTTCACTGTGTAGTGAGACAGTCCATTTGCATTTCCTTGGTGTGAGCAATAAACTATGATAAGGTCATACTCTTGAAATGTTGATGTCCAACATGCTGTCATTTCCTTTGGATTTTTAAAATTTACTAATCACTTCAGAGCATAGTTCACCTGAACAATAAACGTCCTTCTATAAATGTAGTAGCAAAAATATTCTATGAAGAAAATTACTGCAAGCAGCTTGTTCTTCATTTTACAGTATCTGCATTTTGGAGCCATAAGCATACATATAGTGTATGTGATTTCATGTTCTGCTCTATTCCACGTCTATAATAATTATACTCCAACTCTGTTGTCACTATTGGCAGTATCAAATAAAACCAAATCATGGAATGGATAGGCCAGCATTGCAACATCCACCAAATCAAACTTTAAAGAATGAAATTTGATAACATCCCTTGTAACTTTCAATGTGTACTTTCACTTTTGTAAGAGCTGCAGTGGTGTTGCTCTCTTCAAAAATGTGGCTACAAACTTCTCACTTTGTTAAAGGTCAAAGCCAGTCTTTCACCACAGCTCTGTCAGATAGGACTGTGAAGATTTAATCTTTCCCTACAATGTGACCAAGAAACTTCAACTCTGTTGACATTTTCTTGGTTTGAGTTTTAAACCTGTCTCTCATATATACCAGAAAACCATTTTCAGTTTCTTAAATGTGGACTAAAAGGTTCAACCAAACCCCAAAATATAATTGATGTAAACCAGGCATATCTGCCACTGTAATCCTTTGAATATAAGTTCCATCAGCCACTTAAAAGTAGCTGGTGCATTACTCATAAAAAATGACAGGCTTAAACTTGCTCTCATCATCCAATTCAACTTTTCAGTATCAGGAAATAAGATCAACAAAGATGTTGAACCAAAACAAATAACCTTTCAACAAATCCAGACATTCACTTTTTTGTGGAAATGGAAAAGTTTTAAGATGAGATATCATGTTCCCTGTCTAAAATCAGCATAGTATCTTGATATACCTTTATTCTTTATGACAATCACCTATGGAGATGATTAAACACTCTCCAAACATTGTATGACTCTATCTTGCAGTAATCAGTTTATTTTACCATTTGTAATATCCTTAATGATTCAAGGAAGCTGTTGTGACAGTTACTTTATCAGACATGCATTGCTTTTGTCTGTGTGGAGATGAGCTACTGTTGTTCAATGTGGTACCACGATTACATAAATGTATTTACTGAATAAGTTAAAGTTTGTTTTGCTGCATTGGGTCCATATTATCAGTACAATACTCAACCAACAAATTCAGGTGGGTCAGTGTCCTCATATTTGCTTTCAGCTACAGTGTGGTAAACACAAGTCTAGTGTTACTGCTAGTTTGGGTTACATCCACACCACTTAACATGCTTACAACTATTCAAGCATTCCCATGGATAGTCGGTCATCCAGGACAGGACAAATTACTGTTTAAGTCAATACTGTCTGCTTTATTGAATTAGTAATATCATGCATGGCTTCTACAACTGTGTTACAATGCACAAATGCATTAGATTTCATCCAGATTAAATTATGAAACATAACCTATGCAAATGGAGGTTCTACTACTCTTGCTGCTACATACACTTATACAGCTTACCGTTTCTAAACTTGAACTGGATAACTTTCCTCTGTAACATCAGCTCACAAAAGATGTCAATTATAGATCTAAGACCAGAAACAACTACTTTCATTTTATGAAGAACATTCCTAAACTGAGCTGCTCTGTGGAGACAGGATAAGAATTTTTTTGAGGTCTCATGTGGTCCTGGAATTGCCAAATGTCACTTCACTGCAATGACCCTCAGCTATTTGCATTCCCCTTCCACTGTGATCAGTTCTTGGGTATACGGTTTGGGGTACTGGTGTGAGTGTTCCAGAAAGGAAGAAATACCAAAGTGTATGGTTGCAAGCTGACCCTTCACTAGGCACATGTTTCGTACAACTCTATCTCTATGCCAAACTCTCTCTTTTGTTTGCGAGAACTTTTACATTGAGGTGTTCAAAATATGCCATTTTAATCATAAAATCATTCCATTAAATTCAGTTAAACTCAAGAGACACTACAATAAATCCTGATGCAAGCACAAAAATTTTCCTTCCTATCTTCTTGAGATATTTTAAATTGAAAGCGATACTTGCACAAGATAGATTTTTATAGCCTATATTTGAAAACCTGATCAATTGTTCCAGTCTGTGAAATAATGAGACTGGTTAAGTTTTGAATAAGACAAACAGGATATTTATAAATATATATTTGAAATAAAAAGAAAATGTAGTATATGTACGTGTTTATACAATACCACAATTTATTATCTACTACAACTAAAACATGATGTCAGATACAATAGTTACTCTCAAGTTTTTCAAGTAGAACTGAACTAAGAAAGTACCATTGAATTCATTAAGTAAACTCAATTTACAATAGCATCACCTTGTTACCCATATTCTCTTACAGCATTTGATGGCTGAAACATACATATGTCATCCATTTGATCAGCAAAGAGCAATACAGTCACTGACCATTTTAGTGGATGCACACAATGTTACTACGACATTCTCTCAGGCAGAGACATATCATCTACCCCCCAAAAAAAAAAAATCAAAGAAACATAGGTGGTTTTCTGGATTACATGTCTTAATTAAAAATTCATAGAAACTAGACAAACTAAAAGCAGGTAGAAACGTACGATATACCTGTACATAAAAAATGCAGAGTACAGATATTTGATCTCATATAGGATTTGTTTGGTTTTAAATATTGGCACAATGCTATTCTGCACTAGCTGCCTCTAATTTTGATTGTATGTTTTGTTGAATCTCACTCAAAACTTCTTGAGGGCTATCTGAACTAACTTTACCTAACTTAGAAGTGATAGACTAGAGGGAAGACAGTTAACACTGGCAACTCTTGGATTATTCTTTTACCAATGAAAAGTAGGATTGATCATAATTTTATAACACATCACTGAAAAGACAAGCATGTTTGATGAATGGATTCAAACTTGCAATTCTAATTTTAAACTTCTAAACTAGTGTGTGAAAATAGTTAGTCAACAGCACTCACTGCCAACTTTTGAGCTATTTTTATTTGGCCAACCAGTGGAATTCTTTAGTCATCCTTATAATGTACCTATAGACCCAAATAGTGGAACAGTTTTTGTTATTTTTATTTTGTAGTAGGATGCATATGATGAACACTATTATCCATAGTTTAACACACTAACCTCTGGCCAATGTTTGCCTTTTAAGATCTGAAGGTTCATAGAATAGTCAAGACATTTTACAAATGTGATACATGCAGACTTATTAATTCATTAAACCTTGATTTTATATTTACTTTTGCTTTAAATTATAACAATCTATCCATTTACAACTCAACACTTTATTTTGTTTGGCCAGTTTTTAAAATGGATTTCATATATATATGACTTTTTTCTTGTTTAATGTGTATTTTGCTTTATTTACATTTCATATTTCACAATGACATATAAATACAATAAGTTTGAGATTGTTGATAGATAGTTATGCTGACAATCTGATGTCGTGCCAACCCAGAAAACTATGAATTTATTGACAATATTTAACAATGTACTTTGTTGGATCAGTCAACCATTTGGGAAAAACAAATATCATCCAACATCATACAATTCTGGAGATACACTGTATGAGGTTACTGTTAATCAAGCTTCATTAGTGTCCTAAGATATGGTCAGTAATACAATGGATCAGAGGCTGTGCAATAAAATTATGGAGGTTTTCTGGGAGTAAACACTGTAATGCACTTCAACACATTTACATATTCAGTACTGAGTATCTCAGTGCACTGAAAGTATCTCACTGGATTAGTTCATTAGATTTTACTACTGACATTTGAAACTCAGTAATAAATACTACTGTTTTCAGAACTATAGTAGGCTTGTATGAATTTTATCCAATTTCCTTTAGCCTTTGTATTGTGCCAAATGTTTTTGGGCAGCTAAATTGTTATTATGTAGTTTATAATAGGAGTGGTGTCATATATTTTGATGATGTTATAGATGTTTGCAAATTTCATACCACAAAAACCTGACAATGGTATTTCAATATTTGTTGCAAAAAAGTCTAAATTTAAAGTAAGGGAAATTTTCTTTCCTGCAAATACACATGGTTCTCAGGCATATTTAGTGAGTATAGACTACAAGTCTTGTTAAAAGAAGAAAAGTGGAAGACCAGTCAAAATCTTCAAACACAAAAAAATGTATAAAGTTTCTTTGGGTTTACATTATGTCACAGATTGTTGCTGTCCAACTTTTCCATGATAGAAAAAATATTTCTGACCAATCAACTTTTCTACTATAGCAGTGGTAATTTTAACAGCTTGAATTTCTTTGTAGATGGATAAAGAACTGTGACCTGCAATTATTGTTACGAAAATGTGCCTTTATTAATGTAAGTGTAGAATGGTATGGAATATATTCCATCATGGACATGCTGAATACTGTTACCATAAAACAAAGCAATAGCTGCTTGCAGTCGTAGTATTTGTAAGACACCTTCACCACTGGTTTCTGTGATAGAGAATTTAGTGACTCATGAAATTAAGAGAACAGGAAATACGAGTGTATTTTCAATAACAACACTGGAGGAATATAACTTTACTGTACAACTGACTAGCCAGAAGGTAAGAGTTTGTCCTGGAATTAATGCTGCTGTGTGACCTAAAGTGTGATTTGAAATAAATTATATATATTTGATGATTCCATTGATGAATTAGTACCTAATACAACAAAAGAAAAGTTACACAAGAAATAGTTAAAAAATGAAAATCTATTTTGCAAGTTTTTCCTGTGCAGTTGGTGAAATAACTGGTAAGCACTGTGTCGAAGCACATAACTGTTGGCAAATGTTTGAATAGCAAAAATTATGAGAATATGTGATCTACTACTCCCAAGAATCAAGCAAGCACATCTCCTTACCTCTGGTGCAGGTAGATGTTCTGATATCCCCAATACCTAAGGATCTCTGAATATTACAGGATACTTGATGTGGAGGACTTCAAGAAGTGATGATGTAAGCACTAGACTGTATGTGCAGTTCAAAGAAAGAATCACCTGAGTGTGGAAGAAATTGCATAAGCAATTTTTAAGTTTTGTATTACAGAAAATGCCCTTGGGACATCTCTCCAAAACTTATCAGTATAGTCATTATATTCTGGTACTATGCAATGACTTACTAAGTGGGCTAAAGTATATTTACTTACTGATACCATAGTTATAACCATTGCTGGCAAATGATCTGAAAAATAACATGTTATGGGGCTACTGATAAAATAATTAGTGTGGTGAAAACTTTTACTTCAAGTTAACATTCTGAGTCTGATGATTTGACTGAATAGATTGTTTAAACTGTTATGTGAATATTTTCAACATCTGTGAGCTCAAGCTGAAATAGTTTGCATGATTACCTTTCATATATAATGATGATATATCACAAACTGTTCTCTGAATATTATTGTTTGAAAAAGAAGTATGTTGTGGAGTTTCTGGGAGTTCCAGAAGAATATCAGAAGTGATCATGATTCACATTAATTGATATGTATGTGTTGGTATAGCAAGCGATGTGTAAAATGGCCAAGAAAAAGAAGAGGATGTATGTTAACACATGTATGGAACATCAATTCAAGCAAAGAGACTCATTCTGATTCTAGCATACATCAGCAGCACAATTTTGGAAAAGTCATGCAAGAATAATGAATATATAAAATGTATCATTCATATAAATTGGTTTTGTGAACAGAAACAAAGCGTAATGTCTTGTTGCTCTTGTGGTGTTCATGGAACATCAAGTTTTACTTTATTGGTTTTGTAGTTCACATACTGATAAGTTGTGTATTGGACCAAGTTTTCATAAGGTGCTGGGGAGGGGAGTTGGGGTTGGTGTAACACACAACATTTGTATTAAAGTAAGTGTGTCTTAAGCTGGAAAAAGTTGAGAAACACTGGTTTAAACTATCATATCCAGCTGGACTGGATCTTATATTGTACTGAAGTGACTTCTGTCTTACATACTACAAAGTGTGGTGTGGTGAAAGAAAGGGATGAGAATTAAGAATACCAAGAACTGGTTATGTGCACAATTCTACATTCAAATATCTGGTTTTAAATTTGTATGAAACACATTGAGCATTATGCTATACAGTAAGAGTAAATATGAATATATAAGATATGAATACAGAACAAGCCTGCATAAGATAATCTTATTATACATAAAAGAAAAAGAAAATATATTTATGCTAAAAAGAACTATACAGTGATAGTACAATATTCAGTTTTTACTATCTTGAAAATTTCTTGTGTGCTAAATTGTTAATTTTGGATGAGTATGCTTAATCCTTAAATGACAGCCATTACCAATTGATGCTGCTACCTATAACATTCCTGTTGCTTAAGGGTTAAAGATAGCAAGCAGCATAGTTTGATAATAGTGAGGTAAAGTAGTGTTCAACAATGAAAATTTGCATTATTATAAATGTTCTCCTCCTATGTTTAAATCTCTTATCAACCAACGCTCTTTGTGTATGTCATATACATATTTTGAATAATGAACATTCAAAAGTCATATTAATTAAAAGGCAAACATCAGTCAAAGCACCTATATCTGAAATAGAAAATTAATATGGTTAAAAATATTTAGAAAAACTCTCTCCTGCATGTAGTCATTTTGTTTCTATGACACAAAGTCAGATAAGGAACCTTGACCTTGATAGTTGCATATTGCAGCATAGAGAAGCAAATAAACATATAACATGAACACTTTCAAACACAAGGATAAATATTATCTTGAGTTAATGTGTGACAAAATATATAAATGTGTATAATATTCTGTTTGTTTGAAATTATGCACAAAGGTACACAATGGGTTATTTTTGCTCCACCAACCACAGTTATTGAAACCCAGTTTATAGCAGTGTGAATTCATAGACATACCACTATGCCATGGTGGGGACTTAATACTTTGATTTTTCTTTCTTTTTGCAAATGTGTAAATATAAAATAATAAAAGTGACATGAAGCAGTGTCTATAAGGATCTAAAAATAAGTCATCAGCTTATGAAATTGTTAATATTACAAGGAACAGTAATGTGAAACCTTTGCATATTTTCAAAATCAGTCAGAATTAAAACTTCTACATCACTTAACTATTATGCCAAATATTCTATGTTTAAACATCAACACACTTGTGAAATTGGAGGACCTGGTAAAGCAAAAAATTAGTTAAATTTTTTTATGCTGATGAACTTACACCCATTCTTGGTTACAGTTTCCTAGATTTTTAGGTGTTATATTTTCTAATAAGATTTGATTAAGGTTTGCTTTGTTTTGAATTTTGCACACATCTACTCGAGGGCTATCTGCACTAGCCATCCCTAATTTAGCAGTGTAATACTAGAGGGAAGGCAGCTAGTCACCACCTATGGCCAACTCTTGGGCTACTCTTTTACCAATGAATAGTGGAATTGACCATCACATTATAATGCTCCCATGTGTGAAAGGGCAAGAATGTTCGGTGTGATGGGGATTTGACCCATGACCCTCTAGTTATGAGTTGAGTGCCTTAACCACCTGGTGAATATGATTAAGGATGCTATCTTCTGTTTCATGGGATAGTTGTACCTAAACTGATTTGTGTATGTAAGATTACTTTATAGCTGTCATGTAAAAGAATGATGTTTCCAAAAATTTTTAATTCAACTTTGTGATTGGTCAGCTAATAACATAACTAGAATTGTAACAATAATTATCATTTTTCAAACATATTTATGTTTGTCTTGGAAGAGTCAAGACTCACTGTGAAGTTTTCTCAATGATTCTGTATTCATTCTATTAATTCTGTGCTTATTCCTCATTATCAACATGCTAAGTCTTTAACTACTTAACAGTAAAGTTATATTTAAGTTTTTTTATTAAATAGTCTTTTATGTATACTCTAAATACAGTTAATTTTTTATTCAATATATGACAACAGTCTCCAATAACAGGTTGATTATCCCTCACTGCCAATGTTCTCTTCCTTCATGTAAATGGAGTAATAATTTTTGTTCTATTTCACACCATGCTTTGTCTCTATTTCATCTACGAACTTGTGGTATGGTGGGGAAATTCAACGATTACTCTTAAAAATGTTTCAAACAGAACCCACTGTAGAAGTTCTTCCTGTGTTTGACTTCCTTACAGATACTTTTCTTCAAATGGAAAACTCATTTTATTCATAAACTCTTCATGCAAGTTTTCTTAGAATTGACCTATCACTCAATATTTCTTGTTGATCTCTATCAATTTCACTTTGTTTTTTAGTATGATATAAAGGATAATTTTTTAAGTGCTTTATAGGAGTATTTACTTCTCACCTTCCATACTGATTTGAAATTTACAAGGCAATAATTAAATAACAACTTAAGGATAATATAACTTTGAAATATGACGACAACATAACCTAATAACACAACTTGTGTTAAAATGATAAAGTTCAAGATTAAAGAAGACTTGGTTATTCTCAAAGAATCTAGTTATGTTTAAAGTAATCTTGAGATTTATTAATGGAATTTAAATATTTTCCCAAGTAACTGGGATATTAGAATAAACTTTTAATGTAGACTGAAAAAACAATCACAATTTATTAATAATAGATGAATAGACAAGTGGATTGAATAATAAATAGTTGGTAGGACTCACATGCAAAACTGGTAATTCATAAAATTACTACCAGATTGGATTTCATTGACAAATTGGTTAATTGTCTAAAACTTAAGAAACAACAATGATTTAAAATCATTTTGAACAGAAATATGATTTGCTTTAATCATTCCTCCCCTCCCCAAATTATGCATTATTTACAGTAAAACTGCATATAAACCCTACAAAATGAAATTATGTTTATCTGGTATCCAATGGAATAATAATTATTCCTATTCCTCAAACTGAAAGTTGTTGGCCTAAATATAATGACTACAAGTTTACTATCTAAGATGATACTGGTCAGGTTCCTAAGCTAATGGACTAATGTCTGTTTTTCATGAACTTCTCTTTACTGTAGTACTTACATGACTATGAACTTGGTACATCATGAATACCATAATACCTATGTTTTTAGTCTATAAATATCATCAAATTACACTCACTTTCTACACTTGAATTTTGGAAATGTATAATAAAGATATCATTCACTCTACTGATGGTCATTTTTTATAAATGTTTATTATTTAGTGCTTTCATTAAAAGTGGAAACTGTCATTTAAATTAAACATCTTTAGGAAAATGTAACATCATGAACTTCTCTTTTAACCAAGCTTAAATTTAAGTTTAACAGAAACAGTTAGCTTTCCAAATACAGTGGAACCTCGGCTCTCAAACTTAATCCGTTCCAGAAGGCTGTTCGAAAACAGATTTGTTCGATAACCAAATCAATTTTTCCCATAAGAAATACTGTAAATTAAATTAATCCATTACAGACCTCCAAAAATTACGCATTATGAAGCATTTTAAGTAAAAATATTGCTTATTTATACCTGTATAATAATACTTACATGCACAAAGTCAACCACAAAAACTATAAACAAAATAAATGAAAATTTAACTGCACTTTACCTGTTCTGAGGAGAGCTGATGGCGTAAGTGAAAGGTGGTGAGGAACACGTGGAGAGTAGGAGGGTTATTATTGTTTGGAAGTGGAGTCACCTTCCATAAAAACATCAGGCAACTCTCCTTCTGGGGTTCTTTCTCTTTTCTGTCTCTTTGCACCGCTACAACCTGCTTGAGACTCACTGGACCTATTTCTCACTAAAAACTTGTCTAATGAGGTTTGTTTCTGCCTACGTTTTAAAATTTTTCTGAGGTAAGAAATGGCATTGTCATTGAAAAGGTTTATGCTGCAGTTTGCTACAGCTTTGTCAGGGTGAAATTTTTCCACAAAACTTTGCAACTCTTCCCATTTTCCACACATTTCCTTGATTAGTGAACTAGGAACATCCTCCCTTCCCTCCTCCTCATCTGAAGACACTTCCTCAGTTGCCTTCTGTTGCTGCTCCTTCTGAAGATCTTGGAGTTCTTCCGCAGTGAGCTCAGTGTTGTGGTCTTCCGCCAACTCCTCCACATCATCACCATTCACATTCAAGTCCATACACTTGCCTAGTGAGAAAATATCCTTGACAACAAGCTCAGTCTCAAAGCCTTCAAAGTCTCTATCTACTACTGAGTCTGGCTACAATTTCTTCCAGACAGAGTTCATGATCCTCAAGCAATGGAGGACATTAGTGATTTTTCCAAAACTCTCTGAGGGTTAACTCTGTGTCACAGGTCATTTCAAAGCACCTTTGAAACAGTGCTTTGGTGTAGAGTTTCTTAAAGTTTGATATGACCTTCTGGTCCATGGGCTGAATGAGAGGAGTCATGTTAGGGAGCAAGAAATGATGAAACTGTACTCCTCCACCAACCCATTCTCCAAGCCTGGTGGGTGAGCAGGTGCATTGTCCATCACAAGAAGGGGCTTGAGTGGCAACTGTTTTTCTGTGAGATAATTCTTTACACTTAGGGCAAACATTTCATGGACCCACTCCATAAAAAATTGCCTGGTTACCCATGCTTTACTCTTAGCCCTCCAAATGACATTTAGTTTACTTTTCAGGACATTATTTTTCTTAAAAACCCTCAAGTTCTCAAAATGGTACACAAGCAAAGGCGTAAGTTTTAAGTCCCCACTTGCATTAGTACATAACAATAGAATTAGCCTGTCCTTCACTGGCTTGTGTCCTAGCAGTGACTTCTCCTCCTTGGTGATGTAGGTCTTCTTTGGCATTTTCTTCCAAAAGAGGCCTGTCTCATCACAGTTAAACATTTGTTGGGGAATAAAACCCTCAGCTTCTACATAGTCCTTAAATTCTCTAACAAATTTATCAGCAGTGTCTTTGTTAGAATTGGCACCCTCCCCATGTCTCACCACACTATGTATGCCATTTCTCTTTCTAAATTTTTCAAACCACCCCCTACTAGCCTTAAAGGCATCACTTGTATCAGCACTCATTTCAGGAGTGTTTTTCAGGTCAGCATGCAACTGCTTTGCTTTCTCACAAATGATGGTCTCAGAAATGCTATCACCAGCTAACTGTTTTTTGTTTACCCAAATCAACAACAGTTTTTCTACCTCTTCCCTTGTTTGTGATCTTTGTTTTGTAAGCACTGTCACTCCTTTTGTAACATCGGCTTTTTTGATGACCTCTATTTTTCAGTATAATGCAGACTGTAGACTTTGCCATACCAAACTGTGTAGCAAGGTCAGACATGCAAACACCACTCTCATAATTCACTATGAAATTTTTTTTCACCTCTGTTGTGGCTCATTTGGGTCACGACAGCTTGGTTCAGGAACCGAGTTTATGTTCGACAACTGAGACATTTTCTTCTCAAACAATATGTTCGAAAACCAAATTGTTCAAGAAGAGAGTCATTCGAGAACCGAGGTTACCACTGTAATTAGTTTAGAAAGTTTATCATGCTGCCATATTACACAAATTAGATTTGGGACACTTTTTAACATTTAGATGTACTGTGTCATTAAATACAGTTTGGAAATGACTTGATCTAATACAACAGCTTAATCTATCAGCTTAATTGAGAAACAGATTGAAACACCTCAAATATAATAAGATTGTACCTGTTTGGATTTCTATTAGTGGATATAAAGAGGAAAGGCTTTAAGTGTAAATATATTACAGACCACCAGATGATACTGACGAAAATATAAAATTTACAGTGATATTAAGATTTCAGCTGTTAATGAGATTATAATTATGGGTGATTTTAATTTCAGCATTATGGATTACGAAGTGCTAGTGAAACCAAGGCTTTCTTCATCAATTGGTCAAGAAACCTACTAGAAACAATGACATTTAAGTTTACTGTAAACTTCTATGTGGTGCATATGGATTTTCTGAGAGCATTTGACAAGGTGCCACATAAAAGGCTTGTAAAAAATATCTCTATAGGTGTAGGGATAAGTTAACAAATTGGATAGAAGTATGGCTGGATGGAAGAAAGTAGAGGGTTGCTACAATGTCTTAAGACCTTTGTTCTTCTTGATTTACATCAATGACATAGATGAATGACGGATCAATCATTGCTGACATCAAGGTCTTGGGTGTTGCTAACTATGAAGAGGATGATGCTGATTTACTAAAGGATTTAGATCACTTAGAGAGTTGGGCAAATAAATGGAAGGTGGTTTTAACACATGGGTTTGCAACAAATGCAAGAAAATGCATATGGGTTATCATAATTTAAATTATAAGTATAATTTTAATGGGAATAACCTTAACAGAGTCATAAAAGAAAGAGATCTTGGTATAATGGTTGATCAGTTTCTTAAGCTCTCTAAGTGTGCTGTTGCTAGTGGTAGGGCAAATAGGATTTTAGGTTCTTTCTACAGAAATATTGAATGCAGATGTAGAGAGTATTGTGGTCGGTTTTGCACCCCTTACTTTAGGAAAGACTTTGAATTGTTGGAAAGACTGCCTTGGTTTATTATATGAGGAAAGATTAAGCTCTCTGAAGTTGCTTTCTCTTGAAAAAATAAGAATTAGAGTGGATCTGACTGAAGTACTTAATATTGTAAAGGATACTTGTATTGATGCATAGTCCATTTTCATTCTTAACAATGAGAATAGTAAGTATAGAGGACACAAATATAAATTTTTACAGAGTAATATTCTTCTTCAGGTAATACAGTTTTATTTTTCAAACAGGGTTGTTGGCATTTTTAATGTATTGCATTTGAATATTGAGGAAGCAGTAAATTTAAGCAAGTTTAAAAGAAAGTTTGGTAATTATATGAAAGGTAATAGATTGCTTTAATATTTTTTATTTTATTTGATAGTGTTATTTTAGTTTATAAGATGGAACAGCTGAGATTAATCAATTGGTCCTTTGTTATCCCTAATAGTTATGTCATGTTAAACTACTTGGCTAATAAACACTAGGAATATATGTTAATCAATGAATAAATGCAATTTAATATCTCAACTACTTTACAAAGTGTAAAAAAATTATAAAGTAGGAACTAGAGCACTGAAAAGTAAGGAAACAAGGTAAGGAAGGATGGGGTAACATGACAACCCTTAGTGGTTTTTGACATGGTGCAACTGCAAGGTGGATGTAGCCATCATTCAGCCCAATCCTACTTTGTGTGCTTTTTGCAACTAGTAATTGTTCAAACTCAATTAAAGGCACGTATAGCTAATTTTTTTCTATTGTAAACTATGCTTTAGCAACCAAGTACAAATACATGTGTGGAATCAAATTGCATGACATTATAAAAGAGGGTGTTTCCTGTCAGAAGTGAGACAGGAAGTTCCAATAGTCTTACCTTGGAAGACAGTTATCTGACTGGTAAGTAGAAGACCAAAAGAATAGTATTGAAATCATTGATTTTTGAAATTTAAAAATTTGTTGAGTGTTTAAAAAGATTTAGTTACTGACAAAACTCAATTCATGTATATAACTGGATCAAGATTCAAAGTAAAATGTATAGTAAAAATGGACAGAATGATGTCAAAAACTGCCAAGTCTTGAAGTATGAACCTGCTTATTCCTACCTTGTTTCTTTCTTTCTAATGTTTGTATTCCTACTTCCTGATTTTTTTTTATTTACAGATTCATTACACCTGTCTCCTAACTTTGTTGATTTCCACAGGAAATTCATATCTTAGGTTGAAACTGCTGTGGTAAAATCACTTTACCCAATACAGAACCCTCGAATGAAAGGTGTATCACTGAAAATTTTACTTTCTAAGATTAGATTATCATTAGAACCAAGATCTAGCAAACTTATGTAGTCTACAGTTTTTTTGTTTTGTTTTTAATCTAGCTGATACAGCTGTAGGATGATAACACAGTACATAAGCAATTGTGCACCTGCATGTGGTATGAGGGAATGTTGTTACTTGGCAACTTGCAGAGTATGCCCATAATCATATAATATGGCTAATAATGTATTGTTAGTAGAGTTGCAAAATGGTTATTATTATAACCAAAGTTATAACCAAAAGCAAGAAAAATGCTTTTAGCAAAGGTAGCACAATTTAATCACGTGTATTTAGATTTGCATACAGTGAAGGCAGGATAAAGATATGTCATTAAAACAATGTTAATTAATCAGTCAGTCAGATAGTCACATTGACAGATTTGTGGTTTTGTAAAATATTTGTTTTTACCAATTTTCTCAAGTGCTTTGGTGGCTTACTACCCAGAAGTTAGTTTATTTACTACTCAAAAGTGTGTGTAAAGTGCTTATAAAATTCTATATACATACCTTTTGTTGTATGTTTAATTTGTATTGCATATCTGGCCCATTCCTATTATAAGTATTACCATGCTTATTGTTAAACTGTGCAAGCTGACAAAACCTTTTGGGCCTTAACTTTATTTAATGTGAAATATCTTATTGATTTTAGATAATTTTATAATGTGAAATAACTCACTGATTAGTCATTAACACATTTGTCTTACAGTGTATAAATAAAAAAACAGCAAAACCTTCAGCAATCCAAGGTAATATTTCAGTGTTAAACAACACAAGACTTTACTTAATTAAAACATTATACAACATATTAATCATAAATGCCTCTTTAAAAAGAGGAATTACTACAAATATTATCAATAGTTATTTGTTACCAACAATTTTCCTAAATCAAATACTTTTAACAGTTTCTAATTTTTAAACACTAGATATACAAAATATGACAAATCTGAATGTTTTTTTATCTGAGGTATACTATAGTATCAGCATCTCTATATTTAATCTGAAGCATTTGTTAAAATGCTAATAAAAGAATATGAAACTAATAATGTCACACATTCATTAACCCTCTGTCATAAAGTAGGGTAATTAGAAAAAAGAAAAAGAAAGAAAATTAACACAGGACTATCATATACTTCCTGGGACTTGTTGGGCTCAAATTTGCAAGTTTCAGTTTGCCATATTCAGTGAAATTTTGTCTTGATCATATATTGATTTGTATTCCCCATCATGATTGTGAGGATGGAATGTCAGATATTAAATATATGATTTCTATGTGAAAAACAATGCTATTGTACACAGTACTGTAACAAAAACTAATGATACTTCTTATGCATCTTTTTTATATTTACCAAATATCTGACCTCCTTTTAAAAGCAAAGGAACTTACAATTGCACATTACATATTAAGCACCACTTCCTCATGCCACATAACACAAATATTATGATTCTCCACACTTAAAAAGTGTACAAGTCATATAATTACGTTGGTGGGTGACATTGGGCAAAATGGCAACTTCAAAATTAATTCATGATTACTTAAAAAGATATCATTGAATGACACAGAGAGAAGACAAACAACCAAGTCCAATGTCCAATCCCCTGAAACTGTGAAAAATCCAGAATTGCAGGATTTAAGTGTACAGTTAGCTCAAGAAAAAGAAACAACTGTCATCATTTTTAAAATTTATATCAAAGATAGAAATTTTGCATTTTTCAATGTTATATCTTAATTAGTACTTCATATTAGTAAATTATTTGTACCCACTTTAATAATAGTGGAGTTGATTATCAAATAATTGTAATTAAAGAATTAAGAATATTTGAGTTGGCCCATGAATATTTAATTAACTACAAATTACAAAATTTAGAAGCCAGATGCTCCTAAGGGTTTTGCCTGACTGAGTCCTGACTTGGAGAAAAATAAGAATGAATAACTGTAATATTCAACAAATTTAAGGGCCCACCTATGTTAAGAACATCCTACTTTTATGTAAGCCATCAAAGAGACATCACACCTGCTTTCACAGATACTTAGCTATTACAATATATGCTCAATAGATAGCAATCACAACATTAACCTGAAGAATATAAAAATAGTTAACAAGAAATTACACCAAAAAAAAAAGTTATTATAATAGGAACACATGGTTGTGTTCTTTCCACAGATTTTAACCAAAACAGTGGTTTCTCTTTATACACATGTTGTTTATTTCTCAAAGAAATTAAACCATTCATTGAAATAATATTGTTATAAATCTCAATTACCAATTTTCTTTTTCTCACTTTTTCATTGTAGACAAGTTAGGGCATACCAATACAAATCTGGCTCAATTGTAATTTTTCATTTTTTTTAATATTAAGTTTTTTTATTGTTTCAATTTGTTTATTTCTTGTAAGAACTATAGAAGGCACTTTGTTATTACTGTTGCCAGTTAACTTGCATTTTGAACTGTTACTTTAGTTGCTTTTACTAATATAGAACAACCTACAATATTCAATAGATCAGTAGAGATGTAGAAGGCATATTAATAGTGGGGGGACCCCAAGGTTTATTTAACCAAATAAAGTGATGGTATGCATGCCACAGATGCACCTGCTACAGCTAGAGTAAATGGCTTGCCTTAGGATCCTGGAAGCTCTTGGATTCTGGATTAAATTTTCTCCATTCTTCTGCTTTTCCCTGATAGTAATTTTCCTAATTTTGACCCACTTTTACTGGGACAATTTGAAAAGTGTTCCCCTCCCATACGCTGCTGAAATAACAGAGCTGGAAGCTTGAGTGAAAAAAATAAAAAAATAATACAAAGTACAGATTAATGAATTAAGTTCCTGTATAATTAATTCATCCTCCTGCTATGAGCTTGAAATAACTTAATAAAATAAATGAATGGACTGCTTTTCTTAATTATTCACTCAAAACCTCCAAAAGTATATATACAGTTCTATTAATACTTTCTATAGCTTTCAATGAATAAGTTGTATTTCAGTACCACCTACATGAAGCTTAGATTATTTGTATATGAAAGTATAATCCAAAATTGTGATATACTTGAAGCATATATACCTAAATGTTTCTTCAGCAAATAAAAACAATTTTGAGTTGAATGAGCTTGGCAAGAAGTTAAGAAGCCAAATTATGTATTCATGTCACAAACATCCATTATGTTAAGTTGGTAAGTTTACTCAGATGAAACAAATGTCTGAAAATGAATCATACGATAAACCTAATTTCTCAAATCAAACCAGTGTTTATAATTTATGGAACTTTTCATTGGTATATTATTTAATACTGGAAATATACAGCTGAATATTAAAAGATGTAGTACCATCTTTTATGAAAGACTATTCTATGTATAATAATTAAGGACATAAAAGCTAAGAAAATTATCACATTTTAAGGATTCATCATAATACTGTTTTTGTAAACAGTTGATAGTAGCATTTCAGTTTCCTATAACATACAAATTTTAAAATAGAAGAAAACCTATTTACCCAAGACACTTTTCTTTATAATCCACAATGTTAATAGTTCTTAATAGAATTCTAGACATTTGAGAAAAAGCAATCTTAAAGATTGCAAGAAAATTACAAAAGTTTTAGTTGGAGATATTCTAAATTATTCCTTTTTTTTCCTGGGAGTGAAAGAACTCCATATTTTCACTGCTTATTGTAGGTTTTCAGTGCTAATCAAGGACTGTTTGAAGATTTTCTAACTTCCAAATAAGTGGAATATAAAGTTGATCATTTGCATTAAAAACTACTTTTTAACTAAGTGCCCTTTAATGAATAACAATTTTTTTTGTTTTAGATTTTGCATACTCATTGAGAATATGCATAGGTGAAGAATTATACTCTGATCCAACATTATATTAAAACCTTAAATTATAACTATCTCTTTTCTAACAATACAATATAATAAAGATTTATTATTAGGTTTTAATGTAAAGATCATAAAAATATGAAGTGAAAATAATTAATAATTCTAGGCTCCTGTTTCCACTAACCTTATTTTTTAAAATTTCCAATCAAACATACATGTTAGTTAAACAGAGTGAAAACCTCAGGTTGATTAAATAAACTAACTTCTGCCACATTTCATTCAATTCAATGTAGATTAAGTTGAATAGATGCAGTACTATAACAAAAACATGGAATTCAATTCAAAGTGAAACTGAATGAGGTTCCTAAGCTTAGCAATAAAAAAATCTTTGTTGTTATGCACAAGACTCACATTCTTCTTATATAAATCAATATGAATATATGCTAACATTGAAAATACTAACATTCATCATTGCAATAACAATATAATATATACCCTTTAAGAATACACACATTGCATGTATAAAATAAACTTTCCCACAACCCCAACAAAACAATTTTTAATTTTTTTCCCAGCACCATAGAAACATCAAAAAATAAAAACACAACAATCCTAATTTCAAAACAGTGTAGATTATACCAATGAAAAGCAAAAAAGTAGATGGAAAGTTGTCTCACACTTCCCTTAGTTTTGCAGTGTTTCAATTTTACAATGAGATAAGTTCTGTGATTAAATTACAGCTTAATAAGTATTCTGTTGGCTCACTGCTTTAAAAAAAAAAGAATCAAAACATACATGTAATATTTTAAATTTCATGTCTATATTTTGCAAAAAAGTATTTTGTTAAATACTTTTTATACTTTGAATTTTCAAAATAAAATTTAGGAGTTTACTTCAATGTATTATTAATTATTATGGCAGATTACATTTTATTTAAATGCAGTTTCTTTTAGCTACTTTCTAATAATTAAAAGCCAACAAATACTATCCCAGTTACGAAGTTTATAAATTATTATGTCCATATAAATGTAGGCAGTAAATATTCTTTGGTTCCAGAACTAGGCACGAGATCCTCTTCACTGAGGAATGATAATGGTAAAAGAACAAGATGGCCTCTAACTTTCTGTAACTCTAGCCGAGCTCTAGCAGGGTTTGTTTCAGCCAGACCCTTTTGAGACTGATACGTCTTAATCTGAGCAAACTTATGAACTTCATCAGTAGGAATACAACGAAAGACCTAGTAAAAATGAAATGTAATAATTTGACTTAAAATCTTAACACATGACAAGAACTGAAATGAAAGTTCTTAACTTAGAGTAAGAGAAGCAAAAATGTGATATTTCAATACACTACTAAAATAATTATAGAAAAAACTAGTACTATATGCATTTCTCTGAAGCCTCAACTTCAGTATTTATTTTGAAATGTAAAAAAAACAAAAAACATAACACTCAGTGTATACAATATGTGTAAGAATATGGTCTTAAAACACTTCAATTGAAAGTTAACAGTTAAGTACTTTAATTTGTCTTACTGATGTACTTTCAAGACTATTATACTATAATTTTATGCAATGCATATGTATTCACACACAAATAACTAAGTACTGTTGTATATAGTAACCATTTCAAGTATTTATCATTACATATGTAATGCACAAAGATTTTCCTCTAGAATGAACTGAAAAATATTTAACAAAAAATTGGTAGATTTGTAAGGATCATATTTCTCGTGTATTTCATTACATTATTTTAAAAATACACATTATTTACTGAGAATTAGTCTATGACTAAAAGAAACCTATTACTACCTGAAGTTAATAACTGAAAAATTGTCTTAATCATAGTCACATAAAAAAACTAACACTGCATATCTTGTTGGTATATTAAAATATTCAAATGAAAATATGAGTTATGGTAAATGTAACATGAAGTTCAGAAAATAAAAGGCATATTTTCATATATGAATACATACACACTGTTACACACATACACTATCACCAATTAATACATACAACAGCATCTCACTGTAAACAGACTCATTAGCATACATTACATTTAACTGGGAGTCATTAATATGAAGATTTATATTTCAGTTTTGAACAACATTTAAAAAATATATATATAATTCATTACAAAAGAATAGTGTGAACAAGATCAGAAATATTTCTGGCTGTTAAGAGTCAACAACATAAATGTGTAAGTATGTGTTCACAAATTAGCATACTATTGCTTATTAATAGAATAACAAACACTAGTGAGTGTATTCAAAGGTTTAAAAGCTATTCTATGTATTCACAGGTAAACATTTCATTGTGTTTAATAATGGATTAATTCATGCTTATCTGTATATTTAAAGTTTAACATATGAATTTGTGTGTGTGTGTTCTCAGTTGAGTGCACATTGTATATTAGTGAATGTATTAATAGGAAAAAAAATCTTAGTTGCCTGATCATTGTAGTAAAATGTTCAAAGACAAGCACAGTGTTTTGACATGGGTGAAATAAAATACATAATATGAACAGTAATATACACTTTACTACACAAAACAGAAACAGATAAAAACAAAGACTCATTATGACCAGTAGCAGTAATTGCTGGACTGAAATCAAAGAAATTAACCATGATTAGCAAAAAATAAACACAACTAAAGAAAAACATTAATTTAAAATTAGATTGTAATAAACTAGAAATAAATCTGTAATTGAACTAGGGCCTAGATTTTTTTAACCAAAGGTTAATAACTAAACACACATGGTCATTGCCTGAAAAATTCACAGTAACAAAAAGAAAGTGGAGACCAGACTTTAAATCAAGTCTTGACTCTTTCAGGGCTTTAAAGAACAAAAAAGTCCTAAAGTTCCATATCGTTTTAAAAATTTACATTTTCTCTACAGTTCTATCAATCAAATAATGAAATTATTGGAGTTTATTGGTATTTCCCATACTGAGTAACAGTCATAAAATAGTCTAACAAACTGAATAATGTTGGCTGCAATTCCATTCTATTCCACGAGATAATTTACACTACTCTTGAATGACACCTGGAATAGAGACTAATAGCTGCAATTACTTTATTACTTACACATTTGACCTAGAAACATTTATTGAAAACTGATTAAAAACTCCAGCACAAATTAAAAGTGTTACTGTATTAAATACATAAACTAAATGAAAGTGGGATATGAAATGTCATAGTTGGTCAAGCCTATTGTGATGTTGTACATACTGGTTTTGAAACCTCCTCACTTCACTGGCAAACAGAAACTACACAGACTTTTGTAAAATTTTAAGCTCCAGAAACCATTATACTATTAAACTAAAAAAACCCATAAAATAAGAAATATCTAATTAACAAAATAACTCACTTTTTCAAATATGGAAGTATTAAGTGCAGCAACAGTAAGCCATACATCCTTGTAGAAAGAATCTGAGACTGGATCTCTGAGGTCTATTTCACTATTCTTTTCATCCAGCCCAAGATGTTCTCTTAAGGAATTGTTATTTATGTCACAAAAAATACAAAACACGTTATGTGCTTCATTAGAACAACATAATTTTAGGTTACATACACTACAAAGTTGTGGGAGTTTACTTTTGACTTTTTTAAACTGTGATTTTATTTATTTACTTACTCTACCTGAACTTTCTTTTTTTACTTCTTAGCTCTTAAAAATACTTTTTTCTATCATTATAGGAATTTATCCTCCATGTTCTAACTCTGAGTTCATTTCCATTTTCTTGTACTTTAGCTGTAAGTGTTTATTTTCAACTTTAAAGTTACAGTGTTCCTTACTGTCAAAACTTCTTACTGTAGCTCTTAGAATATAGCCTCTACTTTCTAGCTAAAATTTCACTTACTTTCCAGCACTTCTTATTCTAGCTTCAAAGTATAAAAAAACAATTCCTATAACTTTTTAATAATGTTTTTATGGTTCACTACACAACTGTTTCCTTTTTACAGTTATGCTATTGTGGGCTATAAATTCATATTTGAAGTTGTATAATGGTTTAGTAATGTATCCATTTCAACAGAAGCACTTTAAAAAAAATTAACATTCTTACCTTGTGTTCAGAAGTAGTACTGAATCATTAGTAAGTGTTCATGAACTTTCAAAATTTTGGTCAATTATTAATTTTCAATACATGGGCACTGTTCTTCTTCATACAAAGTTTTAAATACTATTTTCTGGGTTTAATTGCTAGGATGTTACTATTTACAAAGCTATACCAAAAACGTTTTTTGGCATGTTTTATTCAAGCAAAGTAAAAAAAGAAGAATTGAAAATTAGGACAGTTTAGTTAAGTTACATTTAGTATTATTAAATGTAAACATTCTATGTGCAAAATACAAAAATATGAAATCTAAGTCAGTCAACAATAAAATGCAGCAGTAAATTCTCAAATCATAAATTCACCTAAAAAGAGATTTTCTTAAAGTCCCAGCAAATACACCTGCTTGATATGGTGTTCCATTCATGATAGATTTTTGGAAATCCACATCTTCCATGACTGCAGCTATCTCACTATCTCGTTCACCCAGTAAACTGCGGTCATTGATATTAGCTGAACCAATGATCACTGTTCGATCATCTACTATCATCATTTTACTATGAACATACACTAATTCAGTAACCTGCAATGCCAAAGAAGAACATCACTATAAATAGTATTTTTAATCACTTTTTTACATTTGTAACATTTTAATGAAAGTATTCATATTTTATTAATACAGCAAATTTCCTTTTATTGCTCATTGAAAATAACAAAATTAGTAATATCAATAATGTACATAAATAGCAACTATAAAGTATTCACAAATTTGGAAGTTAACTATACCATTTCTTTTAGACTGATAAACTTAAATACATTAAACTTCAGTTTTTAAATTGATTTTCAAAAAAGTTGCATTTAGCATAATCTTAACTTTGTATTTAATACTTTTTGGTACATATTTTCAATGAAGACTTTTGCTAGTTATTTGTCTTCCATATCTGTTTTATTATGTTAAAAGTAAAGAAATGAAATAAAATTAATACTCGATATGATGTGGCAGTTTGGGTGGAATCTCCTATAACAGCTTTAAAATATATTCTGTTGTTATCTAATATATATAATTGGTTGGTGTTTTGTGAATAACTTGTGTATTTTGTGTTACCTCAAAGTCAAATGAAGCATTCTAAGTGGGAAGGTTCTAGAACAATAACCCGTAATTTTTGGCTTCACAAGTATATTTGTTGGAAACATTAATATTCACATTACAAATAAAATTTGCAAAATACAGGTTATGAGATTATCAATTACACAGCACTATTTTATTTATAAATTTTTATTTAGTAAGATATGGAGTTTGGGTTTGTAATATAAGGGACTAATATTCTACCATTAGAAAAACTTCATATTAATTATGAATGTTTTTGGAATAATATAATGTATTACATGATTTATTTTTATCCTATTTAATATACAAGTATTAAAAAATACATGATAATTTCCCCTTCAGAACAAGAGATGTGTTTTCTTGTAGAAAGAATACTTATGGACCTCTGATTTTATTATTAAAAAAAATGTATACAAAAGCAAAACAAATGGTTTAATATATTTTGGCACACTGATGGATTGTTTCATTTTAATTTTGGTGTTTTAGAGGGTTCTACAGATGGCACCACTCAGTAAATCTTCCAGATTTACCTACTCATATGGAGAAATAAGTACATAACTCTATAACAAGACCACTAAGACAAAAAACTACACATGTAATATCAACAAAAAAACTACACAATTAATACCAATAAAATACCACTAAAGTTAACAACAAAAATAACATTACACATTTCATACCAAAAAATACCACACAACTGACAACAACAAAGTTAATACTGACAAAACAACATAAAACAATAAAATTAAAACCAATGAAAACCAAAAATTACTACATGGTTAACACCAACACAAAAACAACACAATTAACATGAGCAAAAACACTAAACAGTTAACACAACAAAAAATACCCCACATAATTAATTCCAACAAAAAAACTACATATTTAATAACACAAAAAATACTAAAGTTAATAACAACAATAAATTTAATACCAGCACAAAAATACTAAACAGTTACTAACAACAAAATCACTACATATGAACACCAACAAAAAAACACTACACAGCTGACATTAACACAAAATGCTACTATCTTAATACCAACAATAAATTTAATACCAGCACAAAAATACTAAACAGTTACTAACAACAAAATCACTACATATGAACACCAACAAAAAAACACCACACATTTAACACCAACAAAGAACACCACACATTTAACACCAACAAAGAACACCACACATTTAACACCAACAAAGAACACCACACATTTAACACCAACAAAGAACACCACACATTTAACACCAACAAAGAACACCACACATTTAACACCAACAAAGAACACCACACATTTAACACCAACAAAGAAACACACATTTAACAACAAAGAACACCACACATTTAACACCAACAAAGAACACCACACATTTAACACCAACAAAGAACACCACACATTTAACACCAACAAAGAACACCACACATTTAACACCAACAAAGAACACCACACATTTAACACCAACAAAGAACACCACACATTTAACACCAACAAAGAACACCACACATTTAACACCAACAAAGAACACCACACATTTAACACCAACAAAGAACACCACACATTTAACACCAACAAAGAACACCACACATTTAACATCAACAAAGAACACCACACATTTAACATCAACAAAGAACACCACACATTTAACATCAACACCACACATTTAACATCAACAAAGAACACCACACATTTAACATCAACAAAGAACACCACACATTTAACATCAACAAAGAACACCACACATTTAACATCAACAAAGAACACCACACATTTAACATCAACAAAGAACACCACACATTTAACATCAACAAAGAACACCACACATTTAACATCAACAAAGAACACCACACATTTAACATCAACAAAGAACACATTTTTAATTATACAGTTAACACACCAATAAAAAATACAACAGTAATCCTTTTTTCTCGTGATGATGAGAAACCCACTTGAAATAAAAATGTATTCTCAACATAGCTGGAATGGGTACTAGCACTTCAATTAAAATAAAGTACAGAACAATGTTTCAACCTTCTCAGGTCATCCTGGTGACCTAAGAAGGTTGAAAGATTGCTCTGTACTTTATTTTAATTGAAGTGTCAACACCCGTACCAGCTACCTTGAGAATACAACCCCTTTTACTGTTTTGATATCTTTCAAGCATCTATTCAAATATACTAATTATGACACACTTAGATCAGAATGAAACAAATTTTCAAACTTTATTCCCATCACCATGAAAAAAAATTTAATAAGGAAATTTATCATTTCATATAGATTATTATTATATAATAAATCTATAACGATACATTAATCTTTACTTAAATTGTCATTTTTTCATGAAATTGATGACATTATAAACTGTATACTATGAGAAAGTAAAAGAGTAGCATTGATCTCACATGCAAAGTATGTTCTGTATATTAAGCTAACAAATTTCACTTCTTAAATGAAAAAATAATCAAGATGTCTGCTTCTGCTCTCAGTGCATACTCAGTTTTAAAACTCTTGAATTATTTTAACTTTCTCCTCTACTGATAGTTCTGCTCTATTGTGTTTCATAGGAAATGCATTATACAATTAAAGTTTTGTAGCTCAAAATGAACTGACTAGTTAATTAAGTAGACATGCAGTTTGACTCATTTTGTTAAGTGGCCAATTGCATACCCAACTTGGTGAAAGCATGACATATCCAGTGAAAGTCGAGAAGCAAAAGTGAAATTTCAGTCCATAATGTGCTTTCTTTTAAAAGTTCTTGTTATACCCTTACACATCTTACTTTAAAAATTTTGTAGGTTGTTTTAAGGAACCTACATTTCTTTGTCATTTTTTTCTCTTGAGAAAATGTGCAAAAAATAACTAAAAACAAAAAAAATCTCTAAGAATGTTTAATAATATTAATTCTAAAAATGGAAAATGGGTTGGAAATGAGGTGTAGCAGTTTAGTCAAGATATTTAACAGAAATGGCAAAACAATTATGTCACTTCTTGTTCAAAGCACCCCATTTCATAACAGAGATGTGATTAAGATTTAAAGTGTACGAAACATATCAAATTTAATAATAATCTTGCGTTTTTCTTCTAGAGAAAACTATTTCACATCAAGGAGTGAGAAATGTCCTAGTTCAAACATCAGTGTTAATCACCTGAAGTTGGCCTTTCCAGTCCTAGTTTTGAATTATTTGACTTTACAGCCATTTTCAAATTTCAAACCGAACACGATGTACATTGATTCTTAAAAGGGAATTACATTGAAAAAAGGTTGAAATTAAAAACACAACAAACTTGAATAGCATTTAAAAGATTAATGGCCTTTAAAAAACTAAAAACATTTCTAAGGTTGACAGTGTCACCATCACCAATAACACTAACATTATAGTTAAACCTTGGGGAAAAACATGTTTAAAACGGTGCTGTCGTTAAGAGTCATAATGATGGCAAGAATCACTCGATTTCAAACCATCCATATAAATAGGAATGGAAGGATGGTTTGAAAGATGGTCAGCAAATAACAGACAGTATTTCAAATCGGTAGTATCTATTTTTGTCAGATGATTAAATGAAAGGTCACATTTGGGGACTGCAATAAGTCATGGTGGGATAGGCTGATCAGTTGATACAGAAATATTATCCAAGGACAGACCCAATTCATGCAATTGCACCTGGATATGAATATCAATAGGAGCAATGACAGATCATCTATTCTCAAAAGCATGGCTCACAAAGGAAGGAAAACACAATCTCAGGTGGCAAGTTGTGGTAAGGATCAAAATTTTGAAGCATACAGTAGAGATACTTGCAAACAGCAGAGGTTCATGAGACTGTGTATAAGCTCTGAACTGGAGAAATGCAGAAATCCCAGTGTAGAGCCAAGGTCCCTGATGATGAACGGGATCCAGCATCTTAAAGGCCAAGGTCCTGGCAGAGCCATAGACCAGTGATCCATAGTCGAGTTTCGATCGAATAAGAGCACGATATATCTTTAGCACAGAACATCAATCCACTCCCCAAGTGAGGGAAGAGAGGACATGGAAAATGTTCAGTGCTCTTGTACATTTGACCCATAGCTGCTTGATGTGCAGTATAAAGGTCAGCTTATGGTCAAAGATAAGTCCCAAGAACTTTATCTCAGGAACAACAGGCAGCACAACTTCATTGATATGGAGTTCAGAATCAGGGTGGCAGCAAAAAGTGCACGCAAACGGATTTAGAGAGAGAGAAAAGTTAAAACTGTTTGTTGTTCTCCACTTCTGTAAATGAATGAGGGAAGTCTGTGGCTGCCTCTCAATATACTTCGTGTTTGACGACTGACATGAGATATGAAAGTCATCGGCACAGATCCTGTTTGCAACAATAACAAGTAGTTGTTCAGTGATGGCATCAATCTTTATACTAAAAGTGTGACACTCAAAACACAGCCCTGAGGGACTCCAAGATCCTGTAGAAAAGAATGGGAAAGTGTCAAACCCACACGAGCTTGGAATTGCTTGTCCATTAAAAAATTAATAAAAATGGGCAAATGGCAAAGTAACCCTAATGAATGGAGGTCTTGTAAAATGCCATACTGCCATGTTGTATCATAAGCCTTTCCAATGTCAAAGAATATTGATACAAAATATATATGTAAAAACAGCTCGTTTGGGTTGAAAAAATTTTTACATCGAGGAGCGAACAACGTTTCGATCTTTCGTCATCGTCAGGTTGCTCCTCTACGTAAAACATTTTCTCAACCCTAATGCGCCGTTTTTTAATATATATTTTTCTCTGCAAGTGTTTTCTCGACATCACTGATTGATACAAGATGTCACCATTTGAGAAAGGAGCACTGTCATTGGAACCCACACTGGGTGGGTGAGAGGAGGTTGTTTGATTTTAGGAACCAAAAAAGACGAGTATTAACCATCCTCTCTAAGGTCTTACAGAGACAGCTCATCAAAGCAACTGGGCAGTACTTTGAAGGAATTTTGGGATCCTTCCCTGGCTTAGAGAAAGGTAGGACAATAGCTCGGCTCCAGGCATCAAGAAAAACATTATCCTGTAAGATCTGTTAAAAACAATCAGAAGAATAGCAGCATTTCATAGTGTACGTCATCAAGTCCAACTGATGTACTGCTAGACTGATGAAGGGTCAGTTTGAGTTTCACCAATGTAAAGGGACAATTATAGTCATAGACATAATCAGCTTAAAAGGAAAGAGGTAATCACTCTGCCAAGTCTTGATGGCTAAGAAGGTGGAAGAAGAAGCAGAAGTGCTAGATACCCTGGAAGCTTCAAAGCTTTCACCTTGAGTATCGGTGATGCTCCGGGTATCAGCTACAGGCCATCAGAGAACACGATCGAGAGGAGGAGAGAATTATATTGCCCACTGACCTTTCGAATCTTGTCCCATATGACTTTCAAACTTGTGGTAGAAGATAGTCTGGTTGTGAACTTAATCCAAGATTCCTTCTGGTTGTGATGCAGTTTGAGAGTGTGGGATATCTATGGACTCTATCCCATGCCTGTTTTTTAGCCTTCCATGCCATGTGGCAGGCAGGTTTCCACCATGGACGAGGATATCATGGAAAATGTGTTGAGGTTTTAGGAATACATTGAGCAGCTGCTTGTATAATACAGTCAGTTACTGCTGCCACACAGTCGTCTACTGATGGCTTACAGACAATAGCAGGATCAAGTTCTGTGAGAGCAGCAAAAGAGGGCCAATTTGCATGATCCAGCTTCCACTGGGGCATGCAGCTCAAGTGGCACTGACCATGGCCAGTATTTCTCAAAATTATAGGAAAATGACCACTGCCTTGTAGATTATTACCAACCTTCCATGAAAAATGGGAAAATAGTGAAGGGGAGCAAATTGAGAGATCAATAGCAGTAAAGGACTAACTAGGTGCATGAAAATAAGTAGAAGAACCACTATTGAAAAGAGAAAGGTTGTGATCAGAGAGCATACATTCTACAGAGCGACCCCTCCCTATCAATACCAGCACTTCCCCAGAGGTGGTGATGTCCATTAAAGTCTCCCAGAATTAAAAAGGGAGATGGCAACTGTTCAGTTAGAGCATCAAGGTCTCATTGATCATATGTCTCTCCAGATAACTGGTAGAAAGAACAAACAGTGATGGTATGACCCAATGAAACATAGATGGCTACAGCCTCCAAGGGTGTGTCGAGTGGCAAAAACAGGGTGGGCACATGCTGATCAACCAACAGTCCCACCTCTCCATGCACTCATCTGTCACACAGTCTGTCATTTCTGTACAAATAAAACCAATGAAAGGTAACTGTATTGGCAAGTTTCAGAAATGTTTCCTGTAAAGAAAGACATACAGGATGGTAGAAAGCAATCGGTGTTTTGATGTCATCCAGATTAGAACATAAACCTCAACACTTCCATTGTAATAAGGTGACCATTTTTACTTATGTATAGGCGAATTGGGTGGAGAGCCCTTCTGTTTACGACCACGTCTTTTTTCTTCACTGTCTTTACTCGAGGGAGGTCTATCAACCTCCATGGATCCTGCCCTGGGTCAATTGAGCAGGTCTTTGCTGTTGCAAGAGGATTCTAGTGACTGAAAATGTGAACGAATGATTGTTTTGCATCTTGGGGTGGGAGAAGAAGATGTACCTGAGGAAATGCCAGTATCCAGAACCAAAGGAAGCAAATCTTGGGATTTGTTGGAATGTATGTAAGGGACAGAGATGGGTGTTTAAGTTGATTCATCAACTTTTTTAACCATGGAGGTCAAAAGACTATTTGTTTTGAGAACAATTCTTTTGGAAGCACAGAGAGATCTGTTTGCACTCCCACTGTAGTAGTGGTATGAAGTACCGCAGCATACGTCCGAGATGAAGTGGTGGACAGCAACTTTCGAGCCTCAAGATAAGTAATATTATGAATCATTTTGATATGCTGCACCTCTTTTTCTTCCAACCATTTAAGGCAAGAACAAAAGTAGGATGGGTAAAAGCCATTGCAATTGATGCAATGAGGGTTAGTTTCACACTCATAGGCATTATAGTCCTTGCTAGTACAATGAGCACACATCAAGGAACAACAACATGATGTCTTTGAGTGACCGAACTGCTGACACTGGAAACATCGGAGATGGTTTGGAATGTATGTGGTGATGTAAATGTCAGAATGAGGATATTGTTCAACATCATAATTCCATCTTTGCGAGTGGAGAAACCAGCAAGAATCTATGACTCGGGGATGTTCTTCAAATCCCTCTCAATAATAACTCCTCGTGAAGAATTCAAAGTAGTATGAGGTGTAACCTCAATAGGTATATCCCAAATTGCCTTTGAATGTAAGAGGAGTTCACTGTGTTGAGATATGGATGTTTCCACCATTATGTCACCAAAGTGAAGCTTCTTTACTGACTTTGGAGAGTCAACAAGTTCCTCTACTCCCTTCTGAATGAAAAAGGGAGACATTTGTCCTAAAGGTTTGTCTGTAAAGAGGATGTAAGATAAGAAAATTAGATATAACAGGTGTTACAGATTTTGAAGAGTGCTGCTCAGAACCTTCAAGACATGGTTGTTTCCTATAGACTGTTTTTTCACTATTTTATTGAAGTTTCTATTTGGAATATTTCGGTGCCCACTGATCCCACCCACCATGGAGCTCTACGAGGAGACGCACTACAATGACAAACAAGGACACTGCAGCAATGCCAGGGTATATGAGCACTATACCCAAACAGAAGCATCAGATATAATTTTCACAACACCTGTTGAGAACATCCAACACTAGTACTTGGTTCACATTAGGCCAAGTGGACCAGCCGAATTACCCAGGGTGGGGGGGGACACCTCAAGGCTGCCCTTTACAGGAATTTAAGCCAAAGTGGTGTGCTAGGGCTGGACTCCTTAACCACCAGAATCCTCTCTTCCCCTTCATGGGTTGCCACACATGGCAAACATGTGGGTGGATGTTTAGATCCCAGAGGAGCTAAACAAAGTACAGAACCTTCCCTGAAAGGTACGTTTAGACTTACCCACTACACTGTCAAAAACCAGGTGAGACACTCTCCAGTTTTCAGGTAAATATTTCTCTTGAAATGCAATGCAATGCCTGAAAACTCACCTGATTTCTAAGAAAGGAGGATCCTAATAATCAATTTTTTTTTAATACATTGAAACAGAAGAAAAAACTTAGAACTTAGAAAATCATCCAGTTTTGAGGGAATTTTGATTTTATGATGGTCCAGTTTGAGAGGTTCCACTATAATGTCTCATATATTGATCTGAAATATGTTTTTTTATGACTGGTGAAAATCAATATTCAAAAATAAAGTGAGTGTAGACGATACACTTACCAGATTATTGTGCAAGGTCCCATGATTTCTTAGTCCATAAAATGAAATGTAATTCGTAGGATCTCCAACTATGATAGAAAAAGAAATTCAGTGTGATCTTCTATTTTTTACTTCAAAAAATTTTACAATAAATCTTTACATTAAATCAATTATAAAATAATTTGTTTATGTAGCATCAAACATTACGCTCTAATGAACAGAATAATGAAATTCTATTGTCTACATATAAATTTCTAGTAAATTGTACATATATCTTAAAAGTTGTTTTTGCTGTAATTCTCTCCATACAGTAGTTTTACAATTAAAATTATGAATGAAACATGCTCACACAGTTATATTCATTAATACATCACTTATAAACAATGACTGAACTATACACAATTAGACAACTGATTGATTGGAATGAAGCACAAAGCAACACAAGGGACTGTCTGTGCTCAATTAGACAAAATTCATTATTTTATATCCTGAATGTTATACAAAGTAGACAATTACAGTTTCAATGAACTGTGTATATAATTAAAGTAATAAATACACAATTAAAATCATTTCAAAATGATGACCCATGTTTCAATGTGATGTGAGGATTGCTTGTTAGTATCATTTGATGTTATATCATGATTAATAAAAGTTCCAACTTTGAAATTCCACAATTGAAATTCTAGTTGCAATCAATTTAACAAAACTGTGTTGCAAAACAATGTTTTCATGTTAATGTTTGTTTACTTAAAAATTAAAGGGTTGACAATCAGATCTCCACTTTCGTCATTATTATGCAATATATACATATGAATGCCTTTGCAATAAATACCATAAATGGTGCAAAATATAATATATCTGGACAAGACATGTATATGACACATTCTTGGTGTGGAAATGGTACTGAGGCATTAACAGAATTTGTAAACTAGCTGAATAGTATAGAACCTTATATACAATGTACTCACGAAGTTGAGAAATATAATAGTTTGCCTTTTTCAGAGATATTGGTAAAAAGGAAAGAACAGGGGTTCTTAAAGTCATCTTTTTATAGGAAACCTTTTTCTGTTCTTATGTCACCACACCTGGAATCATGTTACACAAAAACACCAAAAGTGTCTGCATTTTACAATTATACTCACAAAATTTTGTGGATATGTACAAAACAAAATTATTTTAAAAATGAGTTGTTATTGGTAAAATCTATAGGAGTTGAAAGAGGATTTAATCCAAGTAGGAAGAGCAGTTAATAAATTCATTAATGCAGCAATCCCAGATTACTGTATAAGTTGTAAAATTAAAAAAGGAATGTTTAGCGTTGCCATATATTCCAGGCCCAACTACTGGTTTATTTATTTTTTAAAAAAACAACAAATGTTTCGCTCTATACAACAATCAATAAATAAGATAAAAATGTATGCAATAGATGATGTGCAATTAAGGGATAAATTTGGAATTTATAAAATTGAATGGAAATGTGGAAGTATATCTATATTAGACAAACAAAATTTAAAAGATATTGTGAAACATTAGTTATATAAAAAACAAAAACACAGAAAATTTGATTATATCAAAACATGTAAGTGAAACTCAATATATTATGGGAAAAAAACGATTGTACTGGCTCAACCTAAAGGTGTTACAACAACTAATACTTGAGATTCACTGGAAATAATGAAATTTAAAAATAATTACAAATAATTATATAGAGATGAAGATCTGGTGTATACCTGTCTAGGAATGTGATGGGACATTTTCTTATATTTATGCACAAATGCAAAACTACAGACAAGTCACATGACATTTAAGAAAATATAAGATGTGAAATTCATTGCTTGTAACTTCACTCTTGAAGATGACGTGACATATCTAAACGTGCAGTAACTATTTTGAAATGATATTAATTGTGTATTGATTTTAATGTTGTATATTTATAATATTAACATTATACAGAAGCACTGATATAAATATATATCATGTGTAGACAATTACCATCAAACAAGTGCAGAAATTATGAAAACTCTGGTTGAGAATGTTTCTAAATGAGCCTATGCATAAAATAACAGAGCTGGAATCTGCAACACAGTGTGGTATACATGGACCAACCATGTAACCATTTTTACTTGTATATATTTTTAATTCTTATTGTAACTTATAATACAGTAGGTATATCTTCACAAAATTTGGCATAATTTTAGTAAACATTACAAGTAATTTTCATACAATAGTTTTTTAGTGAAGTATTTTTACTAAATATTGGTCCATGAATATATTCAATATTTCTATGTAGTAGTACAGCTGCAAAGGTATTTCCACATTGAGATTAAAAACATTTTGCAAAAGTCTCCAACTTTATTTGCATAATCTAAAAACCTCCAAAATATATTTCTTTTCAAACATTTTGTTAAGAAAAAAGATTTTTTATTTTATCATTATTATTTTTTCTATGCTAATTCTACACAAGGTTGGTAAATTTGATTGGCCTTGTTGCCACACTAAATTATCCTTTTTCATTTGAACATGAAACTATATTCATTTAATCCTAAAGTAGCTTTACGCGCATAACAGTAAACATGTATTTATAAATAAATTTGTTTTATTGCCCTCACTGTATATGATTCACACCATTATAAAATAAGTTGTAAATTACTTGGGAAATGCACAAGACTCGTGTTATGCTAATGAATTACATTACCCTTGAGGTACTCCAAGCTGCTCATATGCATGCCTCATAAAATGTTTATTATTATTTATTTTACATATTCTAACCTTAACTAACTGAAACATTTCCTATTTTTACATTTTAGTTACTTTTGTAATAACAAATAAAGTATACACATGAAAAACAAAAAATAAAGTACTAAGTCTTCTTTTTATTTGTTATCAACTATTGATGATACTTAATCCTACTTTTTTATGCTAATGGTGGTGGTGCACAAAATGATTTTTATTTAAATAAATAATGCAATTTAATTACGTATTCCAAAGAATATAGGATAACATGAAAATGTATATGTCTCATATCTATCACAATTTTTCTGGCCTTCTAACTATGGGACAAAAGCTGTTACAAATTTATCCAAGCTAGTTAGTGTGTTTCTCATACAAAAAAAATTATAATGAAAGATAAATTGAATTTTTATGTACAGAAAACAATAATATGATACATCATTTGATAGATGAAAACCTTAGCTTTATATTAGTTAAAAACAATAAAGTATTAAATGTAACAGAGAACTATTCACAAATCCTGAAAGAGATAGTGAATAGCAGGTAGGTGTGGCAAGATGGAACTGATTTTCTATTTGATGGCTCTGTAACAAAAGTGAAGGCTATAAGAATTATTTTTTTATCTGAGTGATGACAATGTGTAATTTACATTAAGCTTCATACTTCTTGGAAGGGCAATAAATGAGAGAAAAGGAGATGCCTAGAGAAGCAAGATGGAATCCTCAAAAGTCATGGCACTTAAAATTCATTTAAGCAGGATTAGAGAAAATTAATCTTTAAGACCTTTTTTTTCCCCTTTATATGTGGGCCAACAATACCATATTCATTTTTATTATTCATCAGGTTCTTTCCAACCCCACCCTCAAACTTAAGTTAGATTATTTTATGCAAGGTAAGATTAAATTAATCTATGGAACCTGGAGCATGGTCAAATCCATTAATCCAAAAATGTTTTCCCTCAGTTCAAATCAAAATTAGATCTCAAATCAGTCAAGAGATAACAGAGCCATGAACTTAAAGTTTGTACTGTAAAACCTAAGAGCCATTTTATAAGCTGCTATGCTGCAGCTAAAAATGTCACATTTTTCACATCAGGGAACACTGAAGATCTTTTCTTAATATTGTCTTATAAAATCAAGAACTTAAAACTTATATACTATTAAAATATGGATTAGTGGCTACAATTTTGTGATATAGTAATTGGGATATCATGAGCAAACAAAAAGTAGTTTAACCCTTTTGGCGCAGTTGGCGACTGCAGTCGGCTTGAAGGCTTAGAGTGGCAGGCGACCTTCCTTTATTCCTGTTATTCTCATGTATTGAATTTAACACACAGTATTGGGTACAATCACTGAATATTTCAGGGACTTTTGTTGAGTTATTGCCGAGATATCATGCTTTTGGTACTGATACCGAAATTAGTTGAAGTATTAAACATATATATTCAGCACCATGCCAAACATTCAAAGTTGTTATTCGGCACTGAAAGGGTTAAGTAAATTTTAAATATAACTCACTAAAACCTTGTAACATGCACAATAAAGGATGCTGGTGGCAAGATGAGGTAAATTCTGCTGAAGTCACTAATTTTCTTTTGCAAAAAAGACAAGGTCTCACCAAGAAAAAAAGAAATAAACTAAATTTGAAAAATTATTTGTGGCAACCTTGTTCAGTTGCAATATCTTCAAGCCATTTCTTTCTCTTGTTATTTTACCATTGCATTATTTCATGACAGCTAAGGTGTTTGATATTTTACTTTATATAACAGGAATTATTTTATTCATGAAATGCTATGGACAGTACAATTATATATTATGGTTTGAAACTAAATAAAAGTGTTAATAGAATAAAAACACATTATTTACCTCTTTTTCATATGTTGATGTTTTTACTAAATGTTAAAGCTTTTAGTGCTGGATTTAGTTGCTATAATGTGTTAAAATGATAATGTTAAAAAGGTGCTAAGCAATGTTTTCTAATTGTTAATTCAATTCAGTACTGATTATTAGTTTCTGTTAATCAAATCCACAAGACTATTTTATCCTGATACAATACTTACTAGGTTCTTCCGTCCGTCCATTCGGTGGCAAAGTTCTGTTCTTTCCGTCCATCCATGTGTGTGTGTGTGTGTGTGTGTGTGTGTGTGTGTGTGTGTGTGTGTGTGTGTGTGTGTGTGTGTAACTTCATCTTCATACGCGTTGGCAAACTTCTGTTCCTTCTGTCCATGTGTGTGACTTCATCTTCATATGCAGTGGCAAAGTTCTGTTCTTTCTCAGCATAGAGTGTAATTTAGGTTGTTGTAATTCCAGGCATAATAATCTTGATTTCACTGTATTGTCTGTACTAATTTTCCATAATGCCAACTAAAGCCAGTAAACTGACTTATGAATTTATAAAATATGATGCAACAACTACCACAACTTCTATATTGGAGAAACAAGCATAACAATGGAAACCAGATTCAAAGAATGCAAAAAACACGTTCATGTGTTTTAACACTGCAAATCAAAGAAACACAACAACATAACCATAGAAAACATCCAAATACTAAGTAGGAAAACACACATACACAAATTCAAAATCAACAATTAAAACCAAAATTCAACCCATACAAATGAGAACCTTTATAACCTATGTTAATTAATAACCTAACATCTAACTGCAATGCCTCCTACAATCCCGTACCCATTTATACTCTCATCCCTGAGACATGTGCACAGCAACAGTCAGTTACAAACTCTCCTTGTTAACCTGAAGATGACTTAAGAAGGTCAAAATGTTGTTCTTTGCTTTATTTGTAAAAGTGTTAATACTCATACCAGCCATCCTAAGATATATTTTGATTTGTGAATGGCAATAGTGTCTTGTAAATTTGGCTACTGGTGTGCCCATTGTTTAGGACAGTATGTTCATGTTACTGCAGAATACTGTATTTAATCTAGAGTGGTCTCAATGGGCTTTGCAGAAAGTCATTAATGACTCATTAACAAAAGTGAGCCAGTTACACTGAGAACAAAACTATGAAATACCATATGAAGGAAAACAAAGAACTTAATCTTGATTTTAACACTTTACAATATGAAGTTATATGCTTTTACTTGCCTGTGAAGAATTAAGTGAGAATACAGTGCACAATATTTTCATTGATTGGTGTTGAGATAATGTTTCAGTTTCAAAACAAATATTTGGTTGGCAGTAGATTTTTTATTAAAAAGCTTAGAGTAATGACTAGATTCATGCTAAACTTGGATGAAAATAGTTTGTTCTAGTGTTTTCACTAAAGCAGTGGATAAAGGAATTGAATCAATGTATTTCTGAGTGAATAGAAATATCTTTAGAAAGTGAGGTTCATAAATAGTAGGCTTGTAACATGTCAAATATAAATTCGGTGCACTCAGTGTTTTATTTGATTATGACTGAATATTTTTGATCATGCACACAGTTTTGCTGAATATTTTCTTAAGAATGTTTCAGTAGAAGAAGCAGTTGAAATGCATAAAGTCCATCATATGGGTATCATATGAAGCTTGAGAAAAAGGATTTTTTTCATATATAACACCATGTTTTTTTTCAATGATACCCAAGAACATGCTTGAAAAAGAGTGATGACTTAAGAATACTGAGTTGATTTAAATGCACAATTTTACCTGCAAACTTTCCAATTAAGGCAACCAGAAGAAAAATAAATGGTCTAACCAATAATCAACTTACAGAATTTCCAATGACAGTCAAGTAATTAAAAAACTTTTGACAGAATTTAAAAAAAAAAAAATCAATGAGAGTTCAGCATCTAGAACAAGTGTGAATGCATTTTAGAAAATGTAAAGAAACAGTGGAATGAATAAGAATGAAAAAAAATGTCAAAATTTGGTAATTGTTTAACCCTTAAACAGGAGGAATGTTGTACATATCAGCATCAACTGATGATGGCTGCTGTTTAAGGGTTAAATAAAGCATGCCTGACCATATAAATAACTAGTGCCCTAAGCATTTACAACAACCATAAAATGCAACTGAGATATTTCATGCTCTAATTTCACATAAAATGCTTCTTTATATGCAAGAAATGTAACTGTGAAACAAGGACATATACGTATACATAATTCAGTGTGTCAATGAGAGCTTAGCATCTAGAACAAGTATGAATACTTCTTAGACGTGAAGCAGAAGAAACAGTGGAGTGGTTACTAACTATTCAAAAAATCCATGATGACGAGAAAACCCACTTATAGAGAAAATCATATATTGAAAAACACAGTATGTAACATCAGCCAGCTCATTCAAACGCTCTAATCTGAAATATAACCTTAAATCAACTTAATCATAGAGCCAGTTTCAACGTCATCTCCCTCTTTACAGAAGGCTCAACCACTGAAGCTTTAGAATTCTATATCTGAGATGCTAACCCATCAATAGACACTCTCAGTAACCAATTAGCAAACCTCACAGAATTCATCACGATGAAGACAAATTTCATGTTCAACAACCACAACTATATACAAACAAATGGCCTAAGCATGGGCAACCCAGTATCACCAGTAGTAGGCGATATTTTTATGACATAAGTTGAAACACAAGCAATTAACACAGCATTACATCCACCACTATATTGGTACAGATATGTAGATAACACAATTGCGGGATTCACATCTACAGAACACACACTTAATTTTTTCAATCACATTAACTCTATACATCCCAACATTAACTTCACATGTGAACAGGAAAGAAAGCAATCAAATATTTCTTAACCTCAAAATTACAAGATCCGATACACAATTTAAAACAAGAATCCACCAAACAATCACCCATACTGGACTATACATTCCAAACAAAACAAAAACTCAACATACGAAGAAATCTAACAAACACAGCCATAAAATTATGCTCACCAGAGAAAATTTATGACGAATTAGACAAAATAAGACAATACTTCATCAACATGTTTCCTCCATAAACCATAGAAAACATTATATACACACACCTAGACAAAATGCAAAATCAATCAACAAAAGTAAATATATCTCACGAATCAAAAAATCATGAAACCATATATTGCTGCATACCATATATTCCCAATATCAGCGGAAAAATAACCAACATTTGGCAAAAACTAGTAACAAAATATCACATTCCAGTTAATACCAAATATATTCAAAAACCAGGCACAAAACTATGGTCTATACTATATAAAAACTACACTGAGAAACACCACACCAACATTATTTATAAAATACAATGTGAGAACTCATCATAACTGCCATGACTTCTATACTGGAGAAACAAGTAGAAAAATGGAAACCAGATTCAAAGAACACAAAAAGTCACCTTCACACGTTTTCGAACATTGCAAATCAAATAAAAACAACATAACAATAGAAAACACCCAAAAAATAAATAACCAAAGATAAAAAAATGCAAAATTAAAGAAGCCTTACTTGTACAACAACTCAAGCCCATATTAAATCAATACAAACAAACACCTTCATACCTATATTAATAAATATATCCAACATCTAAGCATACCCTCTACATTCCTACACTCAATTATACAACCAACTTCAAACATGTGGTCAGCTACCAGTCAGTAACCCTATCTTTCTTTGTGAACCTAACAATGATCAAAGAAGGTCAAAACGTTGTTTGCTCCTCTATTAGTGCTTTCTCTACCATACCAGCCATTTTTAAATGTATAATTCAAGAAAATACAATCAAAATTCTCAGAAAAAAGTAAAAATAAAGGGTGGTGGTACCAGATCTACAAAAAAACAAAAACTTGGAAGTTTACTATCTTATCTAGTTTGTTAATATGGAAGCCCTAAACAGATGATTAGCAAAATTACTATACTTTTCTAGTAACTATTCTACAATTCAAAACTAACACAAAATAGTCATAAAAGCAATTAAACAACAAGATATACAAATAAAAAGAATTGCATTAATAAAGACCTTTTATTTTACCCTACAAATTTTGCCAAAGAAAAATACCAGAGACACAGAAAATGAAAGATACCAAACTGAAGACACTTCATTGACTGGTGAATATAATAATATACCCACACTGAAGAACACAAAGCTACATACAAGTCTACAGTCACATAAAATAATTGTGGCAAGGTTTGAAGATTAAAATTTACAATACTATAAGACTGGTGCCACTATAAATTGTAAACTCTTGGTAAGTTACAAGCATAATAAGTATTGTATGTTCCTAAAACCTCGACACGTTTTCCATGATATCCTCGTCCGTGGTGTAATCCTGCTTGCCACTTAGCACGGAAGGCTCAAAAACGGGCCTGGGATACTTTTCATAGATATCCCACACTTTCGAACCGCATCGCTTTCCAACGGACCCATGCACATGCCAGATGGGTAAGACGTCAAAGCCAGAAGGAATCCTGGATTAAGTTCACAACTAGCATATCTTCTACCGCCAGTTCCAAGGTCATATGGGACAGGATTCGAAAGGTCAGTGGGCACTACAATTCTGTCCCCCTCTCCATCTTACTCTCTGATGGTCAGGAGGTGGCTGATACTCTAGATGAATGCTTTTGCCAGGTATCTAGCACTTCTGCTTGTTCCTCCACCTTCTTGGCCATCAAGACTCAGGCAGAGCGTTCACCTCTTTCCTTTCGAACTGACTGTCTCTTTGACTGTAATTATCCCTTTACACTGGTGGAACTGAAAATGGCCCTTCATAGGTCTGGCAGCACATCTGTTGGACCTGATGATGTACACTATGACATGCTGCACCATCTATCTCCTGCTTCTCTTGATGTCTTTCTAATTGTCTTTAATCAGATCTGGCAGGAGAATGTTTTTCCTAATGCCTGGCACCAGGCTATTATTTTACCTTTCTCTAAGCCAGGGAAAGATCCCAAGATTCCTTCAAACTACCATCCAATTGCTTTGACGAGCTGTCTCTGTAAGACCTTAGAAAGGATGGTTAATGCTCATCTTGTTTGGTTCCTCGAATCAAACAACCTCCTCTCACCCACCCAGTGTGGGCTACAATGACAGCACTCCACCACAGACCACCTAATTCGACTTGAAACGTCAATCAGAGAAGCCTTTCTCAAACGCCAACATCTTGTATCAATATTCTTTGACATTGAGAAGGCTTATGACACAGCATGGTGGTATGGCGTTTTGACCATAACCCCATATGGGTTATGGGGCCATTTACCCATGTTTATTAAAAAAATTTTAATGGACAGGAGATTCCAAGTTCGTGTTGGTTTGACACTTTCCCGTTCTTTTGTACAGGAAGTTGGAGTTCCTCAGGGCTATGTTTTGAGTGTCACACTGTTCAGTATAAATATAAATGACATCACTGAACAACTCCCTCTCACTATTGCAAATGGGCTGTATGTGGACGACTTTCACATCTCGTGTCAGTCGTCGAACATAAGATATATTGAACGGCAACTACAAATTGCCATCAATCGTGTACTGAAGTGGACTATGGCGAATGACTTTAATTTTTCTCTCTCTAAAACCGTTTCCATGCACTTTTGCTGCCAACAGGGTAATCACTCTGATCCTGAACTTCATATTGGTGAAGTTTTGCTGCCAGTGGTACCTGAGACCAAGTTCTTGGTCATTGACTGTAAGCTGACCTTTATACCACACTTAAAGCAGTTACGGGTCAAATGCACAAGAGTACTGAACATCCTCCATGTCCTCTCTATCGCCAGTTTGTGAGCGGATCGATGTTCTATGTTAAAGATATATCGTGCTCTTATTCGATCAAAACTCGACAATGGACCAATGGTCTGTGGCTCTGCCAGACCCTCGGCCTTAAAGATGCTGGACCCCATTCATCACCAAGGACTTCGACTCTGCACTGGGGCTTTCCGCACCTCTCCAGTTCAAAGCTTATACATTGAATCTCATGAATCTTCTCTGCACCTTCGCTGTTTGCAACTATCTTTACTATATTCTTCGAAACTTTGATCCTTACCAAAGCATCCCACCCGGGGATGTGTTTTCCTTCCTCAGTGGGCCGTACTTTTTCAGAACAGACGATCTGCCATTGCTCCTTTTGGCCTTCGCATTCAGGCACAATTGGATGAATTGGGTCTGTCCTTGGATAACATTGCAGAATCCACAGGTCAGCCCAACCCACCATGGCTTATTACAGCCCCCAAATGTGACCTTTCTTTAAGTCTCTGAAAAAGGCAGATACTCCTGATTGGAAGTATTATCTTTTATTTACTGAACATCTTTCAAACAATCATTCCATTCCAATTTATACAGATAATTCCAAATCAGGTAATTCTGTGGGCTCTGCCATGGTTTGTTGCAGTTTGGTGGTTGTGCGCAGAATCCCCTCTACAGCTTCTGTGTTCACTGCTGAACTGTACGCCAAATCTCTTGCCGTGGATCATATTGAAGCTGCTTGTATAATACAGCCAGTTACTGCTGCCACACAGTCATCTACTGATGGCTGATTCACGATGGCAAGATCAAGTTCTGCGAGAGCAGTGAAAGTGGACCAGTCTGCCTGATCCAGATTCCACTGGGGCACGCGGGTAGGGTGGCATTGACCACGGCCAGTCTCTCTCAAAAGTATAGGAAAATGATCACTGCCTAGTGGTTTATTGTCAACCCTCGATGAAAAATGGAAGAATAATGAAGGGGAGCAAACTGAGAGATCAACAGCGGTAAACGACTGACTAGGTGCATGAAAATAAGTGGAAGAACCAGTATTGAAAAGAGAAAGGTTGTGATCAGAGAGCATACACTCTACAGAGCGACTTCTCCCATCAATAACAGCACTTCCCCAGAGGGGATGATGTCCATTAAAGTACCCCAGGAGTAGAAAGGGAGATGGCAACTGTTCAATGAGAGCATCGAGGTCTGATTGATGATATATTTCTCCAGGGGACAGGTAGAGAGATCAAACAGTGATGGTATGACCCAAGAAAACATGGATGGCTACAGCCTCCAAGGGTGTGTTGAGTGACAAAGACAGGGTGGGCACATGCTGATCAACCAATAGTGCCACCCCTCCATGTACTCGTCCATCACACAGCTTGTCATTTCTCTACAGAGAAAACTGCCGAAGGGTGACTGTATCAGCAGGTTTTAGAAATGTTTCTTGTAAGGAAAGACATACAGGATAGTAGGAAGCAATCAATGTGTTGATATCATCCAGATTAGAACGTAAACCTTGACAGTTCCATTGTATCAAGGTGGCAAGCTGAGATCACTTTTCATAAGTGCAATTAATCTTGCATTTTTCCCCACCATTGCAGGTGCTCCATCATGTGATCACAAGCCATGCCCACTAAAACTAACATTGCCAGCACCAGTATCTATGATTACTGATTCTCCAGCACAATTCCTCTTTAATCCTTGCTGGTCTGAAATTTCTTTAATCCTTGACTCAAATCTATCATTAAAATTAAGATTTAAATTCTTAAATATACTTACTCATCATGAACATTAAACTTATGTTTTAAACCAGTGGACTCTAAGTTTATACCTGGTAAATAATTATAAAGCTTGAAAATTTTTTATTTATGTTTTATATTAATTGTGATGCATAAAGGAGCTCAGCCAACATATTTCCACAAGCCGCATGTAGCTCATGCGCCATGGTTTGGCCATCCCTGATATAGTAGAAGCAGCTATTATGTTTGTTTCTAAATTTTGTGAAAAGCTACATGAGAGCTATCTATGTTAGGCATCCCTAATTTAGAAGTGTAAGACTAGAGTGAAGGCAGCTCGTCATCACCACCCACAGCTAACTCTTGAACTACTCTTTTATGAATGAACAGTGGAATTGACTGTAACATTATTATGCCCTCATGTGTGAAAGGGTGAGCAGCATGTTTGGTGTGACAGGGATTCAAACCCGCGACCCTCAAATTACGAGTCGAGTGTCTTAACCACTTGGCCATGCCATGCCAACAGCTATTCTTCTGAAATATAATTTGTTGTATAATGGTACTATCAGTTCATCCCATAAGTAATGTATGAAAATTTAATATAGAAAGTGCATCACCATTTCTGCCTTTCTAGAAGGCTTTAATGCCTAATATGTAGTAGGACATGTATAAAAATGTTCAGACAAATAAAAGAAACTAACCCAACTGCACTTTTTCAGATCATTAATCAAATAAATCCTCATGAAGATGGAGGTCTTTGAGGAGCATGTTAGGCATATAATGCTTTACGAGTTGAAAAAAGGCAATAGTGCAGCAAAAACTACATGAAACATTCAAGGTGTTTATGGTGCAGAGTCTCTCAATGAAAGAAAATGTTAAAGGTAGTTTCAGAAGTTCAGATTAGATGACTACAACTTAAGTGATGTGCCATGTTCAGGTCATTCTGTCGAGAATAATAATGACTTGCTGCTAGCTACACTTGATGAAGATTGTGCTGTAATAATTGAAGAACTAGCACAGAAGCTTAATTCAATCCACTCAAAAAGTTCACCATCACTTGCAATAGCTTGGAAATGTGTCAAAACTTGAAAAATGGGTCCCTGTGATTCAACAGAAGCCAACCTTAGAGCAAGAGTGGATGTTTGCACTTCTCTGCACTCTCCTGAATGTAACACCTTTTTTGGACAGGTTAGTGACTGAAGATAAAAAATGGATATATTATGAAAATGTTAAGCACCACAGGTAATGGCTGAGTGCAGGTAAACTGGCTAAAGTACAGCCCAAAATGGACTTAGACCCTGGGAAAGTCTTGTTAAGCATTTGTTGGGATATCGTTGGTGTGATCCATTTTGAGTTTCTGCCACTCAGTGTAACAATTACATCAGACTTCTGTTATCAACAGTTAGAATGCCTCAATGTTGCACTGAAAGAAAAATATGGACTGCTTTGATTAATCATAAAGATGATGTGTTACGCCAGGATAATGCACGGCCCCATACAGCAAGGATCACATCTGCAAAGATTGAAGAGCTAGACTGAGAAAAACTTCCACATGCTCCTTATTCTCCAGACTTTGCCCCATCTGATTATCATCTATTCCAAAGTTTGCAGAACTATCTTAATGGGAAAGAACTTGGAACACATGAAGATGTCAAAACTACCCTCTCTACATCTTTTCCTCCAAACCCCAAGAATTTTATAGAAGTGGCATTCAGAAGCTTGTGAATCATTTTCAGGAAGTAATTAATGATAATGGAACATACATTATTGATTAAATAACATTAAAAGCATTTGAAATCCTCTCTCTTTTTCTGAACCTAAAATTGAACATAACTGATTTAACATTTATCAATGTTTCACACTTATCACAATGAGCATATAAGTTAACCTTATGTGTATCATAGAGTGAACGTGTGCATGTTAGATCCTTTACAGTTACGTTCCAAATTTATGTTAAAAATTTTTTGTTCTAAAATATATATTTGAAAGATATATACATTATTTTGGGGGAACAACCAACCTGATAAAAAAGCAGGGTTACTGAAATAATGCATCCAAGCATAAATGAGCCTCAACAAGTTCAGTAAGTGCTAAATGTCTTGTTTTACATTTTTTTTTTCATTTATTGTTACACATTTTTAAATAAAAGTTACTAAAGTGTAAAAAGTAAAAATTTATTAGGTAACAAAAAAATTTAAAATCTTACATGCTTTTAAGAACTCAAGCTTGCAAGCTTAAAGTATGTGTATATTGGCTGAGTTTTTTACTTTATCCATGAGGAAAATAGATATGAGCTCTCATTATGATTTATTGTTTTTAACAGAATAACAAACAACTTTTGAAACAAAGTATGTAGCTAAAATAAAATGAAAATAAATCAGGGAAAGATTAACAGCTGATATTATAATAATAATTAAATTGATTATCCAGTGATGAATAATGCATTCAAAGAAGAAAAAAATATATTAACTTTTTTCACATTTTCAACTTTTGATTTTACTGTATATTAATAAATGCACTGCAGTTGGCATTAGGGTAGAGAATGAAGTTTTTACCAAAAAAAATTATTTTGATATTCACTCTGGAGGTTCCAGAGGTTACACAAATAAATTATAAAAAAACAATACTTTAAATGAAATAATTATTTTTATTCTTAATATGAAAATTATTTTTCATTATGACTTAGTAAAAGCTTTGTAAAATTCAGAGAAACATCTTTGAAAATCTTATTCTTTTTGTATAAAACACACTTGTAATGTTTATTAAAAACTTGCCAAATTTTGTAAATTTTGAGCTATAGCACACATTTCCATGATATCAAACTAACTTGCTTCATACAAAGAGTTAATATGACTGTATTTCTCACAAAACATGAAACACAGAATGTTTAATCTAAATTCACAACCTTAGATAGATTCACTTTCACATTTTCTCTAATAGTCCTACAAAAATACAAAACTTTCTATTTTAATGCTCTTTCTAGTTGTGCCAAGAAAACAATTTTACAGTTACTGGTTAAATAACAAAACTGAAATGAAGTACTTTAACCTCATAAGGTTTTGTTATTAGCACCTATTATTTTCTGTTTCCACACTGTTTTCTCATCATAAGATAATTTTCAGTTGAGTGATAATTAAAAGCAGATGAACTAAAAACATGGCATCTCTCCAGCATTGGAGAACAACAAGAAAATAGACTGAGTCTATTCTACTTGTGAAGTAATAAAAAAGAAGATTAATTTATGATTTGAATGATTCATTTTCCACTCTTTTATAGATGGACCCTATTTTTAAACATAAAATAGTTTACTACTATGATACTAGCACTTTTTTGGCTACACAGGTATTACTGGAGATAATGTTTATTTACATTTAAACATGAAAGAACAGAATTAAAGGGGTGAGTAATTCATAAGCAAGGTGTTTAAGCATAGAAAAAGACAATATTATAGCTATTTCAAGACATAATAAGTTTAAAAAAGAATTCATTTAGCACAGTCTTATATTAAATCTCCTTTGTGAACACGTTTGAAAATCATTCAAAAACAGAGAGCACAATCAAGAACTGGATTTTATTTTTAACATTACATTAAGAAGAAAAGCAGCCAAAATTGTATTTTAAATGTAGCATTTGATCCACACACTAGCATGTGTACTTGTAAAATAATACATTACTAAGAACTGCATTTTACACATAAAATTTAACTACAACGTGTATTTTACCTCTTGTACTTAGTCTCTGTAAGAGAGAGTTCGGACCACGAGATATGGAAGCATAGTTCCAGTGGGTAATAGCCTGAATAGCTGTACCTCCAGTTGTTCCAAGTTCTCCTTCAAATGCTGGCAATAATGGCATCATAACATAGACACGGAATTTTTCTTTGTTTCTAGAGAAATATAACTGACTTTGGAACACATAAAATATTACTTCTACATCAGGAATGCTTTTGCATACTGCTTCTCTATAAAATTAGAATATGGTAAAATAAAATAAAAATTATCTTAATTTTTTATTACATACTTAAATCATTTTACCTTACAGTGACAGTATTTCAATTATAAAACATGGCAAAAAGTAGGAACAATGAAATGCCAATAATGGTGAGGTCACTAGCAGAAATAATGAAATATTTTTTTCACTTGCGATTAAAGTATTAATTTTTCTGTACATCATTCTGATACTGAGATCTCATGTGACCTTATTTCTAGTACACTGCAGATCACAGTTCTAATGTAATAACTTAATACTAAATCAATATATATGTATATTATTATTTACACATTACTCTTAGCTACATGAGAATCAGAGATCAATGACAAAAACATACAAAGTATGATATTTGCTAAAGAACTGCAAACAGTATATTCAGACTGTTCTTTTAAAAATTTTAATATTGGATTACCTGAAGCATTAAATTTCTGTTAATGGTAAATAACTAAAAAATCTTGAATAAAAAATTCTTATGAAGATTTTATTTGCTAAATGTTCTGAATTTACACATTCATTAGTAGCTTAACTTTCTGCAACTTGAGTGATAAAAGAATTTTTAATAGAAAATTCATATAGTTATAAGGCTATAAAGATGAAATACTGAGAAAACAAACTCATAAGATCTTAGCATATCGTTTTTTTATACTTAATTCAGAAATTTCAATCATTTGTTATGAAACTATTAGCACATCCTAACATCTCTCTCTCACACACACATTTACACATGAGCACACAAAGATGCTTGCAAGCACATATTCGTAAAGTATTCATCTTATCTAGAATCTTTGAAAAACATTTATGCCAACAACCGGATGTGAAATTTATTGGCTTATGTATGTATCCTAAAGTGTTTTACAACAAGTACTATCCAGAGCAATAACACTGTACTATGAATTTGTCAAAATGTTTGTAATATAGTTTGGTGCCAATGCAATAAACACAGCAATTCTTGAAATATTGATGATCCTTTTGAGATGTTAAAAATTTAGCAGTATACTGTATACACATACAAAGATTGTATTGGTGCATATGGTTGTGAAATTTACTCTTTCAACAAGCTTATTCATCTATCAACCAATAAACTTTCACGTTTCAAATCTGGTTATGGTTTTGCAAGCAAATTGGTACCAAGCAATTCCAATCTATTTGAAGCACACTTCTTGCTACTGACTTGCTACTCTGAAAGATTGCAAATAATTGAATAATTGTAATGGTCTGAATTAAGATACTGATATTTGGGAAATATATTTATAATGCACATTTGAGCTTTCTTATGTAACCTAAAAAGTTTAGTTTTTATATTTTAGTTACTTTTGTTACAAAACACACAATAAACAAAAACTGGAAAAACCAAAAAGTTTAACTCTTACTTTAGCCCAAAAGCCTTTTGAATTTAGGTAAATGGTTTATTAGTAAGCCCACTTTTTCTTACTATGTTGGTTGTCCAAAATATAGTTGACGTATCTGTCAAACAACACATTAAAATAAAATACCAAATTTACTGTAATATATCTGGTTTTCTAACTAAACTTTAAATAAATTTGAAAATTTTATTATTTCTTAGAGCAATATCATTAATTTAAACACTTCAAACTAAGAGCAAAATACTGAATTTTACCACTAAAACAATTCATACAATATATTTTTCACATTTAAGAATTTGATTTTTCCACTGGTTATAAACATATCCTTAGCAATGGAAGAGACAATTACAGACATTTCTCATAAGACGGACGATAAGGGAGGGACACATCAATGTGTTGAGAACAAACACAGTGATATCTCAGTAAAGAAGTAATAAAATGAAATTTTACATTCTGGCTTGCCAATATCTACCATACATATATTTTTAAGTGGCTGAACAACCTATAAATGAGAAGTTACAGAGCCTTCACATCATTTATATTATTTATAAATAATATAAAAAGGTGAATTATAAACTTAGCATCAAAGTGTAGTTTACAAGTCAAACTATGAGTTAATTCTGTTAAAAGTTTGTGATATGTCCATTTTGATTCCCATATGCATAGGGTAAACCCTATCACTACGGGTATCTTTTACTGTGCATGACGCAAGATTTTAGTGTCTTACATTCAAAATTATGTTAAACTACTTTTTGTTTATGTTATACCAATTAGTATAGTATAAAATCTCAAGTAATACTCCATATTTCAATGTATACAAGTATACAAGTAGTTTTAAATTCTTAATTATACAAGAAATATTTTTGAAAAATCCCGAATTTCCCCCTTGGGTGTCACGTGACATTTTCTCTAGATATCTTCTTTTCTCTATTTTATCCATTAACCCTTCACCAAATAAAAAAATTAAACAAATTACTCACTATACTACTGCTTTTACTTAGATAAACCATAGTTCTTATTGCCTTTGATTTGTTTAGTTACAGAGCTATCACATAGAAAATTAGACTGCTCTTGCAACATCCATCTGTTAAATCCTCTCTTTCATGACTTATTAATAGTTCTCTCTCTTATATTTAATTATATATTACCTATAACCAACAGAAAGCCAAGACTTTCATCTATCAAATTACATATTGTATAACATTGTGTTCTGAACAGTGCAAGCTCCATTTCCATTGTAAGCTAATGAATATCTAGGATGACTTTGTAATGGCTCTTGTTGCACAATTAGAAAGTCATAAATACTTCGAAAGTTAGAGGAAACTGTTTATTTTTTGTAAATTATTAGTCTATGTTCTTTGGTGCATTACTACCATTATTATAAAAAGTAAGGTTAAGTTTCATCAACAACTGACAGCAAGAAAGAAGAAAACTGGGCAAGTACTTTATTTCTAGTTTTTCATGTTTATTCGTTATGGTAACTAAAATGTGAAAATAGGGACCTTTTGTAACAGATATATTTCACGAGATATGCACATGGGCATTTTGTTGATTACGTAATTTGATAATGTAATGTTAGTTGCACATTCTCAGAGTGATTTACAACTTATGGCATGGATAGTAGTTGGTAGTTCAAAGAGTAATCAAAATGGCAATAAAACTAAACTTTAATTATAAATAGATGTATGCTGTTATGAATTTAAAGCTATTTAAGAAAAACAGATGTTTCATACTACAATTGAAGTCACACTAGAAAGATAAAGAGGGTAATTTACGAGGGTACGAGGTCAGTCAAATTGACCAACCTTGTATAGAGTTGTGGTAGATAAAATAGCAGGTGAAATATAAAGTTTTACTGAAAACAAACATCTGAAATGTATTTAGGAGGATTTTAGATGTTATGCAAATGAAATTCGACATGTTTGCAATTAGGAAAAGTATTTTTAATTTTAACATGAAAATTACTTTGCACATGGATTATTCAAAACTGTTTTTGTGTGAAAGTTGTACATTCAAAAGTACTTGACATGCATGTCAAAGTAAACTTTACAGACTATTGACATATAAAGCTGAAATTACGAATTTTTACGAGTTTCTTCAAACTAATAAGTATCCTTGACTTACTTATGAGCTATTACGATGCGTCGATACAGAGCTTCAGAAATTTCATTGACAAGCAAGTGTTTCCAGCAGCCTGAGTGATGAAGAATTGATTCTATAAAATAATACAAAATAAGTTATAAAATAGGCAGTTATATTATCAGTGTAAACAAAAAATATAAACTTTAATTTATTTAAAAAACATTCCTTTCATACATTTTTTTTTCACAATAACACATAATTAGTTCTTATTTAACTTTAATTCTTAGGTCCAACACAAACAGATACATTTTGTATTACTGAAGATTTCTTGGCTTAAGTCATGACAAAAGTACCTTTTATTTTATACTTCTTTGAAATTTCAAATAAATTCTAACATTACAACTAACTTTTAAATAAAAATCCCACACTTCTTCAAAATTGGAATCACAGAACTATGGCATGTCATTATCATAATTTTCTCAAATCCTACAGATTAATTTAAAGCAATTCATATTCATGATCTGCATTTTAAATACCAAAAGTTTTAATATTAAATATCTTATAGTAGACTTGAATTCAGCTGCAGTTTAAGGACACCACATTCACTCACTCAAAATGGTTAAAACCCTTCTTTAGCTTAGTCATTAGTCATCATGCTTTAGTATATTCTATCCTAGACAGTTATCCATCATACAGACTGCAGCTTCCATGTGACCACAGTGTTGGTATACAACCCAAAAGTCAATACAAAATGCATGATGAAAGTTGAATGTGTGTGTCTATATAGATGATTTGCTACCAGGAGTTCTCAGTAAAAAAAAAACATCTGAAAAGACTCAATGTTTACTTTAGTTTATCATGTATGCTTTTTAAATATTGCAAAGGAGACTAAACTGTTCTTTTCTACAGCTTTAGTTCATGTTATATGTGTGCATATACCAAAAATACATACTTGGGTTGTATACCACTCTGTTTCATTTACTGAAAACTTTATATCCAACCATCCAGTAAATACATACAATACACATTTTGCATATTATTACACAAACCTCACTTCATTACACCAGTTTCTTTCAGTAAAAAAGAAAACAACAAGTTTTGAACTGATAATGTTATATCAGTCATACATAATTTAAATGAAAGATTAAAATTGTAATATAAACAACTTATTTGACTAAAAAACAACTTTAAACATAGAACACTTCTAAACAAGAAGAAAAATACATATTCTATCGTAGAAATATTTTTAGGTTAAAATGACTTAAGATATTTATGATATGGATGGAAAGTTAAATATTGAAAATACGTAAAAAAACCTTTGAGTATCATACACTTTCTGAGTTTACAGTTTGTAGTGACTAGCTGAAAAAAATGTCATTTTAAAAACAAACAAAATAAAATCAATAATTTATATCAGGTGTGTTGAAATTTAATTTGTCCAATGTTTCAAAGCTATGGCATTTTCATGAATAACACAAAACAGATATACATTATTACTCCACATATGTATAAAGTGCTATTTGATAATAAATTAATACAAAAGTAACTTTAATATCATATACAGAAAAAAATTCAGGAAGATATTTTTATGAAGATGAATGGTATTTATTAACTCATTTTTATAAGTTTATTTTATAAAATATTAGTACTAAAGGATAAAATAAATGTAAAGAAACAGGTGTTATGCTATTTCCTCTTCAGTAATATTAAAGTTGAAATGTAATATACTGTTAATAACATCTAGAAATGTAAATTTACATTTTACCTCAATATAGATGTAATGTTTAGCATTTTGTATACTATCTATATAAGCATTATGAATGGACTGTTCTGTCTTTCTTACTCCTGCTGACCATTCTCCTATGCTCCTCAGTATCTAAAAAATAATAAAGAAAGATTTTTTTTATTATAGTACAGATGAGCCATCATTTTTCAATTATGCCTGGTATATGACAATACATAATCATGCATTTCATATAACTGTGGTATATGTCATTAGTTCTAGTATTATAAGTAGTAGAGAATAGGATCATCTACAGATAGAAGACATCGTAATGGACAGCATAATGAGCTGGCCAACAGAGAAAAATCAATAACTCATCCATTTCATGAATTGGTATTGGTCAGTACCTGAAAAAAATATAAATAAGAGGGTAGAAATAACAATTTTTTCAACATGTAGAAAAAAGAATCCACAAAAATGCTCATAACCTGGTATATGACACATTCACAGATATTCATGATGTGAAACAAACCAAAGAAATAGTGGGACTGTAACAAAACAAAGGTTGTAGGATTGAGTTCCATCATGATTATTGATGTATTCTATTATAGTAGAGTAAACAACAGTGGTGAGGTAACAGGCATACTGAATTGCTCAAGTTTCTAAAAGAATTAAGTAAGAAACTGTTTCTAAGGAAACCATAAACTGAATAGAGGACTTAAACTTGTGGCAATCAGAAGTAATGCATGCAAAGCAAGAATCCTAGTCAGTTCCTGCTGATAGACTTCTCTTGTTAGATAAATCAGTTTGGGAGGAATACCAGAAACAAAAGCCATCATTTTTCAATTATGCCTGGTATATGACAATACATAATCATGCATTTCATATAACTGTGGTATATGTCATTAGTTCTAGTATTATAAGTTACATTAATTGTTAAATAGGTGATTAAATCAACATTATATAACAATTTAAAATTAATAAAAATAAAAGCTAAAACATTCACAATAAAACTTTAAAAGATTATCCATAATCAATTCTTGTCATTACCATTAAGTTAAAATGGAACACATCTGTGGTCATAGCTCCTGAAAGAACTGGCAATATACCATCTATTATATATGATCCAAATGCAGAATGTCAAACTAGTTGGCAGCCATGGAGAATCAATTAGAAGTAATAAATTGATTGCTTAAACTCACAACATTTCAACTTCTTTTCATTGTGCATCCACTCACCCTCAATCTTTAGACAAAGAAGAGCCTTGTAGGAGAAGTAAACCACCCTATATTTCTACATGTTTAAGACTCCTAACCTTCATCCTTTTCAATAAATATTACAAATTATGTTAAATAAGGCAATCATCTTAATATTTAGATGTAAATACAACATAGTAATATAAATAAACCACTTTATATCTACTTCTGTAAGATTCCCAACCTCCACCCACAACCCTCAGATTATCAGTTGAGTACTCTAACCACCAGAACCATAAAAGTCATGAAAGAATAGGGAGAGGAAGATGAATTACTTGGCATTTAAAGATGACAACTCTGCAGCCTGCAACAGGATAAGCAAACAAACCAGAAACAAAACAAAATATGAGCATGAAGAATGAAAGAAATGTTGATAAATTGAAGGAAAAAAAAAATTTTTTTTAAGGCATTAGTTTCTACATATATGCCAATAAGCTTGATACATACCAATGATAAATGCATTCAAGAATGTGACAACATTTAAAATATCTGAAAAGAGAATAAGGCTTCTCTAATAAAGGACAACACAACAGCCAGTCACAAAATAATTGTAGATGACAGTTATTACTGAAAAAGATGAATGACTGAGACTGGTGTACAGACATTTCCAAAGTAGTAGAGAATAGGATCATCTACAGATAGAAGACATCGTAATGGACAGCATAATGAGCTGGCCAACAGAGAAAAATCAATAACTCGTCCATTTCATGAATTGGTATTGGTCAGTACCTGAAAAAAATATAAATAAGAGGGTAGAAATAACAATTTTTTCAACATGTAGAAAAAAGAATCCACAAAAATGCTCATAACCTGGTATATGACACATTCACAGATATTCATGATGTGAAACAAACCAAAGAAATAGTGGGACTGTAACAAAACAAAGGTTGTAGGATTGAGTTCCATCATGATTATTGATGTATTCTATTATAGTAGAGTAAACAACAGTGGTGAGGTAACAGGCATACTGAATTGCTCAAGTTTCTAAAAGAATTAAGTAAGAAACTGTTTCTAAGGAAACCATAAACTGAATAGAGGACTTAAACTTGTGGCAATCAGAAGTAATGCATACAAAGCAAGAATCCTAGTCAGTTCCTGCTGATAGACTTCTCTTGTTAGATAAATCAGTTTGGGAGGAATACCAGAAACAAAAGGATGCAAAAGAGGGGCCCTTTAGGGGTTATTCCATTTGAAACTATCTGGTCAAGTCTCCCTAAGCTTTACATTACATATGAAACATTAGTTTATGTTAGGTAACACCAAGAAAAGGATTGCAATTTTGAACTATAACAGCTCCTATATTAAAGCTCAGCTAAAAATTTAACAGTTATAAGCTTTTTCAGTTTTTATCAGCAATGGTAAAGAATGTTACAATGCTGAATTATGTCAGCTCTCATTATATTACATTAGTCAGTGACAGAAAATATTACATTCTGGCCCTTCATCAGATTTTATCCAGACCAGGAAGGTTAATAACATTTACCTATATATTTTTTATAACTATGTGAGAAAATTCATCCTATTCATTAAAAAACTTTTGATCAAAAATAAGCCACCAATATAAATGATAATGAAAATTTAAAAGCAAAATAAACATCACTGCAGACATTCCACAAACTAATTATAAGAAAATCCTGATGTTACATGTGGATAAAAATAAAATCATAATGATTAGACTACAATAAACCATCAACTGAGTATCGTTGCTACCACCAGTATTAATTTATTGCTCATGTTTTATATTGACTGGGTAACAATGCCAGGAAAATAATTATCTACAAAAATGTTTGATTCCTGGATTTCCTCTGTTTTGATAATGTAGCACGTAATATAGTGATTTAAGCACAAGAAAGTACAAAAAATAAAAATTACTTTGTTTTCAAATCAGACCCATATGCAGAATGTTTGAAAAGAAGTGTACATTTGTGATATAAAAAGCCAACTTTGCCATCCTGTGCAAAGTATAATCAAAGACACTATAGTGCAAAGACACTACGAGAGTCTGGGGCCATATATATATATATATATATCAAATACCATATCTTCCAATTATCTTCCAATAATTGTTTGGTCATCTTTTTTTCAAAATATCCTTTGTTCCTTTTGTCAAAGTGCACTCACGATGATTCAATTAATTTAGAACCGCACTTTGAAAGAATGAATTATTATTCTTTTTCTCCTTTTCTACTGTTTGTCTATTCTAATATAAAAATATTAGGTGTATATTGGTCATTACAACTAAAACTTCTACGAAAATTAACTTCACACCAGACTTTTCTTTGGCGGTAACTTTACTCTCTCTCCTGCTACTGTCTCTGCTTGCTGTTTCTCATTCATTGTATATATGTTTATCACTAAATCATCTACTTACTATATACTCAACATCAATGAGTTACAATAAAAAATATAAACAATCATAAAATATTCATTCACAAAATAAACTAAATAATACCTCTAATAGTCTTATATTTTGATACTCCACTCTTTACTGCATACTCATAGCATTTATAAATATAAGTAGTAATAATAATCTTAAGTTCTTCCCTTGTAAAATTTGTAGCTTACAAACTTGTCTTCACTAACAAACTTTTCTGCATAAAGCTGAAAGAAAAAAACAAAACTTTCTAACCTGAACATTTGCACACAACATTTGTCCTGTTGATTCTTTCGGAAGACTTGGGAAGTTGTTCAGGTTGTCATAAGCTTTGGGTAACAGCCATGGATATTTCACGTGTTGTTTAGCTTTTTCAAACTAATACAAAAGTTTTATTTTAATACTTCACTATACCCCTTTACCCACTACTTAGGCATTATTATACCATTTTATTTACCTTATTAGTACAAAATCATACTAAACTTCAACAAACAAAATTCTTCACATCATCTTAAGTTTACAAAGAAACTAACTTTTTGCTTTAAAGTAGACAATATATATATAAAGTGCTACCTGCTAAAAGAGTAAAATTATTATCAGATAATTAAGCAGAAATTTAAATTACTCTATATTCAAGTTTCATACATATATATAAATAATAGTTTGTCTAGACTTAGCTCTGTAAAGAATGAAAAACTTGTATTTCTGCTTTGGTTGTCATCAAAACAATATATCACTTAATGTTCCAAAAAAGGACACAAGGACATAAATCTATATATAGATCATCTAAAACAGTCTTTAGCCTAAATTTTATTTCAAATATTGTTTGTCTAAATGTGTTAAAGTATACATAATTATTATGGTAGGCCTATTATTAAGTGACTAATAGTGATTACTCTGTACAGTAATAAACTAATCATTATGCAAGAGGAAATCTGAATTATTGCACCAAAAATAATAAAATTTAGCTGAATAATTTAATTGTTAAAATAATACCTAATTTCAAGCCTTTATAACATTCTGGTATATCTTGCACTCATTTAAAACAAAAATGATTTATTAAAAAGAATATAACTGGATAAGTGACAGAAAAATACATGTTTTCTACCTTCTTATTTTAATGCAGAAATTTTCACAATTTTAGATTTATTCTGAGTCCATGCAGTTTTCTCATAACATGTTCCAGAAGATCATTAAGTTGAATTCACTACAGCCAAATTTCATTTCATTGTCATTCTGCAGAAGCAATATCTGTTGTGCTCATAGGAGGTATTACTATTACTACACATTGTGCAAGAATGTTTACAGCTAATGTAAACCAAGGTAGACCAAATAATATCGCTAGGTCACAGCCTACCATAAGCTCAATAAAAATGAGAAGTCATCTGGGTGGTACCAGTCATTAGATGTAAATGTGGTATCTTCTATTACATAAAAAAAAATTACATTTCAAATGTTAATTAATTAAATCTCAAGCGAGTTGGTTAATGGAAATTTATCTTAGAGAAAGAAAACCAGCTGATTAATTTGCAAATCCAGTGAAAGAAATCATCCAGCAAACAGAAATAAAGCACAGTCTCTGTCCTTGATTTAAATACTAATTGATTTTATTTTGTATCACATATCATGCCCAGTCTATTAAGTATTTCTCTTAATCTCATCTAGTTTAGTTAAATTCAGCATTACTTAGTAATTTCACAAAGGTAAAAACTGCTGTCTACTTTCATATACACAAGATACAGAATAGCTGTTATCTCAGGGGAAGGACAGAGAATGTTAAAGTTGCTTGAGTAAAGGTAACTTTACTTTCTTGATCCCATGTTATATGAAAACTACATATACCCAAAATAAACAATGATTTGATGACAAAATAATGGTGCTAAGAAGAGACCAGTAAAGGAAACTAGTCTTTCACTGTTAAGTAACTCAGTAATATCTGTCAGGTTACTCACTTTTCACTGGATACTTCCCTCAAGCACTTTCTTTATCGTTAATCAAACACCAACCAATTTGAATATGCTACTAACATTTCTTCTACATCAAGAAGATATTCAAGCTGATTAACCAATAAAAAAGGTACTCCACTCTAATTAATCTAAGTTTACATTATAACAAAAGCTTGTCTCTCTGGAGCCTAAAGGTTCAAATATTATTACCTAACAACACTGATGAATGAAATACATAATCTAGAACTTCTAAATGTGTCAGAACATTAAATCACGGTTTCCATCTTGAAACAAATTATATTTTGTAATTAATATTACCCACAAGGAAATGTTTTGAGTCTATTTAGAAACATAAATTGAATCACTTGCTTTCTAATACAAGTTCAATGTTATCTTTTACATCATCATTATAGAGTAATTTTGATGTAGTGACCTGAGCAGCTTTTACAGTTTGATTTTGAGATTTTTACATGACAAGCACACCTTTGTGAAATTCCATCTCTGAATAAAATGACGTGATACATCTCTAGCACTGCTTCCCTGAAGGAGGAGGCCAATATCGTGCCAAGGCATCCTGGGTGTTGTGTTGCGATTTACAAGATCTGGAAAATTCAAAATTACCTTAGATACTTTCTAAAGCTAAAATGGTAATGATAGTAGTGGTGTACATGGTCTTATAAAGGTGTCATAACAATAGTTATTTTTAAACAAAGTATATTTTGTAATTAATATTACCTACAAGAAAAAGTATTTGAGCCCATACAGAAACATAAGTTGAACAACTTGCTTTCTGATACAAGTTCCATGTAATCTTTTTCTTCAACATTATACAGTAATTTTGATATAGAGACTTAAGTTGATGTACTAATCAGAACTATTGTCTTTTTCATAAATTTACAAACAGTAAAGAAAAAATTTAACTTGTTAAAAATCATGTTTTAAGTTTGTTTTTGTGCTGGCACGGCACATGTACGCCACTACTATATGGTAATCATTGAAATTGCACATTTAATAACTGATGTTCAAAAATGAAAGAAACTTTTCTATCACAAATGATATATTTTAGTGAAATTAAATACACTTAAATGAAATTAAATACATAAACAAAATCATGTGGAAGGAGTGCTTTAGAAATAGCAAATCCCATCCTTTGAATAATTATATAGTAACCATAATTTTTTTACACCAAAACAAAAACACATTAAAATTAAACAAATTACACTGCATTTTTTAAAACAAGATCCTAGGGTACAAGCTACAATGTGGAATTATAAAATGTGTCCTAGGTTTTGGAGGTGACAGTGGACGTAGGACCCATGTTATAGTGGGGATACACTGTCTAACGGTCTTAACCTCCAATTTGCTAGTCTTGAATAAGAATAAGAAATTAGGAGAGCGAGATGTGGGTGCTCAAGCTGACAATGTGCCACATCTATAACCACCCTTCACTGCTTGCAGACAGTTGTGGGAAGGTGGCTGCCCTCCAAGTTAAAATAAGTTTGCCTGAAAATTCTACAAATTTACCAAGGGGGCAACAAAAATCCATCATATCTGTTCAAATTTAATAGAAACTGGTCTATACATTTAACCACTTAAATACCTTACTGTGAATAATAATTCATTCATCTGATGACATTAAATAAAAAATTTTCTGAAGAGAAAATCTGAATAGGGTTGGAGACAAAACTGTCCCCATTCTTTACACAGTTACAATATTTTACGACGTCCTGAAAGCCATAATTTTCAGTTTTGAATTATTAGATTAGCAAGACCTAGTAAATTCCAACCTTAACAACATACAAGTTGGAAACAAAGATTTTAGACAGTTAAGATATAGTAATTTCTCAGTTTAAAGCACGTACCCAGTATTACGAGTAATTTTAACTTGTGTTACTAGATAATCCACTGTTTATAATGTTCACATATTGTTCCTCTTGTGGTCAATAAAACTACAATGGGTAAGGTATTACTAAAATAGTATTCAGCAGCATGTAAAAAATGTTCAACCTTCAAAATAATAAGCTTACAAATGCAAAGTTTCTAATTTGATCACTTCAGAGTTTAGAATATATGTAATAAATTAAAACTAGTCCAAAGTGCAGCTTAATTCGTACTAAAGAAGTTAAAAACATTAAGCACATTAACTTTCTTACAAAATACATTTATGACACATTAAAGCCATACTCTCAGTTTACAATTCACATTAGGGGCTAACTTGTTTTGGATATATAATGATATTCTCAAAGTTATCCTTTCAGTTCTATGTGGTTGTGGTTTTGTAGAATTTTTTTCCCTTTGTCCTTGACTAATTTTCAATGAGCAAACAATTATCAAGTTTTTTTTTCTATTCATAATTTTGTTTAAAGAAAAATGACATTCAAACTATTGCTGTTAATCAGATAATATTTCAACTCACTTTACAATTGATCAACATATTCTTTAATTTCAATAACTTTGCTGCTTATGCAGTTTTAACAACATATTTCTTTTTATAACTTTCAATAAGTTTAAACTAAATTTTTATTCTTTTTCCATCATGCGTGCGTGCATGCGAGTTGTTATCTCGGATCTTAAGTTTTCCTTTTCTGTGCCAAATGATTAACGATCATATTTCAAACAGTTTACTTAGTCTGCTGGGTTGGTTTTCATGATAATCATCATCGTGTTCTGTTAATCATAAAATGGCAATGTCTATTTCAGTGGTCATGAAATATGTTTAGACTTGTTTTGTTGATAAAGTCAGATATTTTCATAATCAAAAATTGTATATTTTATTAAATGGAAAATATGATAACATCTGTTCTTTTGATCTTGATTTACAAAATAATTTGCTTTGTCAATCATAATATTTGGTCAAATCTATCCTGTTACTCAAGCAGTATGATAAAAAACATGTTAATTAAGAAGTACACATATGGTTGACTATGTTCTGTTCATCACTAAATACAATTATACCTATTATGTTCATCATTAAATGAGATTTGACCTGTTAAGTCTGTTTCAATGTTACTATGGACTTTGCAACAACAAAGACATGGTGCACAAACAGTTTAGAAATGTGTGTATATAAAGCCAATGAGGATATGGACCCCTCCTCCCTACTGGTACTTCAAGGGTTATACAATATTAATTATGAATTATAGCTATAATTTTTCTTTTCATCATGATGTATGGCTGACCTTATAAAAAAATATACCTTTCAATTGATCAGTGTATATGATTACAGCTGGCACATAAATTCATATCCATGATAACATCTGACCTTTTAATTACTATCATAATTATATCTGTTCTGTTGAATATCTTGCATGATTACATCTTTCCTGTTAATAAAAATATGGGATTACATCCATTATTTATAAGTTTGACAATGTCTGTTCTGTTGATCCTCATGTTCAATTGCACTCACCATACTGGTAATAGTTTGGTAACTGATATGTAAGAAACTGGTGTTTTATGCTATTTATACACAGTGAAAAACAATCAATGATGTTAAGAGGTAAAAACAATGACTAAGAAATAATAAAGTACTAGACAACTCTTTCTGACCTTGATATGGTTGTTCAAGCTGGATGAAGTCCTTCACAATGAAATTACTATAATCCTTCCCAAACCACAATTTTGGAGTCCCTTGTAAACCAAGCTCATTTAATGCTATTTCACTACTGGATTGACGCAAGTCCCCAACTGGAACATTTAACATGTTACTGAATCCCTCATTGAGAGAGTCTATTGAACCAGATGAATGCCTCCTGATACGGTGTTTCAAAGCTTGCAATCTCTGTAAAAATGTTTACTTTTCCTGAATGAAATTGTAAACCTTAATAAATTTCTTTAGCTACATAACTGATGTGAAAGTTTATAAAAACCTTATGACCTAGAAACAAAAAACATCTGTACATAAACCACTATATACACAAATGTATACATAAACAGTTTTCACATATGAAGTAAAGAAAGTTTGTCTTTTCTACAATTTTCACAGATTATAGAATTAAATAACTGGTGTTCTCCTTACCTCTCTCAGGATTGTAACTATTTAGCACTTCTTCTCCTGTATCGCTCATACATAATGGCATGGTTTTACAGTAATGTACCATGTTACTTGTATATGAGCAATGCACAATATTTTGTTAATTTCATTTCATGCAAATGTGATCCATAGTTCTGTAAATTTGAGGCTGGTTCATAAAGTTTATTCTTAAACTTTTGTTATAGTTTTAACATAATATTTTGGCAGAAAAACACTTACTTGCATACAACATGTATTATATCCAAATACAAAAAGTGGTTATATGTATATATTACAACACAAACACTTGAAATGTAAATAGTCATCAAAAATGTTTTCTTTTTTTTATTTTTCATATGGGTTGTTCATTACAAAAATAAATTACACCTCTTGTTAGAACAAAAACAACGTGAGTGATGTGGTCCTGGAAGTAAATGGACTTCCCATGTCACTAATTTTCTGAAATTAATAAAAACTATATTTATACATAATAACCCAAAATCTGGCAAAGAGATACTATTTGGTATAAAAAAAAATGAGTTGGGCCAAAGTAAAACTCCACAACTATTTCCTTAGGAGTGAATGTGTATTCAGAAATGTAAATATTTCATTAGTGGTGTCCTCTCATGTAGTGATGAAACAGAAATTGCAAATTAAGGTTTTAATTTCAGAGAAAAGGTTACAAGCTACAAAAATAATGAAACTGAATTTCTAAGGTTTTTAATTATAATATGCTAAGTTTTAAAGTCACAGAAAAACTATGATTCAGACACTAGTAAACTCATTAAACTGGAAGTGAAATAGGCAGAGTTTAGTATATCTGAGACAAACATCAGACAAAGTCTGCAGATAAATCACAGCATCAAAGAAGCAGATCTTTACATGCACTTTGAAATTTAAACTAACAACCTATAATAAAACAACAACTTTTCAATAAGAGTTGTCTTACTGAGTCTGGAATCAGAATTATGTATGCTACAGAAACACAATGTAATTACCAAGAGCCAAGTGAGAGTAAAGGTTAATATACATTTAGTTAGAAATTTAAGAATTTAAGGCCAGAATGGTAGTTGTCAAAAGATCTCTGTCACTTACCTATTAAGCAAAACCCCATTCTATTTATATCCAATCATCATTATATTCATTTTATATAATAATTACATAACTAGAACTAAGTAACTCTGTGACAAACAACAGAGTTTAATTTTTGGACACTTATTACTACTTTAGAAAAATCTTCACACATTTTATTTTTACTTACATAAACAAAGCAGGAAAATAGTTAAAAAAAAAATCTGGCTTCTTATGGTTATGTTGAATACAGTGAAATTTCCCCACAAAATAGAGTTCCCATCTCTGTGGGAAAGTCACTACTGCCAAACCTACTTGAAAACCAAATATACACTTACTGCAACTGCCTGTACAACTTTCCGATTTTTGTATCTGCTTGAGTATATTCTTCTCCCTTTAAAACCATATTCATCCACTTCATCATCAGCTTCCTGTTTTCCTTCTTTTAGTTTCTCCATACCATCCATGGTACATTCAGGATTTTCTTCATCAGCATCTACACCATCCAAATGTTTATTCTTCTGTATTATATACTTCCAATTTTTTGCGTTTTGTTCCTCACGAATACCCGTTTTTCTTGAATTATCAATACCAAATCTTTCATTATCAGGTACTTCCTCATCTTCCTTTCTAGCTTCAAAGGCACATGGTAAATCTGAATCACAAGTGGCTTGTTGTAGAGTGACCTGATTCTGGTAAGACATGTTCTCTACTGATGGCAAAGAGGAAATGTGAATACTTGGTTTTGGCTGTGAAAAAAATAATGTGGAACATTACTATGTTCAATAAAGGGAATAGTTACATAATATTCTAAAAAGATAAAGGTTCCAGTAAGTTGGTTTTTATCTTGTGTTACTCTGAATTCACACCAAAGTGGTTTCAAATTAAAAATTAAATAAACAAAATCACTATTACTGACAACTATTTACCCACGCTAATGACTAAGCTAAAAAACACTTAAAATAAACATTAAAAAAAGACTTACAGAAAATTATAACAACAATTTTTCATATTTGTTTTCTTCCACTTATAATGAAATTATATTTGTATGTGAGATATGAGTATCTGTTACTGCATAAATAATCCTAGATAAAATTACTTCAGTGTTAAGGTTTTATTCATTTAACATAAAGGTCAAACTTATAGATGATAATCTTTCAGTGGCTCCACTTGTATTGGTGAAAGGTAAATTATGAAGCTTGTTTTAATTTATGCTTTATTCTGAAACTATTTATAAAAACTGTTACTGTTGCAGTACAAATGTTGAAGCATATTACTATATTTGGTAGAATGTAAAAAGTTTATTTCCTAAAACTGCTATTCTATGTCATAATTTTTTCCGTAATTCTTTCAATATATTAATTTAATTACAGTTTTGTAATTTAAAAAAATAACTAATTTTTAACATTAAAAGAATATACACAGATAACTAAAATATCAGTATCTTCACACTACTCTTAAATCTGGCATGCTGAAGAGAAAAAAATAACTGCTCAATTTCTATATGCTATAGGTACTGGTTTTATATTTCATATGCATATATAATTAAGAAAAAGACTTCCTTGTGCCAAAACATATACAACAATAAAGCATATACATGTTTGTAGATTCAAAATGACTGACTCCAACCCAAACAAGTAAATGTCCAGTATTAGTTAAGTAGGACTAAGTTACAATTTCCAAAACAGGATGATTCAGAAGTCTATTAAGAAGCAAATAATTCAGAAATTGAAATATGAATATCAGTGGTAAACAAATGAGGTGCTGCTATAATATTAGTGAAATAATTCACTCATCTTCACAGTCACATCTGTTGGAAACTTTATTAATATGCATCATAATCCTAAAATGTTAGTAGCAAAGATGTAACCATTAGCAAATGAAACATCTTAAACCAAAAATTACCTACAGAGCCTCTTAAGAACAATAGTTACAAATATAAATACACTCCTTTTGTGCATATGTAGTTGAGTCATGGAAAATCAAAATATGGAGGTCAAAATTGTGCATAAACAGGTCATTGTACCAATGAAATGTCCAAAATAATAAAAAAGTATACAAATAAAAAGTATTCTTATGTAAGATAGCACCAAATAATTGTGCTGCAGGATATACAGTTGATTAACAATGGATATAATCCTAATATAAGCAGTGTCACAATTATGTAAAGCTACTGCAAGATTGTATGCAAAACAGTTCCCAGATTAACATCTCATCCAACAGCTGCAAATTACACTCATGTTTATGCATGTATGCCATGCAGATGGGCCAAAAACAGCAACCAATGTTGACAATGAAGCATTCAACATTTATCATATCCTGAGCAATATTTTGAAAATAAATATTTATTTTATGTCATCACTTCCATCAGATTTTTGGATGTTTTCCCCATCTGCTTTTATAGCTATCACTTTTGTTGTTGTTGGGCAATTTTAGTAATGTTTGGGGATTCAAAGTTTTACTTGTTATTGTCTGTCTTTGCAATTAACATTTTTGGTTTATGATTCATATGAATATAAGATTCAAAAGAAAAGACCTTGAAACTGACATTGAATAACATCAATGATATTGTCATAAGTTAGGCCAATTATACCTCAGTCTATATCAGTAAAATTAGGTTTCTAAACATTTCCATTTCTGTATTACTTGCTTGTAAATGAGCTTTTCAATCACCCAGAATACGTATCACAGATGTTATAATTTTTCTATACTGTAAATTATTTCTGAAAAGTACTCACCTCCTCTCATCAAAATAGCTATTCTTGTTCAGTACTACCCTTTACATGCAAAAGGTTTTTCATGCATGCCACAAGCCTTCAAACTCCCACCCATCTGGAATTGATTGATCTCAATTTGTCTCAAATGCAAATTATCATGTGACAACTCTCAACAAATAATGATAGTTTGTTAGAATTGAATAGAGGGGGTCACATGCATCAAGAAAGTATGTCACACTATTGAGTGTTGATAGAAAAATGCAAGTACCAGTTTTCAGCGACGAGAAAGGGTGGGAAAATTAAGGAGAGGTAAGTGTCTATTTAAAATACATTTTCAGTACAGGATAATTCTAACTTCCAATACAGCACATTACCTCCATTCACATAAATAGCTGAAATCCCATATTGAATAGGTAGGGAGACTGGTGACAGGGAAAGAAAGAAGCATCTAAGGACACTCCTCAAGAGGATATCTTTGAAGTCAATGATTATACATGAGAGACTGCACAACCTCTAAACTGGGATATTATAATTTCATTATGGAAATATGTCATAGGTGTTGGTGGAAAGATGGAGGAACACATCCAAGTAAGAAAGAACTATGGCAGGATAGGTATCTGAATCATACCATAGATATTCAACTCAATCCTGGAAAACATGAAAGTGGGTATGATTAAAAGGATGTGCTCTTAGATGGAGAGTGTTCAGTATGCAACTGAAAGCACAGTGCAAATCAACTATGTATGAAACTCAAGCTGCTGGTTGCAAACATTCATGAAGGGGTAGGACGAGGATAATACCATAAGTAAATCAACTCAATTGCAAATCCAGCCACAGGGTACTGACACTCATGTGGGCATAGGAAAAACAACAATGTTGGTTGCAACTCAACTACAATTCAAAACCCACCCATCTGGCAGGGGTAGGAAATATACTTTACTCCTTTCATGCATATGTAGTTGTGCCACAAGAATCAAAATCTGCATGTCAGAATTGTGCATCATTTAAAGGAATACCAGTGAAAAGGAGATAGTATATTAAGCTGTCCATTTTATGGAGAGGAAAGAATGATCTGAATAAAGGAGGATAACATGTGGAATGACAGGGAAAGTGAAATATCAATGGCAAATAAATCTGACCTCCGACATCCACAGGCTAAAAGGAAAAAAAAATAAGACTTAGGGAGAAAGTGAAACAATGAGCATATGGACAGTGGTTCAAAACACAGGCAAGGTGAGATAGTGAAGGACCACATTAATATTCCAATCCAGAAAAACAACCCACTGAGGTGTATGACAAATTTGAAAGGTATACATCAAAAAGGTAAATAACAGGAGAGTATCTGGAATAAAGTGCAGGACAAGGCTGCCCAATGGCCTGAGACCAGGGAGATAGAAGACTCAAATGAAAAGCCAAGTGAGGAAATCCACAATGTAAGGAACAGTGAGTTGAACAGGTAAAAACTCTTGATCCAAAGACCAACAATGTAAAACAATCTAATTCTATTTGCCTTTCCACCAGGGAAGTTTGTAAGTGTAAACAGTTAGAAAAGAAGCCACCCATTGGAACAAACTCATCAAGGACAACATAAAAACTAAGTGTGAAGAAAAAGTACAGGAAGGGCATGATGAAACACTGGTGACCAAGGTTGATGAAGAAGAAATGGAGTAAGAGAAAGAGATAATGGAGGGGTAGTTTGGAGGTGGAATAGCCATATGAACCATGGTTGAGCCAACTAGTAAGTAGCAATCAGACGGATCAGACACAAAGTGACATGGATGGTCAAAATCAACCTGTGAAGAAGGAAGTAAGAGTACAGTTACACAAGTATTTGTTAGTTCAATGCTAATTAAATGTATCAACAGCCAGAGCAATAGGATGAGGGATCAGAGACCAAAACATAGGCAATTTGTTGTTGAGGGATGTGATAAATGCATCAATGTGAAAAGTACACCACTGAAGGTAAAGCCACTGGAAAATAAGAGGATTAAGAGACGACTCCAATGGATAGACTTTATCTGGACTTAAAAGCCAACCTGCAACAAGACTGAAAATACCAAGAACATGACAAGCAATGATAATAATATACAGCATGACATTCAAAGAATAAAAACAGAGATCAAGAACAGATAGTGCCCTGGTGATTGAGATAAGAAACTGTTGCAGAATTATCAAAATGGATCATTGACAGTCATCTATGAACCAAATGAATCAAAGACCAAATCTATGATATGAACCAAAGAATGGCATACAGTGAGAAACTCCCTGGTGTCAATATGATAAGTCATTCTGGACACAGATCAACATCCCAAAGCTATCTGTTGATCAACTCAGACTCCCCAGCACTGAAAGGATATGTCTATGAAAATGTATAAATACAGAAGAAGAGGACAAAGCAGGACACCCATTTATGTGCGAGTCCTGTTCAACCTCCAATGAAGTTTGCCTACAAGGGTAGGAAGAAGGAAAATAAGAGCCTTCAAAGAATCTCACACAAGACTGTACTAATTGTGAAAACTCTTGATCCAAAGACCAACAATGTAAAACAAACAATCTCATTCTATTTGCCTTTCCTCCAGGGAAGTTTGTCAGTGTAAACAGTTAGAAAAGAAGCCACCTACTGGGACAAACCCATGAAGGACCACATAAAAATTAAGTGTGAAGAAAAAGTACATGAAGGGCATGATGAAACATTGGTGACCAAGGTTGATGATGAAGGAATGGAATAAGAGGAAAAGGTAATGAAGGGGTAGTTTGGAGGTGGAATAGCCATGGGTTGGTTGGTTTGGTGTTTTATGGTGCAAAGCAACTAGGCTATCTGCACTAAACATCCAATAAAGAGTTAAAATTAAAGTAAAATTATTAAAATTCATTAAAGGAAATTATGGTAAAACAAAACAAAGTTTAATTTTTGAATTAAAAACATAAATAGCATTAAATCCAATTTTTACATTAGTCTACAGCAGTAAGAGAAAAACTACAGTAATACAAGATGTAAAAGACCTTCTGCAGTATGACTGTAATTATCATAACTCACCAGGATGACTAATGGGTAGTTCAAACAGCAGTGTCAGTCATCTGAAGTTGGCATTCCCAGTCCTGTTTGAGTTATATGACATTAGGGCCATTTTCTAATTTCAAATCAAACTAGACATACATTGATTCTTAAAAGGGAATTGCATTAAAAAAGGGAGTTGTTCAGTGATAGCAAAAATCTTTATACTGAAAAGTATGACACTCAAAACACAGCCCTGAAAGATTCCAAGTTCATGTAGCAAAGAACAGGAGAATGTCGAACCCAAACAAACTTGGAATCACCTGTTCATTAAAAAATATTTAATAAACATGGGTAAATGGACCCATAACCCATATGTATGGAGGTCTCGCAAAATGCCATACCTCCATGTTGTGTCGTAAGCCTTCTCTATGTCAAAGAATATTGATACAAGATGTTGGCGGTTGAGAAAGGCTTCTCTGATAGATGTTTCAAGACGAATTAGGTGGTCTATGGTGGAGTGCTGTCGACGGAACCCACACTGGGTGGGCGAGAGGAGGTTGTTTGATTCAAGGAATTAAACAAGACGAGCATTATCCATCCTCTCTAAAGTCTTACAGAGACAGCTTTTGAAAGTAATTGAATGGTAGTTTGAAGGAATCTTGGGATCCTTCCCAGGCTTAGAAAAAGGCATCAGGAAGAACATTCTCCTGCCAGATCCATTTAAAACAATCAGAAGAATAACAAAAGAAGCAAGAGATAGATGGCACAGCATTTTATAGTGTACATCATCAGGTCCGACCAATGTACAACCAAAACATACATGTAAAAACAGCTCCTTTGAGTTGAGAAAATATTTTATGTAGAGGAGCGAACAATGTTTTGACCTTCTTTAGTCATCGTCAGGTTCACAGGTGTGAGTTACATCAGTGTAAAGGGACAATTATAGTCATAGAGACAATCTGCTTCAAAGGAAAGAGATGATCTCTCTGTCCGAGTCTTGATGGCTAAAAAGGTGGAGGATAAAGCAGAAGTGCTAGATAGCTGGCAAAAGCTTTCACCTAGAGTATCGGCGATGCTCCGGGTATCAGCTACTTCCTGGCCATCAGAGAGCAACAATGAGAGGGGGCAGAAAAATATTGTTCACTGACCTTTTGAATCTTGTCCCATATGACTTTGGAACTGGTGATAAAAATTATGCTGGTTGTGAACCTAATCCAAGAGTCCTTCTGGCTTTGAGGTCTTACCCACCGAGCATGTGCACAGGCCTGCTGGAAAGCGATGTGATGTAAGAGTATGGGATATCTACAAAAAGTATCCGAGACTCGTTTTCGAGCCTTCTGTGCCATGTGGCAGGCAGGATTCCACCACGGACGGGGATATCGTGGGAAACATGTCGAGATTTTAGGTATCCATTGAGCAGCTGTCAGATGCTGCTGCCGCACAGTCGTCTACTGATAACTTACAAATGACAGAATCAAGTTCTGCAAGAGCAGTGAAAGAGAGCTGCTTTGCTTGATCAAAGTTTCACCGGGGCATGCAAGTCAGGTAGCATCAACCATAGCCAGTCTCTCAAAATTACAGGAAAATTATCACTGCCTCACGAGTTATTGTCAACCCTCCATGAAAAGTGGGAGAATAGTGAAGGGGGGCAAACTAATAGATCAGTAGCTGTAAAGGAGTGACTAGGTGCATGACAATAAATATAAGAACGACTATTGAAAGGAGAAAGGTTGTGATCAGAGAGCATATGATCTATAGAGCAACCCCTCCCATCAATATCAGCACTTCCCCACAGGGGATGATGTCCATAAAAGTCCCCCAGGATTAACAGGGAAGATGGCAACTGCTCAATGAGAGCATTAAGGTCTGATTGATCATAGATCTCTCGAGGCAACAGGTAGAGAGAACAAATAGTGATGACCCAATGAAACACGGATGGCTACAGCCTCCAAGGGTGCATTGAGTGACAAAGACAGGGTGGGCACATGCTGATCAACCAGCAGTGCCACCTCTCCATGCACTCGTTTATCACACAGCTTGTCATTCCTGTACAGAGAAAACTACCAAAAGGTGACTGTATCTGCAGGTTTTAGAAATGTTTCCTGTAAGGAAAGACATACAGGATGGTAGGAAGCAATCAGTGCTTTGATGTCATCCAGATTAGAATGTACACATCAACAGTTCCATTTTTTCAAGGTGGCCATTTTTATTTATGTGTAGGCAAATTGGGTGGAGAGCCTTTCTGTTTATGACCACATCTTTTTATCTTTATTGTCTTTATTCGAGGGAGGTTAGTCGACCTCCATGGATCCTACCCAGGGTCGATTGGGCAGGTCTCTGCTGTTGGAACAGGATTCCACCGACTGAGGACGTGAATAAATGATCATTTTGCATCTTAGGGTGGGAGAAAAAGATGTACTGTGATCCAAAGGAATGTTAGGGACAGAGATGGGTTTGAAGTTGAGTCATCAATTTTTCTACTCACAGAAGTCAAAAGACTTTTCATTTGGTTTGAGAACATTCTTTTGGTGGCACAGAGAGATCCATCTGCACTCCCACTGTAATAGTGGAACGAAGTTCAGTAGCATATCTTCAAGATGAAGTGGTGGACAGCAACTTTCAAGCCTCAGGATAAGTAATGTTATGAATTGTTTTCAAATACTGCATCTCTTGTTCTTGCTCTAAATGGTTGGAAGAAAAAAGTAGAATGGGTGAGAGCCATTGCAATTGATGCAATGAGGGTCTGTTTCATACTCATAGGCATCATGGTCCTTGCCACCTCAATGAGCACACATCAAGGAACCACGACATGACGTCTTTGAGTGACCGAACCGCTGACACTGGAAACACTGGAGAGGGTTTGTAATGTATGGCCATACCCTGCAATTAAGATAACTTGCCTTGATGGTGACAGGTGGACATGGTGACGTAAATGTCAGAATGATGACACTGGTCGGTATCATAATTCCATCTTTGTGAATAGAGGTATGCCTCAATGCAGAAACTCCTTGGGTGGAGGAAACATCGAGAATCTCTGACTTGGGGATGATCTTTGAACCCCTCCCAACAATAACTCCTTGTGATGAATTCAAAGTAGCATGAAGTGTAACCTCAATAGGTACATCCCCAATTGCCTTTGAATGCAAGAGGAGTTCACTCTGTTGACATGTGGATGTTTCCCCCAATATGTCACCAGATCAAAGCTTCTTTACTAACTTTGGAGAGCCTGCAAGTTCAGTCTTGTCCCTTCTGAAATAAAAAGGGAGACATTTGCCCTGAAGGTTTGTCTAAAAGATAGTGTAGTATAAGTAAATGAGGTACAACAGGTGTTACAAATGTTGAGAATTGCTGCTCAAAATCTTGAAAAAGTGGTTGTTTACCCATGAACAGTTTTTTCACTATTTAAGTTTTTATTTCGAGGATCCATTGTAAAAAAAAAAAGAAAAAAAAGAGGAGACTCACTACAATGCCAAACAATAACACTGCAGCAATGACAGGGTTTCATGAGCATTATTCCAAAACACCAGCATCAGGCACAATGTCCACAACACCTGTTGAAAACATCCAACACTTGTACTTGGTTGACTCTAGCCCCAGTGGACCAGCCAACTGACCCAAGGGTGCTATCCCAAGGCCACCTATGTACAGGAATTCAAGGTCAAAGTGGTGTGTTAAAGTTGGACCCCTCAACCACCAGGATCCTCTCCTCTCCTTCATGGGTCACCATGCACAGCAAACACATGGATGGATCTTAGATCCCAGAGGAGGTAAATTGAAAGAACAGAACCTTCCCTGGGACCTCTCCTCACCACGTACAGGAATCCACACCGAGAGAACATTCTTTGTTAGTGGCATTCAAAGTCCAGTATATCTCGGTAAAAGTGCTCCTCTCACTCCTCTGAGTATGCTTCTATGTTCTTCTTGAATTTATTAAGATAAGCATCAAGGATATGGATTTTCAGGAACATCTTGCAGCCCATTTTGCCATAGTTCTTCACCAGAGCTTCAACCAGTTCCACATAATTTTCATACCCATTATGATTCTTGCCATTGCAATGAGCACATGTCAAGGAACCACAACATGATGTCTTTGAGTGACCAAACTACTGATATTGGAAACATCTGAGAGGGTTTGGAATGTATGGCTGTACTGTGCAATTAAGATAATCTGCTTTGATAGTGGCAGGTGGATGTGGTGATGTAAATGTCAGAATGAGGAAATTGGTTGGCATCATAATTTCATCTTTACGAGTGGAGATACGCCTCACTGCAGAAACTCCTTTGGTAGATAAACAAGTGAGAATCTGACTTGGGGATATTCTTAAAATCTTTCTCAACAACAACTCCTTGTGACAAATTCAAAGTAGCATGGAGGTGTAACCTCAATAGGTATATCCCCAGTTGCCTCTGAATGTGAGAGGAGTTCACTGTGTTGAGATGTGGATGTTTCCACCAATATGTCAACAGAGTAAAGCTTCTTTACTGACTTTGGTGAGCCAGCAAGTCCCTCTTGTCCCTTCTGAATGAAAAAGGAAGACAAATATTCTAAAGGTTTGCCTGAAAGAGAATGTAGTATAAGAATATGAGGTACAACAGGTGTTATAGATGTTGTAGATTGCTGCTTAGAATCTTCAACACGTGGTCATTTACCTATGGACTGTTTTTCACTATTTTATTTAAGGTTTAATTTGAAGGACCCATAATAATAAAAAAGGAATATTTTGGTGCCTACTGACCTCACCCACCATGGAGCCCTATGAGGGGACGCACTACAATGCCAAACAAGGACACTGAAGCAAAGCCAGGGTTTCGTGAGCACTATACCCAAACATCAGCATCAGGTGCAATGTCCACAACACCTGTTGAGAACATCCAAGACTGGTATTTGGTTGACTATAGCCCAAGTGGACCAGCTGGTTGACCCAAGGGGGACCACCCTAAGGCTGCCTGTCTGCAAGAACTCAAGATCAAAGTGGTGTGTTAGGGTTGTACCCCTCAACCACCAGGATCCTCTCCTCCCCCTCACAGGTCACTGTGCACTGCAAACATGTGATGGTGGATGTTTGGATCCCAGAGGAGGTAAACTGAAAGAACAAAACCTCCTCTGGGAGGTCCCCTCACCATGTACAGGAATCCATGCTGAAGGGGCAACCATAGGCAAAAATCCCATTATCTATCTGAGAATAGGGCAAATATGAGCAGAATGAAGTGAATATATATCCCCATCAAATCAAACAGACCACAATCATCTGAAAAGAAGCAACATCCTCAGCACAAATACATCAAGAGATAGTGTAAGAGGAAGAAGTAAAGCAACACATAAGTGCACTCACTGTGACTCATAATACTGGGGTAGTGTACTCAAGGCAAATTGAGTGAGGGACAATGAACACCCTGAACACATGTGAGGACTTATGCTGGTTGGTTCAGGTCTAAATTCAAAACTCAACCTCTAAGAATGAACATCCATGTGGAGGTCGGATGAGGATTCTCAATTATTGTGATGGCACATTCCCCACAACAAAGCTATGCAGAAATGGAGCATCCATTTGAAAAGCATCTCGTGATCTTCATCAACACAACAGCACCACAACCTGCTCTCAACTAAATGGAGTCTTTATTGTTTATATTGTATATCTCTCATTCAGTCATTCAGAAGAATACCTCTATGGTTCACCATCACAGCAGCTTGGAACTGGAAAGCAGTAGAGACTATATTATTCCATTGGAAGAAATAGGTGGGGGTGGGGTATGCTGAGGAGTGTTCAAAAGAACCTTCACACTGGAGAAAGTGCAATGGGCAACTACAAAACCCTATTTTTGAAAAGCAGACCAAAGCCAATTTATTCAATATAACAAATGGCAGAGATGATAGCAATCTCCTTCTGCCTTATCTATGACATCAATGGATTTTTACGGTACAGTATGGGCATATTTATGAAGCAAAGATATCACAATGATTAATCTATGAGCAATGGAATGTCCCATATCTATTTTATGTGACTGTAATGAACAGTGTACATTTTATGATCATGGAAATTATGAAAGTGAAGTCAACAAAACCTTACAGTGTTAATCTGAAGATGACCTAAGAAGGTCAAAACACTGTTCTGTACTTTATTTTAATTAAAATTTTAATATCCATACAAGTCATCTTTAGAATATGGCTTTTAATGCAATTCTAAATGTCAGAAGTATATCTGGACAAGCACCACTCATCACAGAGTGGAATCTTGGGTAAAACATGGAAAATACCTCTGAAAATTAATATGCAAATAACAAAAAAGTCACTTAAGACTCTTGGACAAGAAAGAAAAACTTACAGGACCAAAGTTACAGGGGTCAACACACAAAATTAATATGAAGAAGTATAAAAAGATAAAAAAATAACAAAAATGAAATAGATGTTATATATTGTAAAATTAAGTATGTGTATTGAAAATAACATATGCATGAGATATATTTTAAAGAAAAATTATATAGTTAACCAAATTTATTATATAACAGTGAGATGAATTACAGGTAACCCTAAAATAACAAAGGCCCATATTAACACTCCTACGAAAAGACGTTTCTAGTCCTGATTTCTCCAAGCCCGTTCCCCTGGCTGTGGTTTCGCTAGATAGTAGATAGGGACAGTGGGAATCTCGTTAATCCATTCATTAATGGATTTAAATGGCAATTTCAGTTAAATACAAAATTATTAGCTTAATATTAATAACCTTCCAAGTTGCTCTGGGGCCTATTAGGCCCCACTTTTCGTAGGAGTGTTAAGCCTAATCTAATGAACAGAACAAAGGATACAATTAAACTCTCATTTCAAACTTCAGCATAACTATGAGTATTGATCAGTCTAATTGAACTGATGTTATTGAACCTGAATAACTACAGGTAACAATAGAAACATTAAAAAATCATAAAAGTATAATGATTTATCTTTCCAATTCATCAGATTATATTTAAACATGTGTGGGCCCCCAAACTCACATCAAGGCTGGGCAAAAGTAAGCTCCTTGGATAATAAACTCATGACAAAGTAAAGATGATAATTCTTCCCTAGTTGAGGATTGCCACCTGAAGCCTGTGTAAATGTGCTGATACAAGATATAATCTTCAAAGAGGTAACTTAAAATTCGAGTTCATGTTCAGAGGGATTTATAATAAAGTATTAAGTTCCCTAACTCGGTGGAAACAAAATAATTACACTTCGGAATAAGTAATAAATATCATCATTGTATAATAAACAGTAAGCTTGATGAGAGAAATTAATAAGAATACATCTAACAAACCCTTTGAAGAGAGCACAAACTAAATATTCAATTCAGCCACATGAATGGAAGTGTCTATGGGAATGAAGGGACTGTAGCATGCAAATAAAAGTTTGCAAACAGAGGGCAGCACTGAATGAGAATAGCTATATATGCAAGTTGAAATAGGTATCTTGTCAGAACAAAATCTTTCTGGCAAAAATTTGATATTTATATACGAAGTTTCAAAGGTTATGCAAGGGAATTTAAAAATATTTAGTTTTTTTTATTCTTAATATGAAAAAACTTGAAGCATTTAACTCTGACTTCATATATTCATAGACAATCTTTAGTAAAAGTACTAGTTAAAATTACTAACTTGTATTGTTTACTGAAAGCTTTCCAAATTTTGTAGATATAGATATTATACTTGAAAGTTACAGTAAACTCTGATGGTTACTTTGTGTTTATAAAGGTCAGTCATATCAACCAGCCCAATATAGAAAGAGTTAAGGCAATCTATTTTTACTAAGAAGTAATATTTGAAAAACAAATATCATGTCTCTTATTAATATATTTTTCACTACTGTCAATTAGTAATTAATTTAGTCTTACTTAGAATGAGCATGGGTTAGCTGTTGAATTCTACCAATAATAGTTTTTCTAGGTTTATTAAAAACTTGTAGTCCCTGTGAAAACTCACCATAGTAGAGTGTTTAGTCTGATCACTTGGAGAATCCAACATATCCAATTGTAATGCTGAGTGAGATTGTTGAATTAAAGGTGCATCTTTTGGTGAAGTAAATGCGTGTATTCCAGGAGAAACTGTATTAGCTCTTGGCTTGCTCACAGCAATACCACCTAAGTCTGTCAACCTAAACAGCATCCACAAAACCAGAAACTTATAAAATCATTTAAAAATTTAAAGATATTACCAGTCAGTTAATAGTCTGATATCTCCTGCCTATTGCACCTAAAGACCTAAGAGTATTTGCTATTTATATAGGCTACTCAGGCAAGATTGCTTGTTTTCTAATGTAACTTAATGGGTTTTGATACAGGTTACTACAATCACTCAGTTCAAGTAAGAGGCAAGGAGAAAATAATAATGGTAAAGGGTTTAGAACATACTGTTGTGTGTAAAGTCTTAGTCAAGTTTTTAATGTATGCTACTTTAAGTGTCTATAGTGTACAAGTATTCATGAGAAACAAACAAATTAGGATTTTTCATAATAGGCCTAAAACTTCCCATCTAATACTAGTTTGATATCACAACATTGTTAGACATCATCAGCAAAGATTATTTATTTGAATGAACTTGGATTATCAAAACCCAATCATAATTACTTTGATAATGATCAATTACCTGTAAAAAAACATTTTTAATAAACAGTGTTTCATTTCTGGAGTTTTAGTACTGAAACAGAAGTTGTATAATATAAAACAATGTATTACTTGAATACTAAGTATTGTTAAAAAAGAAGAAGCATTTCATTAAAAACAAATTTAAGCTTTAACTTGCTCTTTTATTTTGTATATTATCTGAGTTAAATTACCAAACACTGACAAAATAGTAAAAATAAAATATTGGCTATTGAAATATTTTCTTACTAGTAATTAATCATTAACAATGTGATTAAATTAATATTGAGCAATTTGGTTCTTTAATGATAAATTACAAATGTTACAATTCGTTGCTTAATGCAGACATAGGCTTAAGAATGTGTTCAGCATGTGTGCTCCTAAGGGACTTGTATTTAGTGCAGACTAATACATACTTAATACCAGTTAAACATCCAGGCTTAGGGTCTAGAAAAAATTCAACACAAATTTACATTCAAGTGATAGCAGATAATGCCTGTGGTAATAGTTTCCAAATGTGTTAAGAACATTTCATTAATAAGACAAGATGCAAATGCTTATGTTAAACTAGCCAGCAAACACGGAAAGTCAATTACAAGTATAGAGTTCAGTGCTTACACTCACAACCTCTCAACTTTTACTGCCATTCACTGTCTGCAGCCAGTTGTGGTAAGACAATTACCCTTAAAAGCTCTTATGGTTCTTAAAGTAGAATTGAAACCACAGGCTATTCAACGACTTACAAAAAAGTATAGAAGATAAGTTTCATATAGTAGAAATTTTAGGGTAGAAAATGATATTAAGGTGTTGATTTGCCACAGTTTACTCCTTTTTCATATTTTAGGATTTTCATTTTGTGAATTTTTTACCACTTTTGCACACTCACTGACAGCCAAGCTAGCAACTTGTCAGTTATTTAAATATGCTACTCTTACTCACAAAAAGTTTATTTGCAGTATTTCTAAATGCTTAACTTGCTCAGGTGCACTGTATTTTCAACATTAACTGCAAGATATACCACTGTACAAAATAGATAATGTAATGTATTTATTAACTTGCAGTATATGTAGCCTTAATTAAGTAGAAAAAGAACTAATCCTTTATACATCAGAATAAATCTACACAGGTCTCAAAGTAATAATGGCTTTCTTCTTTTCATCGAAATACATAATTTTAACAAGCATTTAAATGTTGTAAAAATTATTACCTTGAAAAAATAGATAATGAAAAATCTGTTAACAGGAAGTGAAGAGTACTTTGTCTTGAAAGAATAAATTATTTATCCTTATGAACTGAATCAAGATCTTCAAAATAAAAATCTGAAGCTTCAAGTAACAAGACTTGTATTTAAAAAATGTTTCAGATAAATAATTGCAGCAATAAAAAAAGTAAATGTAGAAGTAAAGGAAAAATAGAAAAAAGGTTTGATTTTGAATTTTTTTTTAAATCTAGATTCTGCTCTTGACTGATCTGTAAGCTTAGCAGATGTACATAATAAAACAACTATATGAATTAAACCATAAAAAACTTAGATATTTATCAAAATCTATGTTGAATTTTGAAGTTAAACATATTTACATTAAAAATTTAATTAAAATGGTATCAAATACCAAAAAACTCTTGCAGAATGATTGAGATGAGATATTAGTATTACTCATGGTATAATTATTTGAACTATTATTCTTGTCTTTATTATGGTGTATTAATACTTTCACAACATTTCAACCAGTGAATCTCTCTGACAGTCAAGTGGTTATGACGCCCATATTCAGGATCACGGGTCCAGGAGTTCAAATCCTGGTAATTCCACAAAACATTTTCTTTGTGATACATAAAGAATGTCTGATATAACATTTGGAGAATTCACTGGTTGAAATGTTTCAAAAATAACGATATTTATAATAAAGACAAGAATAACAGTTTGAATAATTGTACTATTAGTAAGAAAAATTTCATATTGTAATAGATTCCAAACATAGAAAATACAATGATTCAGCTGTACCTTACCTTATCTAAAAGTGTAAAAACAAACATTTTCCCCATTAAATCAGTTTAACTTATGGTTGTTTTCAAGTATAATAAACCTGTAGCACTACTCATTTTTAACTGTAAACAATTCAATCCAACAGAAGTTGATAAACTGCCATTACTGTAATAACTGTGGTTTTAAGAAACCTTTCTCAAAAAAAGATCTAGATTGATTTGTTATTATCCTCATTGATAATAAAAAATGACATTTTGGCTTTATGCACAAAAAATTACATGTACAAATTTTAATTTAAGAAATTAATAATACAATTACATTTACAAAGAGCACTATAAAGAAAAATACCATTATTACTAATATTAAGAAAGCCATTAAAAATGGAATATACTTTCAGACTACTCTTTTTCTAAATTGCCACTTTTATATGTAATTTCAAAACAACCATAGAATAATCTGATTACTGTCTGCTCAATATGATTTTAGTGATGAGGATGCAAAAAGGCCATTAAGTGTAGTGAGTGTTGTTAAAATAAGCCTAAAGTAAAAATGTAGTATGGATCACCTAGTCTAGAGCCAAGTGCATAACATCACAAAAGTAAAAATATTGATTAAATTTTAATCATATATGGTTTCTGAACTAAGCTATTTTATATTACATTACCAATGTTTTTAATAAAAAACAAACTTCTTTATTCAGAAGACTTTAAATTAAGAAATTAAAATTTCACTTTATGCTTTTAGTACATACATACATTAAACAATATTAGGTTATACTCTTGTTGCTGAGTGACATGATATCAAAGCCATTTCTGAAATATAGTGTTACCAAAATGCACTAGCTTTTCTATATGTTAGAGGTTGTTAATCTAACTGATTTTTACCAATTATTATTCTATGAATACCACAAATTCATTACATGAATGATCTTTATTTTGAGTGGCTTACAAAGGAATTTACTAATGTTTCACTGCCTCAACTGCATTTCTCTGCTTCTTTTTTGGTCAAACTTTATTTTGTAAAATTTATTTCAGTTACTAATGGAATATGAAGTTTAGGATATACTATGGGGTGGAGTGATAGTACTTGCCTCATGTTTTTTGCCAGGTTATATATTATTACTAACATAGATTTGAAAAAAATATAATCAGGATATTCAGTGACTTGTAAAAATAAGGCAGAGATTGAGAGTTTCATATAATATAATTTCAGAGTAGTTTTACTTTAAGAACTATAATAATTTTTAATGGTAACTGCTTTACCACAGCTGATTGCAGATAGTGAAGGGCAGTAGAAATTGAGACATTATGGGTGTAAGTATTCAACTCAATACCCTTAATTGGTTTTTCATGTTTACTGTTAACATAAGCATTTGCATTGCCTAATTGATGAGATATCCTCAATGCATTTTGGAGCTATTACTACAGGCATTACCCACTATGACTTGAAGGTGACAACTATGACTAACAATGGAATCTTTATCAAAATCTTTTTTAATGCTTATACACACACACACACACCTGTGAAGGTAATCATCCCATCTACCATAACACAGATCCAGTCCACCAATAAAAGCATAGGTTTGGTCTATAGCTACAATCTTTTCATGGTGAGCCCAGAATAGCACTCCTCCTGTCACATGATCTGGATGACGAAGAACCTAATTTCAAGAAATGAACAAAGTGATTAACAAAAACATACAATTGCAAATCCACTCAATGCAGCAGACACTACCAAACTATTTTTTACATTAGATTTATCACTAAAAAGCATTTACTAATAATGGTTCCAGTGTATATATTCCTGTAGCTGATAAAAATACCTTGATATTTGGGTGTTGTTGCACTAACTGTCTCTTGCTATACAGGCTGTTTATTCCAAGTGCTAGTTCAACTTCTTTATAGAGAAGGACAAATATTTTAACACCTTGTTGCTGGATGGAAAATAAAAGAATGTGGTTTTTATAACATTTATTTTCAATATCCTAAAAATAAAATGGAAGCTTATTTTTTTACTTCTCAATTTAAGTTAAAATATAAAATTAAGATGTAAATTTTAGAATGTCTTACATAACCATGAAAGAATATATTTCAATTTTTGGCAACTTTGTTGGTCATCATACTTGAAAACAAACATACAACTATACATGTTAATTACATGTAGAAAAATATATGATAAAATTTTGTTTTTGGAAAACCAAAAGTTCAAAAATGGTTTTGAAAATAAAAGTTTTACACAAAATGATCAATAATATTAAGATATTTTTTAAAGAAAAACGTAAATTGTAAGACAGCTATAAGAAAAGTGTCAGTACATCACAGTACAAAAATGAAGTTATATAAGACCAGCAGATTTTTACTGAGAAAATAATTTTAAGGGCTTGATTGATTAATTATTTTAAATCTAATCCAATGTTCTAGGTTAGATGGGCTTTAGGATAATATTTCTACAGCCAATCTAAATTAAAGAAGTGTGACTAAACAAAATTTAGACCATGCATTTTGACATTTATTCTTGTCTTACTAGACAATGATAAGGAAACCACATACTACAGGGGTACCTAGTAAATCCAAGACACTACTTTTATGTGCATCCGATTTTGAATGCAAAATAAACAAATTCAGATGATTGTAGAAACGAAATAAATGTAGTTCATGTGATTTATTTACTAATGAGTAATAACATCATTAAAATATTATGTTGAATATTAATGTGCCATACAAATAATAACAGAATTGAATGCTGTTTATTAGTTAAAAGCACTATGAAAACCATCAGTAGAATGCATAGCTTTGCCATACAGTGTCAATCATATCAATCTCTCAGAAAATAAGAAAATGTGTCTGTATCTCCATATTGTTTAAGAGACATGGAGAATTTTCAGCAGGACAATGAGGAACAATATTCTACAATGTCCACCAACACCAAGTTTCATCAAATCTGATCCTCTCCTAGTAAGTTGTAGAGCAACAATGGGAAAAAAAAAAAAAAATCAGTTCCCATGTTAATAGATAGGGATTTTTTATTTTTATGATCATACTGCAATCTTAACCTTTGACTCTGCAATAACTAATCACTTCTAATTTGGATTATAGTCCAAATGTATACCAGCTTTTGTCCAAATCCATTCAGCTGTTTTCAACAAATCGTCCTTACAAACACATACATAGGGTTAAAAACAACCTCCACCACCCTCAGAGGTGGAAGTAATAAAGTAAGTAATATTGTGGCCTGCATTCTAAGTCCCTACAAATATATACTGCAACAGTGGTAAAATAGCAAAAACATAGACAATGCATTGAAATGGTCAGGAGGATGTTTGTAATTCTCCAGTAAAGCCCAAAACAAGAGCCATTTTTACATGTTTATATATACAATTATGTAAAATTAAAATATTCAGAATAGTTAAAAAAAAAAGTCTACTTTCCAGCTTTCTTGAATAAAACATTTATGACTTTCAATATGTATGTTGCAAAATTTAGTTCTCTCAAGTAAAGTGCTTTAAATATGTAGTTTTCTTCCTATTAAACCATTTCATACACAATTCATAAAAAGTGATCCTTCAACATACCAGCAGTTTTAAGCTATAACACAGTACACAGAAATTTTGAATATGCCAGGTGCAACCAGGTATTTATATATAATTTATAATACATACTGCTTTGTGTTGAAGAATTTTGTCTAAGAGCCACCTTTCACCATGAATTACTGGGCGCTTTAAATAGATTTCTGGACTTAACCACCAATCTGTAATGAAAATTTCTTCTTGGGCAAGTTGCAATGCATCAGCCACAGCTTCAAAATAAGTTGCACCATCTATAAACCTAAGATAAAGAATAATAAGACTATCTCTATCAAGTAACAATATTTTTTAATCACTACAAATATGAAAATATTTATATTACAAGAACACTCACATGTAGACTAGATAAAATATACTAGTTCTAAAAAGTTTTATTTCAAAAAATGTAAGCATATTTGATTCTGAACAAAAATAATTCTCTTTATGTTTATCATTTTAAATTTGTCTTAAAACATTAATTTATTTAAATAAATCTTTTGTTACCAGCAGCAGGAAACATTATTTCGAACAGGAGCAAAAGAATCATAACGATTCTGTTGTGTAAAATCTCTAGCAGATGTGTTGGCAATTTCCATGATATACTGGGCCCACTCCTGTTGTTTTCGTTTAGTCCAACACTTGACCAGCAACTTTCTATGTAAAAATAATTTTATATAATATAACAGATGTAAAACATTTTTGAAAAGCCAATACCTATACAGATATAATCAATTTTTACTGTAAGCGTTTTAACTACAAATGAAATTATTCACTGTGATCAAGAAACAAGTAATATTCATGACTAGACTGGGGTTGAGGGGAAGGGGATGTTTGGTTGTTTCAGATACTTGTACAAATTTACACAAGGGTTAGATTAGAAGAAAGGCAAATAACCAACAGCACATCTCTCCAGCTTCTAACCCATTCTAATGCTACTCTTAGAAGACACCAACAGTCCCAAAATGTATAACATGATTTTGTGACAAAAAGATGAGAATTACAGACCCTCAGTTCTCCTGATACATTAAACACTAGGTCTCATCCAACTCAAAGGGAATGGACTGATAATATAGTACTGCAAATTCAAACTTCATAAAGTTGATTTTGTTTTAAAAAGGAATTTTCCATAATTCAGCTGTAGAGATATTGAAAATATTACTTTTTTTCTATCACATAATACTTTAAAAATCAAGAAGAAAAAAAAAACTTGTGGTAAACGAAATCATAATTTCATCTAAGTAAACTTTTTTTTTTTTATTATGTTTCATAAGAAAAATATAAATAAACAAGAAAAGGGAAAACAGTGATGTCAAATGAATATACATCCTCATTCATCCTGATTTTTTTTTTGCAAAATCTAAGTCTTTTAATCTTAAAACTAAGTGTTATGGTTCTTCTTTTATATAATACCGCTGGAAAATATCATTTTAATAACCAACAGTAATCATCCATTATGCTAATGTTCCACCTTCTCTGATACCTACTCTCCATTTTCCCTGATGTCTTGATGATATGCAAGTGTAATAAATGAAATGTCATACTTATATTAAAACCCAGCTCTTTAAATTTAGTGAGCAGGTTATTGACAATATTTTTGCCATTTGTTTCTTGTTTTCTAAAAATTTGTCAATAATATCTTTACAGGCACTCCACATTTCTTTTTCTACTTTACACACTGTCCTTTCAAATTGTTCATCCAAAGTCAACTTCCTAATCTGGGGTCCAACAAAAATTTCTTAAGTTTTGCTTCTGAAAGAGCTGGGAATTGTTCACACAGATACTTGAAACAATATTCATCTTTATCTAACTGTTTCATCAAGCACAGTTTTGTGTGAAGTGGAGGTAAAAAAAACTTTCTTTGTGTTAACCAAACTTTTACATTCAATGTTTTTTTATCCTGGTATCAGGCTGTGTGGCCACTACTTCTATATACAGTGCTGATTTTGTGCTCTGCTGTCCCATTCACACAAAAAAAGATGGAAACTTTGTATAACCAGATTATTGACCCAACAACATACAAATGACTAAAGTCTCAAAAAATAGCCAATGTATTATTTTTATTGGAATTTATTAGGTAGAAGTTCTTAATTTAAAAGTAATATTAAAAGAACACATCTAAATATAGATCGTAGTGAGTCACATTGTATGTTGAATGCAGCATTGTTTAAAATTAGATTTTTGCAATGTAAAAATACTAAGTTTATAGTTTTGCACAAATTAGGAATTCAAATTACTAGTGTTATTAAACTAGAATATAAAATAAAAACGTCATATGTTTTTATTTTCCTGAGATATGGCTTATGTACTGAATCAAACTCAGTGGCCCCATTCACCTCTTTCTATATACAGTTTCTACATACACTTACTTCAATATATGATATGTGAATAACAATCAACAGTTTAGAATGTCTCCCCTAGTAATTTTCAACCATTTTAATCTGTGAAAGGGCTAACAATTTTTTTTTTCACCAAGATTTAAAGGTAGATTGTGTCTTTAGTCTGCTCTAAGTTTCATATTTTAAAATTCTACATACATCTTAATTATTAAGCTTAATAAATTGTATTGTAGTTCTAGAGTATCAGTACAGTTATTAATGATTTTTTTGGTTATCCAACTGTATATATGTAAAAACCACAAAAAATTTTCTTTGATAGCCATTATATGCAAAATTTTAAAAGGCATAGCAACCTATGTCCAACAGCATCCATGTACAAAATCGTAGCGAGAAGAAATAATTGTTTGCTTCTTGATTTGTTGTACTATATTTTGAGAAAAATATGTTTAATAACTTATTTCTAAATAGTAATAATCTATATACATATAATAATAATAATTGAAATGTGACTGTATAATACAAAATACAAGTCCACTGAAACACAAAGATATGGAAGACTAAAAGTAAGTTTTATATTATTGGATATGTAACATGAGTGCATGTGCACCTTGTCAATGCAAGTTATGGAATTTTGGTTAGGCACGCCTGGGTCAATATAATAAAAAATAAATATGTATGTAAATATATAGCATTATGAGACTTAAGCTACTTAAACTAAACATTTGTATTTTTATATTGTGGTATGTAGCATTCTAGCATGAAAAAAAAACAATTTATATCTATTCCTCAGTTGTTTTTTTATGATGGTTACAAGGTTGGTCAAGTGACAGACCCCACATAGAGTAAAGAAAATAACAAAATATAAAGGCTTACTCAAAACAAACATTTGAAGTGCATTTAAAAGGTTTTAAAGATGATACAAATTACATTTGAGATTTGTGGGACACAGACTAGTAATGAAGCAATCTCTAGTGAAAATATTTTATTAAAGAATCTGGTTTTTCATATAGAAAATACTTGTGATTTTTACTAAAAGTGTACTAAACTTTGTGAGGATACACATACTGTATCAAAAGTTATAGTGCAAATACTTAATGTCCTTTGTCAACCTGAAGATGACTGACCTAGAAAGGTTGAAACATTGTTCTCTGCATTATTAGTAACAGTGTTAATACACATACCAATCATTCCAGGATACAAATAGAATATCAGACTGCTCCTGCCACAATACCTGTTACATCCTCTCTTTCTTAATTCGTGAATATTTCTCTCTTATGTTTAATTATATATTACCTTGACTTTCTATTGTGTAAGGTTATGCTCTGAATGGTTAAATGAGAATTCCACTCAGTGTCCCAGCAACATTCTTGTAGGAAAGTTAATGACTAGCTTGGATGGATTTGTAATGACTCTTGTGACATAGTTAGAAAGCCAGAATAATTTTGAGAATTATGGAAAATTGTCTATTTTTTTGGATGTCATTGGTGTATATTGTTTGGTGCATTATTTAATTATCCCTTTCACAACTGGGATGGGATAAAATACACAAGTTTGTCTACACATTTTCACCCATTAAGTATTTCTTTGCCAACCTGAAGAAGACCTAAGGTCGAAATGTTATTCTATGCATTATTAATAAAAGTGTTAATACCTATACCAGCTGTTCTGAGATACATTTTTATTTCAAGTGGGTTTCTCGTTATCTAGAATGGTTTACACAGCTATCAAATAGAAAATCAAACAAAATTAAAGACTTCAAAAAATGTGGTTTGTTTGAGTAATGATGATTTTATAGTGAGTAACTTACATTAATTTTATACTTTTTGAGGGGTGGTGGTGGATGAAATAGGGAAGATAACATGCTACGAGAAAATGAGTTACTAGAGGAAATTCAGAATTTTTGTTAATATAGCCTTGTAGAATCAAGAACTTAAAACTTATACACTATTAAAATATAGATTATTGGATAATATTTTATCCAATTCTAATTGGTGTAACATAAAGAAAAAGTAGTTCAATAAAATTTTTAATGTAAGACACAAAAACGTTGTGTAATGTGCAATAAAGAACACCCATGTAGATATGGTTAAACTAGTCTTCTCTATGTATATGTTAATTCAAACATTCAAAAATATAATTAACAGCTTATAAGAGCTTCACATTTCTTAATCAATTTGTTTACTGGTTTAAACATTACTATTTTTTAATAACATGAAGATGAAAAGTACCAAACATTCTGAATTTGTGAAACAGCATATTTGAACTAACTATTTTTCAAGTATCATTTTAACTGAACACATCTATCAACAAACAACTTCAACCAACAGATATATGCTCACTGAGAATGCTCAAGTAAAGAAACATGAAATGCAAGCCACTCATGGATTTCAACTGTGTTATAATTAGAAATATTCTGTAATTTGACTTTTACGGATTAGTAGCGAGTTGTGTTTAGAAAAATTTTACTATTTGTTTTCATCGGTATTGTTTATTGCAGAAACATGTTACTTATTTATGTGGCTCTATCTATACGAGTTTAATAGGGCCAGAAATATTTTCCCTACACACTGCTTTCTCTCCAACATGTTTGTAAATGAATAATATTCTAGCATAGCCTCTCACTTTCCCATGTGCTTGCTTTGCCTCACAGTTAAGTTACCTGGAGAGATTTGAGATTAACAGACCATGAGGTATTCCAGTACTGATAATTCCTTGTTCCACATAAAATCCTTGATCCATCAAAAGAACAGACTTGATTATTCCATCCCGAGGTCGAATGTAAGCAATAAAGTTGTCTTTACAAACAAGCCACCTGGAAAAAAAGTAAAAGAATTAAAGTGCAACAACAAAAAAATTCCAAAATGAATTATTTAGTTAAGTATTAATAATCAGTTATTCAGCTTCTTCATTGGTAATCTGTACAGATTTGTAAGTATTTACAAATATATAAATAAATAAAATGCTAAAAAAAAAATTGAACATTTTGATTAAGTCATATTCTGTTCAATGGTGCTACACAATGAATCCTTCAAAATATCTTTATAACATTGATTTCCAAACAATAAAACCACAGCACTAAATGTAAACGCATCATTACATAATCTTAACTCCAGCAGTAAAATGTATCCATTACTCTCACAATATCTGAAGTCTTAGGAAAAAAGATAGGTAAATACAGTATATAGAATATATACAAGAGCTGCACAAATAATATAACATAAGCAATAAAATGCTTAATGAAATATGGATTAATAAAATTTCTCTATTTGAGAACATAAAACTCATTTTTCAAATATAGGACAAATCTTTCAAAATAGAGCAAATTTTAGTAAAAATAAAAAAGTAATAAAAACGTTTAATGCTCAATGCTAGATATTCCACATAAACATATACATGCTAATATTACTCTATTTTAACATATACAAGTTAAAATAGGTAACACTGCTAGCCAAAATCTTAAAGCCAATAAACAAAGAAATAATATGCATTTTGCATTGTTAGACTCAACCACTAATTTGAGTAGAGCTTCGAAAGATGAAAATAAGAAAAGGGAAAATAAAAATAAAAAGCCTTTTTAGCATTTAATAGGGAAAATGTGAACACTATGAAATTAGCCTAAATACTAGCTGGTCAAAAGTTTAAGATCATACTAAACGTGTAACGAAATTTAGTCATTTCTATTCAAGCATTAGCATTGTCAACATCTCCCACTGACAGAGTTTGAATGTGACAGAATTGTTGAGCTGCAAAAGCAAGGTCTCTCTCAACGTGCCATTGCTGGTGAAAATTGGTGTAGTAAAACTGTTGTTGGAAATGTCTTAAAAGACCCTGAGGGATACAGAACGAGAATTTCAAGTGGTCGGCCCAAGAAAATTTTGCCTGCATTGAGCAGGAGGATTCGATCAGTTGTTTGGCAAGACACCAGCCAATCGTTAAATCAGATTAAGGCCCTGACGGACGCAGCTCAAGAACAATAAGATAGCATCTACAAGAGAAAGGCTTTAAAAACTGTAAATGTCTTCAAAGGCCACGCCTTCTTCCACACCATGAAACAGCTCGATTAAACTTTGCTGAGAAGCACTAAACATGGGACGTAGAAAAGTGGAAGAAGGTATTGTTCTCTGATGAGAAAAAAAATTAACCTGGATGGTCCAGATGGCTTCCAGCATTACTGGCACGATAAGCATATCCTACAGAAGACATTTTCTACACGACACAGTGGAGGAGGTTCCATCATGATCTGGGGTGCTTTTTCCTTCCATGGAACAATGGAGCTTCAGGTTATACAGGGGCATCAAACAGCAACTGGCTACACTGACATGTTGGAGAGAGCATCCTTATTGACTGAAGGCCCTCGCTTGTGTGAAAATGACTGGATCTTTCAGCAAGACAATGCTGCAATCCACAATGCCTGCAGTACAAAGGACTGTTTCATGGCAAATAACGCAATTCTTTTGGACCATCCAGCACGTTCACCCAAACTGAACCCCATTGAAAATGTTTCAGGTTGGATGACAAGGGAAGTCTATAGAAATGGATGTCAATTCCAAACAGTGCATGATCTTCTTGAAGCAATCTTCACCACTTGGAATAACATTCCAGCTAGTCTTCTGCAAACGCTTATATCGACCATGCCAAAGCAAATGTTTGCAGTTATTCGCAATTACGGCCTTGCAACTCACTACTGAGACCTCTTGTTCGGCATTTCCTTCCCGGTTTAAAACTTCTTTTTGCTATGGTCTTAAAATTTTGACCAGCTAGTATTTAGGCTAATTTCATAGTGTTCACATTTTCCCTATTAAATTCTAAAAAAGATTTTTACTTTTATTTTCCATTTTCTTATTTTCATCTTTTGAAGTTCTACTCAAATAAGTGGTTGAGTCTAACAATGCAAAATGCATATTTTTTCTTTATGTTCATTGGCCTTAAGATTTTGGCCAGCAGTGTATATACAAAAGTATAGGCTTTATCTGTTTTATATATATATTAGGACAGATGTTCAGTAACTACACCTTTAAATCCTGAAATGAAATTCAATCACTTACTTAATCTGGTAGTTAACATTTTAACAAGCTGTTGTTCTAAGCTAATGTTTTTGTCATCTTCTCACATTGCATCCCAAGTAATGTCTCTGTAAGTCAATCTCTCTCCCCTGTTACTTTCTTATACAACATCCCATGTAGTATTTATATTAGTCACTTTCTCTCCTGTCACTTTCTTACAAGACATCCTATATAGTGTTTAACTCATACCCTCTCTTTTTATTGAGACTACTTTTTATAATATCCAACATAATGTTTTTTTAAACATCTCTTCTCCTAATCACTTTCTTACATCATATTACATTTAGTATAAACCTATGAACAAATTTCATTTTATTAAAAGGAAAAACAGTTGTTAATTATCTAAATTAATCTGTGAAGATGAAATCTTCTGAACATGATCAAATTTAGCTCAAAGCCCATACGCAACTATGATGTCTTGGAACAGAAAAAAAACATCTTCAACTTAGTACTTAGTTTTATTAGTGACAAACTTTTAACAATCAATAACGCACTTAATTGTTGCAGATGCATTCCTTGTATACTTATGATGCATGAAGTACAGCAGCAGAGAAAGCTTTAAATTCTTCTATAATCGATTTTTTTTTTTTTTAATGATACTTTCCTTCTGTGTTTGTGGGAAGAAAGAAATTGAGCTACATATTTTTACAAACTCCATTCCGTTTTTCAGTAGTAGTAATTCTGGTTTATTACTTAATATTGACTGTTGAAAAAAAAGTATTTCTTTTAGAGAGCAAATATTAACAAATTTAGCACCTTTCCTTTTAATCTTTAAAAGCAATTTAAATGGTATTCCCATCACACATTTCTAACAGTGCATTTGAAAATGTTATGAAAATGTAAAGAATGGGCATAAAATAAATGGATGGTTCAACTGATTTCCATGAAGATTGAAAGTAAAACTCAAAATAGCATACTTTCAGTGACCTCCAAAAGCACATACAATCAAAACTACAAAACTAAAACAACTATATAGACATTTTCATAATACCATATTTCCAAATTAAATATAACACAAAATTTAATTGTGAAACACAATTACTCTAGTAATTCTGTAACAATTACATAAGATTCTGAATGTCACTGGTGATGATATTCTTTCATGCCTTAGTTGCTCATATACCCTGTTGTTTCTAATTAATCTGAGCTGTTATTATACATACAGATTGCACATTATGGTATGTTTATCCTTACAATTTTGTTTTATTTCTTAATTGGCCTTTGCTAATTAACAACCCTTAACTAAACAAATGTGTTCATTATGACTAGTTGCTTGGTTAACTCAGACTTATATTTTTCATTTCAAATTAACATTTGTGAAATGTATCTATGCGAGTGTAAAAGAATTTTACCTTTTCCTCCAGCTGCTACAAAAATAAAAGAAAATCCATCTAAACCTCATGCAAACAGTTACAACTTGGTGTCCACCTGAGCGTTTTTTCACTAATCCTTCCTTGCCTTTTTGGCCAAGAGCTTCAATAAAGGAGACAGGGCTTATTTCCAAAAATTTTAGCTATAAAAAAATAAAGTAAGTTTTTGTAAAGTTTTAAACACTTAAACTAACCACAAAAAAAAAAAACTGATATATTTTCCTTGCAGCTATGTAATAGCTACTCGTTTTATTTTAATAAAAAAAAAGTACATTTTCTATGTAAAATACATTTTCCAAATACATAACAACTGTACATTCCTTAGGCGATAAAATCATTTAAATAAGAGTTGATTTTAGTACTTCTCAAACCAACCAACAAATAGAAATCAAATCAAGCTCAAAGGTTATATGAAAAGTTATTTTCCAAACTATACGAGAATATTTCAAAGAGAATAAAAATACTATAAATAAAATAATGGATTTAAAAGTTACTACTTTATGGAACAACATGCACTGAAGCAATAAAGTTACCGCATGCATATTTGAAATAAGTCACCCTGACATGAGAAATAAAACTGGAAAGATTAGATAAAAAAAAAAAAAAATGTACAATTTGTTTTTTGTCTCTTAGTAATCTATTACATCACTACCCCTATGTAGTAACATGCGATTTTCATACACTAAGCCAGCTGAATACCTGTTGTAGAATAGTAAATGATGATTAATCTTTCTTCTAAAAATTACACCTAAACAAGGATTATATGAACATTTTTACTAAAATCAATTATAGTGTACAAACAATATTTGAAGAACATTATTTTTTCTAGTAATTCACGAATACATTTTTGTATATATTTTGTCATCACCTGTAATTTATAATTTTGACTGGTGTATATTTTTGTTATGTTCAAGTGCTCTTCTTGATAAATTCTTAGACCAAACATGTGCTAAAACAATTGTTAAAGACATATTCCTACATCAAAAGTCTGACCCTGCAACTTAATTGTGATTGCAAAAGAGCAATGAATTTTGTGATGAAAATTCACAAATTTATAACTTTTGATTAAAAATGCATATCAATTTTTTGCCTAAATTTTAAAAAATTTCTTAGGTGAATAAATAATGCATTGTAGCACCATCTATTGCTTTGAAAAATGTAGAAGTTATTTTGACACATAGGGTCATTCATATTTGTTATGCAATATATTACTGCTTATTTAATCTGCAATTCTATTCATATTTTTCTGAATATTAGAAAGAGCTTGCTGAAAATATGATAATAAATATCTATAAAATGAATTTAAAAAAAAACAACATTAAATCCCAATTCAACTGCGATTTTAACTTCCACATGATAGCCAAGCTCAACAGCCACTGCGACACCAACAGCATCTTTGTAAACAACTGTAACAAATAATTCACATTTCTAATGTAAAGTATCATGTTATTGTGTTTTTTAAATAACATTGAAGTATCTTTCTCTGAACATGATGAGTTAATAATTTAAAGTTATAAAAATACCCACTTAAATACAGCTTGAGCCAATTTGAATGTTAACAATAAAAGTTGAGAACAACTTTTATTATACAGATAACATATTTCTACATGAAAAAATAAGCATACTTAAACAGTAGTTTATTGTTACAAACAATTGCTATTTCTCTTGTTATGAAATTGGTTGAATAAACTAACTGTATAAGTTTTTGCACACAAAACTCCAATTTTTGAATGAAGTATTTTTACCAAAGATTTGTACATGAATATATTTAACATTTCTATATACTAGTCTAAGTGCAAAGTGATTTCTGAGTTTGGATTGAAAATACTTTTCTTCATCTCAATAGTCTCAAATTTTCTTTGCATAATCTATAAAACCTCCTCACTAAATTTCAAACTTATTTTTAATAAAACTATATATTTTATCTGTTATTTTCTTTATCCTAACTTTACACAACACTGGTCACTTTTACAGACCTTGACACTAACCCCCAAGAAAATTTAAAGTAAAACTAAATTACTTTTTACTTTTCTAGAATGACTTCAAACTGCAATATGAAACAGAATTTATTTATCTTAAATATCTCTAAGCACAGTAGATAAATTTATACTTAATAGTATAACATCTATTTATGCTTAAATTTTATTGTTTTAATGCCCTTTGAACACTGTCTAGCTACTATTCATGCCATTATAAGTTACAAATCATTTAGTGGACATGTAGCCCATGTAAAACTATGAAATTATTATGCTTCACTGTTTGTAATTAAGTACAAAGCTACACAAAGAGCTATCTGTGCTCTGCTCACTATGGGTATCAAAAGTCTGCATACATAATAGTGTAATGAGGGAGGAGGATTACATTATGCATAAGCTACTAGTAAATATACTTTGTGAAAAAAAATTATTATATTATTATTATTTATCTAATATAACCGAAACTAATATAACATTTCCTTTATAATAATAAATAAAGAATACAACTGAAAACATGAAAAAGTACTTAACTGGGTCTTTGTTTTTTTGTTGTTGATGACATTTAACCCCACTTTTTTATACTAATAGTAGTTATGCATAAAATAATCTATTTAATTAAATAATGCATCAAAAACACAGAATAACAATATGCAAAAAAGAAGAAAATGCCTCATAACTATTTGTCTGGTTTTCTACCTATACAACAAAACTGTAAAAACGTCATCTAAGATCACCAATGTGCTTCCTGTGGAAATCAAGCTTAAACTGAAAGCAAAATTAATTCTCTTTACAAAAAGAAATGTATTATAATATGTCATTTGACTCATGAAAATCTTGGCTTTCTATTGGTTACAAATAACAGTACTGAACATCAGAGAGAACTATTATAAATTTCTGAAAGAGGTGACAGGAAGACATGGCAAGAGGAACCTGATTATTTCATGCCTCTGTAACCAACTAAGATTGAAGGCTACGAAAACTATGCTTTGCCTAAGCAATCCCAATACTACATTGAAACATTTACATTAAATTAGATATGTAATTCTTGGAAAGCTGGTAAATCAATTAGTGTGTGTATGTGTTTTTTTCTTGTAGCAAAGTCACATCAGGCTATCTGCTTAGTCCACCTAGGGGAATTGAACCACTGACTTTAGCACTGTAAATCCATACACTTATTGCTGTACCAGCAGGAAACAAATAAATTAGAGAATAGGGATGCCTAGGAAGTAAATGTCACAATTTTCACACACTCAGGGAAATTCTAGTGTTTTTGAACATTGAATTATAAAAGTAAGAATTTAAAATTTGGATGCTATTAAAATATGAATTATTAACTATGTTTTTATTACACAGCTATTGGTATACCACAAAGAGAAAGTAATTTAATTCAATTTTGAATAGAACTTTAATAAAATAACATTTTTTAGTAGTTAATTCTCAACTGTGAGCATCTTTTTCTGCACATGTCACAGAGTTTCAGACACACACAAATAATTTCACAACTCACAGTTTAGCTTAGTGTTGTGTTTTTCAACAGGAGAAGCACATGCTTGTTGATATGCAGCTTCACTTAAACTAAGTTACTGAGGGTGCTGTTCACCATCTCTACAGACCAGAGGAAAGACAGTCAGCAGAGCCCTATCACCCATGTTAATGAATTGGCTTACTCTTATGATGCACCTACAGCTTAACCCTTTGATTACACTATTACTACTTAAGAATAAGTTCTTTAATTTCAATTATTTTTCTTAATAATAAATGATATATAGAAAACAATGATCTATATATACATATATACTACTTACAATGTCATGAAGTATTTTTGTACTTGTGCAATGTACTTGCCAAATCTCATTGAATTTCACACATGTAGTACATGAAAAAAAAAAATTATTGAAGATTTTGTACGTGCATTTCGTAATCCAAAAAAATTATAAACTGCTATACTGATAACATAAAAATCCAATGTAATTTATTAAGATTCATAACTAACATGTATCTAAATCTAAAAAATCACATTTCTGATCAGAATCTTGCCTTAATTGATGTACTTCAAACTCTACAGTGATTAGAACAGCTTTCCCCATATAAATATTTTACAAAGACTGACAGGATTATGTAGTTCAAAGTGAGTGTTTTGACTGGTTATAAATATATAGTTAAGAAGAGTAAGTTAGATAAACAAGTGTTCTTAAAAGACAAGGTGGTAAGTGGAGCCACTGTGGTAGATTCTCTAAATATCATACCTCAGCAAATAGAAAAGATACAAGGTTCTTATTTTATAATTTGTTTGTATTGGCTATTTGAGCTTCTAATTCATTCAAACCATATACACTGTATTGCAGATGTTATAAAACATAATCTATACAAAAGCAAAGACAATGTACTATGTAACACACAAAACCAGAAATTGAGCTTTTTTTTTTTATTATTATTTATTTTTGAAATAACAAATGAAGTAATGTATATTACTAAAACTTGAATTGTAAACTAAAATTTGATGTCAAATTTAATAACAAATATTTGTAAAATAGTAGTTTAATAAAATTCTGAATACAAGTCTATAAAACTTTATGGCATGCTCTCTGATTCCTTTCTATTTAGAAAGGGTTACAAGTGCAGAGAATATTTACTGATATTTATTGATGATTTACCACAGGATTAAACTTCTCTCAAAGAAAAAAGATATATTAATGGTATAAAATACACAAATCTATGTAATAAAACTAATATTTAAATTTCCTTTTGTTGCTGTTAATTTAAAAATAACAATGTCAAAGATAAAAACTGACTGACTTAAATTGAGTTATGTAAAAGGAATTACAAAAATATGTCATAAAATAATTAATGAATCATTCTATCACTCTGACTTGTATTAGACATTTACTCTGAGGAAGGAACTGATTAAATAATGAGTTTATCCTTAGAAGTTGTTTTTCAAGTAACTTTTATCACTTAAAGTTAGATATGGGCAATTAATTTTACTTCCTATGAACATTGATAACATTAATTAGTGTCCTATAAAATAACTGGTTAATCAAAATCACAATTAACACAATTAACAACCCACAAACAATCAAGTAATCAGAATTAGTTTTTGATCATTCCAATTATGTAAGTAAAATATTGCAAATATGATATTTAGTTATTATTTTTGATTAATTCAACTTTGTTCAGCTTATTGATTAGTGTTACAACAAGAAAATAATCAACTAAATGAAACTAAGGTTTCTGATTATTACTATTTTCAATTATTCCAATCATTCAAGTGTTCAAAATACTGTCATTATGATTTCTCCTAATTGTTTTATCAATGAACCCTCTCAACACAGTCACCAACCATGTACAGTCTTTGAAAGTTTTGATACTATTGGACTTGTAACAGATTTGACAGATTATCAGTAAAAATGACTAAGTGATTTACATACAAAAACTCTTATTTTAGAGAAATATTTTTAATAAACTAAATAGAAGATTTGTATGTGAAAACATTGAGAATTTTTTCTTACTAGTCTGAGTACAAATTGATTTTTATGCTAAGATTAAAAATACTTTTCTTCATTTTGAAAATTTCACATTTCATTTGTGTAATCTCTAAAACCACCTAAATACATTTCAAATTTTGTTTTCAGTAAACCTTTTTATCTTATCTGTTATTTTCTCTACCCTAAACAAGATTGGTCAATTTGATCAAGCTTATAACTACCAAAAAAAAACACTATATAAATCTACATTATCCATTTCTCTTTGAAGAATGATTTCTGATTGTAATATGAAACTACGTTCATTTTTCATAAGTTGGTTTTAACTTATAACAGCATACATCTATTTATAATTAAATTTTGTTTAACTGCCATTTGAACCATGTCTGACTGCTTTCCATTCCATTATAAGTTGTAAACCACACAGAGAACACACATCTTATGTTAAGTTATTGAATTACATTACCTACTAGCTACTTGCATACATTTCTCATGAAACATTTCTGTTACATAATTATTTATTTTATTGAATTTAACCTTAATGTATTTAAAGACATCCATATTTTTATATTTTAGTTATTTTTCTAAAAATAAAGAATAAACATGAAAAACAAGAAATAAAATTCTTTCCCAGGTCTTCTTTTTTTTTGCTGTTAGCTGTCAATGACACTTAACCCTACTTTTTCTTCATACTGATGATAGTAAAGTGAATAACTGTTAAATTATTGAAAGCTCAGAATGTTCTACAAGTAGTTTTTCCTAGCCATTTCCAAATATAATGACATCCTTTCTTTCTTTCAAGACAAGCCTTTATGCTGGTAATTTGAGTCTTTAGCCTGCTAGATTTTTTTTTTATGATTTTTTTTTTGCCAACATACAGTTCCGTTACTAAACAGGATAAATTATACTGGATTTCTATAATACTGATATAGTAATTTATTATTTTGGGGTTATTGAAATATATATATAAAACCCCAAAAAATTATTTCATTTTACATCTTCAAATGTCCAAAGTTTCTTGAGGCTTAGCAGCCTTCAACAAGCAGCAACCAAGTACAAAAGTTGAAATACAAGAGATAATTGTTTGTTTTACTTTTTCATTTCTTCTCCTTTCTTTTAAGAAAAATAAGTTTAAAATCTTATTTGTAAATGTGCGTGTGTATATATTTATACACATACACACACAACACATACAGACACACTGTATGACTATTATGCAATTGTATTTTACAAAACATTAATCCACTAAAACAGAGCCAAGATAGGCCACTTCATACAGATTAAAGGTCAGTTTCATACACTTAGATATGGTAACATGAGTGTATGTGCACCACATCATTGTAACTTCTTTCTTAAACAGCAATGGCTGAAAAGTCAATATAATAAAAAAAATATATATATAAATGTATAATGTTATGATATTTGGATTAAACATGTGTTTAAGTTATAATCTGTACTCATTCTAGAAAGAAAAAAAAATTATATTTATATGGTTATATTTATATATTTACAAGATTGGTTAAATCTATCAAGCATATACAGAGATTCCAATATCATAGTGAAAAGACCAGATAAAATAGTTTTTTTTCTTTAAAACATTTGACAGTTATGTGGAAGTTAAAAATCTTCTCATGCATAAAAGTATTATTAAAATGACAATTATTCTCTCTCTCTCTCTCTCTATATATATATATTGCTGAGTCAACATTCTCAAAGAAAAAATGTATGAGAAAATCTTTAATTAAATAATCTTAACCCTTTCATGACAGGTAACAGACCAAATGCCACATGGTTCATTGTCATGCATTCAAAATTTGAACTACTATTTTATGAATTTACGTCAATACTTTTGCTGTCAAATTGTAAATTATAATTCAAATGTTAGGATTATACATTAGTCAATTTCTTAATTTAAAAGTAAATATTAAAAGAACACACTTAAATATTTTTTATGCATCATTTGCTTTGTTGAATGCAGCACCGGATCAAATTACATGTTTGTAATGTCACAATATAAGGTTTATAGTTTCTTATGAATTAGGACATCAAAGTACCAATATTGACAAGCTAGAACATAAAATAAGAACCTCATATCTTTTTAGTTTGCTTAGGTATAACTTATGAATTGAATCCAAAATAATGGCCCCATTTACCTCTTTCCATGTTTGGAAAGAATTTTACATACACTCACTTCTACATATGACATGTGAATAACCAAATGACAGCTTCGAATATCTACCTAGTGGTGTTCCCAGCCATTGTAATTCATTACAAAGTCCCATATTCATTTGAACCAGGGTTTCAATGAGGTAGGTTGTGTCTTTAGTCTGTTTGACGTTTCGAGATTGTTTTTAGACCTACATACAATGCTTAGTACATTATTGTGGCCTTCTATTGTATCCATAGAAGGCATTGTGCTTTGTCGGTACTCTACTGTGTGTGCATGTAGTTTTATTTCTTTACAAAGCTATATGAAGGCCATCAGTGCTAGCAGTCCCTAATTTTGATGTAATAGAGGGCATGAAGCTAATAAATACCGCACACCACCAATTCTTGGACCTCTTACTAATGAGTAGTGTAATTGACTGTCACATTATTATGCACCAAAGGCTGAAAGGGTATGAATCTTCACAGACAATTTTTGGATTTGAGACCCACAATTTGAGATCAAATACCCTAACCACCAGACATCTCCATCAGAATAAAGTTTGAACCAGAAGAGAAACAAAAAATTTTTTAATGGAAAACAATGGAATATTGTACGCCATTTAATATATTAAAACCCTGGATTTTTATTTGTTATAAATAATATAATTTTCAAATATCAAAAGAGAGCTATTCGCAATGTGTGAAAAAGGAATGTGATAAGTGTGTGTGTGATAGGAGGGGTCAAATTTCTATTTCATGGCTCTTTAACAAAATAAGATTGAAGGATATAAAAATTATGCTTTGCCTGAGTAACAAGTTTAATTACATATTCTAATACACTAAACTGCACTCTTCTCAAAGGAGATGTAAACAAATCATAGATGAGGGAATCCCTAGAGAGCAAATGTGACAATTTTCATAGTAGGGAAGATTGAGGAGTTTTTTGTTAAGAATTTTCATACAAAATTAAGAAATTAATACTTGTATATTATTACAATTTGATTTATCAGCTACGTTTTGATACTAAGTACATGGAAAATAAAGTAATTTAATTAAATCTTGAATGTAACTCTTTGAAAGGCTGTGAGAGGTGCAGTTTGACTTGACTAATGTGAAACGATTAACATATTAAACTAACTTACTGTCTCAGGATGACACCTGTAAATGGGTATATCAAGTAAATTCTTCAAATAGTCTTCTAGTTGTGCCTACAAAGAAACATTTCCAGATTTATTTCAGTTGTATGCATAAACACAAATATATATTTTTATGGAACATACCTGCTTAAAATCTATTTGTATTTATACAAAATTCAAAACAACATATGAGAAATAGTATAATTCACTAATGTAGTATTTAAAATTTAAAAAAAAATTACTATAGTTTCAATAGAACATTTACTCTAATACTTCACACAACTTGTATAATCCTACAAGTACAGTATCAATATTATTAATAATCAAACAAGTATTACACTTTTCCATTATTCACCATGAAATGTTACTAATCTTAGATGGTTTCAACTGACTCACATCAATACAAAATTTCACAGAAATTAGGACACATGAAAATTTTCCTTTTATATACAAAGAATTTAGCCACATTTTTATTTGCAATTTTTGTAACACAAGCTAATGCGGTATTTTAAAGAAGTGGAAACCATATTTGTTGATACTTAACAAATAAGATCAAAATTCATAATAATCATAACTCAGGAAGAATTCTGCAAAGGATAATATATATCTAAATAGTCAGACAAAAGATTGAAACAAAGCAAGTAAAATAAAGGATTATAATCTTCATTTTACAATATAAAACACTTGGGTCTAACTCTAAAATACTGATAAAGACTTTTCTCTCTAAACATAATATGCAGTGTAATCTCTATACATGGAAGTAATTTCAACTAGTAAAAAACAAGAAAATACTTCTTATTTGTCCTCAAACTACAGTTCAAACTATGAGAGTTTGTTTGTTTTGGAATTTTGTGCAAAGCTATACGAAGGCTATCTGTGCTAGCTGTCCCTAATGTAGGTGTGTACGATTAGTGGGAAGGCAGCTAGTCATCACCACACACCACCAACTCTTGGGCTACTCTTTCACCAACGAATAGTGGGATTGACCATCACATTATAAAGCCCCCACAACTGAAAGGGTGAGCATGTTTGGTGCAACCAGTATTCAAACCTGCGACCCTCAGATTACGAGTTGAACTCCTTAACCCACCTGGCCATGCCGGGCCTTCAAACTATGAAAGACAAAGTTATAGCACCAATCTTTACTAAGGAGAACATTTACAATTAGAAAATAAAAAAAACAATTTCTTTTAAAATATCAAATAACCTGTATGGAGTGTTCTCATTTTTCATATACTTATAATGGTTTTGTATAATAGCAATATTTGTTGCTTTTTTTTTTTTCCAGTAGAACTCTGCTTGAAGTGACTATCAAGAAGTATGGGTGTTTTTAAGCTGGACCCTACACAATTAAATATCAAACACCCTTTTGATTTAACTTTTATATTTTATCTATTACTTCCTCTAGTCTAACTTTATACTTGTTTCTCCAGATTGTGTAACAAAAGTAAAAGTTGCAATGTGCAAAATAAAATGTATAGTGTTATTATATGGATTGCAAAATTACAAACAGTTTACACTTCTCACCTTTATGCACTTTTTTTCTGTAGTAATTTTATTGTCAGAAGCTTACTCAGTGCTATTCATTTTCTTTTGTCTGGTTTCTGTCTATATTTTATCAGTGTGAAACACTAAGCTCTAAAGTAAAATATTTTTATTCACAAAACAGCCTTGATTATAATACTTCAAACTTTCCAATAATATGAGAGTTTTTGACCTATATATAACTTTGGAATAGTGACAGAATTATGTAAAAGAAATGTATAGCTTGCAATTGGTTATAAAGTTATTGGTATATAAAAGTAAGTGTAGATAAAGTATTCTCAAATGATGAAATATCCAATATGGTGGATTTGCTAAATATCATAGTATCTCAGCAAATAGAAAGGGTAGAAAATATTTTGTATTCTGGCTTACCAGTATTGGACATTTTAGTTTCTAATTTTTACAAAATTATAAACACTGAATTATGGGCATCATAATATGTAATCTGACCAAACCCAGAATGCCATGTACTGCATGACATACAAAAATCAATATTCAGCCTTTTTTTGTTTATATTTATTTGCTTTCAAATAAAGACACTAACTTGTATACACTGCTGCCCAAAATCTTAAGGCCAATGAACAAAGAAATAATATGCATTTTGCATTGTTAGACTCAACCACTTATTTGAGTAGAGCTTTGAAAGATGAAAATAAGAAAAGAAAAAACTTTTTAGCATTTAATAGGGAAAATGTGAACACTATGAAATTAGCCTAAATACTAGATGGTCAAAAGTTTAAGACCATACTAAACACGTAACGAAATTTAGTCATTTGTGTTTAAGCAATAATGTTGTCAACATCTCCCATTGATATCTCCCATATTACACTGGGTAAAAACATGGCAAAGGCTAAAATATTGACAGAGTTTGAACGTGGCAGAATTGTCAAGCTGCAAAAGCATGGTCTCTCTCAACATGCCATTGCTGGTGAGATTGGGCATAGTAAAACTGTTGTTGCAAATTTCTTAAAAGAGGGATATGGAATGAAAATTTCAAGTGGTCGGCCCAAGAAAATTTTGCCGGCGTTGAGCAGGAGGATTAGACAGGTTGTCTGGCAAGACATCAGCCATCGTCGAACCAGATTAAGGCCCTTATGGATGCAGAATGCAGCTCAGGAACAATAAGACGGCATCTACAAAAGAAAGGCTTTAAAAACCGTAAACGTCTTCAAAGGCCACACCTCCATACATACAATGAAACAGCTTGGTTAAACTTTGCTGAGAAGCACCAAACATGGAACGTAGGAAAGTGGACGAAAGGTTTGTTCTCTGATGAGGAAAAATTTAACCTGGATGATCCAGATGGCTTCCAACATTACTGGCACGATAAAGATATCCCACCGGAGACATTTTCTACACGACACAGTGGAGGTTCCATCATGATCTGGGGTGCTTTTACCTTCCATGGGACAATGGAGCTTCAGGGGTGTCAAACAGCAGCCAGCTACATTAACATGCTGGAGAGAGCATCCTTATTGACTGAAGGCCCTCGCTCATGTGAAAATGACTGGATCTTTCAGTAGGACAATGCTGCAATCCACAATGCCTGCAGTATAAAGGACTGTTTCATGGCAAATAACGTGATTCTTTTGGACCATCCAGCACGTTCACCCAAACTGAACCCCATTGAAAATGTTTCAGGTTGGATGACAAGGGAAGTCTATAGAAATGAACATCAATTCCAAACAGTGCATGATCTTCGTGAAGCCATCTTCACCACTTGGAATAACATTCCAGCCAGTCTTCTGCAAATGCTTATATCGACCATGCCAAAGCGAATGTTTGCAGTTATTCGCAATGATGACCTTGCAACTCACTACTGAGACCTCTTGTTGGGCATTTCCTACCCTGTTTAGGACTTCTTTTTGGTATGGTCTTAACATTTTGACCAGCTAGTATTTAGGCTAATTTCATAGTGTTCACATTTTCCCTATTAAATGCTAAAAAAGTTTATTTTTATTTTTCCCTTTTCATATTTTCATCTTTCAAACCTCTACTCAAACAAGTGGTTGAGTGTAACAATGCAAAATGCACATTTTTTCTTTATGTTCATTGGCCTTAAAATTTTGGCCAGCAGTGTATAATACTGAAAGTTGAATTATAATCTACAATTTTATGTCAAATGTATTGACATACACATCTAAAATAATAGTTAAATAAAGTGGGAAATGCAAGTCTACAAATATGATGATATGCCCTCTCATTCCTACCATCTTGATAGGATTAACTATTATGTGGCATTCAACATTGACAAGACCAAGTATCATCTGCTGTCATAAACATAAGTCTAAAAGAAAATCATTTATATAAGCTTAGGAACATGTTTTATGATTTCATACATACTTTGAAAGGAGAACTCAGATGTAGAAATGTATGTGTAGAATATCTCTGAAAATATATTAATGAATAATCAATACAATTTTCTTTCACTTTGCTTAGCTAATAATAAATTTTGAAATATCCAACATAGAATTCAAACTGTGCTTACCCGCCTTCTATCAAGAAAATCATGAGGTATCAGAGCTTCTGGTCGTTGAGGGAAGCGTGGAAGACTTTTTTTACCTTTCTTTTTGCAAACTTTATGATAACTCTGCCTACGTTCTTGATGTCTACAAAAAATGTGAATCATCTTAAAGATTTAGAGAGTGTTTCATAACAAAATATTAAAATTATGTTTTCTAATAGACATTTATGAATATACAATTCAAAATCAGAATTTCAGAAAACATACCAGTATTCAAGTAATAATTCTGAATGTTAATATGACTTTTGCAATATTTACTACCATTCTGAGACAATGCCTAAAGATCTACTAAAGTATTATTTAAAAAAAAATTCTTTTAAAAGTTCATACATCCACCAGAACAATCCATTTATGTTTTATTTCTCCCCCTCCCCTCATATTTCATAGCTAATCGAAATAAATTTTGTAAAACTAAACTTGACCAACAAAGGCAGAAAAGTGCAGCTGAAGTAGTCAAACATTGGTAAATTCCTTTGTCAGCCAACTAAAATAAAGATTGTTCATGAAGTAAATTTGTGGTGTATTCATGAAATTATTAGTAGCTCCCCAGTAGCAAAATGGTATGTCTGTAGACTCACACTGCTAAAAACTGGGTTTTGATACCCATCATGTAGCTTTGTGCTTAATTCTAAACATATAATTATTAGTAAAAATCAGTTGGATAAAAAAAATTCTAATATACAGAAAAGCAAGTGTGTTTTGACAACACTGTTTCAATAATGAATTTTATGTTATGTGGTTTAGCAACAAAATTATAACCTAATATTGTTGTTATTTATGCATTGAAAGTGTAAAGTGAAATGTAGAAGCAACAATACTGAAAAAAAAAATCTTGATTTCTTAATTTAGTCTGTTGATTACAGAGGTTTGTTTTTTTTATTAAGACCATTGGTGACATAACAGAAAATACCTTAATTCAGAAATGACTGAAGTTAAAAACTGAATCAGTATTTTTAATTTCATAATGACACTTATGCACTTGGCAAAGCAAACCTACATTACATTTCTATTTTAGGCTTATTATACCAACACTCACTACACAAATATGGTTTTATGGTTCCCTTCCCTCACAGCCCTGATGCACCAAGTCACTAAAATCTTAATGGACAGACAGTAATCGAATTATTCTATCTGAATAAATGCATTTTGACTTTTATGACTTCTCCTATTTCAAGACATCAAAAGCATTAAGTAATGTGACACACACTGACTTTTACATAAATTAGATACTTGTATACAAATACATCTTAGCTCCTTAAATTATATACATCTGATATCTGAAAACTGCTTTAACTCTTTTTAACATGAAGAAAAATTTACTTATCCAAGTATTTTTAATACCTCCAACTCTCCTGGAGTTCTAAGAGACCTTGACATTACTTAATTTTTGTAATACTTATTGCTGTATTAAAAACATTAATACTAGAAATAAATAATCTTATAACACCAAGATGTAATTTATATTTAGTTAAACACTCAATATTTCATTTTAGAACTTCTTCAAAAGCATTCACTAAAACAAACTGACAGTACAAAGTTACATATATTTTGCATTGTCAGTCTCATTTAATGAATGCTCCTGAGGAAGTTGTAAAGTAAAATAATAGGTATTTAATCAAATAAAAACAACATATTAGTGTTATGAAGTCATTTCTATAATGACTTCATACGATTATTATTAACAATGTTTCACTCTCTCAATATGGACTTTATCAATTTCACCATCCAATGGACCTCTTTGTAACTGTTTACACTCTCCCTCAACTCACATATTTCCCATTTCCTAGATACATTTCTAATGTTTGTTTTCAATACCTATGTATATTGCTCGGGGAGACAGTATATATACATAATGTCGCTTTGTGGAATGGGCTGCACCTGTCGAAAACACAGGTGGGTGGGTGGGTGTGTGTGTGTGTGTGTGTGTGTGTGTGTGTGTGTCATAACTGGCAGTTGCCATCTAATCTACAAAGTTTCATCAATTTATATTTTTTTTGTTATTTTCTCTGTCCTCTCTCTATACAGGATCAGTCAATTTAACCAACTTTATAAAAACCACCAGAACTAAATATAAATTACCATTTTTTGTCCTTACTACAATGAGTTCATATTGTAACACAAAATTACATTTGTTTATTCTAAGTAGCTTTAAAGCTCTTAACAGTTTACATCTATTTATTATTAAATTTTACTGGTTTATTGCCTTTTGAACCATGTCTAACTACTATTTGTGCCATTAACTCAATGATCTCCAGCTGCTTAATGGTAAAAAAAGGTACTTCTCGTAGAAGTTTAAGTACATGAACTACAACTACTTTTATACATTGCACCTTTCTATTTCTGACATGCACAAGTTTCACAAAGGCTAAGCCTTGGTAAGTTATTGTAAATACCTGCAAACAGTGCACAATTTTGGGCTAAAATACAAAATGCACACTATACAAAGGAACAATATTCTTTCAGTATTTTTCTGGTGAAACTTTCAGTCTGAATGCTACCTCAACACATCTTACATTCTTATGTAACCACTACCATCAATGTTGGATCATATGAAGTAAAAAAAAAAACCAAAACATCCAAAGAACCAAAAAAAAAATTATGAATAAACAGAAGTCTCAACTCCTGAAATTTATTTTTCAGGCTTCAAGTAATTCATATATAATGAATTCATTTTGCCAAACATAATGCTGGTATTTGCTAATAATGATCTGTCAAAATACAACTGGTCAAAACTTTTTTTGATTTTTTAGGAGCTTTACAAGCAGAGTTCTAACATGATTTCACTATCCCATGCCACAATACATTTACAACAGCATTGAATCATAACTATTTTCCTAGCTTTATCCACAGGGCATTGTTCAGAAACATATATACACAAATTACAGATAGTCATAAGTTCAGCTTTTGTTTGTTCATTAAGTAATGCATTAAATTGTTGAAAATGATATTCACTTACATGTACACATACAATTACTATTCATACAACAATACACCTCTCACCAAACAAAGGTTGACGAGCTGCTAAAATTGCTCTGCTTACTGTACATAGGCATGTTCCTAGTATTTCAGGCCAAAACATATACTGTGTATTATTTATGGTACACCTTTGTTTAAATAAGCAAATTTCTGAGTACATATTAACGAGTTACATATTTTACATATGAATGAAACACTACAGCACAATTTTTCAAAATTTAAATAACAACAATAATTAACTTTTGGGAAAGAATTTTCTTGAAAACTTTTCACTATACACTGTTTTGTCATTTCCTAACTAACGTGTAAAAATGTGGAACTTGGGTAAAAAAAAAAATTAGTAAAAATTTTAAAAAGGCATAGTAACTAAATTCAAAGGTGAGTGTTATCTTGACAGATCAGGACCAGAAGAGTAAAAGTTTGGCAATGGAAACAAGCCTGACATCAAACATGTACATATACAACCAGCACTGCTCATTTTTAAGATAACAAATCCCACTTGTCAACAGCAGGTAACTAATTAATAAGTAAGTTTAGTTACTGTAAACATACACTGTGCACCAATTTTGAGGAGATGTTCTTAATGATGTATCACACTAAACCATAATGAATCACAAAATCTTGAAACACTATATATTAGAGAGATCTCATGGCATTCACTAGTTGCTAAAGATAAAAATATTCATAGATATTTCATCAAATATCTACATGCTAGCTTTTTGTGACTGCAATTTGACATCTTCTAAACATCAACTACTAGTGTGTTTGTTGTATCCAAGCTGGCCTGATAATCTATAGGTGAAAAACCTTGTTAGCACTGCAAATAGTAGAAACAGATAGTGTGGTTGACATATTGTGATACACTATTAGAAACATATAATCAATTTGAAAATAAGGGAAATTTTAGTTTTGTGGTTATTACTGCTTGCTCAAATGTACGTTCTATACAAAAACTTGTTCTATGAAATTAGCACAGTTTTACATTAAATTTAGGAGAGGAGCTAAACACATACATTACTGTAGTTTAAAGACAGTAATCAGATGCTAATATTGATACAAATGATATCAAAATACCTTTTACAGAAAAATAAGAGTATTATGAATAACAAATATATAAAAACTATACAAGCAAAAGAAGGGTTAAATAAATTGCAAAAAAAAAAAAAAAGACACATCATGAAGAAAAACATTTTTCAAAATAATGTAATAGATGTTTTACCAATAAAAAGTTCTGTATTATTATGACTTACTGTTTAGTGCCAATAGGTATTGCCATCTTTGCACGGTAAAGTCTAAGATGCTTATGGAGCTCATGAAAATGTTTGTATCGTCTTTTGACAGTCCAATAGAAGTTGCCATGTTGAATCTCAATAATGTACCTGTATAACACATACATCTCAATAATAATAAATCCAATACAAATTAAACAGATACATAACAATTCTTACTTGTTTGCTTCAATGAAAATGGAATGAGGTCATTACTAGTTGCTACTACATACAAAGTCTTCTGTTTTATCCTTATTTATCTTAAGATCAAAATTTACACAGGTAATCACAAAAAATTTACATTGCAAAAGTAAAGACAACAATGGATGTAATGTTAAAAAAGTAAAAAAAGCACGTTAAAAACAATAAAAATATCGAGAATAACATAAATGAGCAAAAAAAATATTTTTTTCTCACTTTGTATCTTTCCTACATGAACAATGATTATGCTATAATATGACCTAAAAATATTTGTTACCATGCATTATCACAATAATGTAAACAAATTTAAAGTTTTTAAATGATCTTGTGTCTTCCAGTGCTTGAATAACATTTACAATATCTCACAAACTAGTGTATACACTATCAGTACTTTATCTATAATCAATGCCATTGTGTAAACTTCATACAAATGCACTCATCATTAGCTTGAACATATGACAGGAAGTTTAAGTTTGGTTCTGTATAAGTTTTACAGCCTTTTCTTCCACCATTGATGGTGTTATAAGTGATAGCCTTATTACATCAGTGCAATTGCCATTACAGACAAACAGAAAAAAACTTAACAAAAAATAAGTGCATGATAACACAAAGGTAAAAAATAAAAAAAAACATTCAACAAAAAGAACAAAGAAACGAAAACTTATCTTCTTTTGATTATTTTCCACCTTTTTGATAAAACCATACCAAAGATTAAAAAAAAAATTATCATTTAGGTTTGAAATATCACTAAATACTACTCACAAAAATAGCTAGAATTCCACACTGAATAGATGGAAGGTCAGTGTGAGGGAAAGAAAGACACAGACTTTTAAAGAGTCTGAAGGACACTCTCTATGATTAGACAGATTCTAAGATCTCATATAGGAGACCAATACTTCTGAACCAGGTATACTCTTTGCCCATCGTAGAAAGATGTCACACATATGGGCAGAAAAAACTGAGGAGCATATCCAAGTTGAAGAGAACTAAAGCCAAATTGTGATCTAAATCATAAAATATTTATGAAACTCCATCCCAGAAAATATAAGCAGGTAAAAGTGAAAGGAGGTCCCTAGGTGTAGAGTAGTTAGGTAGCAAGAGACCATACATGACAAGTCAATTATATCCAAAACCCATGCCACTGGAAACCAACATCCATGCAGGAGTAGAACTGAGGATCATACATGTGGTACATCAACTACAATTCAAAATCCAGACATCAGGTATCAGTATCTATGTGGAGGTAGGAAAAAGGATCATACCATCAGCAAATCAACTACAATCCAAACAAGTAATAACAAAAAGAGAAAAAAAAAAGGCCCTGTAAAGAAAATAAAGAATAATAAAAAATAACTTATCCAGTCAAAGTCTCACTGAATTCTGAAGTATGGCCACAGGCAGAAGATAATAGCCTGAAAAGGAAGAAACTGTGATCTATGTAAACTGGGATAACAAAAATAAGATGCCAATGAAAAGGTAATGTATCAAATTTGATGACAAGACACCATAACAGGAAGAAAGTGATATAGAGGATTACACCATTCAAGTTAAAAGCCAAACTCAACTGGTGAGAGTGGATGAAGAAAGATTATGAACAGAAGATGGCTTCCAAGGAATGAAAATGTGGGAATAGGTGCCATGGAAGAAACTGTGTGGGCAACATAACAGCACATACAGGACATGGAAGTCTATCTCTATCAGGCTGAGGATAAAGGTAGGAATTGTACAGATGGGAGATAGTGAGGAAATAATAATTCAGATAAAGCAGAAGATATGCAGAATGACAGAGTACATCAAATATTAATGGCAAATAAATCAAATCTTTGACATCCACAGACTCAGAGGAGAAGGATACAAATCTTAAGGAAAATAAAGAAAAAAGGAAGTGAAGAGTGATTTGAACATAAACAAAATGAAGCATTGAAGGACTATATTAGTATTCCAATGCAGAAGGGCAGCCAACTGTGACAAAGGACAAATTTGGAAGGAATTCATCAACAGGGAAAGAATAGGCGAGGTAAAGGCTTTATAGTATTCAGAAAAAGGAAAGATGCAAAATAATCCATGATCATGGAGACAGAGACTGCCAATTGAAAAGCCATGCAAGGATGTCTGCAATACATCAAAAAGTGGGTTGGGCATTAGAAAACCTTTGACCAAGAGATCAATGGCAAGTTGGTTGGTTGGTTTGGCATTTTATGCCACAAAGCAATTGGTCTATCTGCACCAAACATCAGGTTGAAAGTTAAAATAAAAAGAAATATTATGATGACTAACGGCTAAGTTCAAACATCAGCGTAAGTCACCTGAAAATGGCCTTTCCAGTCCCGATTTCAAATTAATTGATGTTACAACCATTTTTTAAATTTCAAATCGAACTAGGAATCACACTAAAAATGGTCAAATTTATAAATTAATAGATTAAATAGCATTAAAAAGATTAATGGCCTTTAAAAAACTAAAAACATTTGTAAGGTGGCTAGTGTCACCAGTGTCAATGACACTGTCTAACATTATAAATAAACCTTGGGACAAAACATGTTTAAAATTGTGTTATCATTACAATTCTCAATGATGGCAAGAGGGTAAAATGTGGCTTATTGTGACCTGAGCGTCACACAGACAACACATTCATGCATCAGTCTCAGATAAAAGAAAACGATGGGTTCCAAACTATGACCAAAGCGTAGTCTATTTAGGACAATTTCCTCTTTCCGATCCTGACAGAAGCAGGATGGCCAAAGCCCAATAGAGGGTTTTATTTGGAAAAGCATGTTTTCACATTGTTCACTCCAAGTCCACTGCCACCTGGCATGGAGTCAAGCCCTGAATAAAAGACCATAGTCCATGTATGGAACAGGCACAGCAGTGATAGTGCCAGAGCAGACAGATTTAGCTGCAGTGTCATGAGCTCGTTCCCATGAATACCAACATGGCCTGGTATCAAGAAAAACTGGATAGAAGCAAATGTTAAAAAGAAAATGGCCAGTCAGTTTTGAATATCGGTGAGAACAGGGTGTGAACTAACATGCGGTGAGAACAGGGTGTGAACTAACATGAAGTGATTCCAGGGCCAGTACGGAACTAAGCAATTCAATATAAATTGTACAATTTGAGTACTGCTTAGCTTCTATGTGATTCAAGACAAGAGAAATGGCATATAGTGAACACAAACTGTAGAGGGGAGTCTGCATGCAGCCACTGAACCACAATAAACCATGGCAGAGCCCACAGAATCAGCTGATTTTGAACCATCCATATGAACAGAAATGGAAGGATGGTTTGAAAGATATTCAGCAAATAACAGATAGTACTTTTAATTGGGAGTATCTACTTTTCTCAAATGACTAAATGAAAGGTCACATCTGGGACTGTAATAAGCCATGGTGAGATAGGCTGACCAGTTGATACAAAAATGTTATCCAAAGACAGACCCAATTCATCCAACTGCACCTGGACAGGAAGGCCAAAAGGAACAATGGCAGATTGTCCATCTTGAAAAAGCATGGTCCAGTAAGAAAGAAAAACACAACCACAGGTGGGATGCTGTGGTAGAGATTGAAGTTTTGAAGCAAAGAGTAAAGATAATTGCAAACAGCAGAGGCATAGAGGAGGTTCATTAGACTTGATGTAAAAGCTCTGGAGTGGGGAAGTGCAGAAAGTCCCTGATGATGAATGGGGACCAGCATCTTCAAGTCCAAGGACCTGGCGGAGCCATAGACCAGTGACCCATGGTCTAGTTTTGATCAAGTAAGAGCACGATATATCTTTAGCATAGAACATCAATCTGCTCCCCAAGTGGTGGAAGAGAGGACAATGAGGATGTTCAGTACTCTTGTATATTTGACTCATAGCTGCTTGATGTGTGGTTTAAAGGTCAGCTTACAGTCAAAGACAAGCAAGGTCCAAGAACTTTGTCTCAGGGACCACAGGTAACACAACTTTACTTTCAGAATCAGAGTGAATACCCCATCAGTGGCAAAAGTGTATGCAAACAGTTTTAGAGAAAAAGAGAAGTTAAAAATGTTTGTTGTGGTCCACTTCAGTAAATGATTGAGGGCAGTCTGTAGCTGCCGCTCAATATATCTTGTGTTCGACGACTGACATGAGATGTGAAAGTCGTCAACATACAGCCTGTATGCAACAGTAAGATGGAGTTATTCAGTGATGGCATTAATATTTATACCAAAAAGTGTGACACTCAAAACACAGCCCTGATGGACACCAAGTTCCTATAGAAACGAACGGGAAAGTTTCAAACCCACATGAACTTGGAATCGCCTGTCAATGAAAAAATTGTTAATAAAAATAGGGAAATAACTGTGTATCCCATATAAATGGAAGTTTCAAAAAAATGTCATACATTTCTGTAGTATGATAAGCATCCGTCAAAGAATATTGATACAAGATGTGTTTGTTTGAGAAAGGCTTTTCTGACCGATGTTTCAAGTCAAATCAGGTGGTCCATGGTGGAGCACTGTCATTGGAACCCACACTGGGTGGGCAAGAGGAGGTTGTTTGACTTGAGGAACCAAACAAGATGAGCATCAACCATCCCCTTTAAGGTCTTACAGAGACAGCTCGTCAAAGCAATTGGATGGTAGTTTGAAGGAATCTTGGGATCCTTCCCTGGGTTAGAGAAAAGTAAGACAATAGTCTGGTACCAGGAATCAGGAAAAACATTCTCCTGCCAAATCTGGTTAAAAACAATTAAAAAAATAGCTCGAGAAGCAAGAGATAGATGGCACAGCATCTAGTAGTGTACATCATCAGGTCTGACCAATGAAAGGCCACCAGTGTAAAGGGCAATTATGAGATACACAATCAGCTCGAAAATAAAGAGGTAATCACTCTGCCCAAGTTTTGATGGCTAAGAAGGTGGAGGATGAAGCAGAAGTGCTAGATACCTAGCAAAAGCTTTCACCTCGATTACTGGTGATGCTCTGAGTATCAGCTTCTTCCTGGCCATCAGAAAGCAAGTTCAAGAGGAAGACAGAATTACATTGCCAACTGACCTTTTGAATATTGTCCCTTATGACTTTGGAACTGGTAGTAGAAGGCATGCTGGTTGTGAACTTAATCCAAGATTAAGGCTTTGATGCCTTACCCACCAAGCATGTCCATAGGCCTTTTGGAAAGCAATGTGGTTTGAGAGTGTGGGATATCTACAAAAAGTACCCCAGACCTGATTTTGAGCCTTCCGTGCCATGTGGCAGGCAGGATTTCACCATGAACAAAGATATCATGGAAAATGCATTGAGATTTTAGGAATACATTGAGCAGCTGCCTGTATAATACAGTCAGTTACTGCTGCCATGCAGTTGTCCACTGATGGCTTACAGATGATGGCAAGATCAAGTTCTGCGAGAGCCAATTGGCTTAATCCAGCTTCCATCAGGACACACAGATCAAGTGGCATTGACCATGGCTAGTCTCTCTCAAGGTGCATGAAAATAAGTATAAGAACCAGCACTGAAAAAGAGAAAGGTTGCAATCTGAGAGCATATGCTCTATGAAGCAACCCCTCCTACCAATATCAGTATCTTCCTAGAGGGGATTATGTTCATAATGGTCTCTCGGGATTAAAAGGGAGATGGCAACTGTTCAACAAGAACATGAAAGTCTGATTGATCATACGTCTCTTCAGGAGACAGGTAGAGAGAACAAACAGTGATGGTATGACCAAAAGAAACAGAGGGCTACGGCCTTCAAGAGTGTGTCAAGTGGCAAAGACAGGGTGAGCACATGCTGATTGACTAACAGTGCTAAACCTCCATGCACTCATCCATCTCACAGTCGGTCATTTCTGTACTAAGATAACTGCTGCAAGGTGACTGTGTCAGCAAAATTCAGAAAGACGTGCAGGAAGGTAGGAAGCAATCAATGCTTTGAAGTCATCGAGATTAGAATGTAAACCTTGTATCAAGGTGGCCATATTTATTTATGTGTAAGCAAATTGGGTGGAGAGCTCTTCTGTTTTCAACCACATCTTTTTTCTGTATTTTCTTAATTTGAGGGAGGTCTGTCGACCTCCATGAATCCTGCCCTGGGTTGACTGGGCAGACCTTTGTTGTTGGAAGAGGATTCCAGCAACTTAGGACATGAACAAATGATCAATTTGCATCTTGGAATGGGAGAAGAAGATGTATCTGAGGAAATGCCTGTACCCAGAACCAAAGAAAGTGGATCTTGGGGTTTGCTGGAATGAATGTTAGGGACAGAGATAGCTATTCACATTGATTTATCAACTTTTTTAACCATGGAGGTCAAAAGACACTTCATATGGTTTGAGAATGATTCTTTTGGAGGAACAGGGAAATCTGTCTGCACTCCCACTGTAGTAGTGGAACAAAGTTCAGCAACATATGTCTGTAACAAAGTGGTGGACAGCAACTTTCGAGCCTCTGAGTAAGTAATGTTTTGAACCATTTTCAAATGTTGCACCTCTTTTTCTTCCAACCATTTAGGGCAAGAGCCATTGCAATTAATGCAATGAGGGTCCGTTTCACACTCATAGGCATTGTGGTCATTGCCACTGCAAATGACACACACATGAAGGAACTACGACAATGTTTTTGAGTAACCAAACAACTGACACTGGAAACATCTGAGAGGGTTTGGAATGTATGGCTGTACCTTGCAATTAAGATAACCTGCCTTAATGGTGGCTGGTGGGTGCGGTGATGTAAATATTAAAATGAGGACATTTGTCAACATCATAATTCCATCTTTACAAGTGGAGATACACCTCACTGCAAAAAATCCTTGGGTGGAGAATCCAGCAAGAATCTCTGGCTCAGGTATGTTTTTCAAACCCCTCTCAACAATAACTCCTTATGATGAATTCAAAGAAGCATGGGGCTTTGGTATATCCCCAATCACCTTTGAATGTAAAAAAGTTCACTGTGTTTAGATGTGGATGTTTTCGCCAATATATCACCAGAGCAAAGGTTTTTTTGATTGATTTTGAAGAGCCAGCAAGTCCCTCTAGTCTCTTCTGAATAGAAAAAAGGGAGACATTTGCCCTAAAGGTTTGCCTGAAAGAAAATGTAATATAAGAAAACGAGGTACAGGTGTTACACATGTTAAAGATTCTGAGCAGCAATCTTCAAGATGTGGTCGTTTACCTGTGGACTTTTTTTCACTATTTTATTTATGTTTTTATTTGGGGAATCCATAATGAAAAAATAATGTTTTGGCACTCACTGACCCCACCCACCATGCAGCCATGCAAAGGAAAACACAACAATGCCAAATAAGAACATGTCAAGGTTTTGTAAGTACTATACCCAAACACTAGCATCAGATACAATGTCCTCAACACCTGTTGAGATCATCCAACATTGGTACTTGGTTGAACCCTAGCCCAAATGGACCAGCCAACTGACCCTATGAGGGTCACTCCTCGGCTACCCGTCTACAGGAATTCAAAGCCAAAGTGGTGCATTTGGGTTGGACCCCTCAACCACCAGGATCCCCTCCTCTCCTTCATGGGTCACCACTTATGGTAAACACATGGGTGTATGTTTAGATCCCAGAGCAGGTAAAATGAAAGAACAGAACCTTCCCTGGGAGGTTCTCTCACCTCGTACAGGAATCCACACTGAGGTGATATCAATGGCAGAACATGTTCCATTTACATTTATAAACTTATATGGAGGAATGGTAAATGAAATAAGTAAGAAAAGAAGATGCTTGTTGGATGAAGCACCTGTGACCAACTATGACAAAAAGTAGATGAAGTTGAACAAAGAGGTTGCATAGGGGTATGCCTAAGCTGGAGAAACCAAATCACAGCTGGGAAGGCCAGTAAGAATCAATCAGAAGGATTTGACATAAAATGGCATGGATGATTAAAATCACCCAATGAAGAAGTCAAATGGGAAAATAACTGTATAGGTATTTGTTGGTCCTGGCTGGAAGCATTGATAGCAAGAAGATGAGGAACCAGAGACCAAAAAAGGGCAATTTGCGGTTTAGAAAGATGACAAAAGGACGATGTGAAAAGTATTCCATTGGAGGCAAAGTGACTAAAAAACAAAATGATCTGAAGACCACTTTCACATAGGTTCTCTGGATGAGAAAGCTAATCTGCAACAAAACTGAAAGCACTCAGAACATGATATGCAATGATATGAATCAGAATCTAATATATGAATATAGAAGGATTGAGATAACCAGCCACTGTAAAACTGTCAGAATAGATCATTATCAGATTATGTCTGGCCAGATGGAGAAAATGAACCAAAGAGCAATGTATAGTGAGATGTCGATTTGAAGCTTCCTGTTGATTGATTCAGGTCTCCCATCCCTGAAGAGATGCATCCATGAACATGTGTAAATCTGTACAAGAAGCAATCAGGACACCCATCAACATGTGATGCTTGTCCAACCACCAAAGCAGATTGTCAACAAAGGTAGAAGGAAGAGTATTAAGAGTTGTCAAAAAGTCCTTGCAAAAGCCTACTGAAGATCCTGTGTATGAGCCCAACCTAAGGAGATAAAGGGTTGAGATGAAAGACCATATTTCCAAATGCAATAAAACCTCATGAGCTGTAATAGATGGAGCATTAAGAGCATACTGAATTGAGAGCTTCATCACACAAAACTGAAGAGGAGAAATTTGGGCCTGACTAAGATGAGTGTTGAAACAGTACACAAATGAGCAAAATTATGACAGATCACAGAAATGACTTTTCCAACTTGATTAGCCAACCAACTCGAGCTACCTCCAGGAGCAACTGATGAGTGTGATGGGCAGACTACTGTTCAGAACAAGCTAACAGTAGCCAGTCATCCACATAATGATGAAAGTACAACCCAAGAACATATGACAAGTTAACACTCTGACCTTTCAAAAAGAAACATATGGGGCTGAAGCAAGCCTGAAGGGCAATTATGCATAACTCATAAATCTTTCTGTAGACAAGATCATGACTTAAGAGATATGGGGACATGCAAATAAGTATTTCTGACATCCATCTTGGTCATCCATAAAAGGTAAACCTGATGGGAAGTCCACCAGTCTCCAGTTTTCTTGGAAACAACAAACAGCCTGGAATAAAAGCCTAAATAAAAATGGTGAACAGATTTGATGATGTGTTGAGACAGAAAGTCTTGTACCTCCTATAACAGATGCTAGCTGGTGTTAGGATTCTAGGGCTTTAGGAAAGAAAATGGGTACATGAGACAAAAGAGAGGGAGTAAAGAATTCTAGCACACGTTCCTCTGATAAGACTTGAAGAACCCACTAATCTGCAGTGAAAGAATGCCAAAGGAGAACAAATTTGTACAGCTGAACTCCCCCAGACTGAAACCAGTGGACAGTCACCAGTACTATGTAAAATAATATGATGAGATGAGAAACAGGTGAGGATAAGCATGGTAAACAAGAATAAAGGCTTATCTTTGCTCTGATTTTAACAAATATGCCATCAAAGAGGTAAAAGACTTGTGCATAAAATATTATTATGCATATAAATGGCAGAACTAATAAGAATAGCTGTTTATGTGAGGGAGGTAATGCACCATATTGGAAATTACTTAATTTACTAATTACAAGTAAGAAAAACAGTATTATCCTAAAGCTCCTTGTATCATGCAATGCACCAAATTAATTAGTACGTCTCATTAGATACAATTATTTGAAAAGAATTATAATGGTCCTTATTTTTAAAGTTTGATTTACAACACTCTCACACCTTCATTATTTCAACAAGTAATTCACCTTAAATTTAATCCATACTGAATAAACTTTATGGGCTGATCAAAGTATTTGAAACTTTACCTTGTAGCTCACATTGTATCTACATATTCTAAAATGATCTAGAATATTCAAAATAATTCTGGATGGTTATAGATTATTATGGAATATTTTAGCATATTTTTATGGAATATTACAGAGTATTCCACATTACTTCAAATGTTCAAAAACATTCCATATATAGAAAACCTATGTTGTCATTTTATACTTCTGGAGTATTTTGTATGACATGACAGTATTTTCTGGAATTTCAATGAGGGTATATAAGCACTTGAGCAAATTCTTCTGAATCATTTCAACCAACACATCCAATGCAAATGCATAATGCAACACGAAGTTAGACTACACTTTGGTTGTTTGATTCAGAGGAAACTGAATTAACAGGAAACAATTTACTTTCAAATAGGTAAATACCGTGTCTGTTTATCTACCATCACAAAACATTATAGAAGACAGTTCACAAAAGCTCTAAAGTTGTGAGCAAGGAGACTTCAGATTTTTGGAAGAAGGTTGAAATTCTAAAAGGAAAACTGAAACACAGCAAGCTAATGGAGCAGAGTTTGTCAATAACCTGAGCAACCTGTTTGACATCACTCAAGAATGCTGACCCTGACCAAGCAAGAATTGTCACAGAAATGGAGCAAAGTTATAACAAAGATTAAAAAAGAATCTTCTGTATATGGTTTGTTGACATCATATCTTAAAAATTCTCCCGATAAGTATTTGAGAACTTTATGGACCTTTCCTCTGGTACAGATATTATAAATTTCAATCACTTCCAACAACCTTGAAAATATACAGACCAGTCAAGTTTGGAAACTGCAATTGACCATGATGAAGTAGCAGAAGCCATAGAGAAAGCTAAGAATAGTATCACTAGGTTTGCTACAAGACAACTTCTTATCAGCCAACCAAGACATGAGCACAGAGCTTCTTGAACCAGCCACAACATTCCTTGGTGAAATCCCTCCTCATGGAGTGTGCTTTATAACACCTAGAGCATTGATCATACATAATGGATGGTCCAGGCATTATATGTCCTTCAGATCTAAAAGCTTATTTGACAATTTAAGCTCACTGGTCATAAGAAAAAAAGAATTCCATAGTATCTGCATTTTTGTTGTTTAAGTCTATCTTGGAGCATGGTTATGCTCCTCATCGTTAGCTTAGCTTCCTACAATATATTGTTAAATATGAGGAAGTGAATTCTACTCTAAGAATCTGCCTGCCAAACATTTCCTGGGCATCAAAAAATTTCTTCATGAGAAACTCACTGACTGGGCATTATTTGATTCATCTGTATCAATGAGACAAAGTAAACAATACTAAAAGTTCTAAATGAGAAATAAAGCATAAATAAATCTTAATTTATCTTCCTGATAAATAAGTATTGGGAAGTCTGGGAATGTAACAATTGAAGGTTTCATCACAAAGAACACAACAGATTTCTTCAGATGTCTTGAAATTCCATCTGGATTTCTTAATTATGACTCTGAATCCTACAAGTAAGAGTTCAGAAGACTATAGGGAAGCACTACAGAGAGTTCAACACTTGAATGTGGTAAACCACACCACAATTCTAAAGTATAATGTCATCATAGCAAAAAAAGAACAGAAGCAATTCCTCCTTCAAGAACATAGAATACACTTTCTAATAGCAAAAAGAAAACAGGAATAATGTAAATGTGACTAACACCACCAAAATCATATAAGCATGTGATTATTGGACATGAAGTAAGATAATGTTTCAAATAAATCATTTATAATACATAAAATATAAGATTTTATATCACATTGTACTTATGGAACCAGGCCATTCAAGTCTAAAACTTGAAACTCATCGTGAAACATCCAAATGTCATCCAAAACGAATAAAATTTGCATTTAATATTTTTTTTGTATATTGTAATAAAAATCAGGGGTGACAGCTATAGAGCTTTTAACCCCAAATTTTACCTGCAATTGACCATGATGAAGTAGCAGAAGCCATAGGGTAATTTAATTTGACATCTATTGTGAGTTATCAAAGCAGCAAGATTAAACATTTATAATTTTAAAATTCTTACTCACATGTTATTATGTTTCTATTGGGAATTAAACAAATTGGTTTCATACCAACACAAAGAATTTGAGATTTTACATGCTCATCACCAAGTAAGGATTTTTTGCTACACAGCTACTGAAGTCTGACAATCAAGAAGCTGAGAATATCAAAAACCTTCAAGATTACATAAAAGTTGGATGAATCAGATGAAAACTACATTTAATGTAGTATGAAACTGACAATATTAATTTTAACCAATATTTAATATGTTGTTCCCACCATTGCACATAAAACTGGGTCTTACGAAACAATTTGTCACAGCTCTTGATAAGGAGTCTGCAGCCATCAAGTACCTTCGAGACTTCTTCCCTAAGCTGTCTGAGGCAAAGGTCAAAGCTGGTGTCTTCTTTAAACCACAAATAAAGAAGATCCTGGAGTGCACAGAATTCCCCAAGAAGCTCAGTAGGAAGGGAAAAAATAAAGCTTAGGGTAGCTTTGTCGCAGTAGTCTGGGACTTCTTGGGCAATCACAATGCCGAGTATTATGTGGAATTGTTTGAGACTCTGGTGAAGAATGAAAAACTACGGCAAAATGGCTGCAGGATGTCCCTGAAAGTCCATATTCTTGACATTCATCTTGATAAATTCAAGGAGAGCATGGGACCATACTCAGAAAAGCAAGGCAAGCACTTCCACCAAGATATATTGGACTTTGAATGCCGCTACCAAGAAGAGTATAACAAAAACATGATGGGAGACTATATTTGGGGTCTGATACGTGAAAGTGATTTACCTTACAGTTGCAAATCTCGAGAAACTACTCACTTCTGAACATTTCTGTTCATTGTTTGTATAACTTTAGTATAAACACATGTAAATCTTGATTAATATGTTGTTTTATTCAGACCTTATTGTTAATGAAAATGTGCAAGTTTGCCCATTTTTACATAGAAAATATGTTAATTTCTAAATTTCATTATCCAAGTCACAAAAGCAAAGTTTGAAGGTAATAATGGCTATTTTCTGTACTTTTACAACATAAGCAATTAAGAAATAACACATACCATCCAGGAACAAAATTTGTGTTACACAGTGTAATTGATCAACAGGTGTTATGCAACAGAAATAGGCTTAAGTTCAATTTTGGCCACCTTAAGACATTCCCCATACTTCAAAGAGTTTAAGTACAAATTTTTGTTAACATTGGCCAAATAGACTTGGAGAAGTGAGGGAAGCAAACAGACACATTTGTCTAGATGGACAAAGATATAGATATATTAATGATAACACATATATGAAATATGCTTCAATTTTGAAACAGTAGATATATACTGACAGTAACAAGCATATACATCACAGTATGTAAGCTGCAATTTGTCACAAGAATGCTTAAGAGCAGTTTTTGTGAGAAAGTATGTAACATGAAAACAACTACAATGAGAGTTTCAATCTTTTGTTAACAACTACATAAGTATTGAAAGCTAAAGTGTACCTTCATATATTTGAGAATACTTTATTTGCAAACCCAAAAAACAATGACATAAATTAACATGCTACTCACAAGTTTGGGTTTAAAAAATGGGAGGTGGAACATCTTTCTTCAATTGAAATTCTAATGGAAATCCCACAATGTGGTATTAACATATGTTGCTTAACATCATCAAAAGCATATGTTGGTTCATGAATTCGGCAAAAAGAAATACCACGAGTGCCTGTAGGAATTTTAAAAATATATTTTTAGATGTTAAAACTTTGATCCTCATTACCAAAGCATAGTGTGCAATAAACTACATTAGATTATTTTAAATTTTCTCCAATGATATGTATTTTCATATTGTTTACTAAACTAGAATACACAAGAAATAGAAAAGGAGCATGGACAATTTTGTGCTCTCGAACTTGACTGAAATATAAGATGCATAGTTATTCAACTTCATTTTACTCCATCCTCTACACATGTAAAAGAAACAGGCAGACCAACAAGACTGAAAAATAAATAAACTGAATATTGTAAATTTTATGATTGAGTTTAAATTTATATGCATACTTATTCCCAAAAGAAATCTAATATTAATATCAAAATTGTCAGATTTCTTTAAACTTTAAGAATTTCTTGTTGCAAACCCTATATTAGAACCCCAAAACAATTAAAATTTTATATTTTTAGAATTCAAAAGAATTTCAAATAGGGGCTTAATTTTGAAATAATGAAGACTTTTCCTTATTTATTTTGATTTTATGTTGTTTATAAAATATTCACTCAAGTTTTTCAAAAGTCCTTTATGTATTGCAGAGTATTCATCATTTGCTTATATTTTTCCACTCTCCCACTGTCCATGTGACTTCCCACAAAAGTTTTAGAAAATTTCACATAAACTCTATTTTCTTATCATAACTTTTATTCTATTGAAAGTTTCAGTTGTGATGAAAGTTTGTTTGTGAAGATGAGGAAAGAAAGTATTTTAGAGATAGGTAGCTGTTTCAAGTTCATTTTAATTCTAAATATCTTAAATTCAAGTCAGGTAGGCTTTCCTTTAAAATACTGTAAGCCAGTAAACCCCTACTAATAAACATGAAGAAAGAAACTGAAAGTATAAAACTACAAGCTATATGGTAGAAAGATTAATAATCTAGAGAACATAAAATATGAATATAATCTAGGACCAAAATATTATTTGCACAGCTGGATTTGAAGAAGAAAGAGTGGAGCAAACAAGTCTCATAAAAATACTAGGTCTAAAGACCACTTGGGGAAAAAAAAAAAAAAGCATTCTTCTCAGTAGGACACACCTTTGTCCATGGTGTCCTTTAATTCAGGCAAATGAGTTGGCTTTTTTGAGCTGTAAGTAAATTTGTGGATCCAACAATGAGACAAAGGTGGTGGCACAAACAGGTAAGAGGAATATCATATCTTCTACATTGAAAATTTCTTTACAAAGTAGTTCTGAGACCTATTTTAAAATGATGTACTTTAGAAGCAGTATTCCATTGTCATCCATACTGTAAATGACCAGTGAGACAAACAGTTTGCCAAATTAATGGGTGCTCTGGAAGAAACTTAGAAAAACCTAAGCACTCCTCAAGAATGAGTTCAACAATTTGAGAACAATGAAAGGGAAACATCTAATACAAATAAATAAAAGAATAAGAATACAGATGATAACCATCATGATTTGAGATATAATGGTAGGGACATTTCTGATATCTAAATGCCACAGAAAGACGTGTGTGTGTGTGTGTGTGTGTGTGTGTGTGTGTGTGTGTGTGTGTGTGTGTAAAAGAATAACTAATAGTTTGATGACATGTGAAGAAACAGTGTAAAAAACTAAGAAATCCCTTCAACAAGTGAAAAATGAAAATAGGTGAATGAGGAACATATAAATAAGCATCTTTGGAATCCCCAATCTTCATCCAAAAACCCTGATGAAGAAACTCATTTGTTAATCATAGGCTCTAGTTATGAAAGAGAAATAATTAGATAATAGATGAGGCCTAAAAAATCAAAGATTATTCACCAATCTCTCATTGTTTTTGGCACCACAAAGTAACAAGATTAAAATTCTTATGAAAACATATAATACAATAAGCATATACATGTATTGTGGAAAAGGTTTGAAACTGCCAGATCCAAAATAAATAGAAACAGGAAGAGTCAAATTTGGATAATGAGTAACATAATGAACCCAAAGAATGTGAAGGATCCATAGACAATCAAGTATTTTAGATGACCCTCAAAAGTCCATATAAAGAAGTCATCCAGAACAGAGATCAACGAGTGAATCACAAAAGACACATCTTGCTTACATCAACACTAAGACATTAAAAATATCATCAAAAGTTAACATTTTTCATTACTAAAAATGTATTTTTGATAGATGCTAACATTTTTTTACATCTAACATTCTTGATTCAGTACTGTTCTCTATAAGCAACCTTTTCTGTTTGCCTCTAGCCTTAAGGCTCCAACCTAAGTTCATGTGTTTCTATATGATATGTCTGCAATGCTAAATGTGAATAAGTATGCAACAATCTTTCTTGAACACTGCTTTCTAGCATATTTGGCTCTCTCTACACTAATTATAATCATTTTACAATTAAGGAAGAAAGTAAGATGCACCAGAAGTGAGGAAGAAAGATCAGAAGTGTATCTATTAAAAATACATTTTCACTACTCAAAGATGTTCATTTCTGATACAACATGTAACCTCTCTCTCATACACATAATTAGAATCCATGTTGAAGTGGGATGAACCTCCTTTTGGAAGTACCTGAAGAGAACCCATGAAAAACAATATGCTATATTTTGGAACAGAATAGAAGCAAACTCATGGGAAACTGCATCTTGTCTGTACCAATGTATACTCTTTGTCTGAAAAGGAAGAAAGGAAAAGTAATATAAGTCTACAATTGAGTAAGGACTTGTGTTGGGTGTGTCAATCTAACATTAGACCACTAAAGAACCTGACATCCAGTATGAAGAGGAAACACAGGCGAAAAGGGCATACTGTGCTACATGGAAAGAATAACACTGCCCTATTATCTATTGAGTGGTATTGGTCATACTCAGAAGACATCCTCCATGGTCCACCTCCTAAGTGGCTAGGAACTGGCGAGTAGTAAGGACTCCCATGGTCCACTAGAAGTTAAAGGGGGTTGAAAACATGAACAGCAGTCTAGAGGAGAACATCACTGTAAAACAGTACAATAGGTGACCACTAAAACCCTAACTTTTAATAGCAGATCACCACTAAGTTTTAAATGAGATATGAAAGATGGTCAGGCATCACCTTGATTGCTTTACCCATGCTTGTTCATGAGTGAGTAAAGTTTGGATTAGGCCTTTTTAGGTAAAAAAAAAAAAAAAGCACTTCAAGAATACTTTAAGTGGTCTTGTATAACACCTCATCTGATGATACACACTATATGAAACCAGAAATGCCCTACAATTTATAAATTTTGATTAAATATATTCTAGCAGGCAACACTCCAATGAGAAGGATCCCGTAAGTGTCGAGAGGGCTCTGTAAAAATAGGGTAAAAAAAAAATAAAAGACTTATCCAATCTTACACAGTACAATATGTGTAAAATAGTGACCAAAATCAGTTCCTAGCCCAAAGAGAAAGAAATAACCAGATAACATTGGAAATGGGCAACCAGGAAGTAAATTAGGAGGCAAATTTGATAGAAAATACTTGGAAATACTGACATGTATCTCCTACCAACAAAGAATATGTTACATCAAGAAACTATCAGGCCCATCCTGTGAAATTAACAGGAGAAAGATCACAAATGGATGAAAAATTCCATAATAGAAAGGGATAGGATTGGGAACCATGAAAGGAAGAAATGCAAGTCAAATAACAATAGACCACATAAATGAAACAAAGGAGGTGATCAGGATCTAAACTGGATTGAAAGGAAAAGATATAGGAATGAATGCACAATCATCTAATGCACCACAGACATTTTGTAAAAAAAAAAAAAAAAAAAAAGCAGAAGCTGAATAGTGAAGCATATAGGAGCAACAAAATAAAATGCGAGAAGAATCTATGGTGTACACATCAGTATGCTAAGGATCAAAAGCGAGGAGAAGGAAACAAGTTTTAAGGAACAGAAAACCAAAGGTTTCAAGAGAAGTAGATTGATAGCATGACAAATAATATTAAAGGACCATGTCAGGTAGGATAGATTAACAAGTAAGGCTGGGGAGAAAAAAGGAGCAATGGAATGAACAGACCAAAAAGCAGCTAAGAGAACAACCCAGTAACAAGCAATAGTTGAGACAGACAAGCCCTGGTTAAATGCCATGAGGAAAACATAGACTGAGAACAGAAAAACTAAAAAGTGAAAAAAAAAGTCACAAAGACAAGTATTAATAAATAAACCACTTCCACTGATAAACTTATATAAAGGAAGGAAAAACAGAATGGAACAGGAAAAGGGTATAAGTGAAGAAATCCATGGAAATCCTGCAAAAGACCAGATAATTCTCAAATGTAAATCCAGTGTGTTGAGTGAAGTGAAAGGAAGAAAGTATGAACCTGAAGAAGGTTGCAGGAAAACAGAAGAGAAAAATGAAGTCAGAAAACTCAGCAGAGGGAACCACAATTGAGCCAGCAAATAGGGTGTCACCAGAAGGACCCATGAACAAGTATTTCAAACCAGGGAAAAATTTTTTTTATGGAGAGACAAATGTGAGGTAAGCACAAAAGAAGAGATTGAACCATTCCTGACTGAATACATTCACTGCCAGTGTCAACAGATGGGAAACAGAAGACCCGAATATGGAAGGCTTGGCATTGTCATAAGTGACAAAAGTCAATGTGAGGTGTGCTCACCAGACAATATTAAAGCCATCACAAGACGTGAAGATTGATGGTCCACTCAGGAGAAACCCAAGAGAGGTACCACTACTCATATAGTTAGTTTGTTTGAAGTTAAGCATAACACTACACAAAGTTCTTTTTGTGCTGTGACCACCACAGGTACCAAAACCTGGTTTCTAGCATTGCAAGTCTGTAGATATACTACTGTGTCAATGGGGTCCTGATCATGTGGAGCCCACAATAAAGATGCATGTCAATACAACACTCACATGGTGCAGCACCTCGTAGGGAACATCATCAGATCTGACTGATGTACTGCCAGACTGATGAAGAACAAGCTTGAGTACCATCAGTGTGAAGGGGCAATTATAGTAATAGAGACAATCAGCCTAAAAGGAAAGATGTGATCACTCTGCTGAAATTTGATGGCCAAGAAGGTGGAGAAAGAAACAGAAGTGAAAGATACATGAGACGAGTTCTTGCCAAGAATATTGGCAATACCCTGTACATCAGCAACTTCTTGGCCACTAGAGAACAAATGTGGAAAAGGAAAGGGGAAGTATATTTCCTACTGACCTTCCAAGTATTGTCCCACAAAATTTTGGAACTGGTGATAGAAGATATGCTAGTTCTGAACTCAATCCAAGATTCCTTTTTGCTTTGATGTCTAATCTGTTGTGCACTGGCATAGGCCCAATGGAAATCAATGTAGTTCAAAGAAGCAGGATATCTGTGAAATGTATCACAGGCCTGTTTTTCAGCCTTCCATGTTTCCTAGCAGGCAGGATTCCACCATGGATGAGGATATTATGAAAGACATGGTCAAGGTCTAAGGAATGTGTGTGTTTTCTTAGAGCAAAGCCACATCAGGCTATCTGCTGAGCCCACCGAGGGGAATCAAACCCCTAATTTTAGCACTGTAAATCTGGAGACATACCGCTGTACTAGTGGAGGGTGATCTAAGGAATAGAAGAGGTACTATGTGAAAAATACAGTCAGTCACCACTACCATGCAGTCGTCTATCAATGGCAGACAGATAACAGTTCCAAGAGTGTTGAAAATTGGCCAGTTGGCTTGGTTTAACTGCCACTGAAGCACACACATTGGGTGGCAACAACCATGGCAAATCTCCTTACAAATAATAGGAAAATGATACCTACCCTGTGGGTCACTGTAAACTCTCCAAGAAAAGCTTGAGAAAAGAAGGGTTGCAGACAGAAGATAAGTATAAGAACCAGTACTGATGAGAGAATATTTGTGATCCGAGATCATACACTCTATGGAACAACCACTCTAATCAATATCAGTACAACCTCAGAGGGGATTGTGTCTCCCAGAATTAAATTGGCAAACAGCAATTGTTCAATGACACCATCAAGGTTTGATTGATAATAAGTCTCTCCAGGAAACAGGTAGGTAGAACAAAGAGTGATGGTACAACCCAAGGAAACAGATTGCAACAGCTCCCATGGGTGTATCAAACTGCAAAAATAAAATAAATACATGCTAGTTGACCAGCAATGCAACCACACCATGCACTTGCCCATCACACAATCTGTCATTCTGGTATAAATAAAACTGCCAAAAGGTGACTGTATCAGTAGGTTTGAGAAATGTTTCCTGTAAGGAAAGACACACATGATAATATGATTTATGTCCATGCAAGTGTTGATAATGACTGTTAGATTCACTTTTTAATTGATTGATTGATTGATTTAGTGTTTTATGGCACAAAGCAGTGAAGCTATCTGCGCCAGACATTCGGTAAAAATGTAAAAAAAAAATAAAAATAAATAAATAAATTTAGTAATAGACATAAATGGAAATGAAGGTAAAACAAAAAAGTATAAAACCAATGTTGACACCTAGTCTACAATGTTAAGAGTATAAGAAGTTGTAAGGTATTTACTCTAGCAAAATGGTAATGATCATAACCTGCCAGGAAGACTAACAGGTAAGTTCAAGAACCACCGTCAATCACCTGAAGTTGGCCTTTCCAGTCCTGGTTCCGGGTTATGTGTCATAGCAGCTATTATCAAAATGTAAAAGAATAAAAGTTTTAAAATTGTAATAATGAGTAGCCAAATGTCCACTAAAAAGATAAAATCAAGTAAATGGAGTAAAATTTGTAAAAGTAATTGAAGATAAAAGCAAAACGGCAATTAAAACAGAAAATGGCGTAAAAACCAATGTTGACATCCAGTCAACAAAGTTGTAAAGGACTACTTGTAGCAGAATGGTAATGATCATAACCCACCAGGAAGACTAACAGGTAAGTATAAAAACCACCGTCAGTCACCTGAAGTTGGTCTTTCCAGTCCTGGTTCCGGGTTATGAGTCAATATGGCCAGTACTAAAAAGTTAAGTAGTAAAAGTGTGAAATGATATGCAGCAAAAGTATAATAACAACTCGCCAGGACGACTAACGAGTAGTTCAAACAGTAGCGTTAGTCACCTGAAGTTGGCCTTTCCAGTCCTGGTGTCGAGTTATTTAATGTTCTGGCCATTGTCCAATGTCAAATTGAAGGAGAGAGATTAAAACTGTAAAAAAGGAACCACAATTAAAAAGATTAATGGCCATTAAAAAATTAAAAACATTATCAAGGTGGACAGAGTCACCATCACCAATAACTCTGTCCAATGTTACAGACGACCCTGGGAAAAAATATATTTAAAATATTGCCGTCGTTGAGAATTGTAACGATGGCCTGGTATCCAGAAAAACTGGATTGAAGTAGCTGCTAATGAGAAATGGGCCAGTCGGTTTGAAAAGTTTGTTGAATATCAGCATGAAGACAACACCATAGAATTGCTAACGCATAGGGTGATGGTAGCAATTCCAGGGCCAGTATAGAACTAAGCGAATCAGTATAAATAGTGCAGTTGGAGTACTGCTCAGCTGCAATATGATCCAGGGCAAGAGATATGGCATACAGTTCAGCAGTGAACACAGAAGCTGTAGAAGGGATTCTGCGTGCAACTACTGACCCATAGCAAACCATAGCAGAGCCCACTGAATTACCTGATTTGGAAACATCTGTATAAATGGGAACTGAATGATTGTTTGAAAGATATTGAATAAAAGACGGTACTTCCAATCTGGAGTATCTGTCTTTTTTAGGTGACTGAAAGAAAGGTCACATTTAGAGGCTGTAATAAGCCATGGTGGGATGGGCCAACCTGTGGAATCTGCAATGTTATCCAAGGACAGACCCAATTCATACAATTGCGCCCGGATGCTAAGGCCAAACGGAGCAATGACAGATCGTCTGTTCTGAAAAAGTACTGCCCACCGAGAAAGGAAAACATTTCCAGGTGGGATGCTTTGGTAAGGAATGAAGTTTCGAAGTATATTGTAAAGATAGTTGCAAACGGCGAAGGTGTAGAGAAGGTTCATGAGATTCAATGTATATACTTTGAACTGGAGAGGTACGGAAAGCCCCAGTGCAGAGTCGAAGTCCTTGGTGATGAATGGGGTCCAGCATTTTTAAGGCCGAGGGTCTGGCAGAGCCATAGACCATTGATCCATAATCGAGTTTCGATCCAATAAGAGCACGATATACCTTTAACATTGAACAGCGATCTGCCCCCCAACTGGTAGAAGAGAGAACATGGAGGATGTTCAGTGCTCTTGTGCATTTGACCCGAAGCTGCTTTAAGTGTGGTATAAAGGTCAGTTTATGATCAAAGATAAGCCCCAAGAACTTGGTCTCTGGGACCACTGGTAGCAAAACTTCACCGATATGAAGTTCAGGATCAGGGTGAATACCCCGTCGACGGCAAAAGTGCATGCATACAGTTTTGGAGAGAGAGAAATTAAAGCCGTTCGTCAGAGTCCACTTCCGTACACAATTGAGGGCAGTTTGTAGTTGCCGCTCAATATATCTCATGTTTGACGACTGACATGAGATGTGAAAGTCGTCGACATACAGTCCATTCGCAACAGTGAGAGGGAGTTGTTCAGTGATGGCATTTGTCTTTATACTGAAAAGTGTAACACTCAATACACAGCCTTGAGGGACTCCAAGTTCCTGTACAAAAGAACGGGTAAGTGTCAAACCCATACAAACTTGGAATCTTCTGTCCATTAAAAATTTTTTAACATTTAATAAACATGGGTAGATAGCCACGTAACCCATATGTATGGAGGTCTCGCAAAATGCCATACCTCCATGTTGTGTCGTAAGCCTTCTCTATGTCAAAGAATATTGATACAAGATGTTGGCGGTTGAGAGAGTCTTCTCTGATAGATGTTTCAAGACGAATTAGGTGGTCTGTGGTGGAGTGCTGTCGACGGAACCCACACTGGGTGGGCGAGAGGAGGTTGTTTGATTCAAGGAACCAAACAAGACGAGCATTAACCATCCTTTCTGAGGTCTTACAGAGACAGCTCTTCAAAGCAATTGGACGGTAGTTTGAAGGAATCTCGGGATCTTTCCCTGGCTTAGAGAAAGGTAAAATAATAGCCTGGCGCCAGGCATCAGGAAAAACATTCTCCTGCCAGATCCGGTTGAAAACAATCAGAAGGACATGAAGAGAAGCAGGAGATAGATGGTGCAGCATGTCATAACGAATATCATCAGGTCCAACAGACGTACTGGCAGACCGATGAAGGGCCATTTTTAGTTCCACCAGGGTAAAGGGACAATTATAGTCAAAGAAACAGTCAGTTTGAAAGGAAAGAGGTGATCGCTCTGCTCAAGTCTTGATGGCCAGGAAGGTGGAGGAACAAGCAGAAGTGCTAGATACCCGGCAAAAGCTTTCACCTAGAGTGTTAGCGATGTTCCAAACATCAGTCACCTCCTGACCATCAGAGAGTAAGATCGAGAGGGGGACAGAATTGTAGTGCCCAATAACCTTTCGAATCCTGTCCCATATGATCTTGGAACTGGTGGTAGAAGATATGCTGGTTGTGAACTTAATCCAAGATTCCTTCTGGCTTTGACAACTTACCCACCTAGCATGTGCATGGGCCTGTTGGAAAGCAACCCGGTTTGAAAGTGTGGGATATCTACGAAAAGTATCCCAGGCCCGTTTTTTGAGCCTTCCGTGCTAAGTGGCAAGCAGGATTCCACCACGGACGAGGATATCGTGGAAAACGTGTGGAGGTTTTAGGAATACACTGAGCAGCTGCATGTGTAATACAGTCAGTTACCGCTGCTACACAGTTGTCTATTGATAGCTGATTTACGATGGCAGGATCAAGTTCTGCGAGAGCAGTGAAAGTAGACCAGTCTGCCTGATACAGCTTCCACCGGGGCACGCGGGTAGGGTGGCATCGACCACGGCCAGTCTCTCTCAAAAGTATAGGAAAATGATCACTGCCTAGTGGATTACTGTCAACCCTCCATGAAAAATGGGAGAATAATGAAGGGGAGCAAACTGAGAGATCAATAGTGGTAAAGGACTGACTAAGTGCATGAAAGTAAGTGGAAGAACCAGTATTGAAAAGAGAAAGATTGTGATCAGAGAGCATCCGCTCTACAGATCGGCCCCTCCCATGAATAATAGCATTTCCCCAGAGGGGATGATGTCCATTAAAATCCCCTAGGATTAGAAATGGAGATGGCAACTGTTCAACGAGAGCATCAAGATCTGATTGATCATATGTCTCTCCAGGGGACAGGTACAGAGAACAAACAGTGATGGTATCACCCAAGGAAACACGGATGGCTACAGCCTCCAAGGGTGTGTTGAGTGACAAAGACAGGGTGGGCACGTGTTGATCAACCAACAGTGCTACCCCCTCCATGTACTCGACCATCACATAACCTGTCATTTCTGTACAGAGAAAACTGCCGAATGGAGACAGTATCAGCAGTTTTGAGAAATGTTTCTTGTAAAGAAAGACAAACAGAATGATAGGAAGCAATCAGAGTTTTGATATCACCCAGATTAGAACGTAAACCTCGACAGTTTCATTGTATCAAGGTGGCTATTTTTAAGAACGGGTAGGTGAAGTGGCTGGAGAACCCTTCGGTTTACGACCAAGTCTTTTTTCTTTACTGTCTTTAGTCGGAGGAGGTCTATCAACCTCCATGGATCCTGCTCTGGGTTGGGTGGGCAGGTTTTTGTTATTGGAAGGGGAATCAAGTGACTGAGGACGCGAACGAATAATTGTTTTGTCTCTTGTGGTGGGAGCAAAAGATGTATCAGAAGAAATGCCTGTATTTGAAACTGAAGGACGTGCATCTTGAGGTTTATTGGAAGGTATGGGAGGAACAGAGATGGGTGTGGAAGTCGATTCATCAACCTTTTTAACCACGGAGGTCAAAAGATTTTCATTTGTTTTGAAAACGATTCTCTTGGAGGCACAGAGAGATCTGTCTGCACTCCCACTGTAGTTGTGGAATGAAGTGCAGCAGCATATGTCCGAGATGGAGTTGTGGACAGCAATTTCGAAGCCTCAGGATAACCAATGTTGTGTCGTTTTCAAAAGCTGCACCTCTTTTTTCCTCCAACCATTTTGGGCAAGAATGAAAGTAAGAGGGGTGAGAACCATTGCAGTTTACGCAATGTGGGTTCATGTCACAGTCATAGGCATCGTGGTCCTTGCCTCCACAATGAGCACATGTCAGGGAACCACGACAAGATGTCTTTGAATGGCCAAACCCTGCAAATGAGATAACCTGCCTTGATGGTGGCAGGTGCACGTGGTGAAGTAAATGTTAAAACGAGGTTTTTGTTGGCAGTGTAACTCCATCTTTGCGATTGGAGATGCACCTTACTGCAGAAACTCCTTGAGTGGAGAGACCAGCGAGAATCTCTGACTCGGGAACGTTCTTCAAATCCCTTTCAACAATAACTCCTCGTGAAGAATTCAAGATAGCATGGGGTGTAACCTCAATAGGTATATCCCCAATTGCCTTTGAATTCAAGAGGAATTCACTGGGTTGGGATGTGGATGTTTCAACCAATATGTCACCAGATCGAAGTTTCTTTACTGACTTTGGAGAGCCAGCAAGTCCCTCTAGTCCCTTTTGAATAAAACAAGGGGACATTTGCCCTAAAGGGTTTTCCGAAAGAGAAAGTAATATAAGAAAATGAGGTACGTGTGTTACTGATGTTGAAGATTGCTGTTCTGAGTATTCAAGACGTGGTTGCTTACCCATTGACTGTTTTTTTACAATTTTATTTAAACTTTTTAGAGGATCCATAGGGAAAAGAAAAAATTTCGGTACCCACTGACCCCACCCACCATGGAGCCCTACAAGGGGACGCACTACAAGGTCATGCAAGGACAATGCAGCAACGCCAGGGTTTCGTGAGCACTATACCCAAACACCAGCATCAGGCACAATGTCCACAACACCCATTGAGAACTTCCAACACTGGTACTTCGTTGACTCTAGCTTAAGTGGACCAGCCGATTGACCCAAGGGGGGCCACCCAAAGGCCGCCCGTCTACAGGAATTCGAGGCCAAAGTGGTGTGTTAGGGTTGGACCCCTCAACCACCAGGATCCTCTCCTCCCCTTCATGGGTCGCCACGCACGGCAAACACGTGGGTGGATGTTTAGATCCCAGAGAAGGTAATCAGATAGAACAGAACCTTCCCTGGGAGGTCCCCTAACCACGTACAGGAATCCACACCAAGGGGCACTTTTTAATTGAAATATTTGTAAGTATCTGATTTCTCACTGTTCAATCAACACCAAATGAAGACCATGATGTACGCAGTTCTTTAACTGAAGTGGTAAAGGAATATATTCAATTGTGAAAACTGAAATATTCATAATGTTTAAACTTTATCTGAAAAAATGAACTCTTGATTACTGATGTTTCAGAATAAGAGCAATCATGATGTACCAGGTATTTTCTAATTGTTTTAATTTAGGATGAGTTTATTTGTAAGAATGAATCACTCTCAAGCTTTGTGGATATTATTACATATTTCTTAGAAGCTTATTTTATATAAGTGATTTGATCATACCCATCTGTATAGGTTATATTACTACAGACTTGAATTTAGACGTTAGCCAAAGAAGCTTTCAACAAAAGTAAGTTTGAGTTGGAAAATAGCTGTATAACATTGGAACATCTCCTCTGTCAGAAGTAGTGCCCACTGGTAACAAAGATGTTGAACAGGATTAAATAACAAACACAAGGACTGTAACTAGCAGTTTCAGATCCTCATTGGACTTGGCACTCTGCTACAGCAACCAAATAACAGTGGGAAGTCTCATATGTATTAAGTAATGGCCATGCTATTCAGTAGTAGCACATTTCTGAACAACCACCGAACAATAAAATACAGCTTTGAGGAACTGTTGGAAGTGAATGTTTAGTGGTACTATACAAATATTTCTTCAAACAATAGTGTATGCATACACTGGAGAAATGTCGCATACTCTCCAAGACATCCCAATGACTTTTTCCAAGAAGGAATCTGTCAATGACTCAAAGTCACTGTTAATCAGGTGTCACCTACTGAAATTCTTGCCTATCTGATCATATATATTTCTTTCTTTATTAGCTACTTTTCTTTTCAGGAACTGAGCCAACAACAGACTGAACACCAGCTCTCATAATACAGGAATTCTTGTTTGATTACAGTAGGTACCCTGAGCTTATTATGATGCCAGTTACTTCTGGGAAGATAATCTCCAAAACAAAGAGCTTGGGCTCATGGCAGAAAATGTTCCTGCCTGACCAACCAGCTGTTGAGTTTACCAAAACAGCAGCAGCCAAGGCCCACACTTTTCTTTCAGTTTTGTATGATTATCCAACAGTCAGTATCACCCTTTTAGTGGCTGGCGATGTTTGAACACTAAGTACGCATTCAATCCAACTGCATTGTTTATTCCTAAAGAAACTTCAGCACCCAAGATGATGTGGTGTCCAGTGGAAATATGCAACATCATCATCTCTAAAAAAAGGGTTTGGCTTATCTTCAACAATCCACTGCATACCACACCCACTGCATTTTCTTTAGCTTTGCATCTCATGATGTACTTACTATTATTATTATTTATTATTTTTGCATCATGGTTATGTTCATTTTCATTCTGTGCACAATTTTATCCTGGATTTTCAGCTTGTATCTCTTGGTGCAATGTTTATTTTCTTATAATTTTAACCAATGATTATGCTAATTTATATTAAAATAAATTCACTATTTCATTAATTTGATTTGTTACTTATATTTCAACAATGCCTTGTAGTTTTAAATTTATTAACTTCAGTAAGTTAATTGCATGTTTTAATTATTACATAATGCTTCTTCATTTGATTTTAATTCTAGGTATTGATTTATGACATTGAAAAGTTGGATATTTTCAGGTTTAGCTTTGATGTGTATTTTTAATTTTTACTAATTTTTAAAATGTTGTTTTCGTTTTTATTGTAGTTAGTTACTACAGCAGGTTATACCCAACAAATTAATCTACATCTTACACTTGTCTGGTTAGGCTACATTACTTTGTTAGCATGCAGATCATGCTCAAAACTGGGGTGATACAATAGTCTGCATTTGCACTGGTTAGCATGAGCAGGAAAACTATCTTCTCTTGAACTTGAAAAGAGAATGACTTCTAATATGAGACCAGAGTGATAACTCACCCTTTCCTGGTGACCTTTTCCTCTGCAGAACCTGGACAAACTAGAACTAAAAAGCCTGCTGATTAGCAATAACAAAATAAATATATACAGTGAATACAAGCCTAAATATACATTGTTCTAAAACAATAGAAAAAGTGGTTTGAAGAATATTTATCTTCCACCCTTTTTTTCAATTGTTTAAGATTATCTTCCATAGATTTTTTTTAATTAACCTCCTGCTATAAACAGGATTCATAGTTTACTTATTAGAAAACAGTATACCAGAATGCCAAACACCATTACATGTTTTTTCAGGATATTAAGAAAGTACTTTGTTGCATAAATACTTCACCAATGGAGAATGCTACATAAACAAAGAGATCTCTCTTTTAACCAAAAGAAAACTTCAAGTTCTAATGTAAAACTGTTACATGCTTTAAAACAAAAAATAAAATACTTTGGCAACTACTTCCACTGTGCAACCACTAAACAACTTCTTGTCAGTGAATATTTACAATTTATTATAAATTTACTTGTACGAATCCAAACTATCAAAATTATTTATAATTGCATAATTTAATGAACAAATTTGCCTCTCCTTCATGAGAATAAATTATACATAAATATAAAACTACTATTAAAATTCCTAAAGATGATTTCAATTGATGTTAAATCTCAATACATAAATCTGTTTACTTAGTGTCCACATAAAATAATCAATCTTACCATCTGCCACTGGCAATGAATCTTCATCCAACTCATCATCTGTCACAGGAAGGTTAAGTTCCTCAAAATCTGAATCAAAATCAGTCTGATGATGGTTGATTTCAAGGTCAGGAACAGCCATTCTCAGGATTATGCTTTTACATCACCTTTGGTTATAAACAAAGAAAGAATAGTTATGCTTTTTACTTTTACTAATTTATGAACATAGTATTAAGGCAGATTTGATCAATTCTCTTTCTCATAACATTTTAGTACAACCTTAAAAAGAACAGTAACAAATAGTTCCAGATTATATTAAGTAAAATTGGTCAATAAGTAAAGTGCAAAGTAATGCAAATGGCAAAGTGTTTAATTCTGAAAATGAGAAAAATTTAAGAAACAATAAATATAATTATTTATGAAATTAAGGAAAAAAAAAGATTAACTCAATAGCAAGAAAACAGTATGCATAATTACCTCCAAGAAAACTAATACTCCAAAATCCAGCATTACAGCTGTTGAGACAAAAATCAATGAAGTTCAAGATTTCAAATCTCTGGGGTTATCAATAATATTAAACAGTAAGTGGACGGAGGAGATTAAAAGGGGAATAATGCTTGTTAAGAATGCTTTTGAAATATGAAAGTAACACTGACAAACAATAATACAACAAAACAGGCAAGTAAAAACGTTTTACAACATAACACTGAACTCATACATATGTACAAATATAAAACATGGACAATAACAAAGGAGGTAGGGAAAACATGAAGCAACTGAAGTGTGGTTGCATAGACTAAGAAAAAAGCAGTAAACAAGATATGTAAAAGTCAACACAAGATGCAACATCATCAAGAAAATAAAGAGACAAAGCACATTGGTCTTGCGATAAAGAAAGAAAGGATGAAACACGTAGTAACAACTGGAAAGAGAAGCAATGGAAGACAAAGAATAAAGATGTTTGATGAAATCACAAAAAGATAAGGAACTGCAAAAAACAACAGACCTGTTGAAGAATACCAGAAACAGACAAATGAAAATGACTGTGAATGCCTTCATGGAGGCAAGACACTTTATATGCAAAAACGGCTCGTTTGGGCTGAGAAAACACTTTACATAGAAAAGCGAACAACGTTTCGACCTTCTTCGGTCATCGTCAACCTTTGTGAACCTGACGATGACCGAAGAAGGTCGAAACGTTGTTCGCTCTTCTATGTAAAGTGTTTTCTCAGCCCAAACGAGCCGTTTTTGCATATAAATTTCTCAACAAGTGGGTTTCTCGTCATCACTGAGGCAAGACACTGTAGAACAAGAATGCACACAAAATTTGTACAAATATATTAAACATATATTTTTTAATTTGTTTCTTTTTTAGTATTTGTTTTATCTATATGAACAAACCAATTACTTTGCCTACTGATGAATGAAGATTAAACATACTTTTAAATAAATGAATACTAGAAGATAAGCAGCTTCTTTAAAGCTCCTGTTAGGTAGTATTAAATGTAAAATAATAAACTACGTCCATGTCTCTTTACTAAGGAGTGCTAAATGTTATAAAACAATATAAAAGCCCATACAAGAATGTTATGTCAAGCTTTCTCATACTTTCCACACACAAGCAAAGTAAAATCAATAATTACTGCAAAATGAACTTCCCCTACTGGCAGAATAATGACACTGATAAAACTTGAAAAACACATATAAACCCAGGCTAACAATGCAGATAAGGCATCACTCTCACCTTAATGGCTATTGAATCAATGTCTCACATGACATCATTGGCAAGATTCCAAATAAGGCTGTAGGCTTGAAGGTCTGTCTAACAGATTAAAACACTACTACCATCATCGTGTGGTTACAGCAGTGGAAGAGAAACCTGGATCAACATTGCTGAATTCCCACTTGATAGAAAAAAAGGCTTTGAGGCAATCATAAAACCCTTTGTCAGCAGGTTCACACCAGGAAAATACCTACTAAAGGGTGTAGTTACTATTCTTAGTGGGAAAATGTTCAGAACAGGTATTAAAAATGAGAGGATAGGTTGTAGCTGTATTAATTACTAGGATATACATCACGAAGCATGAAAGCTGTCAATCAGACAGTATCACTCAGCACTATTTTACTGCAAGGATCACCACACTCAGTCTTATTCAACATCTATTCTATGAGTCTAGCCTGCCCCATCATGCCATGTCTGGACCTTTGCTGATATCTTTCTGGTGTACAGCACAAACTCCATTAAAGTTGAAATTGAAAGCAAAATGCAACCTTAGCAAGGTTAACAAATGGTACAATAACACAGGAATAATCATCAGTCTTATCAAAACCTTAGCCATGTGCTGCACACTCAACAAAAGACATGTTGATGAGGGCAAACCATTAACATTCTTTACAGGCACTGCTATCCCTCTAGATGAAATATTGAAGTTCCTCGGATAAATTTGGCACATGAAACTATGATTATTAGAACTACAAAAGACATTTGTGCTCTGAAGATTGCATCATAAAATAAATATACAGCACATCACCCACTTGCATTCTTTTATAGTCTTGGCCACTACATCCTGTATTATGCATTACTGTTAATAAATTTACAACTGCTAAACAGATACAGAACAGTTGTTAAAGATTTGTGATAAAATGTATTTCAGTCACTCTAAGTCCTATTGCACCTCATAAGCCTCAACAACATTGTAGAATATTAGCAGTACTAACAAGTAACATTCTTCACTTAGATATTCATGTAGTGAAATGTACATTTTGTAACTGGACCACTCTTTTTCAACTGACACTAAACAAGTAAAGGAATGTCTAAAAGGCATCTCAGGAGACAGTCATGGCTTATGGGTAGATAGAGATGGGTGTTTTTTGGTCACAAACGAAATAATTCATTACCACTAGTTCTCTGATATGGAATAATCACCTAGCATCATCAGGATATATAGAAATCAGTCTAGACATTTAAAGATTGGACAAATAATAAAGCAGGAAAAGTCTGTCAACACCTCTATAAAGACCATGGTAATAGTCATCTGTTAATATATCCAAATGTGATTTCTGTTCCCAAAAAGGGAGAGAGAGAGCTGGTTGGGCATTAATTCTCTCACAGAATAACAACATTCTGCATAAGGCCAGTGGAACATTCAAGCTTATAACACCAAATACAGACATTACTGAGAACATTTATGACTTTACTGACTCATAAGTAGTACTGCATAAAGATGAATGGTTTATCTCCAAATGAATAGCAGAAAACAAAGCACTTGCATGGTAAGACCATCACCCAAATAAATGTGGCAAGCCTGAGGATGTAAAGTTGAGCAAAATCGTTGATGTCTTCATATAAGACATCCTTTTATAAAATTCATCATAACCTTACTGGTAGGATATCAATCTCCTATGCAACAGTAAGGTGAGAGATGTAACAGTGAAAGATCTTCACTGACATTCAAAGGAAATGATACTTGTGGAAAACAATATGGAATTCTTTGATAGATTATTTTGGCAGAGTATTCATGATGAAACTTTGTAGAATGTTGCATCTAGAGGAAAAAATAAAAGGAAACTTTTTTATGTTATCCAAGACCAACTATAATACTGAGTAAATGTGGAATAAATTTCTTGGCAATAGCTGATGCTCTAAATTTTCTAAAGAATAAAGATTTTGTTCTTTTCTTTTAAGGCTACATATAAAAACCTTCTGTGTGGTTCAACTATAATTATTAACAGTTGGCAGTTAATTTGCTAATTCACTCCAATATCCATTTTTAGAAAAAAACTGCCCATAACAAAATAGCACATTTCATCAGAAGTTGTTTGATTCTTTACTGTTATCAAAACATAAACGTACAAACTTTGTATGTATATATATAAATAAGCACGTGCGTGCGCATGTGTGTGTAATTCATTTTTGATGGCTGTTGTGCAGGCCTACCTAATTTTTAAAAAATGCAGTCTAACACACATTATGTGATTCTTATCAACTGAATTATTATGCAGCCACATTCAGTCCATTTATAAAGTTAGACAAATACTTTTTCTGCAAGCAAGTTAAAAATACATTTAAAATTACAAAAGTATCAACTTGGATTTTTAATTTTGTCCAGGTTAATGAACATCTTCCTTAAGCAGTCCAGTATTACAGACATACTAACACTATAAACTGCTAAAGAAATTAATATGGATTGCATTAACTTTTATACTGACATTTTTCTGAACAATTAAAGCATCAACTTTTTGTTCACCTATTTTTTACTTGGTGTATAATATTATAATTGTCATAAAAAACAAAACTCAAATCTTCCATCAGTGCTGAAATTAACTTATTAATTGCTGTTCAGCATCACATATGTATTTTATATTGAAAACGAGTGATTAGTCACTTCTTGATAATGAAAATTACAAGAATATAGTATTCTAAGTTCCACTGATTTCCCTTATTTCAATTGTATAGAAACTGAAGGACAATTAGAAGCCAGAAAAGAAAAAGTATTATAGAGCAAAGTCAACATTCTTCTTAGCAGAAACTATACTTCCTATAACAATTTGCATACCACCGGCCTAGTGAAAACTCCCATTAAATTCCACATAAGTTATGTAAAATTGCAATACTGTAATAATGATCATGTTGCAAATGCATCTTTTACATTCATGCACGGGATATTTCATTCTTTAGTTAGGAGGCAAATCAAAATGCACCCGGAAAGTAGGGAGGATAGGGTGAACATGTATCAAGGTGAATATATATCAGAAATATATTTTTAATTAAGGAAGGTGTTAACTTCCAATATCATCACTCACCTTTATACACAAAAAACTAGTTGGTTAGTTGTTCAGCATCTACTGGTGCAAAGCAAATGGGCTATCTGCACCAAATAACCAATAGAAATGTAATAAAGTAAAATAATTAAAATACATAAAAAGGAACCATACTAAAACAAAACATAGTCCAATTTTCAAATTGAAATCTTAGATTGAATGAAAAAGACCAATGGCCCTTAAAAATTTAAGAAACACAACCGAAATTGACAGTATCACCATTGTCAATGACACTGTCCAATACCAAGGGTGAATGCACGGTAAAAATGTTTAAAATGGTGCCTTCACTCTCGATCATAACAATGGCATGACGATAAAATGTGAGCTATTGTGACCTGAGTGTCACACAGACAACACACTGGTGCATTAGTACCAGATGAAAGAAAACGAGTTAAAAAACTGTGACCAATGTGTTGTCTAGTTAGGACAACTTCCTCTTTCCAATCCTTACAGAAGCAAGATTGCCAAAGTCCAACAGAGGGTTTTATTTGAAAAAGCTTGTTTTCATGTTGCTCACTCCAAATCAACTGCTGACCGTCGTGAAGCCAAGCACTGAATACAAAACCACAGTCCATGAACGAGTCAGGCTGACAGATTTAGCTGTGATGTCAGCCAGCTCATTTCCGTGAATACCAATGTGGCCTGGTATCCAAAAAAACTGTACAGAAGTAGATGATAAACAGAAATGAGCCAGTCATATTTGAATATTGATGAGAACAAGGTAAGAATGAATGTGAAGTGACTTCAAAGCCAAAAAAAAGCTAAGCAAATCAGTATAATTAATACAGTTGTGTACTGTACAGCTTCTATGTGATCCAGAGCAAGAGAAATGATGTACAATTTGGCATGAACACAGAAAATGTAGAGGGGATTCTGTGTGCAACAACTGAATCACAACAAACCATGGCAGACCCCAAAGAGCCCCCGGTTTCAAATCATTGGTATAAATGGAAAAGGATGGTTCAAAAAATGTTCAGCAAATAGAAGATGGTACTTCCAATCAAAAGTATTCACCTTCCTCAGAAGACTCAAAGGTCACATTTGGAGATGGTAACAAGTCATGGTTAAATTGGCTGACCAGTGGAGACAGTGACATCATACAAGGTCAAAGCCAATTCAGCCAGCTGCACCTGGATATGAAGGCCAAAAGGAACAATGGCAGACCATCTATTCTGAATAAGCATGACCTACTGAGGAAGGAAAACACAACCTCAGGTGGGATGCTGTGGTAAGGATCGAAGCTAAGTTTTGAAGTGTACAGTAAAGACAGCTGCATGCAGCAGAGGTGTAGAGGAGCATCATGAAATTCAGTGTACAAATTATTGACTGAAGAAGTGCAGAAAGCACCCAATGATAAATGAAGTCCAACATCTTCAAGGCTGAGATTCTGGTAGAGCCATAAACCAGAAACCCATAGTCCAGTTTCATTTGAATGAGAGCACAATAGAACTTTAGTGTAGAACATTGATCCATTCCACAGGAGGTGGAATAAAGAACACAGAAGATGTTCAGTGCTTGAGGTGTGGAATAAAAGTCAGCTTATGGTCAAATATAAGCCCCAAGAACTTTGCCTCAAGGACCAACTTCACTGAGATGGAGCTCGGGATCAAGGTAAAAACCCCTTTGAGGCAAAAGTGCATGCAAATAGTTTTAGAGGGCAATAAGGTAAAACCGTTTGCTTTGATCCATTACAGTAATCAATTGAAGGCACTCTTTAGCTGCCATTCAATAAACCTCATGCTCAACAACTGACATGAGATGTGGAAGTTGTCAACATAAAATCAGTTTGCAACTGTAGGAGGGAGTTGTCCAGTGATGACAAAATTTTTTACAATTAAAAGTGTGACACTCAAAACGCAGCTCTAAGGAACTCCAAGTTCCTGTGGGAAAGAACAAAAAAGTGTTAACCCCACATGGACTTCGAATTGCCGATCCATAAAAAAAATGTTTAATAAAAATAGGTAAATGGCCATTCAACCCATATGAGTAGAGGTCTTGTAAAATGCCATACCTATATGTAGTATCATAAGTTTCTCAAGGTAAAGAAAATAGAAAGATATTCCTTGAGAAAGGCTTCCCTAATTGATGTTTCAAGTTAAATCAGGTAGTCCATGATGGAACGCTGTCATTGAAACCCACACTGGGTGGGTGAGAGGAGGTTGTTTGGTTAGAGGAACCAAAGAAGATGAGCGTTAACCATCCTCTCCAAGATCTCACAGATACTGCTCGTCAAAGCAATTGAACAATAGTTTGAAGGTGTCTTAGGATCCTTCCCACACTTGGAAAAGGAAAAGGGGAGGACAGTAGCTTGGTGCCAGATCTATTTAAAAATAACCAGAAGAGTAGTAAGAGAGGCAGGAGAGAGATGGTGCAGCATCTCATAGTGAATATCATCAGGTCTGACTCGTGTACTGCCAGACTGATGAAGGGCAAGCTTGAGTTCCACTAGCGTAAGTAGGTGATTATAATCAGAGTTGATCAGCCTGAAAGGATAAAGGCAATTGCTCTGCAAGAGTCTTGATGACTAAGAAGGTGTAGAATGAAGCAGAAGTGTTAGATGCATATGAATAGCTTTCGCTGAGAGTATCGGTGATGCTCTGGGCATCGACAACTTCCTGGCTATCAGAGAGCAAGATTGAAAGGGGGGCAGAAGTATACTGCCCATTAACCTTTTGAATCTTGTCCCATATAACTTACAGGGTGATAGAAGATATGCTGGTTGTGTACTTAAGAGTCCTTCTGGCTTTGACGTCATACCCACTGAGCATGTGCATGGACCTGCTGAAAAGCAATGCAATTTAAAAGGAAACAGGTAGAGAACAAATAGCGATGGTGCGACCCAAGGACACAGGGGTGGCTACAGCCTCAAATGGTGTAGAATGGCAAAGACAGAGCAAGCACATGCTGATCAACCAGATTTATGATTTACATAAATTATCATTAAATTTTCTATGAGAAATGAAATAAAAGCAAAATTAGGTATATCATAATTCTTTGTCTATAAATTTATAACACAGAGTTACAATAAAAAAACACAAAAACAAGTTTTTTTTTAGAGTTACAATCACAGAAGATATAATACAAAAACAGTAAAATCTTACTTTGTTTAAATACAAAATAGTAACAAATACCTTCTTTGGGTTACTTGTTACAGCAGTAATTTTTTTTAGAAAAACAATAAGCTGTATGAGAAATTGATAGTTCTTGACCAATTATTTGAGAGATTTTGGTTGCTTGTATGTAATTTTAAAACTCAGCATTTCACTGTAAAATAACACAAAGTACTTTAAGGTGATACAACTAGTATATTATGTAGACTTCAGCAAATTTATAAACATTTGCCAACTTAATCATTTAAAAATCATTTCTGCACGTCTTCAATATAATAAAATTTGAACTTTAACTTGCATCAGAAAAGACAGTTGTAATAAAGTGTTACTTTATAATCTGTAAAGTAAAATTCAACATTTTGATGCATACACTGCATAAATAGCTCTATAAAAATTCACAATCTCATGGTATCACTTTCTCCTCAAAAATAAAGGGGAAGACTGGAAGGTTTCACCACAGCATTGCTTAATAGAACTTTACAACAAGAAAATTCAATTACATTTTAAATGTCTTCAGCTGAAGGTAACTTGAAAACTAAGTGAAAATGTTTAGATCATTGTTTATAGTACTAAAATATTAAAATTATTTCTGGATATTCAGTGACATTTTTTAGCATACAGGGAACAAATGAATATTATATTTACAAGAAAGTGAGAGAGATCACCATAGCTCCAAGAAAAAAAGAGCCTAGAAACCCGAGATTTTGCACATATACAAAGTGAGCCCTAAGGGAGTGTACCTTGGTGTTATTACTTAACCACATGCATGCAGATTTTTTGTGCAGAAGCAAGTGTAAAACAGTATACAAAAGAATACACGACTGTCATACCTCCAAGAGTAAAGAACCTAGAAACCTGAAATTTTGCATCCATACTATGTGAATTCTAAGGGTATGGCAACTGGATATTAAGTGTTAATGAAGCAAGCTAGCAAAAAACCCATATAGAGGAAAGTGGCTCCTTATATTACAAACAAAAATCACAGAAAGACAAATATGTGGGGAAATGCATGCATGTGTACTTTTTTTTAATGAAGCAAATTATCAAAAACCCATATAGGAAAAAGTGATTTTTTTATAATAACTTTTAATATAAAGAAAAGCCAGTACTTTTGGTGACAATGCATTCCAACAATGACTTTTATCTCATGTTGCTTAGCAACAAAAATATATGTTATACTTATGTAAAAAATGGTTCAGAAAACACACTGATATAGTCAACTAGAATACATCAACCTAATATCCCGAGTGATGCCAAGAACTTTCACTAATATTTATATAACAGATCCTAGTGTAATGTTGCACAGAAAGTTTTGAGTGGCTGTCTTCATGTCAAGGTTTTGATACTATTGTAAAACTTTACCTGTAAACAAGTCAATATAGAATTTAAACCTTTTAATTGAGGCTTAGACATTAAGGAACTGTATTTTTGTCCATTATTAATTTCATGAAGAACTTGAATTACCCTATAATAGCTAAGAACTTTGCCACTGCTTATGTGTAAAAATGAGGTTATTTTGAACACTGTTAAAATGAGCCCCAGCATTCTTAGACCTGCAAGTGTTTTTCACATCATGACGAATAATGATGACTTTATACAGTTTTGGATAAGAAACAAACCAGCCAAAAACATTATAGTGGAAAAATGGAAGAATTTTATTAATATTCCAACACATTTAACACAAGGGAGTTTCATAAGATGCTATGCATCCTCCTCTTTCTCACAATGTGTAATGAGAAATCCACTGTATTAAACACAATATTCGGTTCTTTTACTAAGGCAAAACAAGTAAATGCACTGTTTATAGAAACAGAACTTGAGCTTTTTATTAATACAGTAATGTAAATTGTACCCAGAGTGTTTAAGACATTAATATACTAGTGAAAATATAAGAAAACTTACTATTCCATTAAAGGATGAGTGCCTCATATGATCTTTAGTTTTTGCTTTCCTTACTAAACCACTGTTATTGAACAATCCTATTGTTTTAGTAAAATGTGTTTATGAACTTAGTCACATCATTCAAGCATGTAGCAAGAGAGTTAATATGCTCTATCCATGCACTACTTTGTCTCATTTCTGCCTTGCTCTCACACAATATTTTAATTAAAAAACAAACAATTTATTGCATCATCTGTCGAGTTTTTTCCTTTGAATAAACTTACAGCCTACTGAAAGGAAGCAAAATAGTTTTGGGCCCTCCTGAAAAGATTGGGAATGATATCTCACCCTGAATTCAAACACCACTTCTAATCCTAGTGATTAAAATATTATGCATATTTTAGCAAAAATGGCTATTTTTTTATTTCATGATATATGTTGTATCATTATGTAACATTGTATACGATTTTTTAACAAATCAACACAAATCTATAAATGTTTAGTGGTGTATAGGACTAATTTTTTTCAGGGAGGGTTACAGCTTACAAAGTTAAGGGAATCTCAGCCTCTAAAAAATGTAAAATGAAAAAAAAAAAAATTCTGAATGATCTTATTGAGAAAGGCATATTTTGGCAAAGACATTTCAGTCAACTTCTACACATCTAACCCCACACACTACTGAATTTTTCATACACATTTCCTCTCATGAGAGGAATCTGCAGAAGCAGGAAAATTACTATTAAAACATTGTTCACTATTATATTTATGGCTTTGTACTAATAAATGTTAAGTTATAACTTTTACACTATCTGTAATTACCTAAGCCTTTAGAGCAAGTTTGAGCCAAATAATTTATTGAAAACATTTTGTATTAAAATTTTCAAAAAATTTGTATATCACATACAGCATCAAGAAACACAAATGAAATTAACACATTGGGTATGCACTTGATACACAAGGTTCAACTGAACCCTAAAATGCCATCAATCTCTTTTTTTGTGGGTCAAATACACCAAACCAACAAACCATTTCATATCTACCATACTCTGTAGATATATTTAAGCCATTTTAGGAAGCTAAAACATCACTCAGTGTTGCACATTGTATAAGAAAAAGAAGGGAGATCACTTAAAACTTATGAACTGATGGAAAAAGGTTTTCATTGTAGAGACTTTTAATCTTGCTTCTCTATATAGTCAATACATAACATGATGTTTTACAGTTAACTTATGTCCAGCAGCAACTGACATCAAAGGTCGTACTTAGAAGAGATAATTGTTTGCTTTACTTCTTGTTTTATTGTTCTATATTTTAAGATAAACAAGTTTCGTGATATATTTATAAATAGTAATAACCTATATACATATATAATAATTAAAATGTGACTAAATATTACAAAATACTAATCCACTAAAACACAATCAAGATAGGGAAGACTAACGGTCAGTTTTACATTATTGAGTACAGTAAAATGAGTTCACCTTTACTGCATCAATGCAAATTATGTAATGTAGCTGGTACAAATGGAATGTCAATATAATAAGAAAAAATATATCATGTAATGAGACTTGAGCTACTTAGACTAAACATTTGTATTTTTGTGTTATAATATGTAGTCATTCTTGCATGAGAAAAAGCATAATCTATGTTTATTTCATATTTTTTGCAACGATTACGAGGTTGGTCAATTGACAGATCCCACAGAGTTAGGGTATAGAAAACAACAAAATATAAAACCTTACTGAAAACAAATATTTCAAATGCATTTAGGAAGTTTTAAGAAATTATGCAATCAATATTTGAGATTTCTGGGACAAAGAAAGTTTTTAATCGCAACAAGAAATCACTTTGCACTTGGACTAGTAATGAAACAGACTCAATATTTTCAAAAAACAAAGCAGAATGTGGATACTAATTATAGTTGTAAGTGTGTTAATGGCATTAAAATCAATACTTGTGACTAAATCAATGATTGAAGAACTTTTGCAAATGCATAATAAACTATATACCTTCAAAAACATTTCTAGTATTTTCATGAAAAAAAAGATTAATTTGAGGAATGAGCATACCAACAATTTCCCTATTTCTTTAAAACAAATAAAACATGGTTGACAAACCTTAATTTTTATAAATTAAAATCCTGAATTTCAGCAAAAAGAACAAGTGTAGCAGTAAGACAAAGAAACTATGCACATTTATAAAACTCACAGGACTTACAATACCTTCTTGAAGTCTTCTAACAACATTAGAGTACATCATGATATGAGTAACATCACTATCATGTTGCTTTACCAAAGACTACGTACAGTATATACATGTATATAAAACCAGTTGAATAAGTTAAGTGTTTTTCACCACCACAGGGAAAGAATGTTTCATGTTGAAGATAAAGGAGTAAGGAATACTGTGAATGTAAATACACAGTACTAACTAAATATACCTGACAATTGTACAATTCTTTATAACTTTGTTTACCTAAATATACTAAAACAAGATGCATCAATTGATAAACATGTACTCCCAGCTCCACCTGGGCTTGTATATACTATAGGTGTTGACTTGCACCTGCCATACAGTGAGTATATTTTACATTAGAAACAGTAATTATGTATAGCTGTGCGTCACAACAGAAGAAGACAAACAAAATAACAGACAGAAAAGACCACCTCCCCCACTCAAGCTCATGCATATTAACTAAAATTAGTTTTGAGTTATAATTACATTCAACATATGCCCAGCAACATGTGTATATAAAGTACATAACCACATCAATTTAATGCACTGGACCAAATCACAACTTCAAAAACATTAAGAGGTTCTTTAAATTATTTTGCTTTTCTATAAATCACTATATAATTTCAATCAACAAAACAATATCATACAATATGCAAAAATGTTGTTTTAAATTTCTATTGACTTATCAGTTACCTAAAATTCACATGCTAAAACACTGAGCTCTAGAATTTTATGCCTCAATTAATTTACATAATGAAGTTCTACATATTTTAAAAGGTGAAGTGTAACTTATGGCTAGCAACACTTAATGATTACATTCAAGAATATCATTCTTGAAATGTTCATAAAAATGTATATTAGTATCAACAATGTGCTTCTACAATTTTATGCATTCCTATGTGAGAAAATAAATCTTCATATTCTTTATCTCAAAGAATTTAACCCTTTCAAATAAATACAAATGCCTTATGAATGGAACAGCATGGATTTCTTTACTCTGCGAGATGTTACAATGTAAATCATTGGCCAATCAAGTGTAGCAAACTTCATTCTACTAGATACTGTGAGAAGATTAAAAATATGATGTCATTTCACATTTAAAACATTTTAAGATGCAACATATGAAGTTGTTTAAACTTTGCGTTTCTGATATAATGTTTAATGTCTTTATACAACAAGAGAAAAACTTGGACAGTTTAACAATTTTACTGCACTTTTAAAGAGTGGGTGATTCATGTAATCAAAAGTGTCTGGGATAAAGAAAGGTAGAGGGACATGATGACCTATGCTACAAAGCATGACACTTGATAATGATAATATTAAGTGAATATTTGATTTTCATTTTGTTTTACTTTAATGTTAGTTATAGTGAGGCTATGAAATTAAACAAGATTTCATTTCAGTGGCCATGTCTTTAACTGAAAGTTACCTTAGACATCATTCAACAAGTTAGGACAGCAGTATAGGTTGCAAGATCCTCATGAATTTACAAATTTCATTATATTCTCTTGATATTTATTTTAGTGAGAATAAAAATTTTGCCAGACTGTAATTATTTAATTCAATTAACTTTTCAAATTTTCAATATAAATGTGACACTTTAAAAACGGTTTTACAGTATGTACTCTAGACTTCCGCTAGCCACATCGCCATTGGGAAAAAGAAACAGCCTGTGGCTAAAAAATCTAGTGTTGGTTTTGCTACAGTGGTGAAAGATAATTTTTTGGTCTTGGATGGTTTTCCTTTATTTGTTCTGCTCAAGTTTCAGTCTTAATAGCTTTCATGGTTTTTATTGCCATCCAAGCCATTAATGATGACAAATGACCAGAGGCACCCCCCAGCGAGTTGAAGAAACAAGAAACGTCTTTAAAAACTACCATTGACTGTAATTTATATTTTCTTTATATATGTATTTTTATGATTTCAGGGATATGACAACTGACAAATTAAATTTATAAAAAATATTATTGCTCAACTGTGCTAATGATTTCTTTTATTTTCATTTCTTATGCTACATGTTTCATTCTGCCCATAGTACACAAACAGTAATCAGAGAAAACCTAACTTTTGTCAAACCAACATATGGTCTGTATCAAAGTGGAAATCCCAAGTTTCGTTTGACAAGTGTTTGAACCGAGAACATGACAACTCCTAGATCAGATAAAAAGATGTCTAAATAGCTAGATATTTAATTTTTTTTCAAAAGAAGGTCGAAGCAACAACATCAGCTGATGGTGGGAAATCCACTTCCAAAAGCAAAGACAGCTCTGAAGAAACTGAAGCTTGCAGTGATCAGACTGTCGGTGTGAAAAAAATATACCCGTGATTTTCACAGAGTTGTTAAAGAAACTTTGTTTTCACAGTTTCCTTGGCTGGAACATGTTTCCCAACAAAATACATTTCATTGCAAATTATGCAGGGACAACAAGACAAATATTTATGCTACTACTGGAAAAACTGCTACTAAGCCTAAAAAAGACAACTTGGTGAAACATTCACGGTCAGAAGATCATCGCAGTGCAGTAGCATCACAAGTTTTAAAGTAGGACATGTCAACTGCTGCTGTGAATGTGTACGTGGGGTGCAAAGGTGGCATTCAGACACAGATGGACACATTACTTGTACAAGTAAAGGAAGCCATTCCAACTGTGAAGTTTCATTCCCTCCTTTCATTACAAATATTCAATGTAAGAGTATTCTTCATTCTAGTATTAATAAGATACTTTCTGTTTTCCACAGTATTTTCTTAAAAGGAAAGACAATTTGACAATTTTCTAAAAGCAAAACATTTTGAAAATATCTATCAAAAATTAAGTAGCTAGCCAACTCTTCCAAATATCTTTGTTTATCACTTTAATTGGTGGTCTTATTTCAAAACACAAATTCTTATAGAATTTTTAGCAGGGAGTGACCTCTGTAAAGAAACTACAGACTCAGTCACAAAGTAGAACAGAGAGCTTCATATACACCCACAGCCAGTCTCTGGATATGTACAGTGCCCTAAATCATGTAGTTCAGGATGAAATGCAGGCAGACTTTTGGGCATCGCCTTTCCCATTTTTTGCTCTTGAAGCAGATGAAGCAACTGATGCAGGTAACACCTCTATATTGATAATTTATATCAGGTATCTTTCATCATTAGGTGAGGTTACAAGTCGATTCCTTACTGTGCATAAGCTGACCAACACTGGGGCTGATTCTATCTACAACACAATGCACTCAGTCATGGCAGATCAAGGATTGTTTGATGTTGACTTGGTTGACTGATGGTGCAAATATCATGATGGGAATAAAAACAAGTGTTGCTACAAAATTTAAGGAGGAATGCCTCTGGATAATAACAAGTCATTGTTTGGCACACAGATTACAGTTGGCAGCTGTAAAGGCAGCAAACCAGATGCCTTACCTTGTGAAAAACATTTCAGTTTTGAACCAGTTTGCAAAAAGCCTGAAATATTCTCCCAAGTTGCATCAGGTTCTGGAAAAGAACAAAGCATTGCATAGAGAGAAAAGCAACAAAATCAAGCAAGTGTTCTTCACACGATGGCTCTCTTTTAATGATTCCGTCCAAGCACTAGTCAACTGTATTGCATCTGTGATAAGCTGCCTGCAGGTCGTAGCAATGGAACGTGGTACTCCAGGCTGAGCCTTGCAACATGGTCTAGTCCAGCAAATGTCATGTTACAGCTTTGTCATGATGACATTTTTTTAACTGACACAGTTGGCATTCTTGAATTTTTGTCAAGATTTCTACAGAGAGCTGATTTATCTTATGATCAGGCTAAAGCAATTATTGATGGGTCAATTCTGTCAATTCAGTTGCTGGTACACATCCCTGGTCCTTACACACAAACTGCACTGAAGGAACTCCCACAAGTTCCTGATGCCAGTGGTTACACTTCTTACAGAGGCCATGACATCAAAGATATTTATAAACAACGTGAAAAGTACAGATCAGCTGCTGAGTCATTTGTTGAAGAGGTGGTCACAAGACCACAAGTAGCATTCCCAGACACTAACATCATGTCATTTTTTTCAATATTTAGCCCATGTCACAGCAGAGCAGTATCTGATGAGGATGATCTGAAGAAACTCATCCAGCACTTCTCTCCTTTCGTCAACAAGGATGAGGCACTGACTGAATGGCTGCTACAAAGGAACATAATGGAACAGGATGCTCACAAAAACAGAAACATGAAGAGCTTCTACAAGGAATACATCCACCAAACCCGTCAAACTTTTCCAAATCTGTCTCAGCTTGCAGCAATTGGATTAGTAATTCCAGTTACATCTGTTGACTGAGCAGGGAATTAGCAGGTACAACAGCATCAAAACAGATGCCAGGAGCAGTCTGTCTGTGGCCAAGACAAATGTTATTGAACTTATCCATGGAGTCCAAAAACCTTAAGATCATTTTAACTTCGACTCTGCATTCAGATACTGGGTCACTCACAAAGACAGACGTGAGTACCATTTCCTGTTGAAGAAATGTGCTTTGGAGCCTCAGGTGTCAACTTCTACCACATCTTCTGTTGAAAATGATTTGGCTGAAGAGCTACCATTGGATTTATCTACATACTAGTCATGCTACTGTATTCTAGTTTTAAGTCATTTTTTTTGTTTGTGTTATTTTGAAAAATGTATATCTTTATTTTCCTCTTTATCATGTTTATTTTGTTATTTTGTTTGTTTTGTTTTTTTGGCAGGGAAGATTGCTGGGGAATAAAAAATAGTACAAAACTTAATATCTTTTAGATTTTCACATAATTACAACTATTTTTTACTGGATGGAATTGATGCATATTAAAAGTCACACACCACACAGTTTTTGGTGACCTAAAATTGTGGCTAAACAACTGTCACTATGGCTGAAAGAAAATTACTTTGTTTAGCCACAGTGGCTAAGACAGTTATTTTTCTAGTGGAAGCCCAGGTACTAAATTCATTTCTTGAATGTTAGTGTACATACACAGTGCATTGAATGTCATACAATATTAATGTCACATTATATAATCACTGCCAAGTAATTTCCAAACAGTAATATCAAAATATTTTTCAGTACAAAACAGAAAAGCTTTGAAAGTGATACAGTAATTGTGAGAAATCTTTTAAGACAATTCTGTAATAATTCATTTGGCCATACTGAATTCTCAATGCCATTACATATATTGCTTTGTATTCTATCTATGAGGTGCTTTATTTGAAGGGAATACAGTTTCTGTAAGAACAATTGCTGATTTTTTTTAATTGTTCTTCATCCTCTAATAGTCTACATGTGTGTTCTGTCACATCCATCTATAGGAATGATAATGTGAAATTCAACATTTTGGAATTGCAGATAATCAGTTTACTTACTTTCACTTTCAGATCTTCCATAAATGTCACATGTCTTCCTACATCAGACAGAACATTTATCATATTTTAAATGCCTGCTAAAGATACTCAACTAAATTACCTTTAATCCCTTACATTTATCATCCTTTTTTTGTTACCTAGAAACCTTCAGAAATGTTTTGATCTTAGTTTTGAATCTGATCATAAATCTTAGAATGGTATTAAAGCTTTTTCAATTACAAGCCAGCTTGTCTTTACTCTTTTTCTCTAGAAGTAAAATTACATTAGCCAGTTGCAAAAATCCTATCTACACCAGAATGAAAATTTGAGGCATTTTAAGATGTTTTTCACCATTAAAGCCATATTTATTTATATTTTAATATAGAACTACCTGCTATGCTAACTAGATCTCTTTGAAAAGAAGCATTGCAAAACAAAAATAAAAACAAAAAAAAACTAGTCAACAACAAAACCTCAGATATTACAGGTTATTTTCAAATTATGAGAAATGCACTCATTTTCAGGTTCTTTGAAATTAAGGAAAGTACACTCAACCAGAACCTACCATACAGATTGTAAAACTGTTACAAAACATACAATAATAGACAGAATTTCAAAATATGATATAATGATGGGATATAAATGTTATAGATGTGTTAAATAGAGATGGGATAAAATACGTAATGTATTCAGAAGCTGAATTATCTGATGAAATAGTAACTGCCTAGATATCACTTTTGCAATGAACCAAATAATCAAATGGGTTATTTTACAACATTATCCAGGAACTTTACTACATGCATGTGCATCATACATAAAAGATATAGTATCATCTAGCTCACTGGTGTTTCCTCCTAGATTCTAGGCACAGTATCACTTTCCCAACAATTTAAAAGTGGTAGCTCTGATAGTTATAATACCAACAGCCATCATCAATGCCACAAGTGGTCATGGTAGTAACAGCAATAGCATGCATAATCCAAACAACAGTCTCAGTTGGTGACCATGGGTACAGTTAAGAAATTGGTGTAATTTTCTAATTGTCAGGTTCATTAATCAGGTACTTTTAACTAACCAAATATTTACAAGAGAATTAAATAGTGTAATAATTCAAAATATTAATAATGAGAAATACTAATTTTGGTTAGTTACTTTTTGAGTCATAAAAAAAATTAATAAAAAAAAATAGCAATGAGAAATCACAATGGCAATATTCTTATTAATTGAGTAGATGAAATAATCAAGAAACTGACATCAATCAATGCAACCGAGGCTAATAGGTAATTTATTATATTCAGTTAACCACCCACCTCTAATTAAATACGTAAAATGCTATCTCACACTGCCAAATGATTTTAAAGGGCTTTATATGGCTGCTCACTCACAAGAAACTTGTACATAACCATGTAAATCCTTACTAAATGTTAAAAAACTAATTAAGAAGTAACAAGTTTAACATTGTGCTATAATGAAGTAGTAGCTTATGACTACTGCATATTTTCAATTTGTGACCACATCTACTAAAAAATATACGAATCTAACTGGCTATCAAGAGTCAAATATTTTAATACCAATTTCTGACCAAAACCACTACTTGCCCCATCCTAAAGTTTATGTAATCTTAATGGTCCACTTGCTTAACCATAGAATATCTAAGCATGTGTTACCAAAGCAATAACAAGTTTCCATAATCGGCTTGATAGTATGGAACACCTGCTACATATCAACATTAATTGTAAGTGTAAATTTTACATTATGAAACAAACCAATTTTCAAATGCATGCTAGAAAGAAAATGATTCCCATGGAAATTACATGTAAACAACCAACAGATCAGTAGAATGTTAGTACCATAAAAAAAAACTAACAGCAGACAAATAAATAATAAAATACTAGGGAGAATTTAGGAGAATAGTTCAATTAAAAAATATGAGGCTAATATAGAAAAATATATAACTATCATGAATGACTCGAGTCTTAAAAAAAAAAAAAAAGCTTTAAACTTTAAACAGGAGAAAAAAAATGTTCCCTGGTAAACTAAATACAGAACCAATGTCTTAAAACAAAAACATGAAAGTTCAAATAATGGTTAAAAAGAAAGCAGAAAACCAAAGCCTTAAAATAAAGGTGGTAAAAGATAAATGAGCATGAAACCATGGATAAAGCAGAAATCAGATGTTGCTTAATCCCCAAGTAGCATAAATATGTTACAAAAAAAGAAGTACAACAGATGATGAAAAATTTTCTTCTTGCAAAGCCTGAGATTAATGATGTTACAATGAAAAATCCAAATACATGTTTAATACTAGTTGTAATACAAGAAAACCTTTACTTTTCACAAACAATTTATTATTGCTTTTACCTTTCAGAATAATTCACTTTACTGGTCATATCTTTCTAAGACAATACTATCTTGTTCACTAGGCATTCTAACAAGCTGCATGCAGCAAAGAAAGAATACTTACTGTAAAATGTTCAGAGGAAAGCTACTAAAATATTAGAGGGAAGTAGATGTTCTAAATTACTGAATGTGGATAAGTTTTTAATATTTAAGATAAACATGTTTCTTACCAAAAGAAAAGAGTGGATGCAATTAAAAAAAAGGAGACTGGCTCACAAAGGGTATATGGAATAAAATTTTAAATTGACTGGAATGATTGGAGATTCAGGATGTTATAGAAAATCAAGAGTTACTTGAACATTAAACTAGGATATCAAAAATGGTATATGAAGAATTTTTTTTACATTTTTAGCCAATCTAACAGTAAGGATTTTTTTTAAATATGCTAAGGGAAAACAAAATGTTATGATGAGAGTAGGTCCTTTGAAAGATGATAAAGGAAAGCCCTTGTCTTATGATTAGAAGTTGGTAGTTACTGATGCTATAAATTTTCCTTCTCTCACATAAATAGCCATTCTCCTTCAGTGCAACCCTTTATATGCAAAAAAGTTATGCCTGTCACAAGCCTTCTACATCCTTTTCACTGGAACTGGATTCCACTGCATCTCATGCAAACCATCAAGTATCTTCCATCCACTAACAAGAGAGACATACTCTAATGATGCATACAACTCCCTCTAGTCAATTCTGCCTTTCAACTATCATTGCAAGTTTTGGCAGAAGACAGAAGCACCAGTTTTCAGTAAAGAAAAAGAGTGGGAGGTGCAAGAGGAAGTAAGTACTTATCAGAAATACATTTTCAATGTAGAAATATTATAGCTTCCATTATAATCTATTACCTCCACTCACATAAACAGCTAAAATCCCACACTGAAGAGGTGGAGGGATAGGTGCATAGACAGATGTTGCATATATGAGTGGAAAACAGAAGAGCAAATCCAACTAGGACTATGGCTGGAAAAAGACCTGAACCATACAAGTTATGAAACAATCACAGAAATTATAAAAGTGGATAAAGGAAAAGGATATGTTCCTAGATGTAGAGTGACTAGGACACAACAAACTATACACAGCAGGTCAACTGCATCCAAAACTCATGCTGCTGAGAACCAACATCCATTTGTGGGATGGATGAGGATCATACCATCAGTAAGTCAACTAAAATCCAAAACCCAGACTCTGGATACTAACATCAACATGAGGGTAAAGAGAGAGAATCATACCATTTGTAAGTCAATTACAACCTAAAACCCAGGCCAGCAGGAATCAACATCCATGTGGAGATAGGAAAGAGGGTCGTACCAGTGGCAAATGAACTATAATACAAAACCAAGCCATGTGGTGGGGTTAGCAAAGAGGATCATACCATTTTCACCCAAAATTCATGAGACTAAAGTGAATCTAGTACCCACTTTCAACTCAAAAAAGGGACACATTAATATGATAAATTGATTGTTCCAAGAATCTGACATCCAATATTGTAAAGATATTTACATATTATAAACAATCACCTGAAGTGAATTAACATCCCCAGAATAAGAAAAAAAAACTGAGGGATAGCTGAAGAGAAAGAATCATAACAATCCACAATTATCTCCATTGTGACACACAACACAGATGGAATAACAACAGTATAAACAAGTATACTGCAAGATGTGTGAGGACTTATGTTAATTGATTCTATTCTAAATCCAAAACTTTGGCACTGGGAACAGACATTCATATTGGGGTAGCATGAGGGATCGTAATTGAAATGCAATTTTGATATATCACTTCCATCTGTTCTATGTTTTACACTGGATGATACAACACCATAAGAACACCATCACCCTATTCTCAACTGAATGGTTTTATAATATTTTCTATTTTCTGTTTGTACTTCATTAACCCATTCAGAAGGATGCCTCCAAACTCCATTATCCCAGTAGCTTGGAAATGGAAAGTGATAAGGACTCTCAAAGTCCACTAGCAGAAAAGGAGGGTAAAACATAGTGGAGAGTCTAGAGGAAGAACAGCTCCTGAGACAGTGTGATGGGTAAACTTATGAAGTAAACTATCAAAAAGATAAATCTACAAGTTATCTTGTGTAACATTTTTTCCCAGATGTGTGAGTTGCATGGCCACGGAATTATAATAAGCAAGTTGACATGGCTTGACAATGTGGATACGAAGAGTAAAGAATACCTGATCAAGCACCACTTGCACAAGGGCTGGATCCAAACAATGAGCATCAATAAAAGGGAAAAAAAGGATGACCATAAAACACTCTTTTAATTGAAAACCATACCAATTTATTAAATATACTGCATGGCATGGATTGGCAGCTATCCCCTTCTGCTTTACCAATGTAGTTTATGGGTGGGTACAGTCCAAGATGGGTGAATTTAAGAAGCAAAATATCAAAAGAATAAACCTGCAAGTGATCTTGTGTAACACCCCTTCTCAGAAGTGCAAGTTACATGGCCATTGAATTATAATAAACAGACTCATACGGCTTGACAGTGTGGATCTGAACAGTTTAAGAGTATATGATCAGGTACCACTTGCCACAGTGCTGGATCCAAATAATGAGCATTAAGAAAAAAAAAAGGTGGGGAAGAAAAAGGGCCCCTGAAAAGGAACATTTTTAAAATACTTTACTCAGTCAAAATCTCACTGAATTCTGATCTAGAATGGATACAGGTGAAAAATAACCTGAAGAGAAAGAAAACAGTGAGAGACAAAAGTATCATGAGTGGTCCACTTGCTTGATTACAGAAATAGTTCCCGAGGACAATGGAGAAGAAATGTCAATGAAAAGATAAGGAGCAGAACCGAGTAAGAAGACACTTGAAATAAAAGTACAGAAGGAAGGCAATAAAGAGGAAGAAATCAATCAAATAAAGAGCTAATTCAACTGACAAAGGAGGAAAAAGGAAAAACACCAACAGAGGACAGTTGCAAAAGTAGAAAGATGTGAAAACACCTCAGAAGGAAGACATGCAGGCAATATAACAGAGAAGAGCACATAAAGGACATAGAAGTCTATTGCAATTAAGAGAAGGATGAAGGTGTGAAATGGAAGGAAGGGAAAGCAGCTAAATGTAAGAGTTATCCTCATGAGCCACTGAACTGTTAGGGAAGGACAAAGTCCAGAGAAAGGAGAAGATTTGTAGAAGAATAAAGGAAATGTGGAACACTGATAGCAAATAAAGAGACCACTGATGTACATAGGTGAATAGAAGGAAGGAAAGCATAAGGGAAAGAGAAACATGGAGCACTACATGAGTGGTTCAAACACAAGCAAAATGCGACAATGCAGAACCACATTAATATTCCTATCCAGAAGGGCAGTTCACCATGGAGGATGATAAATCCTGAAGGTTGGTTTGTTGTTTAGTATTTAGTGGCACAAAGCAAATGGGCTACCTGCACTAAACAGCCAGTAAAAAGGAATCATGTTAAAAAAGAACACAGTCCAATTTTCAGATTAACCTCTTAGAGTTAAAAAGATTAATGATCCTTAAAAAATAAAAAAACAACTAAGGTGGACATTATCATCCTCATCAATGACACTGACCAATGTCAAGGGTGAACTCACCATAGAAATATGTTTAAAATTGTGCCGTCGCTCATGATCCTAATGATGGCATGGCAGTAAGATGTGTGCTATTGTGACTTGGGTGCCACACAGATCACACATTGATGCATCAATACCATATAAAAGAGTGGTGAGTTAAAAAACTGTGACCAATGCATAGCTTAGCCAGAACAACTTCCTCCTTCCGATCATCTTTATGGAAGCAAAACAGCCAAAGAGCAATACAAGGTTTGATTTGGAAGAGCTTATTGTCACGTTGTTCACTCCAAGTTGACTGCCAACTGGGGTGGAGCCGAGCCTTGAATATAGGACCTTAGCCCATGTATTGAACAGGCACGGTGGTGACAGTACCAGAGCAGACTGACTTAACTGTGATGTCAGCAAGCTCATTCCAGAATATACCAACATGGCCTGGACAGAAATAGATGATAGAAAGAAATGGGCCAGTCATTTTGGATATTGATGAGATTCCAGGGCTAACAGAGAGCTATGAATCAGTATAAATAGTACAGCTGATGTACTGCATAGCTTCTATGCAACCAAGGGTAAGAGAAATGGCGTACATATTGGCAGTGAACACAAACTGTAGATGGGATTCCATGTGAAACAACCAAATCACAGCAGAGCCCACAGAGCAATCTGATTTCAAGTTATCTGTATAAATGGGAATGGAAGGATGGTTTGAAAGATGTTTGACAAATAAAAGGCAATACTTCCAATCAAGAGTATCTGTCTTCTTCAGATGACTCAAAGAAAGGTCACATTTGGGAATAGTAATTAGCCATGGTGGGATGGGTTGACCTGTGAATATCACTATGTCATTCAAAAATAGACCAAATTCATCCAACTGGAAAAATAGAAGACCGTCTATTATGAAAAAGTGTGGCTCACTAAGGAAGAAAAACACAATCCCATGTGGGATGCTGTGGTAAAGTTTGAAGTATACACTAAAGACAGTTGCAAACAATGAAGGTATAGAGGGTTCATGGTACTGGAGAAGTGCAGAAGGCCCCTTGGCAGAGCTGAAGCCCTGATGGTGAACAGAGTCCAATATTTTCAAGCCTGAGGTCTTGACAGAGACATGGAATTGAGACCCATAGTCCAGTTTTGATCAAATAAGAGTGCAACAGATTTTGAGCATGCAACATTAATCCACCCCCAAGAGGCAAAAGAGAGGACACAGAGGATGTTTAGTGCCCTTGTACACTTGCCACATAGGTGCTTGACATGTGGAATAAAAGTCGGTTTATGTTCAAAGATAAGCCCCACGAACTTTGCCTCAGGGACCACAGGAAACACAGCTTCACCAATATGGAGATCAGGATTAGGGGGGAATACCCAGCTGACAGCAAAAGTGCATGCAAACAATTTTGGAGAAATAAATTTAAAACCATTTGCTGTAGTCTATTTCACTAAATGATTGAGGGCAGTCTGTAGTTGCCTCTCAGTATACTTCATGTTTGACATCTGATACAAGATGTGGAAGTCATCGACAAAGAAACTGTTTGCAACTGTAGGGGGTAGTTCTCCACTGATGGCATTAATCTTTAAAATGAAGAGAACGAAACTCAAGACACAACTCTAAGGCACTCCGAGTTCCTATGAGAAAGAATGGGAAAGTGTAAAACTCATATGTACCTGGAATCACTGGTTCATTAAAAAATGTTTAATAAAAATCAGTAAATTTCCAAGCAACTCATATGAGTGGAGGTCTCACATGATGCCACATCTCCACATTGTACCATAAGCTTTCTCAAGGTAAAAGAAATACAGAAACAAGATGTTGTCATTTGAGAAAGGCTACCTAATTGACATTAAGTTCAATGAGGTGGTCTATGGTGGACTGCTGTCTTCTGAACCCACACTGAGTGGAGCTTTGGGATCCTTCTCAGGCTTAGGAAAATGGAGTACAATAGCATAATGTCAAGCATTAGGAAAAACATTCTCCTGCCAGATCCAATTAAAAAACAACCTGAAGAATAGCAAGAAAGGCAGGATAGAGATGGTGAAACATCTCGTAATGAATATCATCAGGTCCGACTGATGTACAATGAAGAGCAAGTTCTATCAGTGTAAGGGGGTGATTATAGTCATAGAAACTATCAGTCCAAAAGGAAAGAGGCAATAATTCTGCCTGTGTGTTGATGGCTAAGAAGACGGGGGATGAAGCAGAAGTGCTAGATACAACAGGAATGCTTTTGCTGAGAGTATTGACGATGCTTTGGGCATCAGAAACTTCCTAGTCATCACAGAACAAGATCAAAAGGGGGCAGAAGTATACTGGCTACTAACCTTTTGAATTTTGTCCCATATGACTTTGGAACTGGTGGTAGAAGAGATGCCAGAGATGTATTTAATCGATAATTCCTTCTGGCTTTGATGTCTGACCTGGCGAGCATGTGCATGGACCCAATGAAATGAGATGCGGTTTAAAAAGTGAGATACCTATTAAAGGTATCCCAAGCCAGTTTTTGAGCTTTTCTTGTCATGTGGCATTCAGAATTACACCAGGGATGAGGATACTGTGGGAAATATGTCAAGGTTTTAGGAACACTCTGAGCAGCCGGCATGGACAATCCAGTCAGTCGCTACTGCCACACAGTTTTCTATTGATGGCTCACACATGATGGCAGGATCAAGTTCTGAGAGAGTGGTAAAATAGACTAGTAAGCCAGGTCCAACTTCAATCGAGACATGCGGGTTGGATGGCATCAACCATGGCCAGAATCTTATAAAATTATAAGAAAATGACCACTGCCCCGTGGGTTACTTTCAACCCTCCCTGAAAAATGGAAGAATAGTGAAGGGGAGCAGACCAGAAGACCAATAGCATTAAAAGACTGACTAGGTGCATGAAAATAAGTATAAGAACCAGTATTGAAGAGAGAAAGGTTGTGATTTGAGAGCATATGCTCTATGGAGCAACTCCTCCTATCAATATCATCATCTTGCTAGAGGGGATTATGTCAATTAAAGTCCCCCATGATTAAAATGGGATACAACATGATTGATCATAGGTATTTCCAGAAGACAGGTAGAAAGAACAAAAAGTGATGGTATGAATCAAGGAAGCACAGATGGCTATGGCCTCCAAGGGTGTGATGATTGGCAAAGACAGGGTGAGCACATACTGATTAACCAGCAATGTTACCCCACCATGCACTCATCCATCACAAGACCTGTCATTTCTGTACAAGGAAAACTGTCAAAGGGTGACTATCAGCAGGTTTCAAAAACATTTCCTGTAATGAGAGATACACAGGATGGTAAGAATTGATAATACAACATAATGCTCAGTCTTTCAGAGACTGCAAAGAGACAAAAGTAATAACTCAGGATATGACACCACATCTTTAACATATTGAAGATAAATGAGATTGGAAAGAGAAGAAAAAAAAAACAACAGAAAAATTGGAGAGGGAAGGAGAAGAAGAGAAATAAGCCAAGGGTGAGAGCCTGAAGAAACCATCTGTTGGCCAAAAATGGGGACCAAGTACAGATGAGTAAAGCCAAACAGGTTCCTACAAGGTCAGACCAGAGAAGGTCATAACCGATGAGACATGTACCATAAAGTAGAAAAATAGGAAACTGAAACAGGAAGGGGAAAATGTGGATTCAAGAGAACTTAGGAGCAGGAACAGTGGGGTGAGGTTAAGAAAGAGGTGAAACCAAAGTAAACTGTAAGAACTGGTGCCAGGCCTAGGTCAGCCTGGGTCTCCATTGAGTTAAGAACAACCCCTAAAATTACAAAATGAAGGAAAGGATCCTGTAAAAGATAACAGAAGTGTGAAGGAGAAGTACATTAACTAGGACAGCATCTATTGTAATAGGTACCAACAGCAGATGAACCAAATAAGGAGGTATGGAGCAGCAGAAGAATTATAAATCAATGTGATTAAAATAAGAAAACGAACCTCTACAAAAAATTCCTCTGGAAAGCAATGAAGTGCCTTATAAATAATATGAAATAACAAGAGAGAATTCAGGAGAGTGATAAGAAACAAACAGATGTTTGAAAATTAGACACTAAAAAATGACTAACAGTGGCATAACAACCTAGCAGAAAAAAAAAAGATTCTAAAGACTGAAAACTGAGTAATGAGTAACAGAAATAAAGAACTGCTGTTATCCAGAACAAAAGATTCAAGTAGACAAGGATGATGAAGCATGTTAGTTCAAACACCGAGTTGTTCGAGAAACAAGCTCATATTGACCCTGGTATCAGGTGAAGGAGGGTAAACAAAGTTTTGTTCAGTAAAACATCAAAGGAATTCAAAAACACTGTAAATAGAAATATCATACCTGTAAAATCATATCAAGAAAGAGTATAGAATAATAACGGTTTGTTTTTTTTCTCCACAGATAAAGCTGTGCCTACCACAAATCCTGAGGGAGGAAACATCCAGTCAAATCATCTTCAAACTGGAGAGAAGATACATCAGATTAATGAACAAAATGAGAAGGGCAACTGTGCATAAAGGAACCAGCATGTTGAATAATGGTTGTCATACCCTCCACATTAAAAAAAATTCCATTTGCTTAAGTAGACACAAATCCTGTGTTAGGAACATCATCACTATCATGTAACAAAATGGAAATTGCCATCACTTAGGAATTAATAGTGGTAGGTAATCACAAACTTCTTTTTTCCTCAAGTGAAATTAAACAAACCACATTGTTTATGTGAAAAAGTAAGAACACGACACCAAGTAAACTTGAACAAAAATTAATGTAAACTGTTGCATACCTCAAGTATCTAATTGACAATTTTTGGAAAACATCCATTACAGACAATGCTGAAGACAAGACTAAAGTTAATTTGAAAGTGTTTAAGGGGATCTACAATGCAAGGAGGTTAATTAACCTTCATATTAGTGGAGAGCCAGCATTCCATAATGATATCCTGTACTAGCACAGTTTATGTTAACTACTTGATTTTCAGCTGGAAGGTAACTCAAGGCTAATGGCATGCAAATCTCATTAGCAGATGTGTATGAAGGAATTACACTATAGTATGTGCAAAGATGATGTATCATCTTAGAAAAGACTTTTAAGAACTAGTAATTTTTTATATTATTCTAGCAGAAGTATATAACAATACACTTCACATAAAATGAATAAAAATTCTATAATCCAAGTGATTTTGAGAAGCGGACTTTCTTCTTTAGCAACAAACTAAAAAACTTCACATAAAGAATGTATTATTTAAATTTCTTGAGAATTCATTAAGGTTACTAAACCCCCAAAATCAAATTTAACTATCTTACTAGCCAATGCTTCATCAATAAATGACATACATTAAATGAAAAGGTCACATTTGATTCATACATGGCCCTACTACCTGTATGTACTGGAATACAAAGTAAGTAATACAAAATTTGTGAAAAGTGATCATACCATAACTAATGTTTATCTCATTCAGAAGCACAGCAACAGTCATAGTTGCTGCATCAAAACAGGAAATACGAGTTTCAGTTTTTAAAGTACATGATGTATTGCATTTTGTTTTTGAAATCTACACAGGCTTACTTCATTGTTAATGAAATATAAAAGGATTAGGGTGTGATTGTAGGAGAAATTTTGTGTTTATGTATGGTGAAATGAGTTAATATATTTCTGAAGTCTAAACAAAAATTTCAAAATTTAAGAGTGAAATATAATTGTAATTTACAACGTATTAATACCTTGGATGAAATCTCAATTAGAATTCTGTAAACAGCTTTGGTTCTATGACAATAGGAAGAATACCGATACTATTTTAGTTCTTAAAATTAATAGTAGCATTAGATGTACTAACATCACATTAACACAACAGAATATTTCATTTTTATTTTTTTAAGTTCTACTTTTACTCTAGTCAGCAATATCACTTAGCACTTTACATGTACTTGTAAAAGTAGTTTTGAGAGTGTAATATATCACATCTTGTAAGACATTCCTTCTAACTACCACAAGGAACAAAAAGAACCCATTAAAGTAAAAAAAAATTGGAAGTTGAATACAAATTTATAAGCATAAAGTTAACAAGAAAAGTTTTCTTGTCAGAACATCATTTGTAACTTTTTTTTTTTTTTTTCACCTTTAGTTTACTTTATGGATATCATTTAGCCATTAGATTTATCGGATACAGATTTTGTCTTTGTGTTGTTTTTTCTGTGGTATTTTGATGTTATGCTTGTGTTCATATTGAGACTCAATTTATATTTGCAATGCAAGTGTTAAGGTTAATTAATTTGTTTCTCCCCTTTATTTTACTTGGTGGGTATTGCTTAAATCAGTTGTTTCCAACCTTCTCATGTTATATATCCTCATTAGACCTTTCAGCAAGTGGCATATCCTTGAGAGACTTTTTTTTTTTAAGGTAGTTTACATCAATGAAAATGTAAATTAAAAAAATTATAATTCAAGGATGAGCCCACAATATGCAAATACTAAGTTTTGGGTATAATCTTTTTATTTTGAAGCATGGGATTTACTTTCTTTTTTGGTGGGTTCTTAAACAAAAATAAAAGAAGTCTTGTACATCCATCTTGGTACGCTACCACATATCGATGAGGAAAATACATGTTTAAATAGTAAATTTATCTGTGGGATTCCTTTTTCCACTTCAATTTCAATTTTGTGAAAGTGACACTCTAGTAAGAACTTTTTTTTTTTCCAGTTACATTTTATCTTACAATATCTCCTCTTGCGTCCTTTCGGCCGATTTAAATAAATTATATGGACCCTTTATAAGTTAACATACAATCATCACTAGCGTAAATATTATTGCGAGTTGCAATATTGATTTGTCTCTGTTGCGCTATCACTTTCTTCTGAATATTAATCTGATTTACGCTTACGGTATAATTTATAAAATAAATCATAAATAAGTTAAAATAATTTGAGCTTACCACAATTATCAGTTGATCTCTTATCAGTCAAATTCAAAGCATAGTAGAACGATTTCAATTTAACATTTTAATTTCTTGTCACTAACACTTTAAATTAAAATACACACCGCTTACAAGTAGTACTACAATCACAAATTACATGCATAATAAAAATGTGGTAAGGTTCCAATTGCAACACATACTTGATGCCCTCTATAGCTCATATTTAACTGTTTTAATGCTTAAGAGTATATATATACACTGCTGGCCAAAATCTTAAGCACAATGAACATAAAAAAAAATATGCATTTTGCGTGTTAGACTCAACCACTTATTTGAGTAGAGCTTCGAAAGATGGAAATAAGAAAAGGGAAAATGAGAAAAAAAACATTTTTAGCATTTAATATGGAAAATGTGAACACTATGAAATTAGTCTAAACACTAGGTGGTCAAAAGTGTAAGTTAGTTAGTTATTTTGAATTTCGCGCAAAGCTACTCGAGGGTTATCTGCGCTAGTCGTCCATAATTTAGCAGTGTAAGACTAGAGGGAAGGCAGCTAGTCATTACCACCCACCGCCAACTTTTGGGCTACTCTTTTACCAAAGAATAATGTGATTGACCGTACTTTATAACGCCCTCACGAATGAAAGGGCGAGCATGTTTGGTGCGACCGGAATTCGAACTCGCGACCCTCGGATTATGAGTCGAACGACTTAACACACTTGGCCGAAAAGTTTAAGACCATACTGAAACGAAGCGTTAATCGGTAAATACGTAACGAAATTCAATCATTTGCGTTCAAGCATTAGCGTTGTCAACATCTCCTGTGTGTGTTACATTGGGTAAAAACATGACAAAGGCTAAAACGTTGACAGAGTTTGAACGTGGCAAAATTGTCGAGCTGCAAAAGCAAGGTCTCTCTTAAAGTGCTATCACTGGTGAGATTGGGCGTAGTAAAACTGCTGTTGCAAATTTTTTAAAAGACCCTGAGGGATACGGAACGAAAATTTCAAGTGGTTGGCCCAAGAAAATGTTGCCTGCATTGAGCAGAAGGATTCGATGCAGCTCAAGAACAATAAGACGGCATATACGAGAGAAAGGCTTTAAAAACCGTAAACGTCTTCAAAGGCCACGCCTCTTCCACACCACGAAACAGCTCGGTTAAACTTTGCTGAGAAACACCAAACACGGGACGTAGAAAAGTGGACGAAGGTTTTGTTCTCTCATGAGAAAAAATTTAACCTGGATGGTTCAGATGGCTTCCAACGTTACTGGCAGGATAAGAATATCCCACCGGAGACATTTTCTACACGACAGAGCGGAGGAGGTTCCATTATGATCTGGGGTGCTTTCTCCTTCCATGAAACTATGGAGCTGCAGGTTATACAGGGGCGTCAAACAGCAACTGGCTACATTGGCATGTTGAAGAAAACATCCTTATTGACTGAAGGCCCTCGCTTGTGTGAAAATGACTGGATCTTTTAGCAGGATAATGCTGCAATCCACAATGCTCGCAGGTCAAAGGACTTTTTCATGGTGAATAACGTGCTTCTTTTGGACCATCCAGCGTGTTCGCCCGAACTGAACCTCATTGAAAATGTTTCAGGGTGGATGGCAAGGGAAATCTATAGAAACGGACGTCAATTCCAAACAGTGCATGATCTTCGTCAAGCCATCTTCACCACTTGGAATAGCATTCTAGCCAGTCTTCTGCAAATGCTTATATCGACCATGCCAAAGCAAATGTTTGCAGTTATTCGTAATGACGGCCGTGCAACTCACTACTGAGACTTCTTGTTGGGTATTTCCTACCATGTTTAGGACTTCTTTTTGGTATGGTCTTAAACTTTTGACCAGCTAGTATTTAGGCTAATTTCATAGTATTCGCATTTTCCCTATTAAATGCTAAAAAAGTTTTTTACTTTTACTTTCCATTTTCTTATTTTCATCTTTCGAAGCTCTACTCAAATAAGTGATTGAGTCTAACAACACAAAATGCACATTTTATCTTTATGTTCATTGACCTTAAGAATTTGGCCAGCAGTGTATATATATATATATATTTCAGTGTTGATTATAATACCAATTTCAAGTTGTCTTTGATTTTTGATATAATAAATACAATTCTAAAAAATATTTAAAGTGATGCTACACATGTTCTAAATAAAATGTGAGACATTAAACATATTCATTCTAACCACTATAATAATTCTTTATGTGAAAAAGTTTACAAACGTGACCTACATTATGAAACCTGTCAGAACCATCGCTTCCAAAAGAATTAACCTTTAACACTCTTGCTGTAAAATGCAAGAAATAATTAACTTTTAAATCTCTAAATAATAACTCTTAAACTGAACAGTATTGTATGTCCAACAAGCAAAATACTTACAATATTTTTATATTATATATAAAAACTTTTTCAAGTCATACAATATACTCATCACATAGGGTATCTGTAGGACTTCACATCTGCTAAATAATATTGGCAATTACTAATGCTTACAGATATACACATCGTACATTGTTGACTTTTACACTAAAAAAATCTTCTACAATTAGTGAATAGGCGAGAATTTCGCGGTAAACATTTAACAATTCAAGTTACATGCGTGGCCAGGTGGTTAAAGAGTCGACTCGTAATCCGAAGGTCGCGGTTTCGAATGTCTGTCACACCAAACATGTCCGCCCTTTCAGTTGTGGGGGCGTTATAAGTTTGGTCAATCCCACTATTCGTTGGTAAAAGAGTAGCCCAAGAGTGGGCGGTGGGTGGTGATGATTAGCTGCCTTCCCTCTAGTCTTACACTGCTAAATTAGGGACGGCTAGCGCAGACAGCCTTCGTGTAGCTTTGGAGAAATTCAAAAACAAACAATATATGCATTTCTAAATATATATTTAGATGGAGCAAATATCGATATTAAAATAAATATAATTAATAAACTCTTTACACTTAGTGTATACAAAAATTGAATTATCAATGAAAGAAGTAGAAATTTATTGTATCAAGATTTTTATTAGGTTAAGCAAGACAAGGTCTTGTTTTTATGGCTGCTGCAAGGCTGCTTTTTTTTTTTTTACCAGTATACTACAATGCACAAGTACAAGCGGATATTGCAACTAGAGTTGTGTTTATGAGGTCTAATATCAGTAGCTTCACCGATAATCACAGCATGCCTGCAGAAATATTAGTTCTCCTTCTTTAGAGGACAAAGTTTCAGCGACGTGTGCTTCTGACGACCTGAGCAAAATAATGACTTCACCATAATTTCACCAGAGTAACATTGAGTACTAATCGGTATCAACAGCAAAAATCCCTTGAGTGACCATTTTAAAATGTGCATAACATAAAGAGCATTTCTACTACATCAGTAGATATACACCTAAGGCCTTTTTGTTTTATCAATTTTGTTTGTCCACTCTCTCAATCTTGATCTAGACCTAATGCTACAGTTCTCTAAAGTTTTTACTACTTTTATATAGCCTATATTAATATAAATCTACGAGACTTAGTAAAACACATACAGGTCTAACTCCTCAGGTATATATGCATATATCAGGGCAATTACAACATGTGCCCTATACACCTAACCACAAATTCTCCATGGTTTAACCCCTCGAGGTGGATTCCTGGACGTGGTGATGAAACCTCCCAGAGAAAGTTTATACTTTCAGTTTACCTCTTGTGGGATCTGAACATCCACCACGGGCATAGCGATCCGTGAAGGGTAGGAGATCTTGGTAGTTAAGGAATCCAACTCTGACACACCACTTTGACCTCGCTTATTCGGCTAGTCCACTTGGGCTTGAGTCAGTCGAGTGCCAGTACCAGACGTTCACAACAGGTGCTGGGAAAATTATGTCTTATGCTGGGGTTTGGGTATAGTGATCATGAAACCTTGGCGTTGCTACAATGCGTCCTCTCGTAGAGCTCCATGGTTAGTAGGGATAGCGAGCACTAAAATGTATTCTATTCATTATGGATACCCCCATCTATGAACAAACAAAAGCAAAAATTAAAACACAGAAAAAACAGATTATTGGAAAACTATCACATATAGACGACTTTATTACATAGTTACCATCAAAGTCGGACTCAACACCTCAACTTCTCATTCTGTATTCATTGTCTGGGAAATCTTTAGAGCAGATGTCCTCCTTTTTCATTCAAAGGCCATGTGGGATATACCAATTGAAGATACTCTCTATGCAAGTTTGAATTCTTCCAGAGAAGTTATAGTTGAGAAAGATTTAAAGATCATTCCTAAGTCGGAGATCGTCGCTAGTTTCTCCAACCAAAGCGTTTCTTCAGTGCACCATGTCTCCACTTGGAAGTGTGAAATAATGTTACCTACAAATGTACTTACTTTGTCATTTACATCACCACGTCTACGTGCGACTATCAAGGCAGGATACTTAAATTGTAAGGTACAGCTATATATTACCAATCCTCTCAGGTGTTTCCAGCGGTTTGGTCACTCATAAACATCATGTCGGGGTATTTGCCACCACAACGAGTGCAAATCAAAAAACCACGAGTTGAAAACACGCTGTGTTAACTATAGTGGTTTAAGCTCCTTGTACTTTCGTTCTTGTTCTAAATTAATTGAAGAAAAAGAGGTGCAATGTTTAAAAACTGTGAACAATATCTCATATTCTGAGGCTAGGAATTTAATGTCTCCACTTCATCTTGAATATATGCTACTCCATTCCACTGCTATAGTAGGAGTGCAGATAGATCTTTTCGTGCTTCTAACAGAGTTGTTCTCCAACTATGTGAAAAGTATTTTGCCTTCTGTGGTTATAAAAATAGATGAGTTAATTTTTACTCCAATCTCTGTACTCACCAATCCTTTTGGTGACAGCTCGGGTACATTTTCTTTGGTGTATGCTCAAGCCCATCCTCTTTGCCTCCAAAATGTTGAACGATTATTCGTTCTCTACTTAAGTTGCTGAAATGTACATTTACTGACAGAGACCTGCCCACTCAATCCAGGGCAGAATCCACAGAGGTAAAAAGACCTTCTTCTAATAAAGAAAAATAATGTGGTCATAAACTAAAAGGTGATCCACCCAATTCTCCACCCAAATAAAAATGGCAACATTGTTACAATGTTGAGGGTTCTGTTCGAATATAGATGATGTTAAGAACTTGATTGGTTTTTATCACCTTGTGTGTCTCTCCTTACAGGAAAAGCTTCTGCAACGTGCCGATGCAGTAACCTTTCGGCAGGTTGCATGATGAACAAGTGCATGGAGGGGTGGAACTGCTGGTCGATCTGCATGCACCTGCCCTGTCTTTGCCACTCGATACACCCTTGGAAACCGTAGCCATCTATGTTTCCCCGAATCATACCGTCAGTATTTGTTCTCTCTACGAATCTCTAAGATCAATCAGACCTTTTTGCTCTCATTAAACAATTACTATCTCCCTTTTTAATCTTGGATGATTTTAATGACCATAATCCCCTCTAGGATGGTGCTACTATTAATGGGAGAAGTCATTATCAAGAGCATATGCTCTCAGACCACAATATTTCTCTCTTTAATGCTGGTTCTTATAATTATTTCAATGCATCTAGTAAGTCTTTTACTGGTATTGATCTCTCTATCTGCTCCCCTTCACTTTTCTGTCACTTCTCTTTGGGGTTGACAGTGACCCACGTGGCAGTGGTCATTTCCCTATTATTTTGAAGGAAACTGTCCGTAGTCGATGCTGCCCGATCCATACGCCTTGGTGAGAAATAGACCAGACAAACTGGCCCTCTTTCCTGCTCTCTCGGAGTTTGATCCTGCCATTGTCTGTAAGCCATCAATTTTCGACTATGTTTCACCAGTGACTGACTGTGTGATCCAAAAAGCTTCTCAACGTATTCCTAAAACATCGACATTATTTTCGTGGTATTCTCGTTCGTGGTGGAATTCTGCCTGCCACATTGCATGGGAGACTTAAAAATGGGCCTAGGACACCTTTTGTAGGTATTCCACACTTTCAAACTGCATTGCATTTCAGCAGGTCTGTGCTCATGCTCGGGAAGTAAGACGTCAAAGCCAGAAGGAATCTTGGATTAAGTTCACAACTACCATTTCTTATACCACCACTTCCAAAGTCATGTAAGACAAAATTCATAAGGTCACTGGGCAATATACCTACATCCCTCTTTTAATCTTGCTGATGCCCAGAGCATCGCTAATACTCTCGCTCAAGGCTTTTCCTTCATTACACACCTTTTTAGCCATAAAGATTGAGCGATTGCCTCCTAGTTTTTGAGTTGATTGTCTCTATGGCTATAATGATCTCTTTACCATGGTGGAACTCAAGCCTGCTCTTCATTGATCTGGCAGTACACCGATCAGACCCGATGATATTCACTGCAAGATGCTGTGTCATCTGTCTCCCTACCCTCTTGGTATTCTTCTGGTTGTTTTAACCAGATCTAGCATTATAATGTTTCTCCTTATGCTTAATGCCTGACTATTGTTCTTCCTTTTTCTAAGCCTGTAAAAGATGCCAAGATACAATTACTGTCCAATTGCTTTGATAAGCTATCTCTACAGGATGGTCAATACTTGTCTTGTTTGGTTCCTCCAAACAAACAACCTTCTCTCGCCCACCTAGTGTGGGTTCTGACGACATCACTCCATCATGGACCCCTTGATTCGATTTGAAATGTTAATCAGGAAAACCTTTCTCAAGCGAAAATATTTTGTTTCCGTATTTTTTACCTTGAGAAGGATTATAATACTACATGAAGGTATGGAATTTTGTGAGACCTCCACTCGTTTGGGTTGCATGGCCATTTACTCACTTTTTTAAACATTTGTTTAAGGGATCGCCAATTCCAAGTCCATGTGAGATGGACACTTTCCAGTTCTTTCCCACAGGAACTTGGAGTTCCTCAGGGCTTCTTTTGTGCCACACTTTTCATCATAAATATTTATGCCATCACTGGAAAACTCCTTCCTACAGTTGCTAACGGATTCTATGTTAACAGCTTTCACATCTCATGTCAGTCGTTAGCATGAGGTTTATTGAGAAGCAGCTATAGATTGCCCTCATCGATTACTGAAGTGGATCACAGCAAACGGCTTTACCATATCATTCTCTAAAACCATTTGCATGCACTTCTGCCATCAATAGGGTATTCACCTTGATCCCGAGCTCCGTCTCAGGGATCTTGTGCTTCCTGTGGTCCTTGAGGCAAAGTTCTTGGGGCTTATATTTAACCATAAGCTGACTTTTATTCCACACCTTAAGCACTGAACATCTTCCGTGTCCTTTTTTCCATCTTCTATGGAATGGATCAATGTTTTATGTTAAAGATCTATCGTGTCCTCATTCGATCAATACAAGACTATGGGATTCTAATCTATGGCTCTACTAGACCCTCAGCCTTAAAGATGTTGGACTCCATTCATCATCAGGGGCTTTCCACACTTTTCTACTCCAGAATTGTACACTGTTTCTCATGAACCTCCTCTACATCTCTGCCGTTTGCAACTGTCTTCACTGTACACTTCCAATATTCGATCCTTACCATAGCATCCTTCCTCAGTGCGTCATTACTTTTCAGAATAGTTGGTCTGTCATTTTTCCTTTTGGCCTTAATATCGAGGTGCAGCTGGCTGAATTAGGTTTGACCTTGGATGACATTGCTATCTCCACTGATCAACCTATTCAACCATAACTTATTGCTATCCCCAAATGTGACCTTTCTTTGAGTCATCTGAGGAAGGTGTATAATCTCAATTTGAGGTACCATCTTCTATTTGCCGAACATTTTTTAACCATCCTTTTCCATTTATATCGATGGCTCAAAATCAGGTGACTCTATGGGCTCTATCTACCATGTTACTTTGTGGATCAGTGGTTGCACACAGGATTCCCTCTGCAGTTTCTGTGTATATCATTTCTCTTACCCTGGATCATGTAGAAGCTATGCAGTACACGAATTGTGCTATTTACACTGACTTTCTTAGCTAGCTACTGGCCCTGGAATCGTTTCACGTTAGTTTTCACCCTATTCTCATTGATATTCATAACCGATTAGCCCATTTCTCTTTATTATCCACTTCTATACAGTTCTTCTGGATATAGAGTCGCGTCGGTATTCGCGGGAATGAGCTTGCTGACACTGTAGCTAAGTCCATCTGATCTGGTGCTATCACGGCCGAGCCTGTTCCATTCATGGACTACGGTTCAGTATTTAAGGATCAACTTCACTTGGAGTGAGCAACGTGATAAAAAGCTTTTTTTAGATCAAACTTTCTGTTGCTCTTTGGCCGTTTTGGTTCTGTGAGGATCAGAAGGATGAAGTTGTTTTGGCTAGGGTGCGCTTTGGTCACAATTTTTTAACTTATAATTTTCTTTTATCTGGGACTGATGCACCAATGTGTGACATTCAAGTCACAATAGCCCACATTTGATTGTCATGCCGTCGTTACGACCAGCAACAATGGCACCATTTTAAACATGTTTTTACCATTGGTTCACCCTGACGTTGGACAGTGTCATTGGCGATGGTGACACTGTTCATATCAGTTGTGTTTTGTTTTTATTTTTAAGCGCCATTGGTCTTCTCAATTCTATTTAAGTTCTTAATCGGAAAAATAACACTTGTTTTGTGTTAACATGATTTCTTTTACAATACAAAGGAACATCTTTATACCTACATTAATAAATATAATTAAACATCTAAGCACGCCCTCTACATTCATACACTCAGTTACACAACCCCTTTCAAACATGTGGTCAGCTATCGGTCAGTTACTTCTTTCTTTCTTTGTGAACCTGACAATGACCGAAGAAGGTCGTAACGTTGTTCGCTCCTTTGCATAAAGCTTTTTCTATCCATACCAACCGTTTTTACATATATATCTTTCTCTACAAGTGGGTTTTCTCCTCATCACTGATGATTCCTTTTTATATATTTCAATAATTTTAATTTAATATTTAATTTTTACCAGTTTGACGTGAGTAACTTAGCTGCTTTGTGCCAAATAAACGACCAACAACCAACCACGGTTTAGCATCGGGAGTGCATAATAAATAAATTAATAAGAATATGCAGGCTTTCAAATGACTAACAGTCATTCACATCTATTTCAATATACCTGATATATTGTGTCATCTGTATAAAATGTTGTATATTATACATTGGTACAACAGGTTGCTACGTATAAAATTATTGATGTAAACTGCATTCCTCAATTAATATAAATACAAGTGTGGACTGACAGAATTATTCGAGACTCCAATGACTAACTCACCCGGCCTGGCTGTCTTACATTTGGTTCAGCCGACAGGATTTTTAGTGCAGCTAACAACAGTTTGGTTAGAGTACAGAAAGAAGTTAAAGTTATCCTAAGGTACTGTAAAGTAGTGTAAGTGGAAAATAAGGTTAATTGAGTGAATATAGCTACTGCGGGAGTAGAGGTAACCATAGATGAGGGTAGTGCACATCCTAAAGTTGATAGAAGAACTTATATTAATATTGAAGCTTCGGCATATCAACCCGCACAGTTAGTTTCACGTGGTTAAAGGGCGAAATATACTGGTTTCACAGCAGGCTCGACGATAATGTCGAGAGTTTTATACATGCTTTAAAATAAAAATTAAGCTGCCAAAATATTCGGTGGAACTAATATCCAAAAAGCAGACATTTTGAGACCAAGAACTGCAGGAGAAGCAAAAGAAAGTTTTATTACAGCTTATGATGAACTGTGTGAGACTGCATATTTTTAGTTTTTATCGCGTAGATTGACAAAGGAATACAGAAAGCGAGAAACATCAAATACAATTTTGAAACAAACACGTAATTTAATTCATCAGCGAAGTGAGTCAGTCGTAATGTTTGAGCATAAGTTGGAAAAACTGGGAAATTGATTGCGTAGTGCTTACTGGCGCCCAAATGAATTAATGATTTAAAAAAAATCTTATTATTAGCGAGGTTTACTTAGTAATACAGCTCTCAACCGTGTAATGAAGCAAATACACCAGATGCAACATTGCTAGATTTAATCGAGGTAGCTACTAGAGAAGAGCTAAGAGAAAAACATATATAGAAGCCTTAACACTTTGTAGTAAATGTAATGTAAGTTGGCATAATAGGCAAAATAACCGTGAGTGCTGACAATATTTTAAGTATGACAATTGTTTGGTTTGTTTTGAATTTCACGCAAAGCTACACGAGGGCTATCTGCGCTAATCGTTCCTAACTGAGAGTGTAAGGCTAGGGGGAAGGCAGCTAGTCATCACCACCCACCGCCAACTCTTGGGCTACTCTTTTACCAACGAATAGTGGTATTAATCATAACATAATAACTCTCCCACGGCTGAAAGAGCAAGCATGTTTGATATGACGATGATTCGAACCATCGCATTACGAGTCAAGTGCCTTAACCACTTGACCATCTGAACTGGCTCTAAAAATCTAAAGGGAAATGAGCATATGACACGTTTTAACTGTGGTATCAGAGACCACATAGCTGGAAATTGTTGATAACCATAGCAAACTGAAAACAGGAAACTTCCAAAGGCTGGAGAATTCAAATAAAAGTTTCCTAGAAATAACAATAGCCATGCCTTTAAAGTAGAAGCAAAAAACGTAATCCCTGCCGAGAATACAGAGCGAAATTAAAAATTAGAAGTAGTTCTGGTAGTATGGAATAAAAGATTGAGTGTCTATAATGCTAATGAGGTATCACCAATAGTTGTAGTAGAAATAGAAGGTATAAAATGTCTGTTATTTGTTGACACAGGAGCTCGATCTTTCTTGCTAAATGCAAAGCTTGTGCATAAAAGTCCAGCATTCTTGAATGATGCTTAGAAGAAAATTTCTAAGAGTATTTTAACTTTTGTATATAGGACATCCTGTTAAAACGCTAGGTAAATATAGTGTTCGAATGAAAATAAAAGATTTAGAGATAGAACACTCGTTTTACATCTGTAAGCAGACAGATATAGAAACAGATGGTGTTTTAGAACAGGATTTCTTAAGGGCTTATGACACTGAAATATTCCTCACCTCCGGTAGGATATGCATAGAAACAGAAATCCTACGTTTTGTAGGATGAGTTTCCAAACTTATGTGCAAAAATTGAGTCAAATTATTTCTTCTTGCTGACTGAAGCTAATAGTCAGCTGCCTAACGCTGATATTAGCAAGGCTAAGGATCAATCATTAAAATACAAAAACACTGATTTTCCAAAGCGTAACGATACATGACAAAATCGGAAAGGTAAGAATGAGTTGTTCAAATAGAAATCAATTGTATAGGAATGCATGTAGAAGTTCTAAGTTTAGCAGAAGCGATATTTGTGATAATAATGAAAAGTAAAGAGTAGAGTAAGCGATAACAGAACAAGACAGAATAAGATAGAAAATAGAGCTTCAAAACAGGTAAATAATAATTCAAACCTCTCAGATTACTCTACACTTACGGCCAACATAGGCAACAAAGCATTCCAACAGATGTGTTTGAAAGAGAGAGTTCCTGTAAGCCTAGTTAAAATAACTGAAGTACCTGCGAGAAGTCAATTCATTGTTGAGGCTAAAATAGTTGACTTTAAGTGTAATGAAGTATTGACTGAGCCTATATTAGTTAGAAGAAACAAGAGTTTATATAGCTGCTTGTATTAGTAAGGTGTCCGAGAGAGACACGGTGTCTATAAAAATGTTGAATATAAATGAAGAAAAAGTAATACTTTCTAAGCATATAGTAGTAGGCAAGGCTACTTGTAAAGAAACATTAGCTGCAATAGGACATAATTTCATAAATACTATGAGACAGGCACAACAAAGTAAGATAGACCGGGACTCTATCTTAGGAAATGTAAGAAAAGAGTATAAACAGGTTTGATAACGTTATTAGAAGAGTATAGAGATATATTTGTAGAAGAAGGTGACACAAATAGTTGTACAAATAAAGTTAAACACAAAATATGTTGAAGGACAATAAACCTATTGCAAAGATACCCTAAAGAGTGCCAGAGAAACACGAGACTGAATTAAAGGAGTCTGTAAAAGGGATGCTTGAATAAAGAATAATATAGGACAGTATTAGCCCTTATGCATCCCCAATTGTATTAATTCCTAAGAAGAGCAGAAAATTAAGTTTTGTGTGGATTTTAAGAAAAGTTACTGGAGTAAGAATCAAAAAACATTTATCATTTTACTTAATATCCAAGAGACATTAGACAGGTAATATTAAGTATTTTTCATCTATGGATTTACAAAGTGAAAATTAGCAGGAAAAAATAGATGAGGAAGATAAAGCTAAAACTGCTTTTGCGTTATCTTCAGGTGAATATAAGTCTAATAGAATTTCTTTTTGTTTTATGTAATGCTCCTTCAACATTCCAGAGATTAATTGATGTTGTGTTATTAGGGTTGCAGGATTCAGAATGATTTTGTTATTGGATGATGTTAAAGTGTTCGCTGCAAGATTCTAAGACCACTTGGAAAGATTAAGGCATGTATTTGACAGATTACGAGATGCAAACTTAAAGCTTAAGCCAAGTAAATGTCAGTTTTTGAAAAGAAAGAAGTAGAATATGTAGGTCATTTGGTAACCGCAGATGGTGTAAAACTTAACCCTAAATGTTTGGGGTTTGTAAGAATTATCCAGTGCCAAAAACAGTAAAAAGATATTCGTGCATTCTCAAGATTTGTAGAATTTTATAGAAGGTTTATACTGCATTTTGTGTTGTTAGCAAAATTTTTAATTTTTCAAATAAGAAAGAAACAAAATTTCAATGGGCAGATAAAAGACTGAAGAAACTAAAAGATGTGATGACGAGAAACTCATTTGAAGTTAACTCTTTGTTAACCTGAAGATGACCTAAGGTGGTCGAAATGTTGTTCTTTGTTTTATTAGTAAAAGTGTTAATACCTATACTACCCCTCCTGAGATATATTCAAACTAAAAGATGCTTTATTAAAAATACCAGTTTTAAGCTACCCAGATTTCAGTAAAGAATTTCTCCTAAGCATAGATGCTTTAGGTTTTGCTATAGGTGCAGTATTATCACAAATAGCTGAAAATGGAAAAGAACATCCTAAAGCACATCAAAGTAGACAGTTGGGAAAAGTTGAAATAAGTTATTCCATCATTGAGCAGAGATGATTAGCTATAGTGCATGGAATTAAAACCTTCCATTGTTAATTGTATGGTTGGAAATTCACTACCGTTACAGATCATGTACCATTACGATGGTTAATGATATTAAAAGATCCCTCCTCTCGGTTAGCGAGATGGTCATTATGATTTTGAAACAATACATAGACCAGGTAGACAACATTCTAATGTAAATGCTTTTAGCAATATAAGAGTAGAAAATACAGAAACTGACGTAAAACAATCTATTAACAAAATAAGAGAAATATGAACAGAAAATGAGGATGAGTTAGAAGTAATTTGGGATTAAGATCACGTGATTACTGAATAAAAGAAAGATGAGTTAATAAATAACTGAAGAAACAGAGTATTACAAGAAGATACAGAACACATGCTATAATCAGATATCTTGTGTAAAAGAACTAACAATGACAGGTCATTACAGATAGTTGTACCGCAGAGTTTAAAATTTAAAATTAAGAAAACATATCACGACGCGCCATTTACAATATATTTAATGTTTGCAAAAACATATATTAGAATAAATATAACATTCTTTGGTTAAATATGCGAAAAGGCATTAAAGATTATTGTAATTCATGCATTGAATGTCAAACACGAAAGAGAAGTTCTCATTTTAAGAACGTCCCCTTACAATAAATGCCAAGTTTAACCATGTCTTTTCCATTACGGCCCGGCATGGCCAAGTGTGTTAAGGGATTCGACTCGTAATCCGAGGGTCACGGTTTCGAATCCTGGTCGCACCAAACATGCTCGCCCTTTCAGCCGTGGGAGAGTTATAATGTTACAGTCAATCCCACTATTCGTTGGTAAAAGAGTAGCCCAAGAGTTGGCGGTGGGTGGTGATGACTAGCTGCTTTCCCTCTAGTTTTACACTGTTAAATTAGGGACGGCTAGCGCAGATAGCCCTCCAGTAGCTTTGCGCGAAATTCAAAACAAACAAACAAACTTTTTATTTAATTGCTGTGGATATTTTAGGTCCACTTCACACATCATAGGCAAGAATCAAATATGTATTAGTAGTTCCAGATTACCTAACTACGTTTCCAGAGGCAGTATGCTTGCCTGGTCAAAAAGCAAAAACAATCGCTAAAGCAGTCGTAAACATAGTAGCTAGACATTGTATACCCCAGTATTTACTAACAGATAGTGATAGTAACTTCGTAATTGTGGACCCACACCACTAGAAATCAGGTTTCTGTACACACGGTGGGCAAAGCACAGATAGCTTTTTGTGTAGCTTTGTACTTAATTCCAAAAACAAACAAACAGTGACTTCATTTCTAAGTTGATGAAGGACGTTTGTAAATTGTTAGGCGTTAAGGAAATTGAAATTACTGCTTTTTATCCAGCTGCTAATGGGTTAGTTGAAAGATTCAATAAAACGTTATTAGACATGATCTCTCAGTACTGTGAGATCAGAAAACATGAGATGAGCAGGCTCGTTTACTGTTGTTAGCAAATAGAAGTGCTGAAAATGAGTCTACTCAAGAAAGTCCGTTCTTTCTATTACATGGTAGAGATGTAATGCTACCTGTGTAAGAGATATTAACTCCTAGAAAAGTGAATTACACATTAGGTAATGATTACAGGTGGAAATATTACAACGAATGCAGTTAGCATTTTAATTAGCTAAGAAACATTTAACAAAAGATGCTGAGCATGGGCAGAAACAGGCAAATAAGAAAGCTAAAAATAATAACATAAAACCAGAGGATGAGGTATTTTTATATACTCCTATTGTTAAGAAAGAAAACACTGAAAATCTGGCAAAACTATGGACAGGTCCTTTTAGAGTTCTTAAACGAGTCCAGTCAATTTTGAGATTCAAGAGATCTGTGGGAAGAATAGACATTTGTATATGTTAATAGATTTTAAAAAAAGTGAAAGGATGTAAATCTTATCAGTATGAATGTATGGTTGATGAAATCAAGGGTTGTTTGTTTGTTTGTTTTTTTTAATCTCGCGCAAAGCAACTCGAGGGCCATCTACGCTAGCCGTCCCTAATTTAGCAGTGTAATACTAGAGGGAGGGCAGCTAGTCATCACCACCCACCGCCAACGAATAATGAGATTGACCGTCACATTGTAACGCCCCCACGGCTGAAAGGACTAGCATGTTTGGTGCGACCTGGATTCGAACTCGCGACCCTCAGATTACGAGTCGAAAGCCTTAACCCACCTGGCTATGCCGGGCCAACCAGAAGTAACCCCTACATCTACATGGAAACGAGTGAAGTTCAATCCTTAATTGATTGTACAAAAACCTAAAAACGACGTTAATAGAGTTAGTGTTACCTTCAGTAAAGTAAAATACGGTGTATTAAAAGCTTTTAATAATATGATAAACTATTTATGCAGTTGCAATTAAAATTAAGTAAGTAGGATAAGATATGAGTATTGTTGTGTATGATATATATGTACTTATAAGACATTTATTTTTATCTAATAGTAATAGTAGACCTAGTTACAGGCTCGCTAAGATTATTGCTATTGATGGTCAGAAACGTTGCTGGACAGAATGTAAGTATTGGTCTGGTAGAAAATAAGGCATGTATGATTTTTGATTGAAGAATGAAGTTTTATATTATTTGGAGAGAAGTTTATAATTGTCGAAGATGTACGGTTCCTGCAATATGTTAGGTTGTTAGTTCAGTTACAAGAGGAACTGACAGCGTTTGAGAAATCGTGTGACGTAAATAAATACTCGTGTTAGTTTCGATGAAAGAGGCTTGGAAAATACAACGTCAGTTCATATGACAAGTGAGGAAAGTTATTTTACGTTTAGTGAGAATCTTACAGGGAGGACTGAATAAGAATTATAAGACATTAGTTAGACGATATCTTGTTAAGAGAGCGGATCTGTTATTAGAGTTGAGAAATATTAAAGATAATTTTTTGATTTTGGGTTGGACTCGACAAAAATGACGTTTCATAAATGCATGTGGAAGTGTTTTGAAGTTTTTTGTTCGGACCTGTAACCACAGACGATTTACGTAAATTAAACAAGGTGTAACATCAGAGACAGATATCTGAAGAAATAATTCATTTAATAAGTGAACAGGTGACTACAATTACTTCATTAAATCAAATACTTGAGTTACATGACCAAGAGATTAGGAAAGTATCTAGAGCACTAGCAAATATTACTTATGCCTTGATGCATACTAGGGCAAGAGAGACTAAGCTTTATAAGGCAGGAACTGAAATGTTTTCAATTATTTGATTCAGAATAACTTACAACAGTTATCATTTATGGTTGGAAATAGTAGGATGAAGTTAGCTAAGTTAGTACAAGCATTGTATGTAGCTGTGGATTGGAAGTTGAGTTTGTTCTTTGTACTCCCAAGTAAATTAGAGAAAGTAATAAACGAAATTGAGAGAAGGTTACCTCCACACTTACTGCATAAGTGAAGAGATTTACAGGTATTATACATGGGCTGATGTAAAGACAGCTGCAGTGAAGGATACATTAAGAATATTTATAGAGATATCTTTGAAAGCAACTGATAGAATGTTTAGATTTTATAGTATTATACCTTTACTCTTAACATTACACTACTCGTTAGATTTAACTATAGGAAATGAAAACCCGTACATTGCTGTTTTAAGTGATCAGGACACTTATTTAGAAATGACAGAGAAAGATATGTTGAGATGTGTAGAAGGTCCCATTAAAGCATAGGAGTCTAATTTAGAAAACTATTCAGTATCCATTATAACTTGTAATTACATAATGTTTACAGGAATTAAGAATAGAATAGCTGAGTTATGTAAAAAAATAAGTATCCCTAGACCAAAAATGTATCTCAAGCCGGCTGGCATGGGTAATAAAACTTTTCTTGAAATAAAGTAGAGAACAACATTTCGACTTTCTTAGATCTGAAGATGACCTAAGAAAGTCGAAACGTTGTTCTCTACTTTATTTCAACTAAAGTTTTAATACCCATACCAGCCGTCGTCTTGAGATAAATTTTTACTTCAAGTGGGTTTCTAATCATCATGAATATCCCCAAGTCATTTTCGTTCTATGAAACAAAAACTCCAGGAACTTGGTTGTTTAATGTAAAAGATGAATTTCATTTATCAGTAGTATGCCCTAAGTCAGAATTACATCAGTATGATTACCAAATTAAAGTAGTTAAATTAATGAACAGTAGATACCTTAGATTGGCTAGTAATTGTTCTGCGCATTGTCAAAAAATTACCTTACCATCTAGTTTTAGAAGTCAGACTAAGTATGTATGAATTACGTTAAATATAACAATACTCAATTGGCAAGAACTATTAATTATGGAAGAATCTCTGGCCCGGGATGGCCAGGTGGGTTAAGGCGTTTGATTCGTAATCTGAGGGTCGCGGGTTCGAATCCCGGTCGCACCAAACATGCTCGCCCTTTCAGCCGTGGGGGAGTTATAATGTGACGGTCAATCCCACTATTCGTTAGGGTGGCCCAAAAGTTAGCGGTGGGTGGTGATGTCTAGCTGCCTTCCCTCTAGTACGACCCGGCATGGCCAAGCGTGTTAAGGCGTGCGACTCATAATCTGAGGGTCGCGGGTTCGCATCCCGGTCGCGCCAAACATGCTCGCCCTTTCAGCCGTGGGGGCGTTATAATGTGACGGTCAATCCCACTATTCATTGGTAAAAGAGTAGCCCAAGAGTTGGTGGTGGGTGGTGATGACTAGCTGCCTTTCCATTGCTAAATTAGGGACGCCTAGCACAGATAGCCCTCGAGTAGCTTTGTGCAAAATTTCAAAATAAACAAACAAACCCTCTAGTACAATGTGTTAACTATTATTAGACATAATCGCGAGCAAAGTATATATGATTAATGTTTAGAGTTGCTATTACAAATTAATAGAGTGAATATATGTATACTAAGGATTAATTTAATTATGAGGATAGTTAAAGAGTAAAAGTAGTAACTTGTTACTCAGTTAAAGATTGACTAAAAACAACCAATGAGCAAGTGGTTTTGAGAGTTGTGAAATAATCAAGGAAAAATAACCAGTTAAGTGCGAGGTCTACTTGTGGGTAGTTGCGAACACTATGTGGAAAATCGTAAGCATACCAGAAAGAGTTTGTAAAAAAACTCGTGTGTGAAGCTCAAAAGTTAGTTTTTTATGAACTCTCACTTAGTTCTGATGTTTGAAGCCTGGAAAGTAAGAAGAAATCGGGGTCTATCATTGTCAGGAGTTGAAGAGCAGTTGCAGCCAACAGCAGCTGAATTTCTGAAGTTGAAAAAAGAGTCATGACCACTTTGACGATGTGTTTATCAAACATTTCTTGCTTAACCTCTCTGTAAGTAACTAATTGCTATTATGCTTAGCATTGGATAATATAGTTAAAGTATAGGTGAGTTGATATAGTGTAATGATTTAGTTATGTTATGAAAAGTATCCTTAAAAAACTTTTTGCTAGTTTTACTAATAAAAGAGTTTTGTTAGTTTAATCAGTAACATAGAACATTCTGAAAACATATCAAAAGTGTTTTATTGTGTGAAACTTAATCTCAGAGTCAGATTATTTACTTTACCTGAACATTCCTCGAGTTAGTGCTTGTGTACACCACTCGCCACTACATTCCTCATTTAATGTAAATAAAGTGCGTACTGGCAAAATTAGTCGAAACTCCAAAGGCTAGCCTACCTGTCGTGCCCATCTTACACAATACTGTCATTATAGTCTTTCTGTATTTCTTCAATCTTGTTGTTGTTATCTCTCTTTATATTTTCAACACTTCGTCAATTTTGTTATCAAACGTAGTTTCATATTTTAATTATTACTTGAATAGCATGTCTCTTTTTATGACTCCTCTCTTAAATATCTGTTTCTTGTATTTTTAGGTTCTTTTATTTTTCTGTCTCATTCCTCTAAATTTTAATTTCTTTCCATTTGATCTTTTAATTTTTGTATTATTCCTGAAATTACTGGCCTCTTTCTTCTTGATCCTCTTCAAATTGTTTCTTTATCTATATCAAAGTTTTAATCTCGCTTCAGGATCTGGTTGCGATGTTGAAATTGAGCCAAATTATATTTTGTTTCCACCAAAAAAAATCTCTTTTCTGATACAAGCGTTGTAACGCTGTTATTTCATTGTGGGCCCGGCATGGCCAAGGGTGTTAAGGCGTGCGACTCGCAATCTGAGGGTCGCGGGTTCGGATCCACGTCGCGCCAAACATGCTCGCCCTTTCAGCCGTGGGGGGGGTTATAATGTGACGGTCAATCCCACTATTCGTTGGTAAAAGAGTAGCCCAAGAGTCGGCGGTGGGTGGTGATAACTAGCTGCATTCCCTCTAGTCTTACACTGCTAAATTAGGGACGGCTAGCACAGATAGCCCTCGAGTAGCTTTGTGCGAAATTAAAAAACAAACAAACAATCATTGTGCGTGTTCTTAAAACTTGTATGATGAAAATTACTTTATTTATTATTTAACCTGGATAATACTACCACTTGCACATAGTTGTACTTTTGTAAGCTTAAATTCACAAAGAACGTTTTCACTTTTAAATTCAACAGAGATATATTCAATAGAGGTATTACAGATAACTTATGAATAACCATACTTGTACAATTGACTGAGTTACTGAATAAACGTGATAACTAACACTGACACAAACATTCATTAAAACTAAATTGTTGACCGAATGATTGATACCAAGGGTTCCTAACCTTTTTAGACCTGTGGAGTTTCACATCAGAAAGAAAAAACATTCTAAAACCTTAATAAAAAATACACTGAAAATAGAAACAATTGGTCACTAGCGTCATATAAAGTCTACTTGAAGCTTTTAGAATATAAATTTATTAAAAACATGAATGTTTAAAGAAAAATATAACTTCTACTTACTTGTTCAAAAATTTCTGTTTGCAAATTTTATATCAGTTAAAGTGCAGTGGACTTACTTATTTATTAGTGTGTACTTGCTTTTGTTCATAAAGTTGTTCAATATTTGGAGTTATTTAGCCTGTTTCTAAATTTGGTCTTTGTAGCTGTATACAGTGAAAATGTTTGCTCACAAAGACATGTTGTTGGAAAACACATCAACATTTTCAAAGCTCTGTTACTTATTTTAGGGTATTCCATGACCATTTCAATCCAAAATTGTGTAATTTATTCTTGCTGAAATTTTGTTTTTTAGGGTGTAATCAGTTGAAATTTCTATAAGCTGTTCTTTCTCTTTCAAAGACAAGTCGTTGGTATTCTAGAGTCAACAAAAGGATTTTGAATCAACAGTAATTTTTCTAAATGAGGAGAGTAGTACTCCCGAATAGTTGTACACAAATCAGATATGTGCTGCAAGACTGAAACTTCTGCATCTTCACTTAAGGAAATTCCATTCATAAGTGAAAAAACACTGAGATTCTTCAAACAATCACGCTCCTCCATAAATATACATTCACCCCAAAGTTTTAGCTTACGTTAAAACGCTTCCATTGCTTTGAAGTTCATTACTCTGGTACCCTGCATTGTAGCATTTATATAGGTAAATACATCCGAAAGGTAAGCCACCTTCTGTATCCAGAATTTGTCCCGTAATTTGTATTAAATTCAACATGGTATTCATATAAAAAGAAGCCTATCTTTTCACGCAGTTCGTAAAACCGAGTAAGCACTTTTCCCCGAGAAAGACATCGGACTTCACTATGAAGCAGCAAACCTTTATGCAAACTTCCCATATCCTCACAGAGTAAACTGAAGATCCTCGCATTGAGTGGAATTGATTTTATAAAATTAACTATTTTTATGACATTACCCAAGACCTCTTTTAAGTCTTCTGGCATTTGTTTCATTGCAAGTGCATGACGATGAAGACAGCAGTGAATACTCTCGATGTCCGGGTTTTTCTTTTTTATGCGTGCCACTGCGCCTGAAAAATTTCTAATTATAGTTGCAGCCCCATCAGTGCAAACACTTGAGCAAACCTGCCATTGGATCTCCTGTTCTTCCATAACTAAATCGATCAGTTTAAATATTTCTTCACCTGTTGTTTGAGTAGGCAAAGGTTGCAAATTAGCATGTCTTCTTCGAAACTGGCTTCGTAAATATAGCGAACAAACACAAGCAATATTGCAAAACCTGCGACATCTGTTGATTCATCCATTTGAAGCGAAAAAGTTGGACTCGCTTTTACTCGCCTTATTAACTTTGTTAAGCAATTTGCTGACATATTCTTGATTCTTCTAGAAACCGAGTTGTCAGAAAGGAACACAGAGTTAATGTTTTTAAGAAATTTCTCATCAATCGTGCACTCTACCAAATCCTTTTTATTTTATTTTTTTCAAATCTTCTGCAATTGTATGAGCTTCACCTGCTTTTGCAATGCGGTAACTAACACGATATTAAGTAATAAGAGCACCTTTGTTGTCTTGATAGAAAAACGAATTAAGTGTAGCTTTCCTTGCATTTATTTACAAACTTTCTTTTGAAATACTCGGAAGTTGAATTTTTTAATTTGGAATGTTTGGTTTCTAGATGCCGTTTCAACTTCGCTGGATGCAAACTACGCTTACTCAACACTGTTCCACATTCAACACACAACTCACTAGGTCCATCTTCATTACCTATCCTTGTAAAACCATATTTAATAAAACTTTCATCTTTTACTTCTTGTTTCAGTACGTTTTGCATCATCCTGCGTTGAAGTGCTTGCACATGATAACGCCGATATATTCGTATAAGCCTTGGCCTAGGAAGGTTTTGACTCGTATAAGATTTATTACTGATATTCAGCCACTTATCCATTATAAGGGCGACAACTAATTATTAATTTGTCTAAAAACGTATTCTTATACATTTGTCTCTTCAAAAGTATTTTCACAGACCCAAAATAACTTCTTAATGAAAACTTGTTGAAGCACTTGGGTTTTATCATCATACAGTGACTTGCTAATTAGTGTTGCCATAACGAAGTAAGAAATAAAGATTTGTGGAAAAAAGGCTAGGCTACTAGAATAGTATATTTTTCTAAAGGTAAAGGGTAACCAAATATTTTTACTTTTTTGTTTTTTAACAGAAATTTTAAAGCCAAATAAAATGCTAAGCCAGATCTTGACGTGCGTGTAAATCTCGAACGGAATGAAACATGATGTCATTTGGGCGTATGACGTCATAGAGCTTATTGGTACCAAGTTTGTCTAATTAAACTACAACGAATCTAACCTAACCTCACAATTACCAATTATAATTGTCATAAATATAATAATACTTCATATAAATATATTTTGAAATTGAAACAACTGATACTACATCTAACTGCATTACAATGTTTTACATTTGGACAAGTTTCAGCTATGACGTCATGTTTCATATAATTCGAAATTTAGTCGCTATTCCAAATCTGGCTTTTAAAGATCTTTTTTTTTCCACAAATCTTTATTTCTGACTTCATTATGGCAACACTGATCAACATGCCATTGTGTGATGGTAAAACCGAAATGCTTGAACAAGTTTTTATGAAGAAGCTACTTTGGGTCTGTGAAAATACTTTTGAAGAGCCAAAGATATATTCTTAGGCCTAGGCCTAATACGAATTCACAGGCGTCATCGACGTGTGCAAGCACTTCAACGCAGGATGATGTAAAAAGTACCGAAATAAGAAGGAAAAAAAGTATGATGAAAGTTTTATTGAATATGATTTTACGTGGACATGTAATGAATATCGGCCTAGTGGCTTGTGTGTTGAATGTAATTGCGCTGATGGGATTGCAGCTATCATTGAGAAATTTTCAGGCGCAGTGGCACGCATAAAATAAACAAACCGGACATCGAGAGTATCCACTGCTGTCTTCATCGTCATGCACTTGCAATGAAACGAATGCCAGAAGACTTAAAAGAGGTCTTGGGTAATGTCATAAAAATAGTTAATTTTATAAAATCAATTCCACTCAATGCGAGGATCTTCAGTTTACTCTGTGAGGATATGGGAAGTTTGCATAAAAGTTTGCTGCTTCATAGTGAAGTCCGATGTCTTTCTCGGGGAAAAGTGCTTACTCGGTTTTACGAACTGCGTGAAAAGATAGGCTTCTTTTTATATGAATACCATGTTGAATTTAATACAAATTACGGGACAAATTCTGGATACAGAAGGTGGCTTAACTTTCGGATGTATTTACCTATATAAATGATACAATGCAGGGTACCAGGGTAACGTACTTCAAAGCTTAAAGAAAAATGGAAGCGTTTTAACGTAAGCTAAAACTTTGGGGTGAATGTATATTTATGGAGGAGCGTGATTGCTTCGAAAATCTCTGGTTTTTTTACTTATGAATGGAATTTCCTTAAGTGAAGATGCAATAGTTTCAGTCTTGCAGCACATACCTGTTTTGTGTACAACTATTCGGGAGTACTTCCCTCCTCATTTAGAAAAATTACTGTTGATTCAAAAATCCTTTGTTGACTCTGGAATACCAACGACTTGTCTTTGAAAGAGAAAGAACAGCTTATAGAAATTTCAACTAATTACACCCTAAAAACAAAATTTCAGCAAGAATAAATTAAACAATTTTGGATTGAAATGGTCATGGAATACCCTAAAATAAGTAACAGAGCTTTGAAAATGTTGATGTGTTTTCCAACAACATATCTTTGTGAGCAAACATTTTCACTGTATACAGCTACAAAGACCAAATTTAGAAACAGGCTAAATAACTCCAAATATTGAACAACTTTATGAACAAAAGCAAGTACACACTAATAAATAAGTAAGTCCACTGCACTTTAACTGATATAAAATTTGCAAACAGAAATTTTTGAACAAGTAAGTAGAAGTAAATTTTTTCTTTAAATATTCATATTTTCAATAAATATATATTCTAAAAGCTTCAAGTAAACTTTATATGGTGCTAGTGACCGATTGTTTCTATTTTTAGTGTATGTTTTTTATTAAGGTTCCAGAATGTTTTTTCTTTTTGATGTGAAGCTCTTCAGGTCTAAAAAGTTTGGGAATTTCTGACTTATACCATCCTAACTGGAAACTAATTCAATGTTCATTGATTCTCTATTTATAATACAGCCTTGTTTCTAGATCCTACTTGTGATATTTGATTCTTAACATTGACGAATATCCTTTGTATTTTAGGCCAACCATTATAGGCTAACTTGGATTTAGCTTCTTTATTTTGTTTGTTTGTTTTGTTTTTGAATTTCGCGCAAAGCTACTCGTGGGCTACTTGCGCTAGCCGTCCATAATTTTGCAGTGTAAGACTAAAGGGAAGGTAGCTAGTCATCACCACCCACTGCCAATTCTTGGGCTACTCTTTTACCAACGAATAGTGGGATTGACCGTCACATTATAACGCCCCCCACGGCTGAAAGGGCAAGCATGTTTAGCGCGACCGGGATTCGAACCCGCGACCCTCGGATTACGAGTCGAACGCCTTAACACGCTTGGCCTTCTTTATTCTCCTGAGATGAAGAATCAACTATTCGAAGGTGCTCGAGTTTTGAAAATATTACAACTTCTGTAGGTGATTCTGTGTGCTAACTACTTCACATGAATTTGGATTTATGACCTTTCACTTTCTAGCAGATATCGAAATTAATTAAGGTAATGTAAATTAGCTTATAACAGTATGCTATTGAATTCAATGAATTTTTGATTTAGGTATTTCACAAATTTCCTGCTCATTTCTGTTGAGAAAGCGGATTATTACATTCACGTAAATAAATCAGTTTCACCTGAAAATTCCTCAAATTCATCTTTTAGCTTCAAATTATAGATATTTTGTTTTGTTGTTAAGTGAAAAGCTACACAATAAACTATCTGTGAGCTGTTAGAATTACCTCTGCTATTAAAGAAATCAAAGTGTTTAAGCCAGTGGTTCTTCTTAATCTTGTTGGAGGTACTGAACCCCGAAAGTTTCGTACTTACATTTACTGAACCCTTCGTAATTGGACAAATAAAATATGATTTTTTCAAATTCGAAACATAAGTAGATATTTTATTAGTGCACAAAATGAACCATGGATCAGTTGCACACAATATAACTGTGTTCAAAGAACATAACCAACAAAACATGAACTTTACATAAAAACAAAGACATAACTCAATGAATATTTACTGCAAATCAATGTGACTTTTGATGTTGCCTTTCAGAGACAAGTTCAGAAATGCACGGCTTCACCTTGGCAAGTGTCACTCTCATATCATTTTCGCAACAAAGTCTGTTCCTTTTCTTGGTTTTTGTGTCTACCATCCTCGAAAAGGATTGCTCGGAAAGATACGTTGTAACAAACGGTATGAGTATCTCAAGGACTTTCTTAGCAATAACAGGGTATGCTACGATTTGGTGACACCAAAACGTTGAGAGCGTTGTTGTTCTGAAAAGTTGCTTTTGAACCTGGCTCTGCTGAAATTCAATGATTTCGTCGAGGTATCCATCATTGACATCTGCTGTCGCAACACTAAACGTGAACGGCTGTCTCACCCATGCTGGATATGACTCTCTGGTGGGGAAGTATCCGTGAAGAGACTTTGCGAGCTCATCTAAGTGCATGGCAATTGCTTGCTTCAGTTCCCGGGTACAGAAATGTCTCCAATTCCAGACACATCTTCGAACTTACTTACATAGTCGTCCAGTAGGGGAAGGTTTGCGAAGTTATCATTCTCTGTTTGTCGTTTCCATAACGATAGCTTTTTTTGAAAAACCTTCAGGTTTTCTTCCGCTTCGATGATGTTGACTCCACCGCCTTGTATCTGTTGATTGAGATGATTGAGAGCATTGAAGATATCGGCCATGTACACCAAAATGAGAATAAACTCAGATTTTTCGAAGCAATCTGCATGACAATGTTGGTGCTCTCGCAAAAACAAGGGTAATTCCACACGCATGGCAAAAACACGATTCAGCACCTTTCTCCAGGATAACCACCGAACGTTAGAATGGTACAGAATTACCTCAAATTCAGAGCCCATTTCATTATACAGCTCTTTGAAGATGCGGTGCTTCAGGGCACTTCGCACAAAGTTCACACATTCCACTGCAATTTTTAATACTTCTGCCTATTTTGAAGGCAATGTTTTTGTTGCTAACGCATGCCTGTGCAGAACACAGTGCGTTACAATGATCTGTGATGCATCGGCTTTCACCAGCGCACCAAAACCAGAGTTTCGTCTCAGCATGACTAGAGCTCCGTCCAAACAAACTGCATAAACCATATCACATTAAAGATAGTTGTCTCTGAAGAAGTCATCCACAAGTTTCTTCACGTTGGCTGCCTTAGTTGTTGTTGTAAGAGGCTTACAAAATAAAAAAAAAATTCTTTTATCTCGTCGTTCTTCACATAGCGCACGAATACAACAAGCTGGCTTAGATTGGAAATGTCGGTGGTCTCGTCGAGTTGAAGGCTGAATTTTGCTGGGCTTGAAATCAGATCTGCAACTACTTGAGCCAAGATGTCATTACTCATATCATCTATTCTGCTGATGATGGTGTCATTTGAAAGAGGAATTTGGGATAACTTATTTTCAGCAGCTTTTCCTAGCATGATATTCGCCATCTTCAATGCAGCTAGTTTTACGAGTGCTTCACCAATGATGTGTGGTTTGCCCTACTTTGCGATCAAGTACGCAACTTTGTACGATGCTGTGAGGATCGGTTTGTCAATGAGTACAAAGCCGAGAACAAGCAAAGTAGTCTTTTCATCAAACCTGGCTTTCTTTACCTTGAATTCAGCAAGCGTTGTGTTCTTGTATTTCCCATCTCCATGCAGCTTTATGGAGTGTTCTCTTAGTTTTGCCAGTGATAGACTAGAATTGCTCAACTTGGCATTGCAACTCATGCATTGAGGACGCTGACTCCCATCATGTTCCGTTATACATGTGATTCCTTATTGTACGTATTCGTCCGACCACTTTCTGTTTTTGCTCGACATAGTTAGTATTAAGGGATTGAAAAATTAGGAAAAAAATCACAAATGACGCACGATTATTACAGTCACAAGTCGACTGCTAAGCGCACGAAGTTCCCTGCAGCACAGATATTAAGGCCAAGTGATGTGACGTGATCAGCCGCAGCCAATGATGGCCAAGTGGAGCACGACGTCACGAATCATACGAGTGGGGTGAACGGAACGGACACACACACAGTGTGTGTGTCTTGACCACCGAACCCCTGAGACTGACTCACCGAACACCTGGGGTTCGATTGAACCCAGGTAAAGAATCACTGGTCTGAGCTTATTAACACACATTAAAGAAGCAAAAGCTTGTTTGGTTTAGTATCCCTACTCTCTTAATTTAAAAATAGTGCATGAAAGTACTGGCCTATATATTTATTCATGTTTTTTATGTCATCTATCGACAGGTTAAAGAAAATAATAAAATATCTGATTTTGTTTCTCAATGGTAGTGATGGATTTATGAATATACTGCCCATAGGTCATATATCACACGCTGCTTCTGATACAAAGAAAAGTCATTTAAAAAGCAACAATCTTCTTCAATTAAAAAGTGAATTAAAAAATGAAAATAAACTCTATGCATTCATTTTCGGAACAAATCTTAAAGATAAAAGTATTTAAATAAATTCAAATCATATTTTGTATTATTGCTTTTTTACAGTTAAACGTTTCCATGATGTCAGTGCAATCTATTCCTTGAAGATCTTGATACACGATTGCTAGTAGAGCAGACGTGATGGGAATAGGGACAGACGGATATTCTGAACATTTTTTGACACTGGTGCTGATGTTTGCTTTATTCTTCTTAGTGTTAATTCAACTTGCTCATCGTATTTCTATAGTAAATACTTATGATATTGTCATTATTCTGAGAATGTTAATAATTTTTAAAAGATAAGAAAAATGTAATTACCTGTATTAGTGTCTTTTTCTATATTATAATTGGTTTCCATGTTTGGATCTTCATTTGTCTTAAAATTTTAATTGAATTATTTTTAGAATGTTAATGTATATTATTGTTGGTTTCCAACTTTGGATTTTCAATTTCTGTTGAAGTATTCATCAAGTCATTTTTAGGATGAGAAGTATATTCATCGCTAATCGTAGACTGGAGTTCGTTATCATTATTTATGAAAAATTACCAACTTCCTGTATGATAAACATTATTTTTCTTACAACATTTATTCATTATGAAGACAAATAAAATTGGCGGAAACATATAGTTAAAGACTCAATATAAACAAAAAAATTCAATAATTTACATTTATATCCTATCACGCTGAGACATCGGAAAATCTGTGGATTTACAGTGCCAAAATCAGGGGTTAGATTTCCCTTGGTGGACACAGCAGATATTCCGATGTGGCTTTGCTATAAGAAACACACACAAACACATGCATTGTATCATGTATTATTTTAAGATATTAGAAATTAAACTTAACGAATCTAAGTTTTTCGCATAGCAAGGAAAAATATATTATCTAAAATCCGACAACAGAGAGGAAAATCAAAATATTTATTTAGAAACTTAGATGTTTTCGGTTGCTTGCAAGAACGTTTTTGTTGTGTATACTGGATGGATTTACAAATTTTGACAAAAAGGTAAGAAAAAACGATTTTTATACTCCATATAAACATAGAATATATTTTTACTTAAACCCACTTTTCGCTTTTGGGGTTCTTCAGGATTAATATAGAAAACTCTTTATTATATTCTTCTATATTTATCCAGAGTGTAAAGGACGTTTTTCTTTACTTTTATAGAAACTTAGATATTGTTTTATTGATGTTGAGTTTTATTTTTAAAGTAATGTATTAGAACTTGCTCACACTTATATATATATTTATTTTTTTGCCGCCCTTAAGCCTTTAAGTTTGTTTTGGAATTTCGCATAAAGCTACTCGAGGGCTATTTGTGCTAGCCGTCCATAATTTAGTAGTGTAAGACTAGAGGGAAGGCAGCTAGTCATCACCACCCACCACCGCCAACTCTTGGGCTACTCTTTTACCAACGAATAGTGGGATTGACCGTCACATTATACACCCCCACGGCTGGGAGGGCGAGCATTTTTAGCGCGACGCGGGCGCGAACCCGCGACTCTCGAATTACGAGTCGCAAGCCTTACGCGCTAGGCCATCCGAAGCCAAGCCTTTAAGTAAATCCAGTAATGCTTAAACTTGTTGAGTAAGAAATTATAACGTCACATACGTTGAAAAATTGGATGATATTGCTACGCATCAAAAATTATAAGAAATGAACAACAGTCACTAATTATTTAAGTTACTAGTCACAGAACAATGCACTGTGTAGATGAGTATGTATGACATTGATAATATTTTCAGTGGTGGTTGTTTTGATATGAGACAGGGAGTTGTCACAAGGGTAAACTGAACTTAGTTAAAGATTAGAATGTGGTAAAATTTATTATTTTACTTTTGAATTGAATGCTTGTTATTATTAGTTATTTTCTAGGAGAATTTGAATATATATGCTGAATATTGATTTTCAGTTTTTATTATTATGTCGTACAGTCGTTTCAACATGGCCAGATGGTTAAGGGTCGCGGGTTCGAATTCCCGTCACGCCAAACATGCTCGCCCATACAGTCGTGGGGGTGTTATAAAGTTACAGTCAATCCCATTATTTGTTGGTCAAAGAGTATCCCAAGAGTTGACAGTGTGTCGTGATGACTTTCTGCCTTCCCTCTAGTCTTATACAGTTAAATTATGGACGGCTAGTACAGATGGCCCTCGAGTAGCTCTGCGCAAAATTTAAAAACAATCATATAGCTACATTCCTATTTTTTTGTTTGTTTTTTGAGTTGTATATTCCAAAGTTTCACTTTTTACTAATTTCAAATTATTTTGTTATTAATATTAGATGACTGTTAAGGAAGCCAGGTCTTACAAGTTACTACTATTAGTAGCAATGTAAATTCTTCAACATGAATATAAAATTACAACTCTACATTTAACAGTAATTAAAACAGAAAAAAAAAAAACAGTATGGAAAGTGAGTAAGAGGCACTAAAAGAAGCTAGAACAAGAAAAAGTTTCAAAAATTAAGACTTGTATCAATATTATTAAAATACTAAAATCTACTGGAGTGCCTGACCCCTGGTAGGAAGTTATGTAAATTCATGTTTAATGAAAAGTTATTTTGGAACATGAAAACGTTGCTTCCATTATATGTAAATATAAAAAAAAAAAACATGAAAACTGCAAAACGTGAAACTACAAATTTGCATGTATCTCATAGACATTTTCATACAAAATTTGACAAAGATCCATCAACAGGGGAAGAAGTAGTGGTAAAAAAAATGCAAAACTGAAAATTTATATGTATACTCCCATGTACCTAATGAACCTCCATACCAAATTTGGTGAAGATCCACTTGCACTGTGTGAAGGAGTTACATGGACGTACACACAGAGAGTATTATTATATTTATATAATGTGCAATTTCAATGAAGACTGCATACTATTTATAGTTGAGGAATGCTGTGTGATGTGAATTAAGATTCAATAATTACAGTATTGGCCTTTAAGAAGATAGTGAAATTATGTATGTTGAGTTTGTGCCTTGTTTCTTTACTGAAGGGTCCGCCATGGCCAAGCGTGTTAAGACGTGCGACTCATAATCTGAGGGTCGCGGGTTCGCATCCCCATCGCGCCAAACATGGTCGCCCTTTCAGCCGTGGGGGCATTATAATGTGCGGTCAATCCCACTATTCGTTGGTAGAAGAGTAGCCCAAGAGTTGGCAGTGGGTGGTGATGACTAGCTGCCTTCCCTCTAGTCTTACACTACTAAATTAGGGATGGCTAGCACAGATACCCCTCGAGTAGCTTTGTGCGAAATTCCAAAAACAAACAATGTTAACTGAAAGGGCAGGGATTAATCAACCTGTTTTTTTCATTTTACTAGAAAGTATTTTTTATATGTTGATTGGCTCTAGTTTTAGAAAGGGGAAGTTTCCTTTAAAAGATAAAGTTGAGTAACTTGTGCTTTCTCTGTATGCTAGTATTGTGAAGAAATACCTAATTTCACTTTCCTTTGAAAGACAAACATGTATCTAGAATTATTAATTAATGAATCCCTCCACATCAAAGAGCATTTTCCAACCCTAAATAATAATGTTTTTTGGGGGTAGGTGGGGGAATTTAACTTAGTAAAATAAGGTAATATATGTAAGAATTGATGTGTATTGTTGTTATTTTGCTTGATATGCTGAAGATGGAATCTGTAGAATTCCAAGATATTCATGTATGTCCCTTATTTAAATAAACTTAATTTTCCCTTGAACACCTAGATTCCTAATGCAACTTGTAAGACTAAGAGACATTTGAAGTGATTTTTATGCAAAGAACTGAATAAAACCTCAAAATTAAAAATGGAACTAATACGCAGGAAGAGTTAAAGTGACTTAATAATCTGTGATGACAAGAAAACCCACTTGTAAAGAAAGATATATATGTAAAAATAGCTGGTATGGGTAGAGAAAACTTTATGTAGAGGAGCGAACAACATTTTGATCTTCTTCAGGCATCGTCAGGTTCACAAAGAAAGAAAGAGGTAACTGGCTGATAGCTGACCACATGTTTAAAAGGGGTTGTGTAACTGAGTGTAGGAATGTAGAGGGCATATATAGGTATAATGGTGTTCCTTTGTATTGGTTTATTTTGGGATTGAGTTGTTGTATAAGTCAGGCTTCTTTAATTTTGCATTTGTTTATGTTTGTTTCTTTATTTAGTATTTGAGTGTTTTCTATGGTTATGTTGTGTATATTTGATTTGCAGTGTTCGAAAACTTGTGAAGGTGACCAGATTCACAGAACACAAAAAGTCACCTTCATATAAACAACTCAAGCCCAAAATAAACCAATAGAAAGGAACACCTTTATACCTATATTAATAAATATAATCCAACATCTAAGCACGCCCTCTAAATGCCTACACTCAATTACACAACAGCCTTCAAACATGTGGTCAGCTATCATTCAGTTACTTCCTTTTTTCTCTTTGTGAACCTGACAATGACCAAAGAAGGTTGAAACGTTTGCTTCTCTACATAACGCTTTCTCTATCCATATCATCTGTTTTTACATATGTATTAAAGTGACTTAAGTATCTGGCAATTTATTGTACCATTGCCAAGCTGAAAAAGTTTTGAGTCCTACAGAATGTTGATATCAGAGTTGTTGTAACATAAAACATTCTTGTAACTAATCAGTAGTACTAGTAGTTGTTCAACATTAATTTTGAGTTTTTATTTTAATATTTATAAATTTATTAGTGTTTGTTACTTGCATGACCCAGTAATCTCAATTAAGTGATAAAATTGATAAAACTTAAAAACTTATCATTGGCCTTCCTTTTTGTGTTTTAAGTTCATGTTAAACTATATTACTATAAATATTAACATGAAAATATAACTAATATTAGTTTTAAAAACATCAGTATTTTGAATTAATTCAGATACAAATCCATAACCATGTGATATGTGTTTCTTACATTAGAAATTTAAGACTGTTGTATGTTTATTCAAATCCTAGAAGTTAATTATTAAAAGGCTAAATATTGATTTTTGGAATTTTGAGCATGTATTTTATAGCTTATGTCATATTTTTGTTTTGTATTATTTTTTTGCAAAAATGCAGTGTGTTAGTTTGGTTGTGGTATTGATTTCGATTTTAAAGTTGCCATTGCATTTTAAAGGTTAAGCACTGTACTTTTGTCTGGATGGTAGTTCAGGTGATGAACTTGCATTGTGCTTAAAAAATGTAAGTGAAAAGTACAATTTCAGTTTGCACAGGTTTTATCTTCATCTGTGTGATGTATTTTTGTTTTTATCTGTATAAAAAGTGTTGCAGTTTAAACTATCTTTCACTGTTTAGTCATTTTTCCCCATTTTTACTTTTCTGTAGCTGTTGAATTTAGTGACACAGAAGTATTTTTTTCCATACTTGTGATAGAAAAAAAGATATCAGACACATGCAAAATTTTGACTTGGGAAATCTTTAAAGCATTAATTTACGAAAAAATAAAAGTTAAATTATGTAGTTTCATTTAAACTTTTGTTGTTTTTTTACAGTAATTTTTTGTAGGTCTTGTTGAAGCAGAATATGCCATGTTTGTCTTCTTGTATTAGTATAATTATAATTCTGAATTTATTTTTTGCTCTAAGTGTGTGAATAGTTCAAATAACAGGTGGTTAATAAAAAGTTATTTCAACTTGTTTAAAGTTATTTTTATTATTCTCAAATGAAATAATACCTATAACCACCCATGGAGAGCATTGCTGAATGCAAACTGTGTAAGAATGTTAATGTCCTTCAGTGGTTGTGCAGGTAATATCGAGAGGTTATGACCCAACCTATGTGTAATGAGAATGACTAATCCATTGTAGTGCACACTGTGCTGGGTAAATGTGAAGCGTCTTGTAAATTAAAAAAAAAAAAAAATCATGGGTTTGGCAATCTGGTGGATGATTTTCACCTCAGAATATATCTGATGAAAGTGATCATCCAATGTTTGTAAGGAAACTGCAAGCACACACACTGCTTCTACACTCAATATAAATTGTTCATTCTGATTTACACTTGTGTCCAGTCTCATTATTTTGTTTAATATCAACCCAATTTAGTAATACTATGTAATTAAATCTCTTGTTATTTAGCACACCAATCTGATAGTTCAAACTTGTATTGTTTTATTGGGATATACCATCTTACAAGCCCTAACATCTAAAAAAGCCCTAAAAAACATATAATCATGATTTTTTTTTCTTTTGAGATAATATTCCAAAAATGTTTATATACTTAAAACTTTTTAGTCTTTTTATCCACAAATCATGATACCTTGCAATTTTAAATTACCTTGCATATTTTGTCTTTTTAAGATATATAGCTTATTTTAAGTTTCATGATTTTTATAAACATATGAAGCCAGCACAATTAATGGTTTCTTTACAATATTGGGTTCTCAACAGTTAGTCATTTTAAAGTTGTTATGCATCCATGAGATTGTATATTTTGATTTCCCATAGTACATTTTCTTTCTTTTTTTTGTATATAACCAAAGTCAGTTGCTCTTAGATAATAAAATTGTTTTAACTAGAGTCAGCTTATCATTTCAAATTTTAAACTTCTGTCTTCTGTGGATTATTTTGTAAACTTCAATAGGAACACCTATTGGCTTTCTTTTTGTAAAGAGAAAATAAAACTGAACCTACATCTATCCCTATAAGATAACATTTCTCTCCCTGGAATCATTCTAATATCTCTCTTTTTAACCTTTTGAAATAAGTAAATATTTGTTAGTTATAATATTCTTTTTTAGATTAATACAAAACCACACATAGTATTTTGTATGAGGTCTAACTTGTGATTTGTATGAAGACATAGTTACCTCTTTTGACTGTTAATCATTATATCTAAATTAATCCTCAAATTTTATAGGTCTCCTTTGGTAGATTGAGTGACTTATTTAATTTGATAGATTGTTTAGGCAGTGTATTCATGATGAAACTTTGTATAATGGATGGCAACTGCCTGTTGTGGAAACACAAGTGTAGAGGATGATGTTTCAAAAGTCTTCCACCTTTCGTCTTCAAGTCAGTGTGTGTGTGTGTGTGTGTGTGTGTGTGTGTAGGTCTTTTATAGTGGCCTGGTGGGTTGTGGAGAGCATGTTATGATTGGTTGGATTATCACTGTTTCTGCTTGGAGGAGAGATTTCCTGTAGGTACAACCAATGGCAGCCACAGGTTACTCATCTCTAATCCAAAATATTTGTTTAATTTATTTAATTACTCACTATTATGCCAAGATCATTTTCTACAGTCATGCTTCTGACTGAACTTGGATCTGGATTCTCTGTCTTCCCTATGTGTTTAATGTGTATTTGAGCTACAACATGTAGTACACTTGATATTCCTTTGGGTTACATTTAAGTGTGCTGTATTGATGAATGTGTATGTGTTTAATGTGTATTTGAGCTACAACATGTAGTACACTTGATATTCCTTTGGGTTACATTTAAGTGTGCTGTATTGATGAATGTGTATGTATGCAAAAATATATATATTTATTTATGTTGACATTTTTAGCCCAATGCTACTGTAGATGTTAACAGTGTTACAACAGTGTCTACCTTTACGAAATGAAGTTTCTTGTATACTGTTTTGTACAACCCTTAAACATTTTCTCAGTCAAAATGGTCATTTATTTAAAAGTCTCAAAATAACTACAGCATAGCATCCAAAAGCTTGGTAATGGAGAACTAAAAACTGTTAGCATAGAAATAACCTGTAATATATGTTTTGTTAGAATAAAATGACATTATATAATAAATATTATATTTTATTAGAAATATGCAATTACATTTAATGTATTTTTTGTAATACTGCCAAAGAAATAAAACATTTTTTTTGTGGTTTAGTTATTTTCATAAGACCATAGCTGATACGTAACCAAGCAAATTTTTAAACCGAAATGGAGGAAAGTATTGATGCAACTTTGCAGATAATTAATTGCCAAGGAGAGGCCATCTTGTACAGAGCACGTTTAAGAGGCAAGAAGAAATTTTTCAAAACTAAAGATTTAAAAGACAAACTTTTTAGTGTTAGTAATTTTGATCACAAACACTTTAATAATTTACATTTAATGCCTAAGAATAATTAAACTATGTATTACATATTCAATAAAACAAGGTTTTAAATTAACTGTTTTACAGGTTTGTTAGTTTTGTATAAAAGAACATGGGTGTATTAGAAAAAACGTTTACATGAAACGTTTAAAATCAGAAGATGTACAGAAGAACATTTCATATAATTAAAATGAAGCCTGACACATTAGATATTTGTATGTTATCTTATTGTAAACCCTTTTCATGCATGTAAAACAATGAAATATCATATTTAATCATTTTACAAGAATAAAATAAATTGATTCTACAGTAACCTTGTCAGCTAGAAATACCAAGATTTAATGTAATCAGCAAACATAACTAATTATGCCCTTATTGGTATCATTAAGGTTACTAAAAAAAACTATAAAAGACCTTAGAACTAATCCATGTAGCATGCCAAAGATCCAGTTTCATTGGATTACATTAATAAAACTTCTTAGTTTCTCTCACAAGTTACCCTGCAATCCAGTCAAATAGATTTTCTCCCTAATCTTCTAATTTGAGTTTTCTTTTTGGCTAATCTTTGTGGTGTTTTATGAAATGTACCCTTAAAATCTAAGTACATCAAAATGATACCCTTTCTATCATTCAGATAATTTCAGTTTGATATAGGCTTGTGCATCCGTACATTTGTGTGGAGTTGCATTCTTACATTCAGGTGAAATATGGATGAAAATATAATTGAATGACTTATTGGATTTAATTTATAATCACATTATAACTTCCTTTGCAAAAGCTTCAACATTTTTCATTGGACTTTTCTCTAGTGATTGTTATCACTGTAACATATAACAATAAAAAAAAGTAATTATTTAAAAAAATAATTTTTAATATAATGGATGCAATATGGCATTTAATGACATATTTTATTGTTACAGACATTTGTTTTATTCATGAATGACTGTGTTTGTGGTAGAAGAGTTAGTATCACGTAATTTTAAATTATGCTGTAGTTAATTTATAGAAGTTTTAAACGTGTTAGTATGTAAAAATACCATGTGTGATTTCCTTTAAGCATTATTATAAAATTTGAAAAAAAAAATCATTTATTCAGGTGTGTACACAGTTTTCACATAAAACATTGGTTAAGAAAGTAATTCTGTTTTGTTATTATAGCTACCTATTGTTTTGTGTCATCCACCTAAGATATTATCTTTGAATTCCTGTTGTAAATGATTATGTAAGATTATACATATAAGAGTGTATATATATGTGTGTGAATGTAAACAGCATCCTTTTTCAGTGGCAGGTCAGATGATATCTGAGTATATAACATTTTATGTTTTGATGGGAATGGTCCACAGTCCTGTTGGGTAGCATACCTACTATAGAATTATAAATTATACATAATATATATATTTAATGCTAAACTCTCTGAAGTTGAATTTTTCAGCTTGATAAGTAAAGTCTAAACTCTTGTAAAGTTTCAATCATCAAATTTAACTAGCTGTCAGTAAGTCTCTTGAATTTGTAGGAGAGCTTAGGGAGTGAACTATCTAGTAAAAGTTTTTTTTTTATTTTGTGTACTTGTTTAACTTGGAATATTTTTTTAGTATAAATGATGATTGTTTTCACTACGTGTTACATTGTGTCCAGTCTGTCTCTATTTCTCAATTTACTGTGTGACATATTTCTTATTAACACCTTGCAGATCTGATCTTTTTACTCTTGGGGCAAATCAATTTTATTGAGAATACCATAGTGGTATGAGAAGTCCATTGTTAGCCTTAGAAATATGTATTTAAAAGCAATAAAGAGTGTATAACAGGTACATTAGAAAGGAAGTACTTGAGAATTAAAAAAATACACTTACGATGGTAGCTTTATATGTATTTTTATATCTGAGTATGTCTTTATTGACTGTTTAGAACTTTTGCCATGACATGTCATAATTCCAAATTGGTCTCAAAATACATATCTAAATTATGGTTAAATCTTCCTAAAATTCTTCAAATGTTTCAGTTGATTACTGTAGCAAAAGTACAACAAATGGATTAAATTTAATTCTTAAATCATCGGCTTCTGTTGTTGTATGATTAAAAATGGAATTGATCAGACAATTATAATATGAGTTTTACATAACCTAAATGTTTGTTTGCTCCATTTATAAGTTACAACAAGATTCATTCCAGTGGTTCAATGGTAGATGTGATGGCTTTATAACTCTAAAATTGGACTTTAATGTCTATGGTAGATAGATCAGAAATAGCCCATTTTGTAGCTCTGTGGTTAACAAAGAAAATGAACAAAATGTTTTTGGTGATTCCAGCTGTGTTTACCCCTCAATATTCCTGTACGTGGTGAGGAGACTTCCCAGGGAAGGTTCTGTACTTTCAGTTTACCTCTTCTGCGATCTAAACATCCACCCATGTGTGGCAACCCAGAAAGGAAAGGATCCTGGTGGCACAGGGGTCCAACCCTAACATACCACTTTGGCCTTGAATTCCTCTAGATGGGTGGTCTTGGGGTGGCTACTCTTGGGTCAATCAGCTGATCCACTTGGGCTAGGGTCAACCAATTACCAGTGTTGGACATTGTATCTGATGCTGGTGTTTGGGTATAGTGCTCATGAAACTCTGGTGTTGCTGCAGTGTTATTGTTTGGCATTGTAGTGAGTCCCCTCGTAGGGCTTTATGGTGGGTGGACTTAGTGGGCACAAAAATATTCCTTTTTAATGGATCTTCCAAATAAAAACTTAAATACAATAGTGAAAAAAAAAAAACAGTCCATAGGTAAACGACCATGCCTCCAAGATTCTGAGCAGCAATCTTCAACATCTGTAACAACTGTTATACTTCATTATCTTATCCTACATTGTCTTTCAGACAAAACTTTAGGGCAAATGTCTTCCTTTTTCATTCAGAAGGGAGTAGAGGGGCTTGCTGGCTCTCCAAAGTTGGTAAAGAAGCTTTGCTCTGATGACATACTGGTGGAAACATCCATATCTCAACACAGTGAAACACATTATATTCAAAAGGTAATTGGGAATATATCTATTGAGGTTACACCTTTTGCTACTTTGAATTCATCACAAGGAGTTATTATTGAGAGGGATTTGAAGAATATCCCAGAGTCAGAGATTCTTGCAAGTTTCTCCACTCAAAGAGTTTCTGCAGTGAGGCATATCTCCACTCACAAAGATGGAATTACGATGCCAAACAATATCCACATTCTGACATTTACATCACCACCTGCCACCGTCAAGACAGGTTATCTTAATTGCAATGTATGGCCATACATTCCAAACCATCTCTGATGTTTTCAGTGTCAGCAGTTCGGTCAATCGAAGACATCATGTTGTTGTTCCTTGACGTGTGCTCATTGTAGTGGCAAGGAATATGATGCCTATGAGTGTAAAACAAACCCTCATTGCATCAGTTGCAATGGGTTTCACCTGTCCTACTTTTATTCTTGCCCTAAATGGTGGAAGAAAAAGAGGTGCAGCATTTGAAAATGATTCATAACATTACTTATCTTGAGGCTCGAAAGTTACTGTCCACCACTTCATCTTGGATGTATGCTGCTGTAATTTGTTTCACTACTACAGTGGGAGTTGAGACAGATCTCTCTGTGTCTCCAGAGGAATCCTTCTCAAAACAAATGAAAAGTCTTTTGACCTCCATGGTTAAAAAAGTGGTTGAATCAACTTCAACACCCATCTCTGTCCCTTACATAAATTCCCAAGATCCACTTTCTTTGGTTCAGGGTACAGGCATTTCCTCGGATACATCTCTTTTTTTCCAACCCCAAGATGCAAAATGATCATTCGTTCACGTCCTCATTCAATGAAATCCTCTTCCAACAGCAAAGACCTGCCCAATCGACCCAAGGTAGGTTCCATGGAGGTTGATAGACCTCCCTCAAATAAACACATAAACAGAAGGGCTCTCCATCCAATTTGCTTACATATAAATAAAAATGGCCACCTTGATACAATCGAACTATTGAGGTTTACATTCTAATCTGGATGACATCAAAACACTGATTGCTTCCTACTATCCTGTATGTCTTTCCTTACAGAAAATATTTCTGAAACCTGCTGATGCAGTCACCTTTTGGTGGTTTTCTTTGTACAGAAATGACAGGCTATGTGATGGATGAGCACATGGAGGGGTGGTGCTGTTGGTTGATTAGTTGGAGGCTATAGCCAACTGTTTCCTTGGGTTATACCATCACTGTTTGTTCTCTCTACCTGTCACCTGGAGAGACCTATGATCAATCAGACCTTGATGTTCTCGTTGAACAGTTCCCATCTCCCCTTTTAATCCTGGAGTAGTTTAATGGACATCATTCCTTCTAGGGAAGTGCTGATATTGATAGGAGGGATCGCTCTGTATGCTCTCTGATCACAACCTTTCTATTTTCAGCAGTTCGGTCACTCAAAATGGTGGGTAAGATGTCAAAGCCAGAAGGGACCTTGAATTAAGTTTACAACCAGTATATCTTCTACCACCAGTTCCAAAGTCATAAGGGACAAGATTCTAAATGTCATTGGACAACATAATTCTGTACCTTTCTCAATCTTGCTCTCTAATGGCCAGGAAGTATCTGATATCTAGAGCATTGCTGATACTCTAAGGGAAATCTTCTGCCAGATATTTAGCACTTCTGCTTCTTCCTCCACCTTCTTAACCATCAAGATTTGGGCAGAGTGATCACCTCATTCCATTCAAGCTGATTGTCTCTATGATTATAATCATTCCTTTACACTGGTGGAACTCACACTGGCCCTTCATTGGTTGGACCTTATGATGTACACTATAAAATGCTGTACCATTTATTTTCTGCTTTTCTTGATATTCCTCTGATTATTTTTAAATGGATCTGGCCTGAGAAGGATCCCAAGATTTCTTCAAACTACCGTCTAATTGCTTTGACGAGCTGTAAGACCTTAGAGAGGATGGTTAGTACTTGTCTTGTTCTATCCTCGAATCAAACAACCTCCTCTCACCTGCCCAGTGTGGGTTCTAATGACAGCGCACCACCATGGACCACCTGATTTGACTTGAAACGTCAATCAGAGAAGCCTTGCTCAAAAGACAATATCTTGTATCAATATTCTTTGACATTTGGAAGGATTAGGATACAACATGGTGGTATAGCATTTTATGAGACCTCCATATATATGGGTAAGTGGCTATTTGCCCAGTTTTATTAAAAATTTTAATGGGCAGGAGATTCCAAGTTTGTGTGTGTTTGACACTTTCCTGTTTTTTTCTGCAGGACTTGGAGCTCCTCAGGGCAGTGTTTTGAGTGTTACACTTTTCAGTATAAAGATTAATGCCATTACTGAACAACTCCCTCTCACTGTTGATAAGGACAATTACAAAAAAAATCGACTGAAGCTGAGTGTGGCAGTGAAAGAGTTAAGGGCATGATAGCTTGGGTAAAAACTCTGTGGTGCCCCTTTCTCTTGGTGCCCTAAGCACGTGCGTATTTTGCTTGATGGTTAATCCAGGGCTATCTCAAGCAACATTTAAATTAAAAACCACATTCAGTGCTTCTAATGATTATCCTATGTTAAACACCAAACTAGGGAATGTGAATACCATGTTGAATTCTTACGTTTCTAACAGTTATCCGTGCTTTACCGTGTCTAATAAGTCTATCTCAGATAAAACTAAGAATTATAAGAAGTCTCGACATATTCCTAGAAAATAAATATGCTGGACCTTCGTTTCTATATCATAATTCGTTATATTTGTTTACTCTCTGTTATTTCCAATGATTCACGGATATTATTGGCTCTAATACTTCATGGTTAAGCCAATAATTACTACGTTTTCTCATAATATTTTATATTATGTTTTTGTACATACTTTGCTGTAGCCGAATTTTCAAAATGTTTATTTCTTCTACATACCTGATATCCTACTAAACGATATTTTAGATCGCCTTTTGTCTGTCCATTGCAGTTTATTCTATGTCAACATTCAAATTTATAAGTTTCAGCTTTTTCTATTAAAGATATGTTTCCTTTAGTTTGTTTGTTTGTTTTGGAATTTCGCACAAAGCTACTCGAGGGCTATCTGTGCTAGCCGTCCCTAATTTAGCAGTGTAAGAGTAGAGGGAAGGCAGCTAGTCATCACCACCCACCGCCAACTCTTGGGCTACTCTTTTACCAACGAATAGTGGGATTGACCGTAACATTATACGCCCCCACGGCTGGCAGGGCGAGCATGTTTAGCGCGACGCGGGCGCGAACCCGCAACCCTCGGATTACGAGTCGCACGCCTTACGCGCTTGGCCATGCCAGGCCCGTGTTAAAAAGAAAGACATCAGTGAAGTAAAAGACTTAATAGTAAAAACTAACAAAATATTATTGACCATCCTACCTCGATATAAACGGAAAAACAATTGAAAATATAAAAAAAGGTCGTCATAGTCGTTAACTCGCCATCGTAGTCTTCCAATGGTATTTTTTATCAATCATTATAATATATATATATATGTGACGACTTAAAGACTAATATTGTACAATAACGAATGTGAGATAAACGTAAATTGTATTTATATATACTTCACAAAATTGTATTGGTGAATAAACGGAATCACACTCGCAGAATTCTACGCACAGTATCTATAGATGAATCAACTGAGAAAGAGAATTAATTTCTGTATAAGACAGTATGTACAAGTTTGTTATTCTCGTCTTTCATTGTTCTTGATATTAAATAAAACAGGACAAAAACGAACTACTTTATCAACTTCGCCAATCTACCTGAAGAAAGCGAAGGAAAGATATGTTGCGTCATTAGAATTGTTATGGGTCTATATTGTTGTTTTAAACACCTGAATATTTAAGTTTCATTAACTGCAAACGCATGCGCGTTATGGCCAGAGATATAGGATTTGGATTGATTAATATTTTGCAACACATCATACGTGGTTGGTAGTACTTTAAAGATAAACCATTGTTTGAAACAAAATAAACCGACAAAAAAACTAAGACTGAATAGATTATAAGAAATAAATTTATTCTATATGTAACTTTTGTCATCATAATAAAAAAAGGTTATATAGAACATTACATATAAGAACGTTTTCCTTAACTTTTAGCAAAAATTATAAATTCTAGGATAGTTTGGTCATTAAAAATATTTTTGTATGACCTAAATTTAATTATGTTTTTAATTTTTTCTATCTAATTTCTAACTTTGTGTAATAGATATAAAAAAAGATAATAGGCGTAACCAGTTATCCCAGCTATTGCGCAACACGCTGTTAGATGTGTGTCGGACTCAAGGCAGGGAAGAGGTGTCATACACAAAATGACACGTCTATTAACATAAAATTTTGAGACAATATGCAACCTATTTGTCTATCTCAGTTGTTCCATCCTTTAAACTAAATTAAAATAATGTTAAAAAATTAATGCCAGCCGTTATCATTCATATACTTATGAAACATTTTCTTAAACTTACATTTTCTGCTTCTACAACATTTGAAGATAACCCATTTCAAAGGCCAACCACCCTTTTAAAAAAATTGAAATTAAACCTTAACTTAAGATAGCTCCTACTTTGCCAAAATTATATTTATGTCCCTTAGTCCTACTATTCTCACTGTTAAATATGGAAAACAGATGATGCATCAACATTATCAATTCCCTTTAAGAAGTTAAATACCTCAATCAGATCTCCCCTAACTCTTCTTTTATCAAAAGAATACATTTTGAAAGGTATCAGTCTCTCCTTGTATGACAACTCATCCATCCCAGGCACTGTTCTAGTAACCCTTTCCAAACATTTCTTAAGTAAAGGAGCCCAAGATTGAACACAATATTTTAAATCTGACCTAGCTCGTGAGAGGTTTAATGAAATCATAACCTCTTTAGACTTGTATTTAGTATTTCTGTAGATACAATTTAAAATCTTATTCGTCCTAGCACTTGCAACAGTTCACTTCTTCAATGGCTTAAGAGACTGATCCTTTTCTTTTATGATACAGATAAGGTTATTTCTATACGAATTATACCTTAATTCAAATTATTATAACCCATATAGAAGATTTTTCATTTATTACGATTAAAATTCATCTGTCAATCATTTCTTCAATTCACTAAATGATCTAAATCCTTTTGTAAAGCAGCGGCATCCTCTTTACAGCCAGCAACACCCTAGAACTTGATATCTTCAGCAAATTCAAGAAATTTACTGACCATGCTGTCAATCATTAATGCAAACCAAAAAAGCAGTGACCCTAAGAGTGAGCCCTAAAATACCCTAGTTAGAGCATTAGTCCAGTTTCAATATGCTCCATTTGCAACAACCCTGTTCTCTCTTCCATCCAGTCAGTTAAGCTATGTCTCAAACCTTATAGAGATAAGTTTATTCACAAGCCTTTTCTATAGCACTTTGCAAATGCTTTTTGAAATATCCAGATACACCAAATCTACATATTTACCCTGATCTATATAAGCAGTAACCTTTTAAAATAATCTCAAAAGATTTATAAGTTAAGAATTTTCTTAGTGAAACTGTGTTTACTATCCAATAAGATTCTAAAATTTGTTAAACGACTTTGAAAGCGTTTTTTAACAGAATCTACAGATCTTTTTCCAAAACCGATGTAAGGCTAATTGGTTTACATTCACTGAGACAACTTGTATTACCTCTCTTTAAAATATAATTTACCTTAGCTAACTTCCAATCCTCTGGTTTCTGCCAACTATTTAAGAACTGAAATAACTAGTAGGTAAGGACTGGCATATCCAATCTTTAATCTCCTTCGAAACTGTTGCGGGAAATTAATCAAGCTCAGGAGGAGTATCATTTCATTAATGTTCTAAGTTTTTTCTTAACCAGTTTAAAATTAATGCAGTAATTTTGTTCAAACTCGTTTACACTTATCAACTGTCCAAAACGTGAAATACTGCTTAAACCTTCGTTAATAATAATCGAAGAAACAAAAAGCAAAACTTAATAACCCAGCCATCTTTGCTCTACAAATTTTATCTTCTAGAATCTTGTGAATCTCTTGCCATACAAGTTGGGCCTGGCATGGCCTAGCGCGTTAAGGCGTGCGCTTCGTAATCTGAGGGTCGCGCCCGAGTCGCGCCAAACATGCTCGCCCTTTCAGCCGTGGGGGCGTTATAAGTGACGGTCAATCCCACTTTTCGTTGGTAAAAGAGTAGCCCAAGAGTTGGCGGTGGGTGGTGATGACTAGCTGCCTTCCCTCTAGTCTTACACTGCTAAATTAGGGACGGCTAGCACAGATAACCCTTGAGTAGCTTTGTGCGAAATTCCAAAACAAACAAACAAACAAAGCCATACAAGTCAATTTAAATTTCTGATATTTATGAAGTCTTTCTTTGATTTCATCTCTTAAACTCTTTGTGGTCCAATTTGTTCTTTTTTTTACTTGCAGCTATGCCTTTCTTTCTTTAAGGAATATGTTTGATTTGAAATTGAAAAGTTATCTTTAAAATTTTTCCACATGTGATCAGTGTTACCATATAACTCACCTGACCAATACACAAGAGAATTCTTGTTGTATCCTTTCAAAATATGTTTTGTTTTTTAAATTTGTAACCAAAATATCTTCATTCTTTCTTTCCATCTGTAGCATAACATTGAACCTAATAAACTAATTATCATTTGTATCCAGATGTTCCCCAATGTTCACCCTCTTGATCATTTCTATATTTGAAATTAGCAAAAAATTTAAAATAGCATTGTTTTTAATAGGTTCCTTGATTATCTAGTAAAGAAAGTCATTCCAAACATTTCTCCTCATGGTTTGACTCTAGCATTTCCCAATATATATGCCTGAAATTAAAATCGCCCATAATTATTACTTCAGTAACAGTTAAAATCTTTAATGTATTGTAGAGAGTCTCACTAATTTCATCAGTATCATTTGGTGGTTTTTAATAAATCTCTCTAAAAGGCTTTTCTTTTTTATCTATTGATAGAGACCCTAATGGATTTAATCTACATACTATTATATTTAATATCCTTAGTTTCAACAGGATGTTTTGCATATAAAGCCACTCTTTTTTTATCCCTTTATTGCTCCATCCCTATTAAATAGCCAGAAAAACTCTTATTTCAAAACAACTTCTATATCCAGATCACCTACAATTAACCATGTTTCAGTTGTTCTCATTGTATAAAAGTCGTTCGTTCTTACGAGTGCTCTAGTCATCTTTTTCCATTTCTTATACTTCTAGTATTACAGCAACAACAATTAAACTTATCCTTATTACTTCTTTTATGTTTATTACATATCCTAAACATTTCTTTGCCTTTTATTTGTTTTGCATTTAATTTTCTTGGTCTTCACCATTGTTCAGACCTAGTTTAAATCTTTTCTTACAACTGAACTGATAGTCTTACTAAGTAAGACTGCCCCTACCCTATCTAAATGTAAACCATTCATTACAATAAATCTCTCTTCTTCCACTGAAATAATCCTATACGTTAACCAGAAAATTTGGTCATCCTTAAACCTAGCATTTATCCTAGTGACCAATAGCTTCATCACTACAGTTAATGTTTGGCAGTATCTTTGATAAAACTAACTTATGGCCTTTTTCATTAAACGTTACTATATCTAACTGTATCTCTGAAAGCCCCCATTATTAAATTTTCTGCTCTGTAAGTTATATTCTTCTTCTGTGCCACTTGGTAGTATAATCTGATTCTTTTCTCTCTTTTTAACCAGCTAGTTATTGTAAACACACGTCTTTTCAAGTTATCACCTGTAACTATATCCTCTTATTATCCACATCCTTCTCTGATTCTTTGGGTTTTCTTCCATCCAACAGTTCTTCATTTTCAGATTCAACAGAATAGGCTCATTGTAACTAACTTCATCACTTTTTACTCTAATACTGCTCGTTTTGCATTATTGGAAATCTTTGTTAGCTGATTTATCTCTTGGATATAAAAGCTTAAGCTCCTCCCGAAATTCTGTTGCCGTTCCTCACAGTCTATGCTTCTCTTTATCTATTGCCTCAACTTAATTAGGATAACCTCTAACTTCTCCTCCAACCTACAAACTTTATATTAAAATTGCATATTTTCACCACTGGCTTCCTTAAAAGTATGTGACAGTCTGAAGTTCCGAAATAAAATCCACACGTTGCACTAATTGCATTTAACAAACTGAACACTTAACTTTTACATTGTTCTTAACCACTGTAATTATAATTATGGCCTGAAAATAAATACTCAGTACCAAATACCAGTAGTCTATTGTTAACACGGTTGCTGTTAAGATTAATGTTTAAGAATCAGTTATTAAGGACGTATTTGCATGAAAACTTTTCACAACAAAGTCATGAACAAATATATCATTATTATATCTGTTGGATCCAAATTTAGGTGAGGGTTTTTGCTTCGATACGTCGACCACGATAATAAGCACAATATATACAATATTGTCCACATTCTGACAGCTACGTCCTTGCAGTACGTCTTAGTTACGAGTCCACCTTCAACAATTCTTCTTCACGAATATTTTTATTTTGAGATTATGTGCAGATTATCCTAATGGGTGAAAATATTCTCCTTTTTTATTTTGTCCAAACCAAACACAAACTTAGTGACTATTGGTTGGCGATTATAATTGTTTTTATGCATGGTCAAGTAGTTGATCAGTATCAAATATGCCTCCAAATTTTCCGTTAGGATAAATCTTGTAAGAGTATCAAACATATTTTAATGAGTTTATAGTTTTTTATCTACCAGGTACAATGTTTTTAAACTCACCGATTTCAAACATTGAATGATATTCTGCATATCTTAGAACATTTATAGCACTGTGTAAGGCACAACTAAAACGTATTTCAATTTGTAATTTGTTCTTGTTGATGATAAAATACCCATGATTAGGTATGAGAGCTATCGATCTTGGTGATATAAACCTCCATCCGAATATAACCATACACGCAGTAACAATGGTCGTGTACATGTACGAACCTACATCGTAGGTTGTGAATAATTCTTCCCTGGGGTGAAGCATATCTACATTTGACTGACAGTATCTATAGATAAAAATAAAGAACGATAAATGTACATTTCAATACAATTTTCAAGAGAAAAACCAAAATTAATAAGAATCAACATTGACAGTTTTTTTTTCTCTCTTATCTGTGCATCTATTTTTGAAAGTCAATGATGTATTTTTCCTCTCATTGCTGAAAGTGATAATACAGGAACGTTTTTGTTATGGATGCTAACATGGTGTCAGGAGAGTAAAAACTGGTATCCAGTGTACGTTCTCAATTATTCTGATTCGATTTTATATTAAAAATATAAGGGAAATATATTTTTGTAGTTCTTCTAATCAAAATATGTTTGGAAATAATGATAAAGACATAGGTTTAAAATCGTAACTGTCAATTATTCTAATTCTGAGACTTTTGACACCCAAAAGTATATTTTGACACCATTAATATAATTTCGGGTTTCATTCCAAAACGAATAACACAACTCAAGATAAAATTTCCATCTAAACCTTTCATATTATGTGCTATAGATTTATTATTCGAAAGTTCTTACTAAAATAAGAATTGACAAAATTCGTCAAATAAATTATAACAATAGTTTACCTCATGAATTTCGCGCCAAACATGCTCGCCCTTTCAGTCGTGGGGGCGTTATAATGTGACGGTCAATCCCACTATTCGTTGGTAAAAGAGTAGCCCAAGAGTTGGCGGTGACTAGCTGCCTTACCCTAGTCTTACACTGCTAAATTAGGGACGGCTAGCACAGATAGCAAACAAACAAACCTCATGAATTTTGGTTTCCGGATTTGTCTCGAAATAACAAAAGAAGTATTTATTTGACAAATATTTGAAATGGTTATTTAAGATTTACGATTTACAACCCACACATATGATTTTTACATATCGATTAAATTCAGGATTACATTTTTTTTTTCTGTCAGTAATGGGCTCGGTATGGCTAGATGGTTAGGGTGCTCGACTCGTAATCCGTGGCTCGCAGGTTCGAATTCCCGTCACACCAAATATTCTCGCTCTTTCAGCCGTGGAGGCATTAAATGTGACGATCAATTCAGCTATTCGTTGGTAAAAGAGTAGCTCAAGAGTTGGCGGTCGGTGGTGATGACTAGATGCCTTCCCTCTAGCCTTGTACTGCTAAATTAGGGAAAGCTAGCTCAGACAGCCCTCGTGTAGCTTTGCGCGAAATTTAACAAATAAACAAACTGCCAGTAACGACAAAAGTATTTTTACGCTGGTAAAAATTGTCACACAAAGGTGTCGTTTGTTTACCATTCTTTGATTCGTATCTGTTGTAATATTTTCTAGACTTAAGAAATATTTTACAACTAGTAGAAATTATGGGTTGAACTTCCAAGTCTTCATCACTGTGACAGACATTACAATATTCCGAACAATTATGCTCATTTAAATGCTCAAATGCCTTGTCACATTCTAAACAGTAATACTTTACACCGAGGAACCTTTTCATTGACATTATAACATTGAAATGATGAGCTGGTATCATAGGTGAGTTATGTCTTGATGCGAAGGACTTTTATATATTACACAGCTGAAATTTTCTGAAGGTACTAGATGTATTTGAAAACTTAGATAACTTTCAAATGTGAAATGTCTTCTATACCGAATGGTTTCTCTGGAACATTGTATGAGGTATGCATGTGTTTAACCGTAAATATCAATGGTGGTTGTTGGGGATTTCTGATACTGTTATATTTTGATTCATTTCTGAGCAGTGCTAAGGCTAGTACTATTATTTATAGCACTGTTGATCAACACTACTGTTTGATGTGCTGCCTACTGGGAATTCAAATGTAATAACATAAGTTTTAAATGAATCATCTAGTAGTGTTTTTTTTACTTTCATTTAGTCTTTTGATGGTAGTTAAAACTATTTCAGATGAGAAAGATCCTTCTTTTGGAAGTATTTGCTGATTGACTCATCCAAATGATCTGAATGAATAAATGCATACCCTTACCCTCTATTGTTCAAGTGTTTTATTGTATTGTCCATTATTTGAATGTTCTTACTCGGCGTGTCGATAATGTTTATCAGCCTGTGTGTTGTGTGATTAAACAATTACATAGTAGACGATGTGTTATAACTTTTAACTTTGTTACTCACAGACTTTTTTTATGATTAAATTTCCGTTCTCCATGTGGCGATATTTAGCAGATACTTGTAAAAGTCAGAAAATATATACCAATAAATACAATGTGTAAAGGAAGGGGCTTTTGGAATACATTTTATCAACTATGAATTAAACGTTTGTGATGTGTCTCAATGATTCGGTCTTTGTAGTGTTTCGTGGGAATATACAGTAAAACCTGTCTAAGTCGGAAACTGCAATTGGGCAGAAACTTATACAAACCGGAAATATCAACATTTTGCAGCATTATCTTAATTTTTTTCTTATAAAAGGCCCTCTATATGGCTAAACCTGCATAACGCGGACGGAAAACCATCTTTCACCCACCTCATCTATCAACAAGTAGGATATAAAAACCTGAGTAAGGCGGAAAAGTTTTTGATCAAATTTTAATTTATTTAATTAACAATTTCTTTAAATATTAATAAATTCTTGTTTAATTAATAATTTGTTTAAATATTAATAAATTCTCGGACATTTGTTACAGTAAGTATTGGTTAAATATATTCTGTTCTATTTTCTGCAGTCATGATTTCGGAGGTCGCGATTCGAAAGAACGACTGACTGTACTTTTGGCCTCATTTACTGATGGTAAACTGGAGAAATCATGGGTAACAGGTAAAAGTGAAAATCCGCGCTATTTCAAAAAAATTAAGGAAGAATCAACTTCCTGTGGAATGGAAAGCGAATAATAAAGCGTGGATGACAATTGGTATATTCGAGGAATTTTTGAACAAATTAAACAAAAGAAGGGAACAAAAAAATAGGAATATTCTACTTTTCCTAGATAATGCAACTTGTTGCCCAAAAGTTCAGATTTCAAATGTTCGTTTAGTCTATCTATCTCTACGTACAACATTAGTTCTACAGCTACTAGATAATGGAATTATACAATGTATAAAATTGAAATACAGAAAACTGATGCTTTAGCATACGAGGTCTGTTCAAAAAATACGCGGACTGACGTCATAAAACAAAATGTACTTTATTTAGAAGTTGCAGGTCTGGAACCCCTTCAAAGTACTCTCCTCCCCAACGCACACACTTATCCCAACGATGTTTCCACTTGTTGAAACAGTCCTGGTACGCTTCTTTTGTAATGTCCTCCAGCTCCTTCGTCGCATTTGCCTTAATCTCGGGAATCGTCTCAAATCTTCTTCCTTTCAAGGGTCTTTTGAGTTTGGGGAACAAGAAAAAATCGCAAGGAGCAAGGTCAGGTGAGTAGGGGTGGGGGGTGGGGAAGAACGGTAATCGAGTGTTTGGCCAAAAACTCACGAGTTCTGAGGGCTGAATTTCGCAGCAACGCGGTGCATCTTCAATTTTTCGGTCAAAATCTCGTAACAAGATCCAACTGAACCACACTCTTCAGCAAGCTCCCTAACAGTCAGACGTTGATTTGCCCGCACCAGGGTGTTGATTTTGTCGACGTGTGGGCCGTCAGTTGACGTGGAAGGACGTCCAGGACGCTCATCATTTTCAATGGACTGTCGACCATCCTTAAAACGTTCATGCCACTTGAAACATGCCGTACGCTTCATAGCAACATCACCGTAAGCCGTGTTAAGCATAGCAAAAGTTTCAGTCGCAGATTTTCCAAATTTAACACAAAATTTCATAGCAAGTCGTTGCTCCTTCAGGTCGTTCATTCTGCAATCCGCCAAACGAAAAAATCGCACTTCACTTAAAACCGCATAGCTAATACACAAATGAAGATATCTGCAATCGGGAAATGGCGTCGTAATCAGCTGATCTGTGCGAACCAAGCGAATTTCCCTGGAACCAACTGGAGCCGCGCAATTCAGACAGTCCGCATATTTTTTGAACAGCCCTCGTATTTTTGCAAACATGGACGACTGTAAGAGAGCTCTTAAAATGACCATGAAAATTGACGTGTTAGATGCAATTGCATATTTAAGTCATTCAATCAAATGCGTAATAAAGTGCTTTTGAAACTGTGGATTTATTCTTGATAATGGCAGAGATTGTGGAGAAGTTGTTTGTTATGACGATTCTAGTAAAATCCAAATGAGAAGATTGATGCAGATGATTCTGTGAGCGCAGAATGTTTACTTAACATTGACAAGAATGTTTTAACAGAAACTGAAGAAGTTGATTTAAAATCTATAATAGAATCGTAAGATGGTAACAGTATGAGAGATTCACAAGATAAACAAATGGAAAAGATAGTGAGGAAATAGAAATTCCTACTTTATCGCAAGTGTTAAGTTATATTTACGCTATCAAACTGTCTGCAAAAATGAAGGGGGGTAAAATGAACTTCATGAAAAGGCCGTAGAATTGGCGTTCTCTTTCAACCGCATGAGAATGTCTATTAAAAAACAAAATAGTTGAAATTAGACACTTTCTTCAAATATATTTGATTAAGATTGTGTACTTATGTATGTTTTGAATGTCTATTTTTGTTCTTATTTTAATACATAGAGCATAAATAGTATAACTTTATTCACAAACCTCTTACTTCCTTTGAGTCAAGCTTGTATAGCGGTCCGCTCAAAAATGAATGCTCACTGTCTAAGCAGGAATTTTTACTCGGTTCCGTGCGATTCCGCCTTAGATAGGTTTTACTGTATAACTTTTATATTTTAACAAGTGTTTCAAAACATTATATTTGATATAATAATTAAAGTATAATGAAGTATTTCATTACAGATTTCAAAGATTTAAATAAACGTGAATCGATCTTTTATTCTGAAAAATTATTCTAAGCTGACTGAAACTTATTTAACTGCTGATAGGTTGGTTTGTTTTAAATTTCGCACAAAGCTACACGAGAGCTATCTGCGCTACCCGTCCCTAATTTTACAGTGTAAGACTAGAGGGAAGGCAGCTAGTCATCACCACCAACCGCCAACTCTTGAATTACGCTTTTACCAATTAATAGTGGGATTGACTGAAACATTATAACGCTCCCACGGCTGAAAGGAAAAACGCGTTTGGTGTGACAAGGATTCGAACCCGCGACCCATCTATAGATTGATGACGTAATCATATATAGAAAGAAGTATTGTAGCATTATCACAGCGTATTTGTCGAAATTCTAGACTATTGTTAAAATAATGATTTTAACCTGTTCAGTGCCGTAGACGAAATATCTCATCCAAACCGATCGGTAACACAGTGCCATGGACGAGTTAATTCGTTCTCAATAATACCTAACTTCTGCACCATACACGTATTTGACCTACTTACAAATTATTTCACTTTCGATCCAAAATGGCGTCACGAAAAAAGTTACAAAATGAAGAAGCATCAGAGTTGTATTGTAGCAGCTGAAATACTTGGCAGTCAACAGGTTAACATAATTAAATTTAGACATTGATCATATGTAGAAGTATTGTGTCTGCCTTTGTGGAACTCTTGTAAAATAAAACTATAAAGTATCAGAAATAAATATAATATTTCTCATGTTATTGCATAAAGTCAAACTAGCGAAAATTATTGCATAATAATATACGTTTCACTGATGACGTAAACTCATGTTGACACACATCAAAAACAATTTCCTTTAGTAGCACAGTGTGTATGTAGAACCCCATCCACCTGTGTAAGACAGTTGCATATTAATTATTTTATCAAATTATATTAATAGCTTGAAGTCAAACTATTGGAAGTGTAAGCTTTAATTAGTACATAATATTTCTTGTCATCGCCCTTTTTAGGACAATTTATATATAATTGTTTATAAAATGAATAAAACTAGAAAATTATGTTAATCATCCTTTTTAGAATATAAAAATGGCCAAAAAATTTAATGAAATAAACCAACTGTAGAACATACAGAAATGTTGATCAAAATCTATGATGGACCTAGTTCGTCGAACTGTGATATCATGCTAAGGATGGGAAGAGATTGAAACTTTGAAAAGGGAACCACAATTAAAAAGATGTAATGAATAAATATTCAACACTTAAATGAGATTAAAAAGATTAATTGCCATTAAAAAACTAAAAACTTTATCAAGGTGGACAGTGTCACCATCACCAATAACACTGTCTAATGTTACAGATAAACCCTGGAAAAAAACATGTTTATAAATGTTGCCGTCGTTGAGAATAGTAACGATGGCAAGAAAGTAAAATGTGGCTGATAGTGATTTGAGTGTTACACAAACTACACACTGGTGCATCAGTTCCAGATAATAGAAAACGATGAGTTAAACAACTGTGACCAATGCGTAGTCTAGTTAGAACAACTTCCTCCTTCCTAACCTTTCGGAAGCTAGATGGCCAAAACCCAATATAGGGTTTTATTTGAAAAAGCTTATTGTCGCGTTGCTCACTCCAAGTGGACTGCCAGCTGGCACTGAGCTGAGCCTTGAATACAAGACCATAGTCCATGTACGGAATAGGCACAGTGGTGATAGTGCCGGAGCAGATAGATTTAGCTGCCGTGTCTGCAAGCTCGTACCCGCGAATACCAACATGGTCTGGTATCCAAAAAAACTGGATAGAAGTAGCAGTTAATGAGAAAGGTGCCAGTCGGTTATGAATATCAGTGAGAACAGGGTGTGAGCCAACGTGTAGCAATTCCAGGGCCAGTATAGAACTAAGCGAGTCAGTATAAAAAGTGCAGTTGGAGTACTGCTCAGTTAGAATATGATCCAGGGCAAGAGATTTGGCGTACAGTTCAGCAGTGAACACAGAAGCTGTAGAAGGGATTCTGCGCACAACCACCGAACCGTAACAAACCATGGCAGAACCCACAGAATTACCTGATTTAGAATCATCGGTATAAATTGGAATGAAATGATTGTTTGAAAGATGTTCAGTAAATAAAAGATGGTACTTCCAATCGGGAGTATCTGCCTTTTTCAGATGACTTAAAGAAAGGTCACATTTGGGGGCTGTAATAAGCCATGGTGGGATGGGCTGACCTGTGGATTCTGCAATGTTATCCAAGGACAGACCCAATTCATCCAATTGTGCCTGAATGCAAAGGCCAAAAGGAGCAATGGCAGATCGTCTGTTCTGAAAAAGTATGGCCCACTGAGGAAGGAAAACACATCCCCGGGTGAGATGCTTTGGTAAGGATCAAAGTTTCGAAGAATATAATAAAGACAGTTGCAAACGACGACGGGAATTCAACGTATAAGCTTTGAACTGGAAAGGTGCAGAAAGCCCCAGTGCAGAGTCTAAGTCCTTGGTGATGAATGGGGTCTAGCATCCTTAAGGCCGAGGGTCTGGCAGAGCCATAGACCATTGATCCATAGTCGAGTTTTGATCGAATAAGAGCACGATATACCTTTAACATAGAATATCGATCTGCTCCCCAACTAGTAGTAGAGAGGACATGGAGGATGTTCAGTGCTCTTGTGCATTTGACCCATAGCTGCTTTAAGTGTGGTATAAAGATCAGCTTACGGTCAAAGATAAGCCCAAGAACTTGGTCTCAGGGACCACTGGCAGCGAAACTTCACCGATATGAAGTTCAGGATCAGGGTGAATACCCCGTTGGTGGCAAAATTGCATGCAAACAGTTTTAGAGAGAGAGAAATTAAAGCCGTTCATCATAGTCCACTTCAGTACACGATTGAGGGCAGTTTGTAGTTGCCACTCAATATAGTTTATGTTTGACGACTGACATGAGATGTAAGTCGTCGACATACTGCCCATTCACAATAGTGAGAGGGAGTTGTTCAGTGATGGCATTTATCTTTATACTGAAAAGTGTGACACTCAAAATACAGCCCTGAGGGACTCCAAGTTCCTGTACAAAAAAACGAGAAAGTGTCGAACCCACACGAACTTGGAATCTCCTGTCCATTAAAAATTTAATAAACATGGGTAAATGGCCACGTAAACCATATGTATGGAGGTCTCACAAAATGCCATACCTCCATGTTGTGTCTTAAGCCTTCTCAATGTCAAAGAATATTGATACAAGATGTTGGCATTTGAGAAAGGCTTCTCTGATTGATGTTTCAAGTCGAATTAAGTGGTCTATGGTGGAGTGCTGTCGTCGGAACCCACACTGGGTGGGTGAGAGGAGGCTGTTTGATTTGAGGAACCAAACAAGATGAGCACTAACCATCCTTTCTAAGGTCTTACAGAGACAGCTCATCAAAGCAATTGGACGGTAGTTTGAAGGAATCTTGGGATCTCTCCCTGGCTTAAAGAAAGGTTATATAATAGCATGGCACTAGGCATCAGGAAAAACATTCTCCTGCCAGATCTGGCTAAAGACATTTAGAAGGACATCAAGAGAAGCAGGAGATAGATGGTGCAGCATGTCATAGTGTACATCATCAGGTTCAACAGATGTACTACCAGACCAATGAAGGGCCATTTTCAGTTCCACCAGTGTAAAGGGATAATTATAGTCAAAGAGATAGCTAGTTCAAAAGGAAAGAGGTGAACGCTCTGCCCGAGTCTTGATGGCCAAGAAAGTGGAGGAACAGGCAGAAGTGCTAGATACCTGGCAAAAGCTTTCACCTTGAGTATCAGCAATGCTCTGGACAGCAGCCACCTCCTGACCATCAGAGAGTAAGATCGAGAGGGGGACAGAATTGTAGTACCCATTAACCTTTCGAATCCTGTCCCATATGATCTTGGAACTGGTGGTAGAAGATATGCTAGTTGTGAACTTAATCCAAGATTCCTTCTGGCTTTGACGTCTTACCCACCAAGCATGTGCACGGGCCTGTTGGAAAGCGACGTGGTTCGAAAGTGTGGGATATCTACGAAAAGTATCCCAGGCCCATTTTTGAGCCTTCCGTGCGTGCTAAGTGGCAAGGAGGATTCCACCACGGACGAGGATATCGTGGAAAACATGTCGAGGTTTTATGAATACACCGAGTAGCTGCTTGTATAATACAGCCAGTTACTGCTGCCACACAGTCGTCTATTGATGGCTGATTCACGATGGCAGGATCAAGTTCTGCGAGAGCAGTGAAAGAGGACCAGTCTGCCTGATCCAGCTTCCACCAGTGCACACGGGTAGGGTGGCATCAACCACGGCCAGTCTCTCTCAAAAGTGTAGGAAAATGATCACTGCCTAGCGGATAATTGTCAACCCTCAATGAAAAATGGGAGAATAATGAATGGGAGCAAACTGACAGATCAATAGCGGTAAAGGAATGACTAGGTGCATGAAAATAAGTGGAAGAACCAGCATTGAAAAGAAAAAGATGGTGAGCAGAGAGCATACGCTCTACAGAGCAACCCCTCCAATCGATAACAGCACTTCCCTAGAGGGGATGATGTCCATTAAAGTCCCCCAGGAGTAAAAAGGGAAATGGCAACTGTTCAACGAGAGCATCAAGGTCTGATTGATCATATGTCTCTCCAGGGGACAGGTAGAAAGAACAAACAGTGATGGTATCATCCAAGGAAACACGGATGCCTACAGCCTCCAAGGGTTTGTTGAGTGACAAAGACAGGGTGGGAACATGCTGATCAACCAATAGCGCCACACCTCCACGTACTCGTCCATCACACAGCCTGTCATTTCTGTACAGAGAAAACTGCCGAATGGTGACTGTATCTGCAGGTTTTAGAAATGTTTTTTATAAGGAAAGACATACAGGATGGTAGGAAGCAATCAGAGTTTTGATATCACCCAGATTAGAACGTAAAAAGGTGGCGATTTTTAATGACGGGCAGGCGAAGTGGCTGGAGAATCCTTCTGTTTACGACCACGTCTTTTTTCCTTACTGTCCTTAGTCGGAGGAGGTCTATCAACCTCCATGGATCCTGCCCTGGGTCGATTGGGCAGGTCTTTGTTATTGGAAGGGGATTCCAGTGACTGAGGACGCAAACAAATGATTGTTTTGCCTCCTGGGGTGGGAGAAAAAGATATATCAGAAGAAATGCCTGTATTTGAAACTGAAGGATGTGGATCCTGAGGTTTGTTGGAATGTATGGGAGGAACAGATATGGGTGTGGAAGTCAATTCAACCTTCTTAACTATGGAGGTCAAAAGGCTTTTCATTTGTTTTGAAAACAATTCTCTTGGAGGCACAGAAAGCTGTCTGCACTCCCTCTGTAGTTGTGGTGGGCAGCAATTTCTGAGCCTCAGGATAACTAATGTTATGAGTCGTTTTCAAATGCTGCATCTTTTTTTCTCCAACCATTTTGGGCAAGAACAGAAGTAGGAAGGGTGAGAACCATTGCAGTTGACATAACGTGGGTCAATGTCACATTCATAGGCATCGTAGTCCTTGCCACTGCAACGAGCACATGTCAGGGAACCACGACATGATGTCTTTGAGTGGCCAAACCTCTGACATTGGAAACATCGGAGAGGGTTTGGAATGTATGGCCGTACCCTGCAAATTAGATAACCTGCCTTGATGGTGGCAGATGCATGTGATGATGTAAATGTCAAAACAAGGGTATTTGTTGGCAGTGTAACTCTATCTTTGCAAGTGGAGATGCACCTCATTGTAAAAACTCCTTGAGTGGAGAGACCAGCGAGAATCTCTGACTCGAGGACATTCTTCAAATCCCTCTCAACAATAACTCCTCGTGATGAATTCAAGGTAGCATGGGGGGTAACCTCAATAGGTATATCCCCAATTGCCGTTGAATTCAAGAGTTCACTGTGGTGGGTTGTGGATGTTTCAACTAATATGTCTCCAGATCGAAGCTTCTTTACTGACTTTGGAGAGCCAGCAACACCCTCTAGTCCCTTCTGAATAAAAGAGGGGGACAATTGATCTAAAGGTTTTTCTGAAAGAGAATGTAATATAAGAAAATGAGGTACGTGTGTTACAGATGTTGAAGATTGCTTCTCAGAGTCTTCAAGACGTGGTTGCTTACCTATTGACTGTTTTTCACTTTCACTATTTTATTTAAATTTTTTGAAGGAGGATCCACAGGAAATCAAAAATTTCTGTACCCACTGACCCCACCCACCATGGAGCCCTATGAGAGGATGCACTACAATGTCATGCAAGGACAATGCAGCAATGCCAGGGTTTCGTGAGCACTATACCTAAACACCAGTATCAGGCACAATGTCCACAACACCCGTTGAGTACTTCCAACACTGGTACTTGGTTGACTCTAGCCCAAGCAGACCAGCCGACTGACCCAAGAGGGGCCACCCAAAGGACGCCCGTCTACAGGAATTCAAGGCCAAAGTGGTGTGTTAGGGTTGGACCCCTCAACCACCAGGATCCTCTCCTCCCCTTCACGGGTCACCACGCACGGCAAACACGTGGGTGGATGTTTAGATCCCAGAGAAGGTAACCAGACAGAACAGAACCTTCCTTGGGAGGTCCCCTCACCACGTACAGGAATCCACACCGAGGGGGAATTAGATAAGAGCTCTTAAGTTTCCATTCACAGGTACAGAAAAGGTAAAAGGTGTTAGTTAACAACAGGCTATACGCATGTAAATATTTTAGATAAGTTTGTCTCTTATTGATTTTGTTTAGCATCAATTTTCAAACTGTCAGCACAGTCAGGACCATGATTTGATGTTTCTCAAATTGCCTGGACAAGCTTTTAATTTTTCATGTGACTAATTTAACTTCTATGCTACTCAAGTTGTAGTCACAACTGAGTTTATAGCAACCTGCTTTCAGTAGTATTGTGCATGTTGTACAGATAACAGAGCTCACTGTAAAAGGGTTTATACACACATCATTTTAATTCAAAAATGCTGCATTAACTGGAGAGATCACAAGCTACAATGTCGGATTATAAAATGATTCCTAGGTTTTGGAGGTGACTGTAGAAGTAGAATCCACATAGTAGTGGGGATACACCATCTATTAGTCTCAAATCAGAAATAAAGAATAGCAACAGATATACAAAATAGAAATTAGGAGAGCAAGATGTGGGTGCTCAAGCGCACAATCTATATCACCCTTCACTGCCTGCAGACAGTTGACTGCTCTCAAGATTTTCTTTTTGTGGTCTTACTTCCACAGTCACCTCTACATTTTACAATCCTACATTGCAGCTTGTACCCTGAGATCTTTCCACTTGATACAACCTTTTTTGGTTCAGTTTGTTTTTGAGTTAAAATAACAAATATTACATTATAGATGTTTGAATTTGCTGTTATTTTCTCTAAGAACAGAGTATTCCAAACTTTCTTGCTTCTCGGTGCCCCTAAGCAAAAAGAAAAACCTAACAGCTCTGTTTATTAAGTAGTTAGGTCCTAACAACTCAGTTGTCATTTGAAAAATAATGCACATAAATTGAAAGCAAAAAAAATATTTCATTTCTATATAACCATAATTACTAATGGGATGTTTGCACCTGTTGGGCACTGAACAGTTTCTCAAACCTTGGAATCAAATTAGAAACTGCCACTTTCATTTCCTGTTCCACATAAATTTTCATGCGTCACTTGATTTTTATCATGGCAACGGCCAATAACCCAGTTTCAGAGAGATATGACATTGCAAATAGAATTAGGATTTACTGAGCTTTAACAGCAGATATTCATCTTTTACTGATATCAAAAACTGTTAGTTCAGTTCCATGCTGCTAAATTTGGTTTTTAAAAGTCTTGTTACAAGACAGGTCTGTATGATTTTCTTTTTCTGCAAAGGTAAATTCAGATTAGGTCTTGGATCCATGCAAACTTCTCCATATCTTCAGAAAAGTAATTTGCAAAGAAATCACTGAGTTGTGTTATGTGCTGGTCAAATCATCTTCATTGGATGTAACAAATTGCTAGAAACAAGAAGGGGAAACAGTCTGCCACAATCTTCATTCATTTTTCTTCTCCATAGTAGTAACTTTTTCTCTGAAGGCCAAAACCTTCTCTGCAAGTTCCAGAATGTTTGTGTTGCTTTCCTGCAGAGATTCAATACATTTAGTTTTTTGAAGACATCACACAGGTATCCTAATTTTGACAAAAAAATCAGTATTCAAGAAGTTTTTAGCACATTTGTGTTCTTCTTCAAGATAAGAGTAGAGTTCCTGTCATAACTCATTCCCACAGGAGAATCATTGTAAGCTATAGTAGTACAACAAAGATGTGTGTTCAGATCCCATATCATCACACATTTTTTTAAAAAATAAAACCTTCTGTGGTCAAGTTTTTGTAAAAGTTCACCACTTACAACACACTTCCCAGGACTAGTTTCAGTTGAGGACTCAGGTGCTTTCACATAAGGGCTTCCTGTGGATTATGCAATAGGTCCACAGTGCATCAAGAGCTTTGTTTCGTACAAGTGCCTGCAATCTTCCATAACATCTGGACATAAGAGTGACTTCTGCCAGTACAGATGCCATTGCACTTAGTCCAGTCTAAGTTGTTTTCACTCATAAAAGTGTAAAGGATCTCAAGTCTTTAGCATTTGTACCTGCAGTAATACTTTTACAAAAGAGAAGGTCTTCCACAATTTTTGTCACCATCCATGAACTGTGTGTAGAAAATAAATATTTGTTTTCCTCATCTAGCTGTAGCCTGAATAACTTCCATTTCATTTTTTCAGTTAGATCAGGGGTCACCAAACGTTTTTCACAGGGGACCAGATTACTTCGGGAACGAGAAACGTGGGCCGCATGATCATTATGTTCAATACTCATAAGCTAGAACGAAAGCTCTCTGTAAATGACTTAACACTAAGTTTAGGATGCCACATTAGCCATGTGGGAATAGCATGCAATACACACATATAATAAAAACAAACAGAAATACAACCAACATTTTTATTAACCAAAAGGTTATCAAAGAAGGTGACATTAGCAAAAACAATTGTCACGTTGCACATAGTGAGTACATATCTGAATTTCACTAAGCCGTAAAAAGGTGAGAGATTTATGAAATTGGCGTTTGGCTTTCAAAATATCTTCAATGTTTGGTTTTGAATTGCTGCATCCAATCATTAGAATTGCTTTCAAAAGTTAATCAGTCAACCTTGATCGATGTACTGACTTTACATACTTCATTTTTGAAAATGCTTGTTCACAGACATAAGTTACTCCGAACACTGATGCCATACCAGATGTGAACTGCTTCAGCTTTGGAAAATCATCTCCAGATATGCAGCTGTAAAATTCAATAAGTTGCCCCTCTCTGTGTTTTGCTTTCAACAAGTCATTTCCTTGCAAATCGATGACCTCCAGCTGAAGTTCCACTGGCACGTCATCAATGACACAATCAAAAGGATTCTGAAAAAGGAGAATGTCACTTTAGATTATGTCATGATCTGAAAATCCTTATTTAAATCACCAATAATTTTTCTCTGAAACTTCAGGTTGATATCTTCTGTGATTCCAGCATGAAACTCATTGAACCACTGAAAATGAGAGAGGTTTCCTCCTTCCAAATGAGCTTCAAACAATGACAACTTTCTTCGAAATCCTTTAATAATTCTATAGAGATCACAGACAAGGTTATTCTTCCCCTGAAATTTCAAGTTCAATTCATTCATGTGGGATGTGATGTCAACCAAAAATAACAACTTTGACAACCAGGTTGGATCCGACAGAAGTGGATCGGCTCTATATTTCTCGATAAGAAATATATCTATTTCTCGTCTCAGCTTATAAAAACGAGACAAGACTTTACCGCAGCTGAGCCACCTCACCGCCGTGTGATAAAGCAAGTCACAGAAATCCGAATCAATTTCTTCAAGAAACGCCTTGAACTGGCGATGATTAAGTGCATGACCCCGAATAAAGTTCACTGCAGAAATGACTGGTTTCAGCACGCAAAAAATATCTAAGGCTTTTCCACGGAGTGTTTTATGATGTATGATGCAGTGTATGAACAGAGCGCTTGGGAGTTGAAGATCTTCCAAATGTTTCCTGATCAGCCCCACCAAACCCTTCTGTACTCCAGCCATTTTTTTTCTCCATCAACTGTTACACCTCTGAGATGATTCCACTGAAGGTTATAGTCTTGCAAAGTTTTATGCACGTTCATGAAAATATCTTCTCCAGTTGTTCTTCCGTGCATGCTGCAAACTGATGTCAACTCTTCCGTGATCTGAAAGTCCAAATTAACTCCACAAATGAACACGAAAAGTTGTGACGTACTAGAGAGATCAGTAGACTCATCCAGTGCCAGAGAATACCATAGGAAGTTTCTAGCTTTTTGGCTTATCTGTAATGCGATGTTCTCTCCAAGTGCTTCTGCTTTCCATACAACTGAAGTTGCTGAAAGGCTGATACTTTTAAAGAAATTGGCTTTTTCAGGACACAGCTCATTTGCTGCTTCCATCATACACTCATTAATGAAGTTGCTGTCAGTCAAACATTTTCCTCGATCTGCCATCCTTTGCACTATTTTGTAACTTGTACAAGTGACAGATTCATTTTTAGCAAACTTTCTCGTGAAGAGATTCTTTTGAGATTCAAAAACACGTTTCATAGATTCAAATTTCTCAGAACAGAACTTTCTTGAAAATTTCAAATATGTTGATTGATGTTTTGTTTCATAGTGATGCCGAAAATTGTACTCTTTCAAAATGGTAACTTTCGGTGCATATCACACAAGTAGCTTTCTGGTTTTTTGTTTCCACAAAGAAGTACTTTTCTCCTCATTCTTCATTGAAAGCACAACACTCAGAGTCCACTTTTCTTCTTTTAAAAGCAGCCATAACGATGGGTGAAAAGAAAACAGGATCTGAAAATGAAAAACACAGAACGCTGTGATAAAAGTATTGTACCAGTCCAAGAACGCACAAACAAAATATATTAAAATGTATGTTTGCCACGACACTTACCTAAGAACGAGTCATGAAAAGCGCATAACCCGACTACTAAAAGAAATGAGCTTGCTGAAACGGTAACCCTAGGCCGCTGAATTTACGAGATGAGTTGATAGGACGAGGGTTAAATCTGTACTTGTTTTTGAAATCCTAATGCTTTCATAGATATGTGCCTTCATATGAATAAATGGGCAGCAAGAGCAAAAGAATAATTTCTCTATTGGTTAAAAATGTGTGTGACAGCCTTGTTTCTTTTTATCATAACGTCATGTTTGCCAGCTTAAAGTGACCATCGGTGTGATTTATTTTGTTACAACAGTCGGACATTTGATGAAATGCCACTTTTAATTTCCAGCGGCTAGTTGCTGGTGGATCGGATAAAATGACCTTGTAGGCCGTATCCGGCTTGCGGATCGTAGTTTGGGGACCCCTGAATTATATGTTCGTTGAGGTCTTTGGACATGTGTTGAATGAAGGCACCTTTGAAAGCAGTCTTCCTGCAGATTCACCATATCTGCTGCAGTTGGTAAAAAATTCGTTCTTCTATGATGGTGTGAAGCTTTCTATATGTTGCGACTACTTGCTGCCTTTTAGGATGCTAGTAAAGCATTGCTTGGTATTGATGCTTGTTTCAAAAATGTACTTTTTTGTTCTTTGAATTCTTTTAACTTTCTGATAAAATAATCACGGGATTTAATTGCCAAGTTACTAATTTTTGTTTAATTTGAAGCATGCACTCTGGAGCCAAAACTTGTAGACATAATATATATTGCAGACACTCTTCATGACTGACTTCTACTGAAGTAAAACCAGAATCTAGATAACTATCATATTTCCATTTCTTCACTCCCATAATTTTTATTAATGTTCAAAAATCTTCCTATATTTATGCACAAGGACTACAAATCAACAAAATAATTCACTGAACTACACAGGTATTTGATCAGTTATTTTGGTTACTGATGGACCCAGAGGGTCGACAGGTATTTATGCATAAAATCTAAGAAACAAGAAAGTTTGAGAAGTTACTGGCATAGCCAAAAGTACACATAAACAAAATATATCTCAAACATTTGAGAACCTCACTGAAAGGAATGTAGCACAATCTAATGCTAAACCTGTGAAGTACCTTAAGCTAGTATTTCGCACAGTGTCCGATAGATGTCTATCATTGCATTTCCCTGAAAAATTTGAAATATCAAGGGCACTGCAGCACACAGTTTGGGAACTACTGCCTTATACAATGATGGCAACTGTTTCAAGTATCTATATAAACAATTACCTGCTCTTTCATAAGAACAGTTCAAAAGAATGATAAGGAAAGATGAAAAAGAAGCATAGACTGCCTTTAAAGATGACTGAAAAATTTTTAGGAAACAACAAGGACCCAAATTACCGAAAATCTCTGTTGTCAGTGTAAAAAAACAATAAATGTTTTTTGAAGGCATCAGGGAAATTAAGAGAAGGTGGTTTTTTTTTTTTTAATTTTGCACAAAGCTACTCGAGGGCTATCTGTGCTAGCCATCCCTAATTTAGCAGTGTAAGACTAGAGGGAAGGCAGCTAGTCATCACCACCCACTGCCAACTCTTGGGCTACTCTTTTACAAACAAATAGTGGTATTGATCATCATATTATAATGCCCCCAGGGCGAGCATGTTTGGCGCGACGGGGATGCAAACTCGTGACCTTCAGATTATGAGTCGCATGCCTTAACACGCTTTGCCATGCTGGGCCCCAGAGAAGGTGGAACATCAGCATTATGGCTGATTACTGCTTATGATTAAAATGTGATGCTCTAGATGCAATATATAAAAGACTACAACACAGGTTTGAGACTAAAAGATACAGATTTGACAAAAAAATTCAGGGTGAGTGACAATATAAATTTGTTTGATATCAACGTACTTCCCTCTTCTTCAGTTTGTTTGTATTTTTATTTAAAAATATAATAATTAAAAAATGTTCATTATGGCAAATGAAATAATAATTTGATTCAAGTTTTTTCTTCCCAGTTAAAAAAAAAAAGAATATTTTCAAAATTTGTGTAGCTGTACATCATTAAAACCAAAACTTTTATGGAGTTTAAATTTGTAGGACTGTGTTTACTATTTTTAATCACTCAAACTAACCAGATAATTGAAATATTTGTTGTTAACACAAATCTAAATTATAGGTTATCTGTGCTTTGCTCTATAAGATGTTCTGTTTTACTTCAAGTTTTTCAGCTTGATTTAGATTATGGTTCAAGGGTCTTGGGTTTGAGTCCTATTTCTGTTGAACTTGGCCACCCTGTTTTTGTTGTGGAAAAGCTACTAAGGCTTTCTCTGTCTCTACAGTTAATTCTTAAATGCTGACTACAGGTAGGCAACTGCATGAGAGTATGTGCTACCATTTCTTTTTTTCTTGAACTGCTGAATAAAACCGACAGCACCCATCACCAACATTGTCTTTTTCTTGTAAATACCATGGTTTGAGGTATAATGTACTAGTAAATTAATTATAATTAGTTTATTAATTTTGTAATCAAATTATGTCATAAATTCAAGTGGCTCTAGAAGTAGAATTAACATAATGTGTTAAATAAGAGAATCAATAAATTTTGAAAATTTGTAGTTGAAATTAAAGTCAGTGTTTACTTGAATATTTTACTTTTAAGACTAAAAATAATATGGAACAGTTTTTAGATATGTAGTGAACGTTTTTTATCAAAGATGCAAGTATGTAAACAAGGCTTTGTTTATAACACATACAATGTGTTACTGCAAGATATTTAAGATACTTTAAGGATAATACTTCATAATTTATTTAATATCAAACAATATTATTTCACATTTGTAATAATTATTAGTCATAGTTCAAATGCATCATAACTTTGTCCTGTTCCACTATTTGGATAAGATTGTAATTGTGTTAAACTATTAACAAAGGACAACAATATAACAATATAGGTTACCAAGAGTTTATTCTGTCAATTTGTGTAAGTAAGGCTGTAAGAATTGTCTCAATTTCCTTTTAATACCTCCCTAGAAAACAGTAAATTACTAAATAGTATTTACAAATTAACCAGTTTGTATAGTAAATAGTACTACAACACTATAATCTAATAATCAATCATGTTGTTTTTATAGTATACCAAGCTCAGAGAACACTGGCTGCCAATGACTTGAGGTCAGAAACACATTTCTGTAGGGCTTCTTTCTCCTGAAATAAGAGGGGCAGAGATAACTTGCCATGCTGGATAACACAAATTGCTTTTTTTTCACATAAAAGAGTGTGTTAAGAATTAAGTCAAACCTTCAAACATAATTAACAACAAAAACCTTCGAATTTAGGAAAATTACCTTCTAGAATAATTGTAGGACCTTTAAGCCTCTGGATACAAGTAGGTAAAAGTGTGCGAGTCATGGAAACTCCTCCAAGTTGTGGAAAATGTAAAATTACAGATAGTGCTATTTAAATCATTAATATATGAAAACTTCCTTCTAATTTTACCTTGATAAACTACAAATTGATTCATTCAATGTATTTAGCTATTTTATATATCAGTATGATGATATTGTTAATATGTGTAACCAGTGGTATTTACAATAATGTGACCAAGCATGCTCGCCATTTATACACTGTATTTTGTTATACATGTTTACCTTTTTCATCTTTCAAGTTTTATTTTTTGTCTGGAGTATAAGATTATACTGTTTTTAATATGTCCAGTTAGCACTGTTTATTATTAATTAATACATATAATTCATATATTTTATGAAAAAAAATCAAAACTATAAAAACTTACCTGCTGTGGTGTGATACCTTTGATAACACTGTCCACAATCCAGTTGACCATGTGCTTCTGTTCTAACGTTCGACGTGTATTCACCACTTGAACTTGATAATCCTTTATTTTCAACACACAATAAACTTTGTTTAATAGAATAAATATAATAAAGAAAGTGAAATGTACTAAACCCACATTATCTAAGTTTGTTACAACCAATAGTTTATTTTACATATCAAATTATGATTCACGTGTGTAGCAAGTGTTAATTTCAGGAATGCAGATACGTACGCCCCTCACTTTTCTCAACATATTTTTAGTCGTTCATAGTTTGTGATCAGTAATGCATGTTTAATATGAATACAATATGCCTAATTAGTTATATTAGTGATGAAATATAAATATGCCAATTTCTTTAACATTAAAAAAAAAATTGTTCCTTTCTAGTCCATTAGGAATGCTGGTTTTAGAAGAAAAATTTACAAAAAATTACCAAAAAGTGTATTTGGTCACTTACATTTTAACATTATATACTATAAGCTCTGCTTTAAACATATCTTTTAAGAGACAGAAAATGTAAATCTACAAATGATGTTTTAGCCATATGAACATACTTGGATAATAAAACTTAAAATTAGAAATAACCTACAGAATCATAAGGATCCCCAGCCAAACATATGACATTTAATTTTTTCAGATAATTCTTATGAAACAACAGGAAATTCAGAAAGTTGCTATTAGAGCTGGGCACTTAAATCAATAACCTAAAAGGAATGTACATTAAATAGTGTCTGTCATGTAAAAATAAAATAATGAACATTAATGGTTCTGATTATTATACATGTGATTATTCCAGCAATTCATCAATCAAAACTACCATTAAATCTATTAATAGCATGAAAATAATCAACTAATAAAAGCAGTGTCATCTGTGTATTTGTTACACAAGTTAGCACCAAATATGGGTGTATCAGATAGGAACAAGATGCAATATGAATGATTAGTCTCCTGTGGTCTTCAAACTTTTAAGTAACTTTCATGCTGAGAATTAGATGGGTAACTTGCTGTATCATAATTAATTTTTTAAATATTTCATGTATTACCACGTCGTTTAGATATTTAGTGATTGTTAGTATGCATTTCAATGTGATGTATTGGCTTATTCCTTCAAGTTGTTTATAGTGTTTTTCATTCAATATTTTATATTTTGTGTATGATCAGTGAAAAAAAGAGGCTAAAAGTAAGGACATGCAGCTAAATTAAAAAAAGCAGAGCACAGGGTAACTCAATGAAAGGATTGTACCTTCTGTATGATTAACATTAATTACATTAAACTATGTGTAACAAAATGACTCACTCTTTCCAAAGTTTGAGAAAAATCTACTTATGTATCACATGTGAAGTTTTAACGATATCTGAATAAAATATGTATTTGGGTTTGGCTAGAATTTTAGGATCATGTTTATTTCAAACAGTTTCATTACCATGCAGTGAAATATTCACTTGTATCATCTTTGAAAGATATTCATTGGTGTACAATTTTACATTAAAATGTGAATTCTTCTCAATTATGTACATGAATACTATTAAAAACATTACAATATGGAATTTTACTTTACATTAAAATACATAAGTATTAATATTAGATATTACTAATGTGTGAAAATATGTTGTTCATCACTTATCAAAGGATACAAAATCACTTGGAACTTTATGATAAATATACAAGATCACAATAAGTAAAATTAAGTTGTAAATCTCTCAGGAAACATGCAGCTCATGTTACACTACCAACCCATGAGCTACAACAAGTTGCTTGTGTGTATGCCTCATGAAACATTATTTATTTTACTTAATCTAATCTTAACTAATGTAAAAAGATCCACATTTTTTTCCATTTTAGTTACTTTTATAATTATATATAAAGAATAAACATCAAAAACAAGAAATAAAATACTTATCCTCTATTTTCTTGCAGTTAATTGTCAAAAAGAGTTAATGCTAAATTTTTATATTAATCAATGTATAGCACTTAATTTTTATTTAAATAATACACCAAACAATATAGACTAATAACATGCAAAAAATAGACAAATTTTCTTATCTCAAAAATTTTCTGGCTTTCTAACTCTGTGGACAAAAGTTACAAATTCATCTAAGCTAATCATTAACTTAGTGTTTTACATTCAAAATTTTATAAAACTAAAACCTTGTGTCATGCACAGTAAACGATACCTGTGTAGTAGGGTTAAAAACATTAATCACTACAATCAGTACCTCTCACTCTTCTTGTTTTCAAAATACACAGTTTCAGAGATTTTAACCTGTTTTCATATGATAACCTATTCCATCTTGTGTACCATTCCCCTAGCCCCCTAGGAACCCTTCCCAACAATTTAACATCTTTCTTAAGGTAGGGAGACCAGATCTAAACACAACACTCCAAATATGGCCTAAAAAGTCACCTGCAAAGTGAAACTATAATCTCTTTACATTTATATTTATGTATATCATGGTTCAAACTCTGGATCCTTTGATCCAAAACTCAACACCGTAACCATTAGTCTGTGCCCACCCCTGCTAGTGAAAGTTTGTTGGTTGGTTGATTTAATGTTTTATGGCACAAAGCAGTTAGGCTATCTGTGCCAAACGTCCGGTTAAAAGGTAAAAGAAAATTCATAAAAGGAAATTAAGGTAAAACAAAACAGCCCTAAAGGACTCCAAGTCTCTGTAGAAAAGAACGGGAAAGTGTCAAACCCACATGAACTCAGAACTGTCCATTAAAAATGTTTTTAATAAAAATGGGCAAATGGCCATGTGACATATATATATGGAGATCTTGCAAAATGCCATACCTCCATGTTGTATAATAAGCCTTCTAAATGTCAAAGAATATTGATACAAGATGTTGTCATTTGAGAAAGGCTTCTCTGACTGATGTTTCAAGTCGAATCAGGTGGTCCATGGTGGAGCGCTATTGTCGGAACCCACACTGGGTGGGCGAGAGGAGGCTGTTTGATTCGAGGAACCAAACAAGACAAGCATTACCCATCCTCTCTAAAGTCTTACAGAGACAGCTTGTCAAAGCATTTGGATGGTAGTATGAAGGAATCTTGGGATCTTTCCCAGACTTGGAGAAAGGCAGGACAATAGCCTGGCACCAGGCATCAGGAAAAACATTCTCCTGCCAGATCCAGATAAAAACAACCATAAACAACCATAGCAAGAGAAGCAGGAGATAGATGATGCAGCATCTCATAGTGTATATCATCTGGTCCAACTGATGTACTGCCAGACTGATGAGTTCGACTAGTGAAAAAGGATGAATATATTCATAGAGATTATCAGCTCGAAAAGAAAGAGGTGATTGCTCTGTCTGTCTCTTAATGGCTATGAAAGTGGAAAAAGAAGCAGAAGTGCTAGATACCCAACAAAAGCTTTCATTTAGAGTATCAGCAATGCTCTGGGTATCAGCCACTTCCTGGTCATCAGAGAGCAAGATCAAGAGGGGGACAGAATGATATTGCCCACTGACCTTTCAAATCTTGTCCCAAATGAATTTAGAACTAGTCGTAGAGGATATGCTGGTTCTGAACTTCATCCAAGAGTCCTTCTGGCTTTGATGTCTTACTCATCGAGCATGTGCATGGGCCTACTGGAAAGAGTGTGGGATATCTATGGAAAGTATCCCAGTTTCATTTTTGAGCCTTCTGTGCCATGTGGCAGGCAGGATTTTACCATGGACGTGAATATAGTGGAAAATGTGTAGAGGTTTTAGGAATACATTGAGCAGCTGCTTGTATAATACAGTCAGTTACTGCTGCCACACAGTCATCTATTGATGGCTTACAGACAATGGCAGAATGAAGTTCTGCAAGAGCAGTAAAAAAGGGCCAGTTTGCCTGGTCCAGCTTCCACCAGGGCATGCAGGTCAGGAGGCACTGACCACAGCCAGTCTCTCTCAAGATTATAGAAAAATGATCACTGCCTCTTAGAATATTGTCATCCCTCCATGAGAAATGAGAAAATAATGAAGGGGAGCAAATTGAGAGATCAATAGCAGTAAAAGACTGACTAAGCTCCTAGAAATAAGTAGAAGAACCAGTACTGAAAATAGAAAGGTTGTGATCAGAGAGCATATGCTGTACAGAGCAATCCCTTCTATCAATACCAGCACTTCCCGCAAGGGGATGATGTCCATTTAAGTCCCCCAGGATGAAAAAGGGAGACAGTACCTGTTTAGTGAGAGCATCAAAGTCTGATTAATCATATGTCTCTCCAGGCAACAGGTAGAGAGAATAAACAGTGATGGTATGACCCAAAGAAACACGGATGGTTATGGCCTCCAAGGGTGTGTCGAGTGGCAAAGACAGGGTGGGCACATGCTGATCAACAAACAGTGCCACCCATCCGTGCACTCTTCCATCACACAGGTTGTGATATCACAGGTATTATGGTGTTTGCCACTGCAACGAGCACACATCAAGGAACCACGACATGACGTCTTCAAGTGACCAAACTGTTGACACTTGAAACATTGGAGAGGGTTTCGAATGTATGGCCGTACTGTGCAATTAAGATAACCTGCCTTGATGGTGGCAGGCAGACGTGGGGACGTAAATGTCAAAAGGAGGACATTAGTCGGCACCATAATTCCATCTTTGCGAGTGGAGATACTCTTCACTGGAGAAACTTCTTGGGTGGAGAAACCAGCAAGAATCTCTAACTTTGGGATGTTCTTGAAATCCCTCTCAACAATAACTCCTCATGATGAATTCAAAGTAGCATGAGGTGTAACCTCAATAGGTATATTTGAATGCAACAGGAGTTCACTATGTTAATATGTGGATGTTTCCACCAATATGTCACCAGATCAAAGCTTTTTAACTGACTTTGGAGAGCCAGCAAGTCCCTCTAGTCTCTTCTGAATGAAAAAGGGAGACATTTGCCCTAAAGGATTGTCTGAAAGTGAGTGCAATATAAGAAAATGAGGTACAACAGGTGGTACACAGATGGTGAGGGTTGCTGCTCAGAATCTTGAAGATATGGTTGTTTACCTATGGACTTTTTTTTCACTATTTTATCAAGATTTTTATTTGAAGGATCTATAATAAAGAAAGGGAAATTTTAGTGCCCACTGATCCCACCCACCATGGAGCCCTACAAGGGGATGCACTACAATGCCAAACATGGACACTGCAGCAAAGCCAGGGTTTCGTGAGCACTATACCCAAACACCAGCATCAGATATAATGTCCACAACACCTGTTGAGAACATTCAACACTGGTACTTGGTTGACCCTAACCAGAATGGACTAGCCAACTGACCCAAGGAGGGTTACTCCAAGGCTGCCAGTCTACAGGAATTCAAGGCCAAAGTGGTGTGTTGGGATTGGACTCCTCAACCACCAGGATGCTCTTCTCCCCTTCATGGTTTGTCACGCACGGCAAACACGTGGGTGAATGTTTAGATCCCAGAAAAGGTAAACTGAAAAAACAGAACCTTCCCTGAGAGGTCCCCTCACCACGTACAGGAATCCAAACCGAGGGGCCAGTGAAAGAATAGGAAATACAATTTTACCTAGTAATCTGACAATGGTGTGAGATGACTAATTTATTACATGTTCAAAGGGAACTTGAACAATTTTCTTATCAGCTAATATTTGTTTTTCATTGTTCAGAGATCTTACTAGAGGGCTGTTTGCACTTTTCTACTGGCAATTTTGATACTTTGAAGAGGTTTACCACTTTTTTTTGGAAATAAAATATCCCATTAAATATTCAAACTTTATAGTGTGCACCTAGAAATTGTGCATACTGAAAGCTACCACCTCAGTAGTTGTTAGTTTTCATATAATTAGAATACATTCAGCTTTGCTTCCCAAGAAACTGATATGAGAGCATATGTTAATGATTATGAATAAAATGGTTTATAAAAAACCTTTTCTTAGTACTCTTAGAAATGGAATAATATTATCTATAAGTGTTTAAGTCTTGAAAGTGATTATACATAATCACATTTTCTTTTTCAAACCTACTATGAACATCTTATGCGCACATGATCTTTATACAGCTAGAATGGCATGAAATGTTTATTTGCCTTACTGTTTGAAATTAATGTGTTTTAATATTTAAGCACTTCACTTGTTGTAATTACTCACTTATAAATAGTTAGGGATTAGCAAGATAACAGCTAGAAAAAAGCAACAATGGTTCATCACATTACTGTAAACGGCATTATAATCTTTATCAGCGGTGATTACTAATTACCAATCGTTTCTTCACTTCTTCATACACTTGCATTAGTCGACATCTGTATTCACTTTCCAACTGCAGCTGCACATTCTCCTAAAACAAAACAAATAATTAAGAATGCAAAATTATCTAAAAGTATATTTTAAAAATTACTCACTGCCATGTTCAGTGATGTCCATAAAAAATTTAAATATATCAATATATTTTAATGAAATTATTCTTATCAAGCACATTATAATTCAATCTTTTATGTTAGCTCAGTTTTTATTCCTTGAAAACTAAAGTAATAAAGAAAATTGTAGTTTTTTTTTGTATAGAAATTTTAAGAAGTTTCTGTAATTTAGACACCTTCAAAGTACACCCTATCTAGTTTGTTTATGAGTAACTTGATTACATTCCAAGACATTTTGTCCCACAGTATAACCATCATATTGACAGTGGTTAAAGTGTTTCTGCCCATGCTAATGTTACATCACATGTAGGCACCTGCTGATGTGTTGACATAAATAAAAGATTAAGATTAAAAAAGGGAAGTAAAACATTAAAAATTAACATTAAGTGAAAATGTAATGACATGAAATTATACATATGATCCAAAGAACATATTTTAAGATTATTCAATAGAAATAACAGGTATGTACATATTTCCATTTCTAAATTTCTAACATTTCATTTCTTTGCACAATAAGTTGATGACAATAGCTAAAATTAGTATTTTTGTAGAGAAAAAACAGCAAATATAGTATAAACACTTACCTTACAAAAAACTTGATGTTCATTTAAGATGTTATAGATTATGAAAGTGAAATGTGAAAATTGTAATTTTATACTTAGCATATGGTTTTGAATAAACTGTGCATGCTTATTTTAGATTTAAATAGGTTACAAAAGCCCACAATAATTGTACTTTGTGTTGTGTTTTTAAGAGAATTACATAGATTAAATGTTTTTGGGAAATACTTTGTAAATAAAAATGAAAAAAAAAGAAAAGAAGTTAAAGCTATTTGTCACATGATGATAACATTGAGCCATCACATATTATATCTATTGTGATTAAAAAGTCTGCCCAAATAAAAAACATGTAAAAAATTCTTAGTTGAAAAGTTAGTAAACACAGACTTCTCTGAGAAAGGCCCTTCTAATGACGAGACTTGTAGCATTTGACTGAGAAATTTGTGAGAAAAGTTCTTGAACGACAAAACCAAGTTTATTATTTCTACAGATAGTGAAACCTGAACATTGGTTTACTTTTATATGAATAATGCATATCATATTTCTCAGCTCATACTTACATTTTTTTATTTTTATAAGGCTATAGTTTATAGCTACAGTACTTCAAAGTAAAGCTACAGTATTTATAAAGCAAGTTTATAAATATTGTGTGTAAGTTTGTTAAATTAAATAAGGATCTAGCATTCACACAAGAAACAAAATAACAGAGTTGATGGAGAGAGACACTACTGAAAGTGTTTCAAAGAAATAGCAGTTGTCAATGCAGAATTTTGTACACACTTAAAATTAAAAAAAAAAAGTGGTAAGATTTAAAGTAAGATAATAGCAAACATTTAGGATATTAAAACAATAGTGTGCATTTTCAAACCCACTTGTAAAATTAAAGTTTCACAATGTTATTTATCCACAATTTCAATGCACACTAAGATTACAATAAGCTAGTGGGTTTTGAACTGATTTAGCCCTTTCTTATTTTCAAATAATTAACATCAAATTTGATTATTAGATATTAACAAGCCTTCTAAGTTAAATTTAGAAGCTAAAAATTGCAATTCATTTTTAATGACTTACTTATGATCAAGTTGATGGTTTAGTATGGGATCAAAAACTTGCACCTGCTGTAACTGATTTATAATGAAAAATAATAGTTAGAGAAAGAACAATGGAAGGTGAATCACAGGCAAACTAAATTGTTTACTAGTCTTCATATTTCGTACAATAATCACAATGTAAGTGCTCAACTTCAGCAAACAGTTAATATTTTGTGCAACCCCCTTTTGCATTAATAACTGTAGATAGTTTGAGGCATTGTTGCAATATATTTATTTAGTGTCCTTTGAGGATTTACTCCAGATATTTCTAAAACACTCCCATGGAGTTTCTCTGGATGTAACTTTTGTCAAGTTTTTGATCTATCACATTCCAGATTTGTTAAATAGTGTTGTGACTGAGGCTCTGTGGAGAGATTGTATCATTTAAATGACTCCATCAGTTTCTTTCTTAGGTAAGTAATTTATGCAATGGTTTGATATGTGTTTGGGACTGTCATCTTCTTGGTAGTAAAATCTTTCACAAATATTACACAAACCATTGTGTCTTACCATGATGGTTTAATACCTGATGGTACTTACACTGGTCCATTATTCCATCTATTATGCAAACATCTTCTACTACCTCTGCAGAAAAACACCCTGAAACCAAACTGCCTCTCCATGCTTCTTCCATGACACCCCTTTCCAATTATCGCTAGTTCAGTTTTTGTACTTTTTAGCACATTTCAACCTCTTGACAGTATTTGGAAATTGAAGTAAAGGTTTATTAACTGCTATGTGACTATATATTCCATTCTATTTCAGTATTTGTAATACTGTATATCTGAAAATTTTTCTCTCATTGCTCAAATGTATTACAGACATGAAGCTGGATCTATCAGAACTAATATGTGTATCACAATTGATGGAGTGCCAAGAATGGTTGGAGAAACAAAAAAGTCTGAAAAATGCACTGCATAATCCACCAGGAAGCATTGTGTGCTAATCTGAAGGACATGACAGATATAGTGGTGAGAGTAATAAACCTGATCTTGTCTTGCTGATTGATCCATGGTCAGTTTCAACAACTTTTATTGGAAACAGAGACTCAGTATGTGGACCTGCTATACTTCTGCAATATTTGCTGACTTAGTCGAGGCGCAATGTCAGTAAGAGTATACACACTGTGGGAAGAGATAGCTACATTCCTTAAAAGTAAAAATGTGAATGCCTCAGAATTTCACAATCCCAAATGCTTTAAGTCTAGCATTTCTGGGAAATTTAACATCTCATTTATACAACCTGAACTTGCAGCTTCAGGGAAGAAGTTGCTGATACATGAGATGTGTGGATACATTGTTGCCTTCGAAGCAAATCTACAACTGTGGGAATGCCAGCTTGAGAAATCAAATTATGCTAATTTCCCTAAACTTTAGGAGACCAAACCAACAGATGCCAACATATTTGTGACTGTTATACATGACTTGAGAACTGGGTTTTCTTTCTGTTTCATTGATATTTGTTCACACACAAGTGATTTCAGGCTACTTGCCACATCATTTGATGTCAAAGTAGGCACCATACCAGAAAATGTTCAAATGGAACTTACAGAGATGCAGTGCAGTGATCTATTAAGATCTAAATTTATACAGAAGGCATATCTCTACTAGAGTTCTACAAAAAATATCTTTTTGAATCTGGGATTTATACTAACTTGATAGATCACGGGACAGAAATAGCATCAAGGCTTACAGTACTTATATGTGCGAACAACTTTTCTCAAAAATGAAATATACAAAAAGCATTTAGATGATGTCTTGCATCTGGCCTTATTCAGCCTGTTGCCTAATATTGAGAGAATTGAGTGACAAACAGCATCAAGTCTCACACTAATTGCTGTGTCTTTTACTTTAGTATTACTTAAATAAAATATTATTCAGAGTTCATTGTGTTTTATTATTACCTTCATTTATTAGCTATAGAGATGAATGTGGCCCTCTATATCTGCTCACAGGCATGGATAGCCTCTGACTCTTGTGCAGAAAAAGATTGCTGACCCCTGCAGTAGATGAAACAATGGTGCCATGGCAAGGTCATCTAGTGTTTTGTCAATATAATCCTGGGAAGACAAATAAATATGGTTTGAAAGTGTATCAAATATGTGATCTCCAAGGATACTCCTATATCAGCACTGTTTTTGCTGGTAAAGATGATACACAGCAACAACAAGGGTCTCTCTTAGGTGGATTCACCCATGCAACTCAAATAGCCCTTGATCTTGCTAAAGACTATCTAGATGCAGGGAGAACAATCTCTACAGATAATTTCTATACATGAATTGATTTACCAAAGGAGCTTTTAAAGTATCAAACCCACTTTGTGGGAACATTGTGAGTAAACAGAAAAGGCAATCCCAAGGAAATTATAAGTGCAAAACTAAAGAAGGGAGAAACTGTAGGTCATCAGCAAGATGAAGGAATTGTGATTGCAAAATGGAAAGACAAATGTGATGCTCATGTTGTCAGAGAAGCATGATCTGAGCTTCAAGGAAACTGTATGGAGAAGCAATGACATGGATGACACAAAATCAGAAATGGTTCTCAATTACAATATCATAAAACAAGGAATAGACATATTTGGTCAAATGTCCAGTTATTTCTTGCCACTTAGTATGTAGATTAGAAGGTATCATGAAATTGCCTTTGAGTTTTTGCTAAACACAGCAGTGGTAAATGCTTTGGTATTCTTCAATAAAGCATAAAAAACTACAAATGCATGAGTTTTGAAAATCAATCATTGAATCACTGTGTCAAGTAAATGTTCAAGCAGCAGTAACAACAAGGACAACAGCAGGAAGAGTTAACAAATGGCACATTATGAAGACCTGCTCTGAAAGAGACAAGTAACAGAATAATTCATAAAAGATGCATCACTGCTACAATGAAATAAGACGACTGCAAAAGAAGCCCTGCTCTATGCATCACTTGTTTCAATAAAATACATAAAATTCTATTCATTATTTCTGTCTTCATGGCAAAATGATTTGTTTTCTACTCTCTTTTGGAAACAGTATGTTGGAAAATTTACTTGACATTTCACTTTAAAAATTTTTTACGTTTTTTTTACATTCACCATGTCAAAAAAAAAAGAAAACAATTCTGTTGCAAAATTAATTTTTTTTGTATCCAGTTATGTCTAAAGGTTATTTGCTAAGTCTATTTTTATATACCATATACAACTATCAGGTTAATTTCTCCTCATGTCCCAACCAATAAGTGGCCTTTTAAAAAGGAAATAGAACAAAACTCACTGGTGGGTCATGTGGGAGCCAATATGTTAAAAAAATCTAATGTAATGTTATTTTCAGACACAATTTATTCAAAAAATTCAAATTAGATTCATATTTTAAAAATGCGATTCACAATGTGAAGTCAACCTTTCTTTACCAATTCACTTGTTTTTACTAAATAATGCAACTTGTAGAATCTAACACAATTATTATCTTCTTGTATAAAAGAATATGCTTGAATAAAATCAAGAAAGGCATCACGTATTATTCAATTTGTTCTGACAAAATGTAGTGTTATCACTAAAGCTGACAGTTTCATTGCTGTTAGTGGTACGGGTGGATAATAGCAGCAATTATATTTTTTTAGACTCATGATGAACATTTGAAGCCAGTATGGAAACCAGCACAACCTGAATTATTGACTTACATTCAAACTACGTTTTGATATTCTAGTTTGTTTTTTTCATATTTGTTAAACAAAAGAACAGACTAAAGATTCTATTTATATACTAGCAAAAAATGAGTTAATTTTGAGAAGTACTTGAGAATGATCAAGAATAAACAGACAGCACTTTTACCTGAAAATCAAAAATATTTATCATTTTGTTTAAAACATTGGGTGAGTTAAAGCCAAAAACAGCTCTTTTGAGCTAAACTTTACAAAAGAATCTTAACATTTCACAATCAGGGCAAATAAGAGAATTAAATGAAATTTTGTTTTACTTATTTTTTTATATTCATGAATTATAACAAGTGTATAAATTACAATACTTACTCTCTTAGCATCAAACAAAATTTTTTGTCCTTCCAGTCTCCATTGCTCCTTCTTTTCTTCAGCTATTGCATCCTCCAGAGTTTTCACTGATAAATTTTTGTATTCATTCCACATTCCTTCGTATTCCTATAAAAGATTTATGTTATTAAAAACAGAAATTACTATGGAATTCATTGTGAAGTCAACCCTGAGGTTTACAAACAACAAAATTAAAATAGGAAATCTAAATAGCTGTAAAATATTTTTGAATATCAACATTACATACACTACTTTATTTAACTCCAGTCCTGAACACCTTTATAAAGCACACCTATTAACAATAAATTGAAGATGTCACTGAAGAATAAGTATATGTTCATGGTTCACAATTAGTGGGGACTCAGGAGCCAATGGCTCTCAAAAATGCTGGCACACCTGTGAAAAAGTCTGCTGAAGAGCAGCCCACATGGCCCTTTACAGTAAAAAGAGCCATAAGAAGTTTAACTTCACACAAGTTGATCTAAATGTTTCTTAACCCTGTAGAACTTGACAAATCATAAATGGACCTTCCCATATTTAGAAATATTCATCATTAATGTACTATCTATAAATGTTATCACTATGAATGCTCATGTATTCAGAGTTAACATCCTTTCTTTAATAAGAAAGCCATAACTTTGTCCAGCATTCAGACTTTTTGTATCAGAGTAACAGAATTGATACATAAAATTTAAAATAGTTATTATTTAAACTTTTAAGATGACTACTCTTTTTAACCATAATGTTAATCTTTTACATTTTATGAATGACACCAAACTTGCATCAAAGCTCACATATTTAAAAGATGTACACACAGGTTCTTTTCTGTTACCACTTTCCAAAAACAGCCAAGTAAAAATTGCAAATTTGCAATTTTTTTTTGAGAATCTACTTTACTATATGTACATAATTTGTAAATGTATGCGTATTAGGGCAAACACCTTTCAGTCTAATTATGTTGACTGCACTAGCCAAAAATGAAAAAAAAAACAAAAAACAAACACAACATCACTATTTTACCGATGAAGTCACAATTGGCCAGATTCCCATTGCTGGTTATATACAGTAAAGTTGATGATGCCATTGTGCAGTACTGTTTAAAATTTCACATTACAAAACTGTAATGACTACAGAGTATGTATTTTGAAGCTTCATCAGATTTGAAATGGTTGAAGTTATCAATATTTTCCATTTTGGGAGCTGACCTTGTTACTGGCGCATGACTACTAGATAAAGATATGTAACAATTGTGAGACAAAGAACTTGTTGAAGTTCATTGCCTAAATTAATAATTCACTTCAACTGTACAATAAATAAACTTAGTATTCTAAAAAAGTTTGAACTTTGAAGTTAAAAGTTCAAAGGAGGTATATTTCAATCTACACTTTGATCAATGTGTAGTATTGGGTTATACTAGATTGTTTCAGAGAATTCCTTTCCTCATCAGTAACTCTGAACAGAAGTTAACCAAAGAAGGACAAGCTGAACCTATACCACAGTGAAAAGTATCAAAAGTTTGATGCTTAACTTCAGCAATATGCTTGAAGACTTTTGCTACCACTATACATTTTAAACTTAACCACTTTTTCATCCAAAGGAAGTACTCCAATCAAAGGTTTGATACAGTTAAAGTATATTCACCCTGATCGGTGAAGTTGTGCTACCTGTGGTCCCTCAGACAAAGTTCTTGAGGCTTATATTTGACTGTAAGCTGACCTTTATACCACAGATCAAGCAGCTACTGGGCAAATGCACAAGAGCATTCAACATCCTCCAACAAGTACTCCAATCAAAGGTCTGATACAGTTAAAGTGTCTGAAATTTTTAATTCATAAAAAGGGAAAACAAATTTGGTTTCAAACAAATTTTATTTTTAATTGTATCTTTTTAAGTGTGCAATGATTGATTTTCAAACATGAAAAAGAGAAATTACAACTTTAAATACATTAATATCCCCAAGTGGTGGATCGATATTCTTTGCTGAAGATAAATCATGTTTTTGTTTGACCAAAACCAGACAATGGGTCACTGGTCTGTGGCTCTGCCAGGACCTTGGCCTTAAAGATGCTGGACTTCATTCATCACTAACGACTTAGCTCTGCACCGGGGCTTTCCGCACTTCCACAGTTCAGAGCTTATACATAGTCTTATGAACCTTCTTTGCACCTCCACTGTTTGCAACTGTCTTTACTGTATGCTTCGAAACATCATTCCTTACCAAAGCATCCCACCTGGGGTTGTGTTTTCCTTCCTTGATGGGCCATACTTTTTCAGAACAGATGATCTGCCATTGCTCCTTTTGGTCTTTGTATCCAGGTGCAATTGGATGAATTGGGTCTGTCCTTGGATAATATTGCTGTATCTACTGGTCAGCCCATCCCACCAAGCCTTATTAGTGCCCCCAAATGTGACCTATCTTTAAGTCATCTGAGAAAAGCAGACAGTCCTGGTTAGAAATACTGTCTGTTATTTGCTGAACATACTTCAAACCATCCTTCCATTCCTACTTATACAGATGGTTCAAAATCAGGTGACACTGTGGGCTCTGCCATAGTTTGTTGTGGTTTGGTGGTTGCATGCAGAATCCCCTCTACTGCTTCTATGTTCACTGCTGAAATGTACACCATTTTTCTTGCCCCAGGTCACATAGAAGCTAAGCAGTACTCAAATTGCACTATTTATAATGACCCACTTAGTTTTATACTGGTTCTGGAATCTTCATGTTAGTTCACACCTTGTTCTTGCCAATATTCAAAACCGACTGGCCAGTTTCTCTCTAACATCTACTTCTATCCAGTTTTTCAGGACACTGGGCCAAGTTGGTATTTGTAGGAACAAGCTTGCCAACACTGCAGCTAAATCTATCAGCTCTGGCACTATCACTGCCTGTTCCATACATGGGCTATAGTCCTGTATTCAAGGTTTGGCTCCATGCCAGTTGTCAGTTGACTTGAAGTCAGCAACGTAAAAACAAGGTTTTCCAAATAAAATCCTCTATTAGACTTTGGCCATCTTGCTTCCATAAGAATTGGAAAGAGGAAGTTGTTCTAACTAGACTATGCATTGGGGTCACAGTTTTTAACTCATTATTTTCTTTTATCTGGGACTGATGCACCAGTGTGTTATCTGTGTAATACTCAGGTCATAATAAGCCACATTTTACTGTCTTACCATTGTTATGACTCTCAATGATAGCACAATTTAAACATGTTCTGTCCCAAGGTTTGTCCATTTTAATTTATACATTAGACCTTTTTTAATGTGATTCCCTTTTAAGAATCAAAGTACATTTAGTTCAATTTGAAATTAGAATATGATAGGCCTACTTCAGGGTTTTTTTTTTTTTTTTAACTTACTTTTAGTCTTCCTGGTGAGTTATATTTACAGTTACTGTTGTGCAACAGAAAGTCCTTTACAATTTGTATTACTGTAGTTTTTCTCTTACTGCTGTAGACTAGATGTAAAAATTGGATTTAATGCTATTTATTGTTTTTTAATTCAACAATTAAACTTTGTTTTGTTTTACCTTAATTTCCCTTTATGAATTTTACTAATTTTACTTTAATTTTAGCTTTTTACCTGATGTTTGGTGCAGGTAGCCAAGTTGCTGTGTGCCATAAAACACCAAACCAACCAATATTCATTTATGTTGTTCAGCACTTTAAGTGATTCATCAGTCAGCCAGTAAGTACATCTATTAACAACCCATGTCATTTTCTAACCAGGGACAAAGTATAAATATGAATACTTTTGACTATGTTTTCATTATTTGATTATATTACAATTCCAACTTAATTAATTGCTAACATATTCCTAGATTAATAGCTTTCAGTTTCACTGTTCCATGACATTTCAAGAGCCTTTCACCTGTAATTGGCTTCATCATGTGACATAACTACAAGCAATCTCTGTTTAGTGAAGGTTCAAGTGTGTTACCATAATGTTAAAGAATTCTTTAATTTTCTTGTCTTCCAAAATATGTGTTTGACTTGTGGGGTAATATATACCTAAAAGTTTTTTGCAGCAATTTTTCCTCAGGTGAAAGATATATCAGGGGTGGGTGGGTTCTTTACATGAAAATTTGGTTTTACTGTACTGTGTATAAGCTCATTGTCTAACTCTAAGGACTTTGCTGAAGAGCATGTGACAATAGTGTGACTGGAAATTTGGAATACTACATTACTTTCCAGAAGGAAGGTTTTTCAGTTTGCCACTGTCAGAGATGTCACTATGCGTTGAAAGTGGCAAACAGGTATATTCAAATATTTAAAAAATAACTAACCTCTAGAGGAGCTGTGGAGCATC